>NW_027361697.1:60537500-61137500 GCF_039654945.1 Dendrobates tinctorius
AAGACAGGCTAGGGGTACCAAATGGACAGCAGACTCAGACTGGTGAAGCACTGTGGTGGATGGGCCTAGGGCAGCCACAGTGAAAAGAGCCACGAAAGACACCACGACTACAGTAAAAAAAGAAGTGAAGGTACCCAGGCCTGTGTATGGAGAAAAGTGAAGCTGCTGTGGTGAATTGCTGTGGTCGTCAGAAGGGCAGCCAATAAAAACGGACCTGTTGAATACAAATTCTGTCTCAAGTCTCGTGTTTGTCTGCGTCAAGAAGCGGGTCACCCCCCCAGTCGGTTACCCTACCTACATATAATCATTTTTTTTACTCAGCAGCTGTTAATAATTTACAAGAACATTTACTGTTTCTTATGTTACAGAACTTCAATCTTCTATACAGTGGGGCAAAAAAGTATTTAGTCAGTCAGCAATAGTGCAAGTTCCACCACTTAAAAAGATGAGAGGCGTCTGTAATTTACATCATAGGTAGACCTCAACTATGGGAGACAAACTGAGAAAAAAAAATCCAGAAAATCACATTGTCTGTTTTTTTTTCATTTTATTTGCATATTATGGTGGAAAATAAGTATTTGGTCAGAAACAAAATTTCATCTCAATACTTTGTGATATATCCTTTGTTGGCAATGACAGAGGTCAAACGTTTTCTGTAAGTCTTCACAAGGTTGCCACACACTGTTGTTGGTATGTTGGCCCATTCCTCCATGCAGATCTCCTCTAGAGCAGTGATGTTTTTGGCTTTTCGCTTGGCAACACGGACTTTCAACTCCCTCCAAAGGTTTTCTATAGGGTTGAGATCTGGAGACTGGCTAGGCCACTCCAGGACCTTGAAATGCTTCTTACGAAGCCACTCCTTCGTTGCCCTGGCGGTGTGCTTTGGATCATTGTCATGTTGAAAGACCCAGCCATGTTTCATCTTCAATGCCCTTGCTGATGGAAGGAGGTTTGCACTCAAAATCTCACGATACATGGCCCCATTCATTCTTTCATGTACCCGGATCAGTCGTCCTGGCCCCTTTGCAGAGAAACAGCCCCAAAGCATGATGTTTCCATCACCATGCTTTACAGTAGGTATGGTGTTTGATGGATGCAACTCAGTATTCTTTTTCCTCCAAACACGACAAGTTGTGTTTCTACCAAACAGTTCCAGTTTGGTTTAATCAGACCATAGGACATTCTCCCAAAACTCCTCTGGATCATCCAAATGCTCTCTAGCAAACTTCAGACGGGCCCGGACATGTACAGGCTTAAGCAGTGGGACACGTCTGGCACTGCAGGATCTGAGTCCATGGTGGCGTAGTGTGTTACTTATGGTAGACCTTGTTACATTGGTCCCAGCTCTCTGCAGTTCATTCTCTAGGTCCCACCGCGTGGTTCTGGGATTTTTGCTCACCGTTCTTGTGATCATTCTGACCCCACGGGGTGGGATTTTGCGTGGAGCACCAGATCGAGGGAGATTATCAGTGGTCTTGTATGTCTTCCATTTTCTAATTATTGCTCCCACAGTTGATTTCTTCACTCCAAGCTGGTTGGCTATTGCAGATTCAGTCTTCCCAGCCTGGTGCAGGGCTACAATTTTGTTTCTGGTGTCCTTTGACAGCTCTTTGGTCTTCACCATAGTGGAGTTTGGAGTCAGACTGTTTGAGGGTGTGCACAGGTGTCTTTTTATACTGATAACAAGTTTAAACAGGTGCCATTACTACAGGTAATGAGTGGAGGAAAGAGGAGACTCTTAAAGAAGAAGTTACAGGTCTGTGAGAGCCAGAAATCAAGATTGCTTGTTTCTGACCAAATACTTATTTTCCACCATAATATGCAAATAAAATGAAAAAAAAACCAGACAATGTGATTTTCTGGATTTTTTTTTCTCAGTTTGTGTCCCATAGTTGAGGTCTATCTATGATGTAAATTACAGACGCCTCTCATCTTTTTAAGTGGTGGAACTTGCACTATTGCTGACTGACTAAATACTTTTTTGCCCCACTGTATATATAAAAATGAGTGTATGTATGAATGTGTGTATGTGTGTATCAAGCCACACCCACTCTACATAGCCCCGCCCACTCCACATAGCCACACTCACTCCACATGCAAAGCCTCATATAATAAATATCTAATCTAAAATAAATATATTTATATAATAAATATCTAATATATATATTTCATAGACACATCTTCTTGACCACAAGAGGTTACACTGCCTGTGTTGCCCATAGCATCCAATCACTAAGCATCTTTCATTTCACCAGAGCTGTTTAAAAGATGAAAGCTGAGCTGTCATTCATTGCTATGAGCAACAGTTTTCCGGCTCCACAACAACTCAGCAAACACTAACCAGGTGGGAGAAATCTAACATCCCCGGGAACAAAAGCTCCCAGCCATTGTCTGCCCTCCAGAAAGGAGCAGAGAGCACATGAAAGAAATGAATCCCACCTCCTCTATTACTGCAAGGCTCTATTGTTATCAGCGTAGAAAATCGCATCATCAGCGGCTGCACACAGAGCCACACACAGAGCCACACTGCCAGGTTACATAACAGCACATCTCCAGGAACTTCCTGCTCAGCGCCACCCAGCTCGGGACTATGGGATGGAGGACGTGTGATAGGTGTATGGGCACGGGACTATGGGATGGAGGATATGTATGATGGGTATATGGGCAAGGGACTAGGGGATGGAGGATATGTATGATGGGTATATGGGCATGGGACTATAGGATACAAGATGTGTTCTGCCCTCTTAATAGGGCAAAGAATGCTAATTCTATTGCTTTCGCCTAAAGAGCCTGTAAGTGGCATTAGTTAATGCCAAGTGGGGAGTGTTCTGCTCTCTTAATAGGGCAAAGAATGTTTTATTATTGCTGAGTTAATTATAGCACCATCTAGTGGTGGCTGAATTTATAGCAGTGTCTTCAATAGCATTATAAAGTCTGTGACTTTAACAGAAGCAATGCACATGGGATTAAAGCAGTGCTTCGTGGGAAGGAAGCAATGTATTCTGGGATGAAGAAGGGCCATTTTGCTTTTGTGGATCTCATAGGATGCACATGTTATTTTGTCCTCCTGTGTAACCTTTGTTTTTCCTGCAACTTCTCTACTTGAGTCACTACCTGGCTAAATGTACACTTCTGTGATTGTGTTAGCTATGATCATCTGCCCAATACTTATGCATGTTATTTGTATTCCTTGTAGTTTTACCACACATGTTCTATACTTTTCACAAATAAACAAGTTAGACTACAGAGAACAGTCTGCTTATTTTGGAAGACAGAGCTGTGGTTTATACTGTATGCTGGATTGCACATCGTGTCAGCGTGCCTGAAGGCAGAATAGTAAAACAGATTGCTATTCGCCTGCGACAGTGAATTCAAGCTGTAAGGCTGGTTTCACACTTGCGTTTTTTTGCGCTGCTTTTTAGCGCAAAAAAAGCATGCGTTTTTCCCCTATACTTTAACATGGGTGCGCATATGTGCGCATACATATGCGCATGTACTTGTTTGTTTGCGCATGCATTTTTTTGCAGTGTGCGCTCGGGCGCACAAAATGCATCCTGTTGCATTTTTTGTGCGTCCGACTTGCCCCCAAAAACGCATGCGCACGCAATGCATTCTTTTACAGCAAAATACCCATTAAAGTCCATTGTAATGCGCACGTATGCGCAAAAAAACGCATGCGTTTTTTAAAAAAATGCACCAAAACCCGCAAAAAAATGCACACAAACGCATGATGCATTTTTAATGCGTTTGTGTGCGCAAAAAACATGCAGCAAAAAAACGCAAGTGTGAAAGTAGCCTAAGGGACCGCTATCACCCAGACTGCTCCGCATACAGGTACTACAGCAGCCGCCATACAGCCACAGGAGACAAGCCCAGGGCTCAGTAAAGGACCGCCGGTCGCATGCGGTGATTGCATAGACTGTACGGGACCGCTAATACCCACACTGCTCCGCAAACGGGTATCACAGCAGCTGCCATACAGCCGCAGAACGCTACTGCAACCCGCCAGAGGTGCTACATCTTCCCCGCCACGCGGAAGCTGCTATACATAGACTGTTTCCCGCCAATACACTAAGCAGCACTCAGCTAAATGCACAATGTCTCGGAAAAGTACATCTTCACTCAAAACAAGGTCACGAGCAAGCTCCAGCAGGTTGTCCTTAGCAGAGCTAGCCGCTGTCACTCGCGCCGAGGCCGAAGCAGCCAAAGCGAGATCCTCCCTCACCGAACGAGAGATGCATCTAAAGCTGAGCCAAACAGATAAAGACGCAGAAACCGCTCGCTTGCAAGCAGAGCTAGAAAGACTTGCGGCAGACAAAGAGACAGCAGCTGCAATAGCTAAAGCAAAGTGCTTGGAAGCTATGAAGAATCATGATTCTGAGAGACATAGCAGCATTCTCGGGCCAGATCTAATGTAGAGCAGCAAGATCCAGCGCAACGCATCGCAGAGTACGTCCGTCAACATTCCAGCGTAGATGACAGCCTTGGCGCATCATATCGATCAGCCCATGCCGATTACCAGTGATCCAACTCCGAGCTTCACTACCATAGGCGAGGAGATGTCCAGCACAGAGATGTAGACCACAGCTACCATTCCACTGAAAAGAAGGTACAGCACCCATCCCGCCTTAAAGAGACACCTTGTTCACCAACAAGGTACCGCACAGACTATCCGGAGTCACAAGCGTCTTACAGGTATAGTGATGCACCACACATTAGACATGACTATCACACACCAGCTCGTGCCAGCACTGACGGAGCCATCAAGGACCTTGCAAAGTTCCTTGCCCGCCAAGAACTGGTTACAAAGGGACTTGTAAAGTTCACTGACAAACCCGAGAACTATCGGTCATGGCGAGCCTCGTTCCGGAATGCCATTCATGGTCTGGACCTTTCTTGTGGTGAGGAGTTAGATCTCTTGGTAAAGTGGCTCGGAAGTGAGTCAGTCGAGCATGCCAAAAGACTGAGAGACATTAATGTAAAGCATCCTCACACAGCCCTACATAAGGTGTGGGAAAGACTCGATGAATGCTATGGGGTAGTAGAAGTCATAGAGAATGCTTTATATAAAAGAACTGAGCATTTTCCTAAGATAGGATCTAAAGGTTATCTAAAGCTTAGAGAACTGAGAGATTTGTTGAATGAGTTGTAGGTTGCTCAGCAGGAAGGAGACTTGCCCGGATTGGCATTCTTAGATACCGCTAGGGGTGTCAATCTGATAGTACAGAAACTTCCTTTAAACCTACAAGAAAAGTCGATTACATGTGGTTCAGAGTATAAACACAATCATAATGTATCATTTCCTCCTTTCAATGTATTTGTTGATTTTGTCACCAAACAATCTAGGATTAGAAATGACCCTAGTTTTGATTTTACTCTGTCATGTTCCACTGCCACTGGTGTCAAACCTGGTAAGACACCCGTGGCAGTCCACAAAACTAACATTGATTCCACAGGCCCTCCTCACAAGGTGAATAAAACCTCTCAAGATGAGAGCAAACCTCAGGATGTCGGTAAATATTGTCCTCTACACAAGAAACCACATCCTCTCTTAAAATGCAGAGCCTTCAGAGAGAAGTCTTTAGAGGATCGTAAAGGTTTCCTCAAGGAGAACAACATCTGCTTCAAATGTTGTGCCGCAACCTCTCACTTCGCCAGGAACTGTGAAGCTAGCGTGAAATGTGCAGAATGCAGCAGCACAGATCACAATACAGCCTTGCACCTTGGATCACCTCCACGAGTGTTGTCGCAAGCAGAGGAGCACGATGGAAAGCAGAAGGACACTGACGAAAACACCCCTGATGTCAGCTTTAAATGTACTGAAATCTGTAGAGGACTCACAGGAGGAAGGTCCTGTTCAAAAATCTGCCTTGTCCGAGTCTATCCTGCAGCCCGCAAGGACAAAGCCTTCAAGATTTATGCAGTCCTGGATGATCAAAGTAACAGGTCTCTAGCCAGGTCCATCTTCTTTGACAACTTCAGCATCGTAGGCCCTGGTTCCCTACACCCTGAGGACATGTTCAGGTACCGTTGAGACGACGGGGAGAAAAGCAACCAGATACAAAGTGAAGTCCATAGATGGCCAGACCTGCCTATCATTACCGACCATCCTGGAATGCAACCAGATTCCTGACAGCAGGTCAGAAATACCTTCACGGGAGGTGGCAACATATCACCCCCATCTAAAGCGTATAACCCACCTGATACCTGAACTAGATCCAGGAACCCCAATAGCTCTACTTCTGGGGAGAGATATTTTACAAGTCCACAAGGCTAGAGAATGTATAAACGGCCCAGGAATGCTCCGTACGCACAGAGGCTCGACCTTGGATGGGTTATCATAGGAGATGTCTGCCTAAGAGGAGCACACAAGCCAGCCTTAGTCGACAGCATGCTTACCAATATTCTTGAAAATGGACGTCCGTCTCTCTTCCAGCCATGTAAGAGTAGCTTCCTGGTAAAAGAGTTGCCACACAATGCTCCTCTACCATGTCCATTAGCTGATCCTTCCTGTGAAGACCACTCATGTGACGGTGACCAAGATCACATAGGGTGCACAGTTTTCCACAGAACAAGAGAGGACAACAAGGTAGCAATGTCCATAGACGACAGACTGTTTTTGGGACATCATGGATCAAGAGATGGTAAGAGATGAGTCAAAGAGTTGGATGGCCCCTCTACCATTTAAACCCCAGAAGCAATGCTTACCCACCAGTCAGAAGTCTTGTAAAGGTTGGCACCATTGCAAACACGCATTTATCGCTCCGAACTTGGAAAATGCCAAAAACACGATAATTCGTACCATACAGCGTGAGTGTTACGCTAAAGAAATAGACAACCTTAACAAAGGTCAACCCATTTCTAGAGACAGTGTCTTGAAAAAGCTTGATCCAATAGTTGACCAAAATGGACTGATAAGGATTGGAGGTCGTCTTCAGGAAGCCAAGGTGGAATTCGTGGAAAAACACCCTTTAATAATTCCTGGCCATCATCATGTGACTACTCTGCTCGTACAGCACCATCATGTTATGGTGAAACATCAGGGCCGATTGTTTACCGAAGGGAAACTACGAACTGCTGGACTATAGATAGTCGGAGCAAAGAGATGTGTGAGTAAACTCATCTTCAACTTTGTGACTTGTCGCAAACTCCGCCGCGCGACTCAAAGCCCAAAGATGACCAATCTCCCATCAGACAGACTTAGTATGGATCCTCCCTTTACCAACGTTGGAGTGGATGTATTCGGGCCGTGGTCTGTGGTTGAACGGCATACTAGAAGAGTCCAAGCCAACGCAAAACGTTGGGCAGTTATGTTTACCCGCATGTCCATCAGAGCGGTCCACATCGAAGTGATTGAATCCATGGACACATCAAGTTTCATAAATGCACTCCGACGCTTCATTGCCATCAGAGGCACCGTGAAAAACATTCGCTCTGACAGAGGCACAAATTTCGTAGGAGCAGTGAAAAAACTCCAAATTCCTTCCAACCTAGATATTACCAGTGTGGAAAGATACTTGAGTGTACAGGGATGTACAAGGACCTTCAATTTACCACACTCTTCTCACATGGGAGGTGCTAGGGAGGGGATGATAGGAATAGCACGCAGAATCTTAGACTCTATCTTCTTGCAAGAAGGTAGCACAAGACTCACACGCGAAGGTTTGACTACATTCTCGGCAGAAGTTTCGGCCATCATAAATGCCAGACCATTGACCGCACTCTCCAGTGATGCTGAAGATCCAACCATTCTCACTCCCACCATGTTACTCACTCAGAAAACTGACACTCCTAGCGCTCCACTGGGAGAATTCAGCAACAAGGACCTCTACAGACGTCAATGGAGACAAGTTCAAAGTCTCTCCAATACTTTCTGGGACAGATGGAGAAAGCAATACCTCTCCACCTTACAGCCTAGGAAGAAGTGGCAGATCGACAAGCCGAACATCAAACCCGATGATATTGTGCTCATGAAGGACAGTCAGTCACATCAAAATGAGTGGCTTCTGGGCCTCATCACCAAGGTGTTCCCAAGCAAAGATGAGAAGGTGCGCAAGGTCGAGGTCAAAGTGTGGAAGGTTGGGGAGAGTAAACTATTCCTCAGACCAGTTGTGGAGCTAATTCTATTGCTTTCGCCTAAAGAGCCTGTAAGTGGCATTAGTTAATGCCAAGCGGGGAGTGTTCTGCCCTCTTAATAGGGCAAAGAATGTTTTATTATTGCTGAGTTAATTATAGCACCATCTAGTGGTGGCTGAATTTATAGCAGTGTCTTCAATAGCATTATAAAGTCTGTGACTTTAACAGAATCAATGCACATGGGATTAAAGCAGTGCTTCGTGGGAAGGAAGCAATGTATTCTGGGATGAAGAAGGGTCATTTTGCTTCTGTGGATCTCATAGGATGCCCATGTTATTTTGTCCTCCTATGTAACCTTTGTTTTTCCTGCAACTTCTCTACTTGATTCACTACCTGGCTAAAGCATATCTGGTAAGCTTAATCTTTCTTGCAATGCAGTGATTCAGAGAGGTGTTATTTACTGTCTAGCAGCCAAGAGATGTCATTAACCCTTTAGTTGCCAGTTCTCATTAAATGTAATCATAAACTAATGTATTCCTATGTAATGTTTGCATCTCAATGTACACTTCTGTGATTGTGTTAGCTATGATCATCTGCCCAATACTTATGCATGTTATTTGTATTCCTTGTAGTTTTACCGCACATGTTCTATACTCTTCACAAATAAACAAGTTAGACTACAGAGAACAGTCTGCTTGTTTTGAAAGACAGAGCTGTGGTTTAACTGTATGCTGGATTGCACATCGTGTCAGCGTGCCTGAAGGCAGAATAGGATGTCTGATGATATTTGGGCATTGGACTATGGGATAGAAGATGTGTGATGGGTATATGGGCACTGGACTATGGGATGGAGGATGTGTGATGCCTAGTCTAAAAGCTTTCCCTCAAGCAATAAAGAAAGTGGGCTCTTATAATGAAATTCACATATGCTTGATGTACAAACATGCTCTGGCTACTCAGCTAGTAATTATCTGGACATGCTTAGTAATGAATAGTCCTTATTTGAGTTGATCGAAACGGGTCGGTCAAATTTAAAAATAGCCAACTTTAGCTAAAGTCGGGTTTCGCCGATCGAAACCCGACCATAGCGTGAGGTCGGCCATGAGGTCGCCGATCAGAGCGCCAAAGTTGCGTTTCAAATAATGCTTCCAGCGCCTTTTCTTAGCCAGTGATGGAGTACGCACACTGTGGGCAACGCGATGACATGGGCAGCGGCCACCACCATCTTAGAGAAGGGCATTGAAGTGATTGGCTGGCTTTGTATGGCGTCACAGTGGGTATAAAAGGCTATGACCGCCGACCGCCATCTTACTTCTGCCGATCTTACAATAGGGAGAGGTGCTGCTGCTGCTGATTCTGAATAGGGAGAGCGTTAGGCAGGGAAGAAGAAAAAAAACTGCTTCTGCTGATAGCGCTTTTCACTGTACAGTTAGTGTGCAGTGAAAAGGGAGGATTTTTGTTGTGTGCAGCAGCGCTGGTGGTGATTAGGCTGCCTTTTAAGGCTACCTGCTTGCTGCATTGCTGTGTGCACACTGCTGTTTAAACTGCTTTTTTCAAAGCACTCCAACTTTTATTATTTTGCCTTGGTGAGTTACTGAGAGTTCATTTTTTCACACACCGTATAGCGGTGTACGCTCCTCACACACTACCATGTACCGGCTGGTATCACGGACAAATAAAAGCTATCTGGGTGTGTCTCTGGCAGAACAAGCTGAGGAGTTTTTCCATTTTTCCAGACCTACACCTTAGAGAGCTGTCCGTTTTTCAAACATTTTCATATATCTGCTGTTTGATCACGGTCAAAACTAGACATAGACAGCGTGTGTCAGTCCCTATACAAATAGACAGAGATTGACAATTTTCCATACAGACACCGTATAGCGGTGTGCGCTCCTCGCACACTACCGTGAACCGCCTTGTATCACTGACAAATAGAAGCTATCTGTGTGTGACTCTGGAAAAAGAGCCGAGGAGTTTTTCCATTGAAGTGATTGGCTGGCTTTGTGTGGCGTCACAGTGGGTACAAAAGGCTATGACCGCCGACCGCAATCTTACTTCTGCCGATCTTAGAATAGGGAGAGGTGCTGCTCCTGCTGATTCTGAATAGGGAGAGCGTTAGGCAGGGAAGAAGAAAAATATTTGCTTCTGCTGATAGCGCTTTTCACTGTATAGTTAATGTGCAGTGAAAGGGGAGGATTTTTGCTTTTGTGCAGCAGCGCTGGTGGTGATTAGGCTGCCTTTTAAGGCTACCTGCTAGCTGCATTGCTGTGTGCACACTGCTGTTCCAACTGCTTTTTTCAAAGCACTCCAATTTTATTATTTTGTTCTGGTGAGTTACCGAGCGATCATTTTTTCACACACCGTATAGCGGTGTACGCTCCTCAAACACTACCGTGTACCGGCTGGTATCACGGACAAATAGAAGCTATCTGGGTGTGACTCTGGAAAAAAAAAGCTGAGGAGTTTTTCTGTTTTTTCAGACCTACACCTTAGAGTGCTGTCTGCTTTTCAAACAGTTTTGTATATCTGCTGTTTGATCACGGTCAAAACTAGACAGAGACAGCGTGTGTCAGTCCCTATACAAATAGACGGAGATTGACAATTTTCCATACAGACACCGTATAGAGCTGTCCGATTCTCAAACAGTATTGTATATCTGCCGTTCGCATTACAGTCACATCTATACAGAGTCAGTGTGTGTATGTGACACTCCATAAATACATATACGGTGATTGTTAGTTACACAAAAAACATATACAGCTGTACACTTCTGATACAGTTCCGTATATCTACTTGTTGGATTACAGTCAAATACATACTGTGTGAGCGTCTGTGACTAATTAAATATATAAGTAGATTTAATTTTTTTAATACACCTTACACAGCTGGACGCACCTCATACAGTACCATCTCTCTGCTGGTATTTTTGGTACATTTTCCCAAACATGATGAAGTATGGTGAAAGAGGCCGTGGACGTGGGCAGGGGGGCGCAGCTGGTACTGATGGTGGTTGTGCATCGGCTGGTTCTGGCAAAAGCACAACAGCAGCTAAGGCAGGAGGTGTTGAGCCTGCATCATCGTCTGGCCCAAGAAGGCCTGTAAGGTTGCTTTTTCTTTGAGTAGGAAAACCGTTTTTAAAGCCGGAGCATCTGGAACAGGTTTTGGCGTACATTGCTGAAACAGCCACCAGCTCTATTGCCTCCTCTTCTCAACATTCGAAACCTGCAAGCACGGAGTCGTCAGTGCAGGGTTCTGGTCAGGAAAAACACCTTTCCTTGTGTCCTTCACCCCCACCAAAAGTTAAGGATGCAGCAGCCCACAGTTCAGATTACTCTATGGAGCTCTTTTCACATACCATGCCTGGGTTATCCAGTCAAATCCTGAATTCCCCAGTCCAAGATGAATCTGACATGGAGTGCACTGATGCACAGCCACTGCTAGATGATTCTGCTGGTACATCGACCCAGAGCACTACATTGCCATCGCAGTCTATAGAGCCAGAATCTGACCCTGATGAAACTCAGGTGCCCCTTCCCGCATACTATACCACCTTACACGGTGAGGAAGGTGCAGATGAGTGTGAAGAGGAGGTGATGGATGACCCAGTTCTTGACCCGGATTGGCATCCATTGGGGAAGGAGGGTGGCGTTGGCAATAGTTCAGATAAGGAGAAGTATCAGGAGAAGGCATTGACATCACAGCAGCGGTTATCTGCCAGGCCCGTAGCTGTCCAAAAACGTGGAACAAAAACTAAAAGAGTTGCAGGACAGCTTGGCCACATGGTCAACTTAGCACAGCGTGCAAGGCCAGAAAATGTATATCATAGTAGGAAGAGGGCAGTGTGGCACTTCTTTGTCCAAAATCCTACTGATGAGGCAAAGGTTACCTGTAAGAAGTGCGGAAGGACCTTTAGCCGAGGTAAACAACGCAGAAATTTGAATACCAGTTGCATGCATAGACATTTAATCAACAAGCACTTGCAAGCGTGGACGGACTACAAAACCTCTGGTAGCACATGTGCACCTGCTCTGACTGAAGGTAGCCAGCAATGCTCCATCGCTTCCCCCACTGTAAGACCACCGCCACCGTTAAGCACACCACCAGCACTAAATGTGGAGGTGTCGTTGCAAGGCCAAAGCACTCAGGAAATCACAATGGTTTTGCAACACAACACTGAATCTAGGCCATCACCACCAATACCATCACCAACCCCCTCTCACTCCGTCCGGTCCACCGCTTCTTCCCCCATATGCAGCTCTCCAGTCCAGCTCACCCTACCAGACACTCTGAGTAGGACAAGAAAGTACTTATCCTCTCATCCGCATACACTTTGTTTGAACGCCTACATTGCCAAACTAATCTCATTAGAGATGATGCTCTACTGTTTGGTTGAAAGCGAAGCTTTCCGCGACCTCATGGCCTATGCTGTCCCACACTATGACCTACCCAGTCGGCACTTCTTTTCTCGAAAAGCCATCCCTGCCCTCCACCAGCATGTGAAAGACTGCATTGTCCATGCACTAAAACAGTCAGTGAGTGGAAAGGTGCACCTCACAACAGATGCATGGACCAGTAGGCATGGCCAGGGCCGTTACGTGTCCATCACTGCGCACTGGGTTAATGTAGTAGATGCAGGCTCCACTGGGGACAGCGGCGGTGGAACAGTGCTGCCTAGCCCACGGTATAGGAAACAGTTGGCTGTAGGCTTTTGATCCTCCTCCTCCTCTATCAGCAAAAGCTCATCCACAGAGCGCAGTCGCATGAGCACTCCATCCAGAGCTGCCAGTGTTGCACACAAGGTGTCCCACTATCGAACAGCTAGTGGTAAGCGTCAGCAGGCTGTGTTAAAGATGATGTCTTTGGGTGACAACAGACACACAGCGGAGGTACTGGCCGACTACTTGCAGTGACAAACTGAGTCATGGCTGGGTAGTCTACATCTTGAGCCAGGCAAGGTAGTCAGTGATAACGGCCGTAATTTTGTGGCAGACATAGCCCGTGCAAAACTCACACACATACCTTGCCTGGCTCACACCTTGAACCTGGTGGTGCAGTGCTTCCTTAATAATTATCCGGAGTTAACATAAGGTGTGAAGACTGTGCTCGCACATCCGTTGCTCAAACATCCACTCCACTCGTATGCAGAAGCTGCAGAGATTGCTCCACCTTCCCAAGCACCGCCGAATCATAGACGTTGCAACAAGGTGGAACTCCACCCTGCACATGGTTGAGAGGCTGTGCGAACAGAGGCAGGCTGTAATGCATTTGTGGGAGGATACACGGGCAGGCAGTGTGAGGGAAGACATGGAATTGTCGGGTGTGTAGTGGTCAAAGCTGAAAGACCTCTGTAAAGTCCTTCAGTGTTTTGAGGAATGCACACGGCTGGTAAGCGCAGACGACGCCATCATAAGCATGAGTATCCCACTTATGCGTCTGCTCATGCAAAGTTTGACACACATTAAGGATCAGGCGTCTGCAGCGGAGGAGGAGGGAAGCCTTGATGACAGTCAGCCAATGTCTGGTCAGGGAACTGTCCTGGATGAGGTGGAGGAAGAAGAGCAAGAGGAGGAGGATGAGGGGGATGATTATTTTGGGCAGGAGGATGCTTCTCGGGGGGCAAGAGAAAATGTTGGCGTTCCAAGGTCAGGTACAGTGTTTGTGCGTGACTGGAGGGATATGGATTTGCCAGAAAGTGCTCCTCCACCCACCACTGGCAGTGCAGCATTGACACCTGGAACATTGGCCCACATGTGTGACTATGCCTTGCGGATCCTAAAAAGGGTCCCCCGCATTGCCAAAATGATGAGGGATGATGACTACTGGCTGGCCAGGATCTTCGATCCACGCTACAAAGGCAAATTACACAACATCATGCCACAGGAGAACCTAGAGATAATATTGCCTAACAAACAAGCAACTCTGGTAAACCGTTTGTTTGAGGCTTTCCCAGCACACAGCAGCAGTGCTGGTTCTCCCACGAGCCATAGTGGGCACAATGGAAGAGGTGTTCGTGGTGCACACAGCCGAAGTGGCGCTGGAGACAGGGGTTTAATGACCATGTTGTGGAATGATTTATCAAGCACCGCTCACACGACTGCTAATACTGCATCTATTAAAAGTGACAGGAGACAGCAGTTGTCAACTATGGTTACAAACTGCTTCTCCTCCCATATAGATGTTCTCCCTCACAGGTCATTCCCCTTTGACTATTGGGCCTCTAAACTGGATGCCTGGCCTGAATTGGCACAATATGCCTTACAGGAGCTCGCTTGCCCTGCTGCTAGTGTGTTATCTGAAAGAGTCTTCAGTGCTGCTGGATCAATCCTGACAGAAAAAAGGACCCGTCTGTCTACCCAAAATGTTGATGATCTAACCTTCATTAAAATGAACCATGCATGGGTTTGAAAGGATTTTGTCCCACCTTCCCCTGATGACAAATAGGTTGCCAGAAAACTGCCTCGCTTTTGTCCTCCTCTTCCTCAGACTTGCCCAATTCCGCTCTTTGCAGCAGCTGAATGTCCAGCCAACACATCAACATATGCCATTTTTTAAACCTCCCTAAGGCTGGTTTCACATTTGCGTTTTTTAGCGCTGGAAAAAAACGCTAACCTGCGCATGCGTTTTTTCCCCTATATTTAACATGGGTGCGCATACCTGCGCGCTTGTAAGCGCATGTATGCGATTTTCATGCGCTGCGTTTTTTTGGGGTGTGCGATTGGATTTTCCAGACGCATCATGTTGCATTTTTTGGCCCTGCAAAAAAGCGCATGCGCACATATGCGCACGTTTTGCGCTAAAAATGGCCATTATAGCCTATGGATGCGCATATGTGCGCACTGGCATGCTCATGTAAGCGTTTTTTTGCATATGCGTTTTTTTTTTTTAACCATGGAATTTAGGGGTTTGAGTTAGAGTTAGGGTTAGTTAAGGGGGTTTAGGGTTAGGGTTAGGGTCTGGGTCAGGGTTAGGGTTGGGTTTTGGGTCAGGGTTAGGGTTTAGTATGGTTTGGTTAAGGGTTAGGGTCAGGGTTAGGGTCAGGATTAGGGTTAAGTATGGTTTTGTTAAGGGTTAGGGTCAGGGTTAGGGTTAGGGTTAGGGTTAGGGTCAGGGTTAGGGTTAGGGTTAGGGTCAGGGTTAGGGTTAGGGTCAGGGTTAGGGTTAAGTATGGTTTTGTTAAGGATTAGGGTCAGGGTTAGGGTCAGGATTAGGGTTAAGTATGGTTTTGTTAAGGGTTAGGGTCAGGGTTAGGGTTAGGGTTAGGGTTAGGGTCAGGGTTAGGGTTAGGGTTAGGGTCAGGGTTAGGGTTAGGGTCAGGGTTAGGGTTAAGTATGGTTTTGTTAAGGATTAGGGTCAGGGTTAGGGTCAGGATTAGGGTTAAGTATGGTTTGGTTAAGGGTTAGGGTCAGGGTTAGGGTTAGGGTTAGGGTTAGGGTCAGGGTTAGGGTCAGGATTAGGGTTAGGGTTAGGGTTAGGGTCAGGGTTAGGGTTAAGTATGGTTTTGTTAAGGGTTAGGGTCAGGGTTAGGGTTAGGGTTAGGGTTAGGGTCAGGGTTAGGGTTAGGGTTAGGGTCAGGGTTAGGGTTAGGGTCAGGGTTAGGGTTAAGTATGGTTTTGTTAAGGATTAGGGTCAGGGTTAGGGTCAGGATTAGGGTTAAGTATGGTTTGGTTAAGGGTTAGGGTCAGGGTTAGGGTTAGGGTTAGGGTTAGGGTCAGGGTTAGGGTCAGGATTAGGGTTAGGGTTAGGGTTAGGGTTAGGGTCAGGGTTAGGGTTAAGTATGGTTTTGTTAAGGGTTAGGGTCAGGGTTAGGGTTAGGGTTAGGGTCAGGGTTAGGGTTAGGGTTAGGGTTAGGGTCAGGGTTAGGGTCAGGGTTAGGGTTAGGGTTAGGGTCAGGGTTAGGGTTAGGGTTAGGGTTAGTTAGGGTTTAGGGTTTGGGTTAGGGTTAAGTATGATTTGGTTAAGGGTTAGGGTCAGGGTTAGGGTTAGGGTTAGGGTCAGGGTTAGGGTTAGTAAAGTCATGGTTTGGGTAGTATGAGGGGCCACCTAAAAATGTTGGAAAAAAACGCAAACGCGGTAAAAATGCGCTAAAAACGCATACAAACGCATAAAAACGCTGCGTTTTTTTCATGCATGCTCATAAAAATGCTTGAAAAAAACGCAGCAGTTGTATGCTTATGTATGCGTTTTTTCAATGCGTTTTTTTGCGGGAAAAACGCGCTGGAAAAAAAAGCAAGTGTGAAACTAGCCTTAGTGGGCTGCCCACCCCCCAAAGGCTGGGGTCAACACCTGGCGCATCCGGGCAAGTGCCGTTGCTCTGAACAGGTGTATGGGCCCACAGATGGCCGACAGCACTGGCACAGGGCCCCTCATAGTACAATACAGTATCTCTGACGGTTGGGGGGGCCCACTCGCCGTCAGACACACCAGCATACTATGAGGGGCCCTGTGCCAGTACTGTCGATCACAAGTGTGCCCCCCTGCTTGGTCATGGCCACAGCACTTGCAAGTTGCAATACTTACCTCTCCCTGCTCCACCGCTGTGTAGTCTGGGAAGTTAAATCCTTCACAGGGACGGCCACTAGAAATTTGGTGTATTGATTGATGATGGTTAAGATATAGCTATGCCCTTTCCTGCTGGCCTCTACCTTCAGATGATCAATGGCTACCATTTGTAATGGACGTCAACTTACAAGCGGATGCAGTGGTGCTTTATGATCACCTTTCACAGTTGTTATAGTCACAGACGTGTGACATTCCTGCCACCATTTTTCAATGTCTCCTCTCATGCCAGTCCAATAGAATCACCTATGGTCTGTGGCTTCTGTCTTTTGCACTCCAAAATTATCAGACACATCATGATAGGCAGTGAGGACCATGTCTAAATGTCTCCCTGTGATCACAATTTGATGGAGACGAGTAACGGTGATGTGATCCACGCTACTGCGATAAAGCAATCCTTTCTTCACAAAGAACTGTTTTCACTGTCTCCACAGACACAGTAATTGAGGGTCTGCATCGCCTCTGCAACATCTACCGGGAGGTTTTCCCGTGTTGAGTAATTCCCAAATTTCTGCTAACACTCGACTTTCCGTCTGTACTTGAATCCATGTAGTTTCCAGTAGCGGAGAGTCTGGACTGGCTTACTGAGATTGAAATATACACAAAGATTTAAAAGTACCACAACACTGTATAGTGTTGTACGCTTCAACTACCTATCCCTTTTTCTACTTGTTAAATTCTGGTGTAATACATACTGAGCCTGTGAGTGTCTGTGTCTGACTCCGAAAGTATAGACGGAAATTTACAATTACCCCTAGACTGGATACACCTGGTATGTGATGATACAGTACCTTTGTTCAAAATTTTGCATTACGGTATCATCCATAGTGAGTGAGCGCGTGTGGTTTACGCCTTCTATATATACTGTGAATCGGAGATACCAATTTTTACCCTATACTCGATACAGCTTGTATCTTGTTATACAGTACCTTTGTTCGACATTTAGTATCACGGTCAAATCCATACTGAGTGAGCATCTGAGATAGACTACGGGACTATGTATACGGAGATTTCAATTGTACCCTATAATATACACTCACTGGCCACTTTATTAGGTACACCATGCTAGTAAGGGGTTGGACCCCCTTTTGCCTTCAGAACTGCCTCAATTCTTCGTGGCAGAGATTCAACAAGGTGCTGGAAGCATTCCTCAGAGATTTTGGACCATATTGACATGATGGCATCACACAGTTGGCGCAGATTTGTCGGCTGCACATCCCTGATGCGAATCTCCCGTTCCACCACATCCCAAAGATGCTCTATTGGATTGAGATCTGGTGACTGAGGAGGCCATTTGAGTACAGTAAACTCATTGTCATGTTCAAGAAACCAATCTGAGATGATTCGAGCTTTATGACATGGCGCATTATCCTGCTGAAAGTAGCCATCAGATGTTGGGTACATTGTGGTCATAAAGGGATGGACATGGTCAGCAACAATACTCAGGTAGGCTGTGGCGTTGCAACGATGCTCAATTGGTACCAAGGGGCCCAAAGAGTGCCCAGAAAAAATTCCCCACACCATGACACCACCACCACCAGCCTGAACCGTTGATACAAGGCAGGATGGATCCATGCTTTCATGTTGTTTACGCCAAATTCTGACCCTTCCATCCGAATGTCGCAGCAGAAATCGAGACTCATCAGACCAGGCAACGTTTTTCCAATCTTCTACTGTCCAATTTCGATGAGCTTGTGCAAATTTTAGCCTCAGTTTCCTGTTCTTAGCTGAGAGGAGTGGTACCCAGTGTGGTCTTCTGCTGCTGTAGCCCATCTGCCTCAAAGTTCGACGCACTGTGCGTTCAGAGATGCTCTTCTGCCACCTTGGTTGTAACGGGTGGCAATTTGAGTCACTGTTGCCTTTCTATCAGCTCGAACCAGTCTGCCCATTCTCCTCTGACCTCTGGCATCAACATGGCATTTCCGGCCACAGAACTGCCGCTCACTGGATTTTTTTTCTTTTTCGGACCATTCTCTGTAAACCCTAGAGATGGTTGTGCGTGAAAATCCCAGTAGATCAGCAGTTTCTGAAATTCTCAGACCAGCCCTTCTGGCACCAACAATCATGCCACGTTCAAAGGCACTCAAATCACCTTTCTTCCCCATACTGATGCTCGGTTTGAACTGCAGGAGATTGTCTTGACCATGTCTACATGCCTAAATGCACTGAGTTGCCGCCATGTGATTGGCTGATTAGAAATTAAGTCTTAACACACAGTTGGACAGGTGTACCTAATAAAGTGGCCAGTGAGTGTATATACTTGTTATCTTGTTATCCAGTACATTTTTTCCAACATTTTTTATTATGGTCAAACCCAGACTGAGTGAGCGTCTGAGGGTTACTCCGGAAAAATATACCGAGATTTCAAATTTGGCCAACACTGTATCAGCTGTATGCTTGTGTCACATTACCCATTTACAGCTTTTCATATTCTTGTGTAATCCATACTGGGCCTGAGAGAGTTTGTGTCTGCCTCCTGAAATGTATACGGAGATTCAGAATGTTTACACTATACTATATATACCTTGTATCTGGTGATACTGTACCCTTTTTCACCTTTTTATTTTATTGGGTAATCCATACTGAGCCTGTGAGCGTCTGTGTGTGACTCATGAAATATATACAGAGATTTACTGTTATCCCTAGACTGTATAGAGCTGTACGCTTCTGATACAGTACCATATATCTGCTGGTATTTTGGGTCAATTTTCTAAAACATGAGGAAGTATGGTGGAAGAGGACGTGGGCGTGGGGGGGCCACCTGGTACTGATGGTGGTGGTGGTGCATCTGCTGGTAGTGCCAAAAACACAATAGCAGCTAAGGCAGGAGGTGTTGAGCCTGCGTCATGGTGTAGCTGTGGAAGGCCTGTAAGGCTCTGTTTTCTGGGAGTAGGTAAACTGCTTTGAAAGCCGGAGTGTCAGGAACTGTTTTTGGCTTACATTGCTGAAACAGCCTCCAGCTCTATCGCCTCCTCTTCTGAAGTTTAAAAAAATGCAAGCACTGAGTCGTCAGTGCAGGCTTCTGGTCAGGAGCAACCACTTTCCTTGTGTCCTTCACCCACACCAAAAGTGAAGGATGCGGCAGCACACACTTCAGATTACTCCATGGAGCTCTTTTCACATACCATGCCTGGGTTAATTTAAAATGGGGCCCATCATATACTGGAGCATTCAAAATGGTGGACATCTGACACTGGAGCATCATCCATGATGCCCATCATATACTGGTGCATTCTAAATGGGGCATATCAGACACTGGAGCAGCATCTATGGGGCACATGATACACTGGAGCATTAGAAATAGGGGCCATTATATATGGAGCATTATTAGGGCCCATAAGACACTGGAGCATCATCCATGAGGCCCATCATACACTGGAACATCATCCATGAGGCCCATCATATACTGGAGCATTCCAAATGGGGCAGATCAGACACTGGAGCAGCATCTATGGGGCACATGATACACTGGAGCATTAGAAATGGGGCCCATTATATATGGAGCATTATTAGGGCCCATAAGACACTGGAGCATCATCCATGAGGCCCATCATATACTGGAGCATTCCAGATTCAGACACTGGAGCAGCATTTACGGGGCCCATTATACACTGGAGCATTAGAAATGGAGCCCATTATATGTGGAGCATTATTTGGGCACATAACACACTGGAGCATCATCCATGGGGACAATCATATACTGTAGCATAATGTGGAGCTCATCATATACAGTAGGGAACATTATATGTAGCCAATTATTCTGTATGGAGAAATATATGGGGCTTATTATTCTGTATGGCGCACAATTTGGCGGCCATAATACTGTATGGAGTAATATATTGTCCTTTTTTTGAGCTATTGTACAATTTAAAATAGATCAGTCATGTCATGTAAGCAGTGAAGTATTTGTCATTGTACTATTCCTTTATTTCTGTGCCGTATCGGAGCATCATGAGTTGTGGTATGTGTTAAAGGGGCGCACTGACACTCTTTGGCCCAGGGCACACGGAAACCTGGAGCCAGCCCTACCCCCCCACAACTTTAGCCAAATAACCCCCTGCTTTCAATGCGTAACTATTATTATGAAGTAAATTAAGGTTGACAAGCTTCAGTAATAAGAACTGATGTTTTTGGCATTGAAATGGGCACTGTAGGTGTGTTTCCTGGCCTCCACTCCCTGCCGACTTTGCTTCCCCATTGACTTGTATAGGGTTTCGTGTTTCAGTCGGCCTCTGACTTTTCCCTATAGTCGGCCAATTTCGTTCGACCCGACTTTTGAGAAAGTCGGGTTTCATGAAACCTGACTCGACCCTAAAAAAGGCAAAGTCGCTCATCTCTAGTCCTTATCAAATACAGGAATCCTTTATCACAGTTTTGGTCTTTGGTACAGTCAATCCCAAGACCAAAAAAAAAAAAGCGTGCCCAGAAAAGACCATAATACTATAGGTTACTTATCTGAATCCAGTCCCAATAGCATCATCCCTCCTTAAATGTGGTCCCCTGATGAGCCCTGACACTGGAAGGGGTGAAACGCGTAGGGACGATGCTATTGGCGCTAGATTCAGAAAAGTAACCTATTATGGTCTTTTCTGGGCATGCTTTTTTTTTTTTTGTGGTCTTGGGATTGACTGTACCAAAGACCAAAACTGTGATATAGGATTCTTGTATTTGATAAGGACTATAAATTACTAAGCATGTCCAGATATTTACTAGCTGAGTAGCCAGAGCATGTTTGTACATCAAGCTTATGTGCATTTCATTATAAGAGCCCACTGTCTTTATTGCTTGAGGGAAAGCTTTTAGACTAGGCATATTACATCCAGGTAGTGGAATTCTTGGCCATCTAGTGTTTTATATGGCCCAGTCTAAGGGATGACTAGCTGGCGAAGAATACCTCTTATTGAGGGTCAGTTTTTTATGGGCATTTTTTGAGACAATGTTTTCACCAAGTTCAGTGCGCTATACTACGGTTCACACTGCTTCAATTTAGGAGCAGGTGCTCTTTTCCTCAAAGACATATAAACTCTATTGGCTATTCAGCTGTTTTTTTGTGTGTTTGTGGTTGGGTGGTGATAGGTTGGTTTTGTTTTTTGTAATATACTATTAATTTATGTCGTCTTTGTAGCCCTCTATTGCAGTAGGACTACTTTTATATATTTTTGTCAAATAAAAATATTGTTTTCATTGGTATTCAAGAGGGCTTATATTTGATATTCCCCTCTTTTTCTGAGATTATCTGGATCGTTTTTTCAAAACCTACCTTGTTCTAGGTGCTGTCAGTTATATTTGTCTACATATATTCACTCTACTGTATCAAAAAAAAAAAATTGAAAAACAAGGCCTTGGGTTTTCTTTATGGTTATATGGGCACAGGACCATGTGATGAAGGCTATGTATGATGTGTATATGGGCACAGGACTATGGGATAGAGGATGTGTGATTGGTATATGGGCACTTGATTATGGGATACAGGATGTGTGATGAGTATATGGGCACTGAACTATGGGATTGAGGATGTGTGATGGTATCTGGGCATTGGACTATGGGATAGAGGATGTGCGATGGGTATATGGGCACGGGACTATAGGATGGCAGATATGTATGATGTGTATATGGGCACGGGCCTATAGGATGGCAGATATGTATGATGTGTATATGGGCACTGGACTATGGGATAGAGCATGTGTGATGCGTATATGGGTACTGGACTATGGGATAGAGGATGTGTGATGGGTATATGGGCACTGGACTATAGGATGGCAGATATGTATGATGTGTATATGGGCACTGGACTATGGGATAGAGCATGTGTGATGCGTATATGGGTACTGGACTATGGGATAGAGGATGTGTGATGGGTATATGGGCACTGGACTATGGGATGATGTGTGATGGGTATATGAGCACTGGACTATGGGATGGAGGATTTGTATGATTTGTGTCTGCCAGAGTTGCACCGTGCACAGCTACCTGCGCTTACCAGCACTGTTCTTATGCTGGTTAGTGGTGTCCACCACGGTTGACATTGTACCCGCTCTGAGCGGTAGTTTACTTAGTCGTGATCTGTGATGTTTAAGTTCAAGGTAGGGGACTCTTTGTGGTTATCCACGAAAAATTTGAAATTGAATGTTCCGTCACAGAAGCTGGGACAAAAATTAATTGGCCCATTCAAGATCTCTGGGATCGTGAGTTCTGTTGCCTTTTGTCTGATGTTGGTGGACGGACAAGAACAATTTGTCGTGGAGAAGATTCTGGACTCTAGGATCCGTAGGAATCAGCTGCAGTACCTCATTAAGTGGCAGGGATATTCGTCTGAGGAGAAATCTTCGCAGCCTGTAAGTAATATTTGTGCTCCTCACAAAATTGCTTTGTTCCATCAGAAATTTCTTTGGAAACCTGGTCCTGGATTCTCCTGAGGTCGCTTATAAGGTGGGAGTAGAGTTGAGCGAAACGGGTCGGTCATATTACAAAGTCGGCGATTTTCGCTGAAGTCGGGTTTCATGAAACGAAACCCGACCATAGCGTGAGGTCGGCCACGAGGTCGGCGACCAGAGCGCCAAAATCGCGTTTCAAAAGATGCTTCCAGCGCCCTTTTTCAGCCAATGATGGAGGACGCACACTGTGGGCAACGCAATGACATAGGCATCGGTCACCACCATCTTTGAGAAGGGCATGCAAGTGATTGGCTGGCTTTGAATGGCATCACAGGGCTATAAAAGGGCATGAACGCCGACCGCCATCTTACTTCTGCCGATATTAGCATTAGGGAGAGGTTGCTGCTGTTGATTCAGAATAAGGGAGAGCATTAGGCAGGGAAGAAGAACCAAAAAACTTCTTCTGCTGTTAGCGATTTCCACTTACAACACAACACTTTGTGTGCAGTGACAGAGGAGGCTCTATTTTTGTGCATCAGCTCTGTTGGATATTAGGCTGCCTTATAAGGCTCCCTGATAGCTGCATTGCTGTTTGCACACTGCTGTGCAAGCTGCTTTTTTAAAAGCAAAAATACTTTTCTTCCTCTTTTCTGCACAGTTACCAAGCGTTCATTTTTCCACCCTTTTGTGTGTGCAGCAGTCCTGATTATTAGGCTGCCTGCGTCCATACTTGGACTGAGAGCATCATTGTCAGCGTCCTCAAATCTCTAGTGAGATCCAAATTCTCACCAATCCTATAGACACCCTCCACCTTGTCATACAACATCCAATTTCAGCCTGTTACATTGGATGAATTTGCACTCCCTAAAAATAGAACACCACAACGCAGATGGCGACAACCCTGGCACATGGTGCAAACACGTTTCCTGCAGCGGTGCTCCAGGTGTGCCGAACGTCTGTGGAGAAAATCCAATCGACACGAAGATTTCATCCATTTTAAGTTTATGCTTAGAACATACAACACTGCCCTTCACCTCTCCAAACAAGCCTATTTCAACACCCTCATCACCTCCCTGTCCAATAACCTGAAACGTTTCTTTGACACTTTTTAGAGTACAGGCCCCAACCACGGAG
This sequence comes from Dendrobates tinctorius, assembly GCF_039654945.1. NCBI lineage: Eukaryota > Metazoa > Chordata > Amphibia > Anura > Dendrobatidae > Dendrobates > Dendrobates tinctorius. The sequence goes on from NW_027361697.1 coordinate 60,561,641, forward strand.
CTCCGAGCTGACGATCTGGCCAATTACTTCAAGAAAAAATTGACCAGATTCAACAGGAAATTATCTTCCAATCCCCTCATATCACGCACTGTCCTCCCTCCCCCACTGCATCTAGCTCACTCTCTGATTTTGAACCAGTCACAGAAGAAGAAGTAAGCAGGCTCCTTGCATCTTCTGACCCAACCACTTGCACCAGTGACCCATTTCCGTCACATCTCCTCCAGTCCCTTTCCCCTGCTGTCACCCCTCACCTAACTAAAATATTTAACCTCTCTCTATCTTCTGGTAATTTTCCCTCCTCATTTAAGCATGCCATCATACATCCACTACTTAAAAAACCATCCCTCGACCAAAACTGTGCCGCTAACTATAGACCTGTCTCTAATCTTCCCTTCATCTCTAAACTCCTGGAACGCCTGGTCCACTCCTGTCTTATCCGCTATCTCTTTGATAACTCTCTTCTCGACCCTCTCCAATCTGGTTTCCGCTCTTTACACTCCACTGAAACTGCCCTCACTAAAGTCTCTAATGATCTACTAACAGCTAAATCAAATGGTCATTACTCCATGCCAATTCTCTTGGATCTCTCTGCAGCATTCGACACTGTGGATCATCAGCTCCTCCTCACCATGCTCCGTTCCATTGGCCTCAAGGACACAGTTCTCTCATGGTTCTCCTCCTATCTCTCCGACCGCTCCTTTACTGTATCTTTTGCCGGTTCCTCCTCCTCTCACCTTCCCCTTACTGTTGGGGTTCCTCAAGGATCGGTTCTAGGCCCCCTCCTCTTCTCCTTGTACACTGCCCCTATTGGTCAAACAATCAGTAGATTTGGTTTCCATTACCATCTCTATGCTGATGACACCCAATTATATGCTTCTTCTCCTGACATCACGCCAGCCTTTCTAGAAAACACCGGCGATTGTCTAAATGCTGTGTCTAATATCATGTCCTCACTATATCTGAAACTGAACTTGTCAAAGACTGAACTCCTGGTGTTTCCTCCCTCTACTAATGTACCTATACCCGACATTGCCATTTCTGTGTGTGGCTCCACTATTACTCCCCAGCAACAGGCCCGCTGTCTTGGGGTCATACTTGATTCCGAGCTTTCCTTTGCCCCCCACATTCGATCACTGGCTCACTCTTGTCATCTGCACCTCAAAGACATTTCTAGAATTCGAGAATTCGACCTTTTCTTACTTTTGACTCTGCAAAAACTCTTACTGTTTCTCTTATTCATTCTCGTCTCAACTATTGTAACTCTCTTCTAATTGGTCTCCCTCTTACCAAACTCTCCCCTCGCCAATCTGCCTTGAATGCTGCAGCCAGGATCATATTCCTCACCAATCGTTACACCGATGCCTCTACCTTGTGCCAGTCATTACACTGGCTACCCATCCACTCCAGAATTCAATATAAACTTATTACCCTCACCCACAAAGCCCTCCATAGCTCAGCACCACCCTACATCTCCTCTCTTGTTTCAGTATACCACCCTACCCGCGCCCTCCGTTCTGCTGATGACCTGAGGTTAGCATCCTCAATAGTCAGAACCTCCCACTCCCGTCTCCAAGACTTTACACGTGCTGCACCAATTCTTTGGAATGCACTTCCCAGGTCAATATGATTAGTCCCCAATACCCACAATTTTAAGCGTGCCCTGAAAACGCATTTATTCAGACTGGCCTATCGCCTCAACACATTAACCTAATCTATCCCTGTGTGGCACAGCCAAAAGTTTTACCATAACCAGATTCCCCGCATCATGTTCCCACATGCTTTATGCATCCATTAGCCCTCTGTGTTTGTACTGTTGCACACTAAACATTATGGCTGGTCCATACAATCAGGGCAACTGTTACCACCCACCTTTCGTGTCTACCTCTTTCCTCATAGACTGTAAGCTTGCGAGCAGGGCCCCCTTTCCTCTTTGTATTTGTTATAATCTATGTGATTATTGTTATGCTGTAATGTCTATTGTCTGTACAAATCCCCTCTGAAATGTAAAGTGCTGTGGAATATGTCAGCGCTATATAAATAAAATTTATTATTATTATTATTATTATTATCATAGTTACATTGAGGTGTAATCCCTACTGGGCCTGAGACAATAGTTCTGCGTCCTCAAATCTATAGTGAGATTCAAATTCTCACCAATCCTCTAGACACCCTCCACCTTGTCATACACCATCCAATTTCAGCCTGTTACATTGAGGTGTAATCTCTCCTGGGCCTGAGACAACAGTTCTGCGTCCTCAAATCTATAGTGAGATTCAAATTCTCACCAATCCTATAGACACCCTCCACCTTGTTATACACCATCCAATTTCAGCCTGTTATATTGAGGTGTAATCTCTCCTGGGCCTGAGACAATAGTTCTGCATCCTCAAATCTATAGTGAGATTCAAATTCTCACCAATCCTATAGACACCCTCCACCTTGTCATACACCATCGAATTTCAGCCTGTCACATTGAGGTGTAATCTCTACTGGGTCTGAGACAATAATTCAGCGTCCTCAAATCTATAGTGAGATTCAAATTCTCACCAATAGTAGATACACCTTCTACCTTGTTTTACACTACCATATAGCTGGTCCCGATGGTGGTGGTGGTGGTGTTGCATCTGTTGGTAGTGGCAAAAGCACAATAGCACCTAAGGCAGGAGGTGTTGAGCCTGTGTCATCGTCTGGCTCCACAAGGCCTCGAAGGCTCTCTTTTCTGGGAGTAGGTAAACCAATTTTAAAGCCGGAGCTTCAGGAACAAGTTTTGGCTTACATTGCTGACACAGCCTCCAGCTCTCTTGGCTCCTCTTCTGAAGTTTCAAAAAATAAAAGCACTGAGTCGTCAGTGGAGGCTCCTGGTCAGGAACAACACCTTTCCTTGTGTCCTTCACCCCTACCAAAAGTGAAGGATGTGGCAAGCCACACTACAGATTACTCCATGGAGCTCTTTCACATACCATGCCTGGGTTAGCTAGTCAAATTGTGAACTCCCCAGTACAAGATGAATCTGACATGGAGTGCACTGATGCACAGCCACTGCTAGATTTTTCTGCTGGTACATTCACTCAGAGCACTACATTGTCCTCGCAGTGTACTGTGCCAGAATCAGACCCTGATGAAACTCAGGTGCCCCTTCCCGCATACTATACCACCTTACACGGTGACACAGAGGAAGGTGCACATGAAATTGAAGAGGAGGTGATGGATGACCCAGTTGTTGACCCAGATTGACATCCATTGGGGGAAGAGGGTGCCGCTGCCAATAGCTCAGAAGAGGAGGAGGAGGATCCGTAGCAGGCAACGACATCGCAACAGTTGTTATCTGGCATGACCGTAGCAGTCCAAAAACGTGTTACAAAAACCAAAAGAGTTGCAGGACAGCTTGACCAGACGGTCAAATTAGCACAGCGTGCAAGGCCTCGAAATGTCTTCCATAGGAGGAAGAGTGCAGTGTGGCACTTTTTTGAACAAAATCCTAATGATCAGGCAAAAGTTATCTGTAAGATGTGCACAAAGACCTTTAGCCGAGGGAAAAATCTGAGAAATTTCAATACCAGTTGCATGCTTAGACATTTAACCACCATGCACTTGCAAGCGTGGACGGACTACCAAACCTCACGTACCACATGTGCACCTGCTCCGAATGAAGGTAGTCGGCAACGCTACATTGCTTCCCCCACTGTAAGCCCACAGGTTAGCACACCACCAGCAGCAAATGTAGAGGTGTCATCGCAAGGGCAAAGCAGTCATGGAATCACAATGTTATTGCTACGAAAGACTGAATCTAGGCCATCAGCAACACCACCAACACATCACCATCACCAACCCTCTCTCAGTCTGCCATGTCCACCCCTAGTTCCACCATGTGCAACTCTCAAGTCCAGCTCACCCTACCAGAGACTCTGAGTAGGACAAGAAAGTACTCATCCTCTCATCTGCATACACTGGCTTTGAACGCCCACATTGCCAAACTAATCTCGTTAGAGATGATGCCCTACCGGTTGGTTGAAAGCAAAGCTTTCTGCGAGCTCATGGTCTACGCAGTATCACTAGTGTTGAGCGATACCTTCTGATATCGGGAAATATCGGATCGGATTGGATTGGACCGATACCCCAAAAATATCGGATAACGCCGATTCCGATACCAGAAACCAATGCAAGTCAATGGGACACAAATATCGGAAAGAAAATAAACCCTTACTTTCCTTGTAGGTTAATTCTACATGAAGGAAAACAACTAAGAATAATGTAGAATGTATTGGGGGAGGTGGAGGAGACATTAAAGGCATAGAGGTTTAGCCCAATCAAATAGAATAGCAGGAATTTATTTTTTTTAAAGACGTTCGGAGTTACAAAGATATTGACTATGTTAAGCTTTTTTATATTTTGTCAGATATTTATGTTTCACTACTTCCATGCTCTTCACCTTCTTTTTTACTTCTCCCACACTTTCTCCTTCATCATCCTCTTCAGAGTCATCTTCTTGGTCTTCTTCGGGGTGGTCTTCTGGGTCGTCGTCTCCAGGGTCGGCGTTTTCAGGGTCGTCGTCTTCTTCGGGGTGGTCTTCAGGGTCATCGTCTTTAGGGTCGTCGTCAGGGAGATCCAGAGTGATTACCAAAAACCATTTCAAAAAGCTTGAACTTGGAAATGTAGCAGAAGGTACAAGAAGGCTGAGGAACTGCTGAGAACCAGCTGACGGTACTGGAAACTGGATGGGTAGCCGAAGGTACAAGAGCCAATGGAACTACTGAGGACCAGCTGATGGTACTGGAACCCGGTTACTAAGCAGGAGGTACCTGTGCCAGAAAGCATTACCAAGGACCAGAAGACGTTGGTGGAACTCGGATACCGAGAAGGAGGCACCTAAGCCAAAGGCTCTGCCTGGAACCAGCTGACATTACTGGAACCCAGGGGGACATATTCAAGATTGACTTCCAAAGAACCAGCTAATGGTACTGGAACTCAGATAGGCAGCAGAAGGTACACATGAAAAAAAAAGTTGCAAGGCCGCGAGCGACCAGAGTTACCGAAACCCACAGTCCTACAGGGGGAACTTGTCCTATTGGCACTACAGAACCAGCCTTCATTGCCAGATCCCGCAGCCCACATAGGAAGCACCTAAACTGCAGGCAGCATAGAGTCTGCTAACCCAACCGCAACACAACAGTACAACGTATTGGAGGCAAAGTGATGTTGACACTACCCGGAAACAGCTGGCGTGCTGGAACCAGGCCGGGAAGGAGGGAATACCCGTGCCAAAGACACTTCTGAGCAGCAACTGGCGGTGTTGGAGCCCAGGGATTATAGTAGAAACAGAGTGTAGCCAGAGGCCTAATTGGAGCAAGTTTAATATCTGTAGTAGTGTGAATGTGGACAGAGCAGGAGAAATTGCCAGACACACAGCAGGGGATCAGCTGACGTTACTGAACCCCAATAACACTGGAGCATGTGTTCACTGTGCAGACGGCACTTGTGAGCAGCAACTGGCAGTGTTGGAGCCCAGGGTAAATAATAGAAACAGAGTGGAGGCAGAGGCCTAATTGGAGCAAGTTCAATATCTGAAGTAGTGTGAATGTGGACAGAGCAGGAGAAATTGCCGGACACACAGGAGGGGATCAGCTGATGTTACTGAACCCCAATAACACTGGAGCATGTGCTGACTGTGCAGACGGTACTTCTGAGCATGGCGGTGTTGGAGCCCAGGAATTACAGTTCAGGTGGTAAAAACATGAACACAACAGGAGACCTGGATACTGTTGCCAACCAATTATTTAATCTGGAAGAAGACTGGCAAATTCCTGCGAGATCCAGGCCTTGTTCATTTTCAGAAAAGTAAGCCGGTGAACCTTATCGGAGGATAGTCGCATGCGACGGTCTGTTAGTACACCACCTGCGGCACTAAAGACGCGTACCGATAATACACTAGCAGCAGGGCAAGTCAGCACCTCCAATGCATACTGGCTAAGCTCTGGCCATGTATCCAGCTTAGAGACCAAAAACTTGAAGGGGGAAGAGACGTCTGGGAGAACACAGAGAGGGCAAGACATGTAGTCTGTCACATCTAACGGAAACGTTGCCTCCTGCTGACTGGAGTCGTCAGTGATGGTGTAGACATTTGTGGCGGGGACACAAAACTTTGCCACATTTGGGCCATACTGGTCTTGCCTTGTGCTGAGGCGCTGCTTCTGCTCCCTCTTTGTGCAGAGCTTACTCCATTGTCTCAACACACTGAGCTGCTTTGTAAAGCACTAGCAGCACTGCTCTCAGGTGGAATGGAGAACATGATGGAATGCACCAGTGTGTCTTGGTACTCCCGCATTTTACGCTCCCGCTTCAACGGTGTTATGAGGCTTTGTAAGTTGTCCCGGTAGCGAGGATCTAGGAGGGTGTACACCCAATAATCAGCCGTGTTGAGAATGTGGGCGATTCGGTGGTCGTTTCTCAGGCACTGCAGCATGAAATCAACCATGTGCTGCAGACTGCCAACTGGCCAAGAAACGCTGTCCCCTGCTTGAGGTGTCATCTCTGCCTGCTCTGCATCACCCCACCCTCGCTCTACATACTGACTACTAGAGCATTGTGTACCTCCCTTCTCTGGACAGATGTTTTCCTCCTCCATAGACTCCTCCTCATCCTCCTCACAAAGTGTCCCCTGCCTAGACCTTTGTGAGGAACCATGTTGCGCAGACTGTCCGGAAGCAGATGGCATTTGTGACTCCTCATCCTCCACCTCTTCCACAACCTCCTCCTTAGTGCTTGCAGTGTTTTTTCAAGCAGGCAGATAAGGGGGATAGTCATGCTGACTAGTGCATCATCTGCACTCGCCATCCGCGTGGAATCATCGAAAGCACGCAAAGCGTGGCAGATGTCCTTCATAGAGGCCCACTCAGTAGTGGTGAAGTGTGAACGGCGTGCAGTGCGACTTGTTTGCTCCTGATGCAGCTGGTACTCCATTACTGCTGCCTGCTGCTCACACAACCTCTCCAACATATGTAATGTTGAATTCCACCTGGTGGGTAGGTCACATATGATGCGATGTTCCGGAAGGCGGAATCGGCACTGCAGAGCTGCAATGCACGATCTTGCCATGCTGGAACGCCGCAAGTGAGCGCACTCTAGGCGGACCTTGTGCAGCAGTGCATCAAGATCCGGATAGTCCCTTAAAAAATTCTGCACGACCAAGTTGAGCACATGTGCCAGACATGGGATGTGAGTGAGGTTGCCTAGGCCCAGAGCTGCCACCAGATTTCGGCCATTGTCACACACTACCATGCCTGGCTGGAAATTCACTGGCACAAACCACACGTCGCTCTCCTGCTTGATGGCATTCCAGAGCTCCTATACTGTGTGGCTTCGATTCCCCAAAGAAATTAATTTCAATACGGCCTGTTGACGTTTGGCCACGGCTGTGCTTATATTGGTCGTAACAGGTAAGCGTTCACGGGTCCATGTGGAGGTAGACTGTGAAGGCTCCTGCAGCGCTGATTCAGAGGAACTGGAGTATGAGGAGGACTCAATGTGTACAGACTGGATTCCTGCAATCCTTGGTGTTGGCAGAACACGTACAGCGCCACTCTCAAGATCTGTACCCGGCTCCACAACATTTACCCAATGGGCAGTGAGGGAAAGGTATCATCCCTGTCCATGGTTACTGGTCCACGCATCGGTGGTCAGGTGGACCTTGCTACTGACGGCGTTTAGTAGCGCATGTTTAATTTTTCCCTCCACATGCTTTTGCAGGGCAGGGACGGCTTGCCTGCTGAAATAAAAGCGGCTGGGCACGTTGTATTGTGGGACTGCCAATGCCATGAAGTTACGGAAGGTGTCAGTCTCCACCAGCCTGAATGAGAGCATTTCAAGGGACAGTAGTTTTGCAATGCCAGCATTCAGAGCCTGTGCTCGGGGGTGGTTTGCCGAGTATGGGCGCCTTTTCTCCCATGCCTGTGCTACCGATGGCTGTAGACTGGCCTGGAAATGTGAGGATGACAGGGAACGTGGTGCTGTGGGTGGAATGACACTGTGTCTCTGTACAACAGTGCCAGAAGTTCTTCCATGGCGATCCTGTGAGGAAGCCGAACCAGCTGTGTGTGAGCTGGAGGAAGAGGCTACAACACGCTAGGTCCGCACATGTTTACACATATTTGTGGTATTGAGGTTGCTGACACTTTTCCCTCTTTTCACTTTCTGATTACACAGCTTGCATTTGACAAAGCAAATGTCATCTGCAACTGTGTCAAAAAAGGACCAGGCACTGCAAGTCTTGGGAGCGCCCGTTTTGCGTTTTGGAAGAGGCATGCTCCTAATGGGTACCGAAGTGGAGGCTACAGGCAACCGAGTCTGCCCCCTCCCTCTCCCTCCTTTTTTGGCCTTTCGGGGAATCTCTTCCCACCACCTTCCTGTACCTCACGCCATGATGGGTCAAGGACCTCATCATCTACACTACCCTTTTCAAGCGACTGCTTCTCCTGGGTAGTCTCAACAGCACAGTACCCACCAGAAAGTGGCACCTGAGTCTCATCATCAGATGCGTACTGAGGTGTGCTGACCATAGGCACTGGCCCACCCGTCTCTTCAGATTCAGAGAGACAAAGCTGTTGCGCATCACTGCATACTACCTCTTCTTCAAATTATCGAATGCTGCTTGGCTGGCCCCCTCTTTCCAAGCCAACAGATTCAGAGAACAGAAGTAGAGATGGCTCCTGTCCAGGGCTCTCTGACTGCCTGGGCAATTTGGCAGGTGGTGAAGAGACAGATGGGTGCTCTTCAGATCTCTAGACCTGAGAGGATCTGGAACTAATTGAAGTCGATGCGTTAGCTGCCATCCATCTGACAACGGCTTCAATTTGTTCGTCCCGCAGCAGTGGGGTACAGCGAGCTCCTACAAAGCTGCGCATAAAGGACTGTTCCCTGGGAAAACTGGGGGATGCTGAGTCACTGTTGCCCGCAGCAGGCACAGAATCCCCACGTCCTCTCCCTGCAGAAACTCCACGCCCACAACCACGTGCCTTACTCCCTGCCTTCTTCATCTTGGTAGACTGATAAAGATAGGCAAAAAAGTACTAAGGGCTTAGTGTGCTTATTCCTGAACAGCTGCTAACAGGTATAAGAAACACTAATTTTATAAAGTGTGGACTAGACTTTAATATGAGCTAATGTGGCCTACACAACTATAAAGTGGAGTGTTTGGTGAACTTTATTAACTTTTTTTTTCCACAAAAAGACACTGGATGTGCCCAAAGATGTAAAACCAATAGTATCACAAACTTTTTGTAGCTATTACAATGCAGGAAGGTAACCTACAATGCAATAGATGAGGCTCCAAAAAATAGGCTAATACTAATCTGGCTGGGGCTGCAGGCCACAAGCAAGCAGAAAGGCTCCTCTATCTACTCCTATATAGTGTTTGCAAATATTCTAGTTGGATACGGATGGAACCACACTAATAGGAGAAATCTGGAAAAATGAGCAGCACTAATGCAAAAAAGGACAATGTATGAGGCAGTGACACATGCTGAGCGGACTACAACCGGAGGTGGCTGCAGAACACACTACAGCGTGAGCTGCACTCACACACAGAGACCTCGCAGACAGCCATGAACAGCGCTGCAAGGCAAAAGAAAGCTACAGTGGTTGATAAAGTAGCCTGGGTAAAGCACAATATAGCAAATCGCTAGGTCACACTGTCCCTCAGAACAGCAGCGTCCTATCCCTAACTGAATTCACAGCAGAGTGAACCCAAAATGGCGGCGGCGGCGGCTTTTATAGTGCATTATGACATCATTTCAGCAGCCAATCACAGCCATGCCAGGAGTTACATGCCTAACATGCTCTAACAGGATGTGCCCACACTTCTTAGGATCCTCATTGGCTGAATAAAATCAAACTGGCTCATTGCATTATGGGAACTTCCGATTCCGGTATTCGATATACTAAAAGTATCGGAACTCAGTATCGTAATTCTGATACCGCGAATATCGGTCGTTACAGGATATTACAGTATCGGAATGCTCAACACTAAGTACCACGCTATGACCTACCCAGTCGGCACTTCTTTTCGTGAAAAGCCATCCCAGCCCTCCACGTGCATGTGAAAGACCGCATTGTCCATGCACTCAAGCAATCAGTGAGAGGAAAGGTGCATCTCACAACAGATGCATGGTCCAGTAGGCATGTCCAGGGCCATTATGTGTCCATCACTGCGCACTGGGTTAATGTGGTGAATGCAGGCTCCACAGGGGACAGCGGCCCTGGAACAGTCCTGCCTAGCCCACTGTATAGGAAACAGTTGGCTGTAGGCTTTCGACCCTCCTCCTCCTCCTTCATAAGTGAAAGCTCGTCCACAGAGCGCAGTCGCACGAGCACTCCATCCGCAGCTGGCAGGGTTGCACACGAGGTGTCCCACTATCGAAGAGCTAGTGGTAAGCATCAGCAGGCTGTGTTAAAGATGATGTCTTTGGGCGACAACAGACACACCGCGGAAGTACTGGCAGACTACTTGCAGCGACAAATTGAGTCATGGCTGGGCAGTCTACATCTTGAGCCAGGCAAGGTAGTCAGTGATAACAGCCGTAATTTTGTGGCAGCCATAGTCCGTGCAAAACTCACACACATACCTTGCCTGGCTCACACTTTGAACCTGGTGGTGCAGTGCTTCCTTAATAATTATCCGGAGTTAACATCACTGCTCCATAATGTGCGAAGACTGTGCTCGCACATCCGTCGCTCAGCCATACACTCCAGTCGTATGCAGAAGCTGCAGCGATTGCTCCACCTCCCCAAGCACCGCCTAATCATAGACGTTGCAGCAAGGTGGAACTCCACCCTGCACATGGTTGAGGCTGTGCGAACAGAGGCAGGCTGTAATGCATTTGTGGGAGGATACACGGGCAGGCAGTTTGAGGGAAGACATGGAATTTTCGGGTGTGCAGTGGTCAAAGCTGAAAGACCTCTGTAAAGTCCTTCAGTGTTTTGAGGAATGCACACGGCTGGTAAGCGCAGATGACGCCATCATAATCATGAGCATCCCAAAGTTTGATGCACATTAAGGATCTGGCGTCTGCAGCAAAGGAGGAGGAACAGGAGGAGGAGGAGGGAAGCCTTGCTGACAGTCAGCCATTGTCTGGTCAGGGAACTGTCCTGGACGAGGTGGAGGAAGAAGAGGAGGAGGAGGAGGATGATGGGGATGATTATTTTGGGGAGGAGGATGCTTCTCAGAGGGCAAGAAAAAATGTTGGCGTGGCAAGGTCAGGTACAGGGTTTGTGCGTGACTGGAGGGATGTTGATTTGCCAGAAAGTGCTCCGACACCCAGCACTCGCAGTGCATCATTGACACCTGGAACATTGGCCCACATGTCTGATTATGCCTTGCAGATCCTAAAAAAGGACCCCCGCATTGCCAAAATGATGAACGATGACGACTACTGGTTGGCCAGCATCCTGGATCCACGCTATAAAGGCAAATTCCAAAACATCATGCCACAGGAGAACCTAGAGATAATATTGGCTAACAAACAAGCAACTCTGGTAAACCGTTCGTTTGAGGCATACCCAGCACACAGCGGCGGTGATGTTTTTCCAACGAGCCGTAGGAGGTAACATGGGAGAGGTGTTTGTGGTGCACACAGCCGAAGTGGCGTTGGACACAGGGGTTTCATGACCATGTTGTGGACTGATTTTTCAAGTACCACTCACATGACTGGTAATATTGCATTGATCGAAAGTGACAGGACACCGCAGTTGTCAACTATGGTAACAAACTACTTCTCATTCCATATCGATGTTCTTCCTCACCGGTCATTCCCCTTTGACTATTGGGCCAGTAAACTTGACACCTGGCCTTACAGGAGCTCGCTTGCCCTGCTGCTAGTGTGTTATCTGAACGAGTCTTCAGTGCTGCTGGATCAATCCTGACAGAAAAAAGGACCCGTCTGTCGACCCAAAATGTTGATGATCTAACCTTCATTAAAATGAACCATGCATGGGTTTCAAGGGATTTTGTCCCACCCTCTCCTGCTGACACATAGTTTGCCAGAAAAATGGCTTGCTTTTGTCCTCCTCTTCCGCGGACTTCTCCAATTACTCCATTTGCAGCTGCTGAATGTCCAACATCAACATATGCCATTTTTTCCACCTCCCTAACTGGGCTGCCTCCCCCCACAGGGCCGGGGTCACCACCTGGTGCATGCACCCGTGCGAGTGCCGTTGCCCTGGACAGGTGGGTGGGCACACTCTTTGGCAACGGCACTGGCACAAGGTCCCTCATAGTAGAATCAAGTGTCTCTGATGGTGGGGTGCACACCCGCCGTCAGACACACCGGCGTACTATGAGGGGCCCTGTGCCAGTACTGCCGCCCACGAGTGGGCCCCCCTGCTTGCTCAGGGCACCTACATTTGCAATACATACCTCTCCCTGCTCCACCACTGTGTAGTCTGGCCTGTTAAATACTTCACTGGGACTGCCAATACAAATTTGGTGAAATGATAGATGATGATTAAGACGTAGCTATGCCCTGTCCTGCTGGTCTCTATCTTCAGATGATCAATGGCTTCCATTTGTTATGGACGTCGACTCACAATGAGATGCAGTGGTGGTTTATCATCAGCTTTCACGGTTTTCCGACTCACAGACGTGTGACATTCCTGCCCACATTTTTAAATGTGCCCTCTCATGCCAATCCAGTAGAATCGCCTACGGCCTGTGGCTTGTGTCTTTGCACTCCAAAGTTACCTGACAGATCATGATAGGCAGTGAGTACAATGTCTACATATGTCCCTGTGATCACAATTTGATGGAGATGAGTAACGGTGATGGGTTCCACGGTACTGCGATACAGCAAACCTTTCTTCACAAAAACTGTTTTCGCTGTCTCCACAGACAAAGTAATTGAGGGTCAGCAAGCCTCTGAGAATTCTCCCGGTAGTTTTTACCGTGATTAGTAATTCTAAAGTTTCTGCAATCAGTCGACTTTCCGTCTGTACTTGTATCCATCTCGTTTCCTCATACGGAGAGTCTGGACTCTCTTACTGAGACTGAAGTATATATGGAGATTGAAAAATACCCCAACAGTGTATACTGGTGTACGCTTCTAATACATAACCCTTTTTTCTACTTTTTAGATTCTTGTTTAATCCATACTGAGGCTGTGAGTGTCTTTGTCGGACTCCGGAAATATACACGCAGAATTTTAATGTTTAAACTATGCTATAAATACCTGCTATCCAGTGATACTGTACCCTTTCTCAACTTTCTACAATCACGCCAAATCCATACTGGGCCTGAGACCCTCTGAGTCTGCCTCCTGATATATAGACATAGGTTTTTAATGTTTAAACTATGCTATAGATACCTGTTATCCGGTGATACTGTACCCTTTCTCAACTTTGTACAATCACGTCAAATCCATACTGGGCCTGAGACCCTCTGAGTCTGTTTTTTTATGTTTAAACTATGCTATATATACCTGTTATCCGGTGATTCTGTACCCTTTCTCAACTTTGTACAATCACGTCAAATCCATACTGGGCCTGAGACCCTCTGAGTCTGCCTCCTGGTATATAGACATAGGTTTTTCATGTGTAAACTATGCTACATATATACCTGTTATCAGGTGATACTGTACCCTTTCTCAACTTTCTACAATCTTGTCGAATCCATACTGGGCCTGAGAACGTCTGAGTCTGCCTCCTGATTAGAGATGAGCGGTGTTCGAGTCGACCTGTTCACCAATTTAAAATTCCAGCTGTTTTGGGCAGTGTTCGAGCCATTCGTCGAACTTGAACACTTTGCTTAAAATTCGGCTGTTCGAGGTTCCGTTCGAGAACGGTTCGTTCACCAAAAGCGTAACTTCATTTTCACATTAATAATGGTTTTCAATGTTAATAGACTGTTTCATGGCATAGTAGCGGTGTGTGGTAGCAAGCGGTGTAGTACACCTGTCAAGGAGCTACACCGTGTGTGTTTCTAATTATTTTTTACCGCATCTTGTCCAGAAAATCCTTTTGTAGCACTGTCTGCTACTCAGCAGAGGAGCCCACCAGTGAACCAAGCTATGCCGCCTGTTTATGTAAGAACTGCATGCTACTCAGCATAGGAGCCCAGCTGTTAAGCAAGCTACACCACCTTTGTTTGGACACTTAATTTTTTCACATTCTTTCTGTAATGCCGGTTAGGCTTAATTCCGGAATTCCGGTTGACCTGCACTTATTGGGAAATCCTCGTTCGCGGGGAAGAATTGTAATCCCAGATCCCCATCACTAACGGGGTTCAGCGGGTTAGCTGCACCTGTAAGTGACACACGCTGGACCTTTCAGTGTAGCGCGCATGCAGCCCCGGACATGTAAGGGCAAGACAGACCTGTTATTGATCGATCTCGCGTGCCAGAGCCTCGCGTGTCCCTCTAGTAAGCTTGACGCGTACCGCGGGGCATGCCGGAGTATCATTCGTTAACGGAATTAAGCTGACAAATTGCTAGCATCCACCACCACCCACAGAATCAACGAAGCTTGCAATCTGTCAATCTTTTCTGTAGCTGGCATGGTTGAGGTTTCCCGGGTGGAGTCGAATTAAGCCGCAGGCTCCACTCCTGGTGGTGCCCTTCTGGACATTCCTTTAAGGTTCAGCTTTGCAACCATACTGCCCCCCGGAAACCAAACACTTTGCCTTCATGGACGCTGTTCGGAGGTTCGTGGGAATAACGCCGCCCGATCAGCAGTTGGACTAATTTATGGTGGGAAGTCTGACGGTATATGATCGTCTTCGATTTCAGATTTTTACTGTTTTTTGGTATTTTACATTTTTATTCCAGCCTTTCTTGACTTCATAAGGGCATGACATGCCTATATCTGTGTCTCCTCCTCCTCCTTTTACTCCTCCACCTCTTTTCTATATGTAGTTGCCGTTTTCCATATGTTATTTTTGTATTCTGAGCATTTTGTCTGCTTTGGGACACCTTTTAAGGTGTTTTGTAATTGTTTTCTATGTGTTTGTATGTGTTTGTGTTTGCCTGCCATTGTTTTCAATGGTGTTCGACGTTGTTCGACAAACATTCGAGAAACTTGCCTCGTGTTCGACGAGCCAAAACGAACTGGAACACTAGCGGGATGGCTCAACACTACTCCTGAATATATAGACGTACATTTTTAATGTTTAAACTATGCTATATATACCTGGTATCTGGTGATACTGTACCCTTTCTGCCAGGAAGTCCTCCTCCACCCACCACTCTAAGTGTATCATTGACACCTGGATCATTGTCCCACATGTGTGATTATTTCTTGCGGATCTTCTTGTTATATTGTGGTGTGATCCATCCTGAGCGTGTGACAGTCTGTGGGTTACTCCAGCAAATTAAATGTACATTTAAAAATTACCCCAACACTAGTGTATACAGCTCTACGCTTGTGATGCATTACCCATTTGCTGCTTTTTATATTCTGGTCTAATCCAAACTGACCAAGTGCGTTATTTTCTGACTGTGGAAATAAATACTGAGATTGACAACAATGACCCCTACACTGTGTACAGCTGTACTCTTCAGATCCATTACCGTTTTACGGCTTTTTATATTGTGTTGTAATCCATACTGAGCCTGAGAGCGTCTGTGTCTGCCTCCTGAAACATCTACGGAGATTTAGAATGTTTAAACTATACTATATATACCTGCTATTTGATGATACTGTATACTTTTTCTACTTTTTACATTTTTTGTCTAATCCATACTGAGCCTGAGAGCGTTTGTGTCTGCCTCCTGAAATGTATACGGAGATTCAGAATGTTTACACTATACTATATATACCTTGTATCTGGTGTTACTGTACCCTTTTTCACCTTTTTATTTTATTGGGTAATCCATACTGAGCCTGTGAGAGTCTCTGTGTGACTGATGGTATATCAAGGGAGATTGACAATCATCCTTTGACTGTATAGAGCTGTACGCTTCTGATACAGTACCATACATCTGATGTTATTTTGGGTTCATGTTTTGCAATATTTTGAAGTTTGGTGGAAGAGGCCGCGGACGTGGGCTTGGGGGGGCCAGCTGGTGCTGATGGTGGTGGTGCATCTGCTGGTAGTGGCAAAAGCACAATAGCAGCTAAGCCAGGAGGTGTTGAGCCTGCATCATGGTCTGGTGTTATGAGTTCACTTTCCCCTTCACCATTGAGGTCTGATGAACTCTCTCTTCTGGTGAAGGAAGGTAGTGAGGCTGATTACCAAGCACCTGAGCTGGGAGAGGATGACTGGGCGACGGGGATCTCTGACTGGACATAAGGCAGCCGACGCCCTTCCTCCTCGCTGGTGGTTTCTCTGTGGAATTCTAGGAGACCAGTCTGATTCCTGCTCCTCAAAAGCTAAGTTTTCTGCTTTGCCTTTTTGCATTTGTGTTTTAGTTTTAGTTTGCCTTGCTTTTCGGGATTCTGCCATTTCCTGCTGGGGTGAGCTGAATTCCTTTTTTGCCGGTTGCTCTGTCTTCAGAAAATACCTGAATACTGACATAGTCTTTTTGAAGCCTAGCGTCTTCAGGGCCTTTTTCCCTGTCAGTCTGTTGACTCTTATTTTCATAGGGTTTTTCGTGGATTGCAGACAGCAGCTTTCCTATCCTGTCCTGTCTAGTTAGCTTGGGCCCCATCATTTGCTCAGTCTATCTTTCTATCTGTGTTAGTGTTTTTTCTTCTTGCTTCACCGTCATTATATGTTGGGGGCTGCCTATTGCTTTGGGGTCTGCTGTGGGGCAGTTTAGATTTCCCTTTCTGTCTTTAGGCTAGGCAATTCTGCGGCTGTGATCGTGGGGTCTAGGGCATCGTAGGAACCCCCCACGGCTACTGCTAGCTGTTGTTGATAGGTTCAGGGGTCTGCAATCCGATAGCTGCCAACTTCTCTGGTTTTCTGGACTTAGCTAGCATTTCTGTTTTTGCCTCCTACGGTGACTCATTCATAACAGAATCACCAGCCATACCGCAGATCCTAGGGTACTCAATAGCAGGAAAGAATTTAAAAAAAAAAAAAAGTGTGTATATTTTTTCCTCTATATCTCTGAGGCCGTAGGGGGAATTTTTTTTCTCTCAATGGAGATAAAGCAATTGTCTGATCATGTGGAGCAGCTCGCAGCGGAAGTGCGGGGAATTTCCGCCTACCTTGCTCATTCACATGCTGCTGAACCAAAGATCCCTACTCCTGATGTGTTTTTTGGGGATCGTTTTAAATTTTTGAATTTCAAAAATAATTGTAAATTATTTTTTGCCTTGAGGCCTAACTCGTCAGGGAGCTCCGCGCAGCAGGTTAAAATTGTCATCTCTGCTGCATGGCGATCCTCAGGATTGGGCGTTTTCTTTGAAACCTGATGATCCTAGTCTGACTAATGTGAACGCATTTTTTCAAGCCTTGGGGTTGTTGTATGACGAACCTAATGCTATTGATCAGGCTGAAAAGACCTTGTTGGCATTGAGCCAGGGTCGAGATTCTGCAGAATTGTACTGTCAAAAATTCCGAAAGTGGGCGGTCCTTACTGCCTGGAATGATAATGCCTTGGCAGCTCTCTTTCAGAAGGGTTTGTCAGTAGCCGTAAAAGATACTATGGTGGGATTTCCTGTTCCCTCTGGTCTGGACGATTCTATGTCATTAGCCATTCAGGTTGATCGGCGTTTACGTGAACGCAGGACTGCACGAGAGGTGTTGCCACCTGTTGAACAAGTGTCTAAACCTATGCAATGTGATAGAGTTTTGTCCAGTTTTGGACCAAGGTGGTAATGCGGGTCGCCCCAAACCATCAAGAAAATTGCAGATTTTTGGTGTTGCATAATTTGCATGATACCATTGTTCTGGGGTTTCACTGGTTGCAAATTCATAATCCAGTTTTGGACTGGAAATCTGTGTCTGTGGTGAGTTGGGGTTGTCGGTGTGCCCTTAGTGAGGCTCCGGTTTTTTCCACCTCTCCTCAGTCGCATGATGTTCCTGACTATTTGGCGGACTTTTATGATGTATTTAGTGAGAATGAGTCTGCGTCTTTGCCTCCTCATAGGAGTTATAACTGCGCAATTGAACTGAGCCCGGGGTGTAAATTTCCCAAGGGTCGGCTCTTCAATTTATCTGTACCCGAGCACGAGGCTATGCGATCCTATATTAAGGAGGCGTTGGAGAAGGGTCATATTAGACCATCCTCTTCACCATTAGGTGCTGGGTTTTTTTTCGTGGCCAAAAAGGATGGTTCATTAAGGCCTTGTATTGATTATCGTGCCCTCAACAAAATTACTATTAAATATCAGTATCCGTTACCCCTGATTTCGGATCTATTCTCCAGAGTTAAAGGTGCTTGCTGGTTTACCAAGCTTGACCTCAGGGGGGCGTATAATCTTATCTGCATTAAGCATGGGGATGAATGGAAGACGGCGTTTAATACTCCAGAGGGACATTTTGAGTACCTGGTGATGCCTTTTGGGCTCACTAATGCCCCTTCTGTCTTCCAGTGCTTCATGAACGACATTTTCCGAGACTTTGTGGATAAATTTTTGATTATCTATCTGGATGATATTTTGATCTTCTCCAAGGATTGGGATTCTCATGTGGAACATGTTCGGATGGTGTTCTGGATCTTGAGGGAGAATTCCCTGTATGTCAAAGGATCGAAATGCCTTTTTGGGGTACAGAGGATTTCAATTTTGGGATTTATTTTGTCTCTGTCAACTATTGAAATGGATCCAGCCAAGGTACAGGCCATTTATGATTGGGCTCAGCCCACTTCTTTGAAGGCCCTTCAGAAGTTTTGGGGTTTTGCTAATTTTTATCGGAAATTTATAGCAAAATTTTCTAGTATTGCCAAGCCATTGACTGATCTGACTAAGAAGGGTGCTGATGTGTTGAATTGGTCTCCGGAGGCAGTTTCTTCCTTTCAGGAGCTGAAGCGAAGATTCATTTCTGCCCCGGTTTTGCGGCAACCTGATGTCTCACTCCCGTTCCAGGTAGAGGTGGATGCTTCTGAGATTGGTGCAGGAGCTGTTTTGTCCCAAAAGGATCCTGTAACATCTAAAATGAATCCCTGTGCTTTCTTTTCCCGAAATTTCTCCCCATCTGAACGTAACTATGATGTGGGGAATCGGGAACTGTTAGCCATGAAATGGGCATTTGAGGAGTGGAGACATTGGTTGGAGGGAGCTAAACATCAAGTCGTGGTCCTCACTGACCACAAGAATTTGATTTACCTGGAGTCGGCCAAACGCTTGAACCCTAGACAGGCTAGATGGGCCTTGTTTTTTACACGTTTTGATTTTGTGGTCTCTTTTCTTCCTGGCACTAAGAATGTCAAGGCTGACGCTCTTTCTAGGAGCTTCTTTGCTGATTCTCCTGTGGTGACCAAGCCTGCTACCATCTTAGGCGAAGGGGTAGTTCTTTCTGCCATCTCGCCCGATTTGAGACATGCTCTGGAAGAGTTCCAGGAGGACAAACCTGAGCGTTGTCCCAGTGGAAAGTTGTATGTTCCTGACCAGTGGAAGAAGAGAGTGATGTCTGAAGTTCATTGCTCTGCATTGGCTGGTCATCCAGGTATTTTTGGTACTAGAGATCTGGTGAGTCGGTCTTTTTGGTGGCCCGCCTTGTCTCGTGATGTCAGGAATTTTGTGCAGTCCTGTGGGACTTGCTCCCGGTCTAAACCTTGTTCTTACTCTAGTGGGTTGCTGATGCCTTTGCCGGTCCCCAGGAGGCCATGGACCCATATTTCAATGGATTTCATCTCTGATATGCCTGTCTCTCAGAGAATGACTGTTATTTGGGTGATTTGTGATAGGTTCTCTAAGATGGTTCATCTTGTACCACTCCCTAAGTTGCCATCTTCTTCTGAGTTGGTGCCCCTGTTTTGAAACAGGTGGTTTGCTTGCACGGGATTCCTGAGAACATTGTATCTGACAGAGGAGTTCAGTTTGTGTCTAGATTTTGGAGGACATTCTGTTCCATGCTGGGAATTCAATTGTCCTTCTCCTCTGCGTTTCACCCTCAGACCAATGGGCAGA
This sequence comes from Dendrobates tinctorius, assembly GCF_039654945.1. Taxonomy (NCBI): domain Eukaryota; kingdom Metazoa; phylum Chordata; class Amphibia; order Anura; family Dendrobatidae; genus Dendrobates; species Dendrobates tinctorius. The sequence continues at coordinate 60,581,639 of NW_027361697.1, forward strand.
CGGAGAGAACAAACCAGACCTTGGAGTCGTATTTGAGATGTTTTATTTCCGCTGATCAGGATGATTGGGTTTCATTTTTGCCCTTGGCCGAATTTGCTTTAAATAATAGAGCTAGTTCTGCCACTTTGATGTCACCTTTTTTTTGTAACTTTGGGTTTCATCCTCGATTTTTTTCAGGGCAGGTGGAGCCTTCTGCCTGCCCAGGTGTTGACACTGTGGTGGAGAGAATGCACCAGATCTGGGACCAAGTGGTGGATAAGCTATCTCTCTCCCAGGAAAAGGCCCAGCGGTTTTCCAACCGACATAGGACCGTTGGTCCCCAGTTTAAGGTGGGTGATATGGTTTGGTTATCATCAAAAAATATCGCTATGAAGGTGGCTTCTCCTAAGTTTAAGCCTAGATTTATTGGGCCTTACAAGATTTTGGAGATCATTAATCCGGTCTCTTTTCGGTTGGCTCTTCCTGTCACATTTAAAATCCATAATGTGTTTCATAAGTCCTTGTTGAAGAGGTTTGTTGAACCAGTAGTTCCTGGGGTGGCACCTCTGGACCCTGTATTGGTTGAAGGTAACATGGAATATGAGGTAGAGAAGATACTGGATTCCTGTCTGGCTAGACGGAGACTCCAGTATTTGGTTAAGTGGAAGGGTTATTGTCAGGAGGATAATTCCTGGGTCTCTGCCTCTGATATTTATGCCAAAAGATTGGTGCGTGCCTTTCATCGGGCTCACCCTGATCGCCCTGGTGGCTTGGAAAGGGTTCGGTGACCCCTCCTCAAGGGGTAGGTACTGTTAGGAGATCTTTTTCCCCTCCACCATTGAGGTCTGATGACCTCCCTCTTCTGGTGAAGGAAGGTTGTGAGGCTGATTACCAAGCACCTGAGCTGGGAGAGGATGACTGGGAGACGGGGATCTCTGACTGGATATAAGGCAGCCGACACCCTTCCTCCTCGCTGGTGGTTTCTCTGTGGAATTCTAGGAGACCAGTCTGATTCCTGCTCCTCAAAAGCTAAGTTTTCTGCTTTGCCTTTTTGCATTTGTGTTTTGGTTTTAGTTTGCCTTGCTTTTCTGGATTCTGCCATTCCCTGCTGGGGTGAGCTGAATCTCCTTTTGCTGGTTGCTCTGTCTTCAGAAAATACCTGAGTACTGACATAGTCTTTTTGAAGCCTAGCGTCTTCAGGGCCTTTTTCCCTGTCAGTCTGTTGGCTCTTATTTTCATAGGGTTTTTCGCGGATTGCAGACAGCAGCTTTCCTATCCTGTCCTGTCTAGTTAGCTTGGGCCCCATCATTTGCTCAGTCTATCTTTCTATCTGTGTTAGTGTTTTTTCTTCTTGCTTCACCGTCATTATATGTTGGGGGCTGCCTATTGCTTTGGGGTCTGCTCTGGGGCAGTTTAGATTTCCCTTTCTGTCTTTAGGGTAGGCAATTCTCCGGCTGTGATCGTGGGGTCTAGGGCATCGTAGGAACCCCCCCACGGCTACTGCTAGTTGTTGTTGATAGGTTCAGGGGTCTGCAATCCGATAGCTGCCAACTTCTCTGGTTTTCTGGACTTAGCTAGCATTTCCGTTTTGCCTCCTACGGTGACTCATTCATAACAGTCTGGCTACGGAACGCCTGGAAGACTACCTTTTCTGGGAGTAGGTTAACCGCTTTTAAAGCCGGAGCATCAGGAACTGGTTTTGGCTTACATTGCCGAAACAGACTCCAGCAAATATGCCCTCCTCTTCTGAAGTTTCAAAAAATGCAAGCACTGAGTCGTCAAGTGCTGGCTCCTGGTCAGGAAGAACCCCTTTCCTTGTGTCCTTCACCCCCACCAAAAGTGAATGATGCAGCAGGCCACACTTCACATTAGTCCATGTACCTCTTTCTATCATACCATGCCTGGGTTATCAAGTCAAATCGTGAATTCCCCAGTCCAAGATAAATCTGACATGGAGTGTGGGTGGCCAGCCAGGGCAGTGGGGTTAATCGGTACCGGGCCGGTGTCTCAGAGTGATGTGTCACGTTGGTGGTGATGACCAGTTACGTGGCCCTGGGCGTCCATGCAAAGGGGTGAATAACGTTTATAGGTGAAAGATACGTGACGCCACCTGTGGTTTCTGATCAGATTGACCCGCGCTGCAGTGTCGCTTCTCTGGGACAGATGTTGTGGTGCAGCGAAGATGTAGAAGCCCTGCACAGGTAGGGCCGTAGTCGCAGGGCAGATGAAAGAGTTGGTAGATGGTGTGCAGTGCAGGATGTAGCAGAGCCGTGCGCTAGGCGCAGGAGAAAGATGACAGACACAGTCATGCAGTTGCTTTACCTGTACTTGGTAAGTGCCATCCAGGACCCAGAGTACAGATGGAGAAGGAGTTGGTCAGCCTGGAAGCAAATTTGGAATTCTCTTTCTGCAGATAGGTAGTGTGGCCTCCGTTCTAGCTCTTATCTGAGGTACTCGCAGTTCTGAGTTCACTGAAGTTCCCCGTGTTGACTCTCTTTTGGAACTTTCTCGTATGGCTGGCAGCCAAAGCTTTTTCCTTCTGGCTCACACACGTCGCTGCTGGGGCCGCCGAGCCTTAGTTGGGAACAGAGCATTTACAGCTGCTACTTCCTCCGGTTTCTGCAGCAGGACCGTCAGTGTCCCTACAAACTCGGAGACCGGAATCCGGACCATGCGCTCCAGCTAGGAGTGAGCCTTAACTCTGCTCATCCTCCAGCTCCCCTTCTCACGTCCACACACTTCCCCTTCCCTTCACAGACTGCCCTAACTTACCTCCTCCCGACCACAGAGAGCAGCTCCTCAGCAGTCAGGTTCAGAGTTCTCCCTGCTGGCCTGGAGTGGGAACTGTGTTGTGTGTTGGTTTAACTGCTAGAGAGATCCTTCATTGCTACCAAGCATGACATCACACTCCCTAGGAGGAAGGTAATGCCACTGTGGCGTCCGTACTCCTGGGGGCGCCACAAGTGCACTGATGCCCAGCCACTGCTAGATGATTCTGCTGGTACATTGACCCACACCACTACATTCCCCTCGCACTCTACACAGCCAGACTCTGACCCTGATGAAACTCAGGTTCCCCTTCCCGCATACTATACCACCTTACACAGTGACAAAGAGGAAGGTGCAGATGAAAGTGCAGGTTCCTTGAGCAGGTGGGGGGGCATACTCATGGGCGACGGCACTGGCACAGGGCCCCTCATAATACGCAAAAGTGTCTCTGCCGGTGGGAGGGCACCCACCGTCGGACACACTACCATACTATGAGGGGCCCTGTGCCAGTGCCATCGCCAACGAGTGGGCCCCCCATGCTTGCTCAGGATCACAGCACTTGCAAAGTTGAAATACTTACCTCTCCCTGCTCCACCGCCGTGACGTCTTCCGCGTTTCCTGACAATGACATTCTGGTCAGAGAGTGCGATGACATCACGTCTGTACGCCCTCTGCCTAAACAGTCCAAGTGCAGTGAGATGGAAGATGGGGACGACGAGGAGTCCAGACCAGTACAGGGATTCCCTAGCGAGGAGACTTATTTAATTGTTTTCAATGTTGAGACAGCTATCTTTGGTATCTTTGGGGAGCACTATACTCTGGAGAATGGTATATGAGTCCCACCATACACTGGAGCATTCCAAAGGTGGACATCAGACACTGGAGCAGCATTTACAGGGCCCATTATGCACTGGAGCATTAGAAATGGGACCCATTATATATGGAGCATTATTTGGGCCCATAACACAGTGGAGCTTCATCCATGGGGACCAGCATACTTTATACTGTAGCATTATGTGGAGCTCATCATATACTGTTTCAAACATTATATGGGACCAATGACTCTGTATGGAGAAATATATGGGCCTCATTACTCTGTATAGCGCACTATGCGGTGGCCATAATACTGTATGGAGTAATATACTGTCCGTTTTTGGAGCTATTGGAGAATTTAAAATGGATATCAGTCATGAGATGTAAGAAGTGAAGTATTTTTCATTGTACTATACCGCTATTTATCTGCCGTATCAGAGGATCATGAATTGTGGCATGTGTTAAAAGAGCCCATTGACACTTTTTGGCCGAGGGCCCACGAAAATCTGGAGCCAGCCTACCCCCCCACAACTTTAGCCAAATAACCCCCAGTTTTCAATGCCTAGCTATTATTATAAAGTAAATTAAGGTTGACAAGCTTAAGTAATAAGAATTGATATTTTTGGCATTAAAACGGGCACTGTAGGTGTGTTTCCTGTCCTCCACTCCCTGCCGTCCTTGGTTCCCCATTGACTTGCATTGGGTTTCGTGTTTCAGTCGGCCTTCGACTTTTCTCGATAATCGGCCGATTTCATTTGACCCGACTTTTGAGAAAGTCGGGTTTCATGAAACCCGACTCGACCCGAAAAAAGGCAAAGTCGCTCATCTTTAGTTGGGAGTAATGCAAGGGTTACAAATGCTCCTTGGAGCCTGTTTTCCCCTTTGTCCAAGATGGAGTCTGGTACTTCACCCTGCCCTTGAACTTCCTGTCTATCTTGCTCTTTTAGTCCGGGTCAGGAGATCCTCCTTGCCTGAGTATTTTGTTGCTGTTGGCTCCTGAGCTTCTGCCTGTTTCTTCTGGACTCCTTGCTGCTGCTGCTGCTGCTCGTTACTCGGTTCTCTACCTCTTCAAGTTCTGCTGCCTTCAGTCCTCTGTGTTGCTCCTTGATCCTGACCAGGATTACCTATTGTCTGGACTTCTGGTGTGGAGCTACTCACCTCTGGAACTGCTGTGGTCAGTAAGAGATTCTGACACCATTATTTCTTCCTGGACTGTGTCTGTTGGGTTGCGGTGCTGGACTTGAGCACAACTTTTCAGCCCAAAAGGTACATTTAGAGACCTTCTCCTGCTAGCGCTCCACCCGTGTATTGCTGGAGTTCCACGTTTAAATGTTATGTGCATTCTCACTCATATTATTTCTGGACTTCCACGTTTAAGAACTGGGTGCATTCATACTCATATTATTGCTGGACTTCCATGTTGAAGTGCCGTGTGCAATCCTGCATCATATTACTGCTGGACTGGTTCGTATTAGCGGTCGCGCCCCGCTATTCAGTTTGTTGAACATTTATATACAGTATTGTGCTGTGTACTTCATTACAATTTCAGGAAGATCTCTGTTAGTTTTGTTTCCACTTCTTACTTTGTTAAACACACTTGCTTGCCTCAGCTTTGGTCTCAGATTCATTTTTCCCTCGCAATCAGATTCCAAAGTACTCACATAATTGTTACAGGTGGTCTCCCTCATTGAACTTTTACAATATCTGGTCCTGGCCAACTGAAGTTTTTCGGTAAGGAAGGGGGGCCTCAAACTCCCCCTGGAACTGGAAACCAAACTATCCCTTTCCAGGGGTACACTTGAAGGTAGAGAGGCCCGATTCTCCGACCTTACTATGCTCCTTTCAAACTTTGATCTGTCCCCTCCCCCATCCCGTGAGGCATTGGACAGAAATGTAACATAAACAAGACACAAAGACAAAACAGGGATAACAGAAAACCTCTATCATACAAAAGCACTAACCAACAATAGGGAGGTGGATAGGGACAGGATAGAGGCAGGGAGAAATAAACTAAATCAGAACAGGGACCAAGAGATAAACACACACGTACTTCAGCAAACCACAGAACATCCGTACAGCAACTCTATTCCAATCACTTAGCTTTAGCACACAGCACAAGAAGATTAATTTTTCTCCGTCAAGGACAAGAAGGTCTAACCAGTTTATATAGGGAGAGGTAATGTCCAGATCAGAAGCAACTGAAATGGAGCTGCATGTTTCTGACCAGCAAAGAAAGTGTCGTTAAGCTCTTTAGCACTACAAGAAACTAAATACATTTAATATGGGACACAAACCATACCATCTCTAAAGAAGTCCTACAATTTATTAAACGACCTGACTGTCTAACTCTTGGTCTTCTAGGGGCATGTTACACCCTTTTGACATGAAGTAATCAGAATCAAGCAGCTTGCAAGGTCATAGCGCCCCTGTCGACAAAGCCCATACACCCATACAGGACCACCACATTCATGTAGCATGCCAGGGTGTGGAAGACAAGTAACTCACCCACATCTACCGCTTTGTGCCACTTTACACCTGTATAGCTAATTCCTATATCTATTTTCTTCTGTTCAAGTCCTGGAGTTCACAGAGGATTCATAAATGAGACGTCATAAGTAGGATGGCTCTGCAATTAGTTCCCCACAGATGTGATAACACTCCCTTGAAAGAGGACATAATCATGGGACAGCACTGCAATGACTTATCACATCTTCTTTTAGTACTGTCCTCTGATGATGATTGGGCCCTTACCATCCTAAAAATACCAGCCTGCAGCCACCACAGTATTGGTGCATTCATTAGATTTTATTTCTAGGTTAGTAATGGGGGTGTCAAATAGATTAGACACCTCTACATTACTAACACCATGGCTTGATACCCGCTGAGTTTTTTGACAAATCACAGCTCACATCAACCCCTACTATTACGCCAATTGGCAACACACCAATGCAATCGGGAAGAGCTGGGCAAAGCGTCAGAATTGGCGCATCTTCTAGGGCAGCTGCAGGCTGATATTTTTTAGGCTGGGAAGGGCCCAATAACAATGGAACTTCCCAGACTGATAATATTGGCACAAAGATTCCTGCTTTACCTTTGTTGGTTATCAAAAATAGGGGTGACCCCACATCGCTAATTTAATTTTTTTTAATTTACTTATTAGCTTAATACAAGTACAGTACACTACACATGCAAGGCAATAATTATCTATCTATCTACACACGTGGTCAAAATTGTTGGTACCCCTTGTTTAATGACAGAAAAACCCACAATAGTCACAGAAATAGCTTGAATCTGACAAAAGTAATAATAAATAAAAAATCTATGAAAATGAACAAATTAAAGTCAGACATTGCTTTTCAGTCATGCCTCCACAGAATTTAAAAAAAAAAAATAAAACTCATGAAATAGGCCTGGACAGAAATGATGGTACCACTGAAAAGGAGCGGTGCCAACAATTTTGACCACGTGTGTATCTATCTCTATCTTTTCACATCTTTAACATCTAAACATCTGTCATTTCTATTCTAGTACGTGTCACATTGCAGCGTTCAGGAGGGAGGCAGAGGGACGGGAGTTCCCTCTGCCTTCAGATTGGTGTCCCTGCCACGTCATTGCAGGGCCCGATTGTTGCCATGGTGACTCGGAGTCCTCATGACGACCCTCGTGTCATCAAGCTACGGAAAGCATCTGAGACCATGCTCACAGCATGGTGCCAGAAGCTTTCAATATATGGTAGGTATAATGCACTGCATTATACCTGCAATCAAAGTAAAAAAAAAGTTAAAAAAAATGAAAGTCCCATAAAAGAACTAGGTTAAAATAAATAAATAAATAAATAAAAAATATATAAAAAAAATATTTAAAAAATAATTAAAAAATCCACTAATAAATGCACATTATGTAAAAAAAATAAAAAAAACAAAAAAGTACACATGTTTGGTAATGCCGTGTCCATAAAAATCCAATCTATAAAAGTGTTACACTAGTTAACCCCTTCAGTGAACGTAAAAAACACAAAAAAGTAGTAAATTATGCTTTATCATCATACCACTTGTGAATGTCGTAAAAAACACAAAAAAGTAGCAAATTATGCTTTATCATCATACCACTTGGAAAAATTGGAATAAAAAGCGATCAAAATGACGAATGTAAATAAAAATAGTATAACTGATAATGCCATCTTGTTCCGCAAAAAAACAAGCCACCATACAGCTCCATCAGCGGAAAAATGAAAAAGTTATACCTCTCAGAATAAAACAATGCTAAAATAATTATTTTTTCTATAAAAGTTTTTATTGTGTAAAAGTGTCAAATGTAGCATCGCTGTAATCATACTGGCCGGAAGAATAAAGCTGCCTTACCAATTTTACAACATACAGAATGGAGAAGAAAAAAACAATTCCTGAATTGCTGGTTTTTGTTCAATCTGCCTCCACAAAAATCAGAATAGAAAGCAATCAAAAAATGTCATGTGCCCCAAAATAGTACCAATAAAAAAGTCATCTTGTCCTGCAAAAAACAAGCCCTCACATGACTCTGTTGGCCGAAATATGGAAAAATTATGGCTCTCAAAATTCGGCGATCAAAAACTTCTTGCAAAAAAGCATCTTTTAGTGTGTGACAGAAGCTAAGCATAAAAAAAGGATATAAATCTGGTATCGCTGTAATCGCACGGACCCAAATAATAAAGTCACCTAATCACTAATACCGCACAAGGAACGGCATAAAAAATAAAATCAATTCTTCACCTTTTGTGAATTTGTTCATTCTGCTTCCCAAAGATCGCAGTAAGGCGATCACAGTGGTTTACCCCCCCCTCATATAGGGTATCAGCGTACTCAGGAAAAATTGCACAACTTTTGGGGTCCAATTTCTCCTGTTACCCTTGGGAAAATAAAAAATTGGGGGGGGCAAAAAGATTATTTTTGTGTGGAAAAAATATGATTTTTTATTTTCACGGCTCCACCTTATTAACTTCTGTAAAGCACATGGGGTTTCAAGTGCTCACCGCACAGCCAGAAAAGTTCCTTAGGGGGTTTAGTTTCCAAAATGGGGTCACTTATGGGGGGTTTCCACTGTTTAGGCATATCAGAGGCTCTCCAAATGAGGCATGGCATCCGCTCTCGATTCCATCCAATTTTACGTTCAAAACCTCAAATGGTGCTCATTCCCTTCTGAGCCATGCCGTGCGCCAAAAGAGTGGTCTTCCTCCACACATGGGGTATCGGAGTACTCAGGAGAAATTGCATAACAACTATTCTGGTTTGTTTTCTCCTGATACTCTTGAAAAAATAAAAACAATTGTGTCCGAAGTAAAATTTTTGTGAAAAAAGTTAAATGTTCATTTTTTCCTTCCACATTGCTTCAATTCTTGTAATGCACCTGAAGGGTCAATAAACTTTTTGAATGCAGTTTTGAGCAACCTGAGGGGTGCAGTTTTTAGAATGGTGTCACTTTTGGGTATTTTATGTCATATTGACTCCTCAAAGTGTCTTCAAATGTGATGTAGTCTAAAAAAATAATTTTGTAAATTTTGTTGAAAAAGTGAGAAATCGCTGGTCAAATTTTAACCCTTATAACTTCTTAACAAGAAAAAATTATGTTTCAAAAATTGTGCTGATGTAAAGTAGACATGTGGGAAATGTTATTTATTAACTATTTTGTGGAACACAGCTCTGTGATTTAGGGGCATAAAAACTAAAAGTTTGAAAATTGTGAAATTTTCAAAATTTTTGCCAAATTTATTTTTTTTCAGAAATAAACACAAGAAATTTTGAAGAGATTTTACTATCATAAAGTACAATATGTCATGATAAAATCAATCACAGAATCAGTGGGATACATTGAAGTGTTCCAGAGTTATAACCACATAAACTGACAGTGGTCAGAAATCAAAATTATGAAACAGCTGCTGCGTTCTCACCCTTCGCCAAATGCTATTTTCTAATATTTCGGGTCTGTAAAAAAAAACATATTGGTGGTCACTAAGGGGTTAATATACTCATCTACCACCACCTTGGTCGGGATCCAGCCACATTCCACTACTCTTCTAAGCGATGTCACTGCCCTTCAGGCTCTCCAGATCATTCTCTGCTCTATGCGTGGGCCAGAGGTCTCTTTCACAATGTAGGTCTATGAGTCTCATTCTGTAAAAGCTGCTTCCGGGTTACACAGAGTGCAGTGTGACCGTACGGTCTTCAGAGCCATGATGTCACTCAAATTAAATCTTCATGGAAATTGCAATGTTCCCATTGGCTACTGGAGCTTTTTAGACTATAACTTCCCTTTGATTTAGGAAAACCATATGCATAGTTGTGGTTAAAGGTTTTGAGACTGACAATTTTTTTTTTCACAAAATTGCTGCTTTAACATTTTTAGATAGTTTAGTCAGACGGTTCAAAAGTTACTGAAGTAAAATTATCAGCATTTTATTATATTTTAAAGCTTTATTGGAAATTACATCAACTACAGTATGTGTAAAAACTCAATATTTACAGTGCTATTATTATCTTATTTTTCATGACTTCTGCCCTTCGTCCTGGCAGCTGGATATCAGCTTCTGGGCCAAATCCTGACCAATGGAAACCAATTCTTGTCTATCCAGTGCTTGGACTTTATCAAAATTTCTGTGTTTTGTTTGTCCAGCATGATTGACCATATGTTCTAAATGGGATTGAGAGCTGGGAAATTTCCTAAAATGCCAATGCTTTGTTCACCGAACTTGTTTAATCACTTTTGCCTTGTGACATGGTGTCCATCATGCTGGAAAATGAGTGTACATCACCAAGTTGTTCCTGGGTTGGGAGAAGTTGATCTTGAAGAATATTTAAATCCCATTCATGTGTTCTTAGACAAAATTGTGAGTGAACCCCCTCCATGAATGAAAAGCATGTTAATGTTCTCAGGATGTTTGACGGTTGGCACGATAGAGGACTTATGGTAAGGCTCATTTTGTCTTCTCCAGACAATAATTCCTCCGGATGTTTCAAGCAGTATGAATGGGCCTTCATCAAAGAAAATAACTTTGCCAGAATTACAGGGATTGAACTGCAGAAGACCATTTTAGATATCTAGACAAATATTGTTTGGAGAAAAAAAGCTGAGCCTCAAAAGTCCAAGGTAAAGTTCCCACTTTTACATTGCACTGAAAAGGAAGGCTCACTACTTTGTCCAACCTACCTGAAGAGCAAACACTAGGGGTGCCACACTCCATCTGATGGGTTGCTTACACACACACTGCCTGTATTTTCTGTATAATACAACATGGGATGTTTGCTTTTCGGCAGTGGATGAACAAGAGTCAATTGAATTAGAAATGTCATAGACTATTACAGTCTCCAGAAAGAGATGAAATACTATAACTCCCCCAGAGACCAAGGAATGACAGGAGAGCTGCATACAGAACCTCATTGCTACCCTGAATTATCTAGGCTTCCAGCAGTACAATAGAGCTGTTATTAACTCACTGTCTTCTAAAGATAATGCAATGATTCTGCTCAGCCTATACCAATTTATAAAGCAAATCTGACAAGCGGATAACAAAATGCTGCAAGCACCACCCTTTAATTACTGATCAAAGCAACAAGTGTAGAAATGGCAATACTTCAAGAATTGTTTTCAATAGAAACAAAAACACCTCCTTTTGGGGTGAGATGGATCGATATACAGTGGGTATGGAAAGATGGAAAGTATTCAGACCCCTTTAAATTTTTCACTCTTTGCTCCATTGCAGCCATTTGGTAAATTCAAAAAAGTTCATTTTTTTCTTATTAATGTACACTCTGCACTCCATCTTGACTGAAAAAAAAACAGAAATGTAGACATTTTTGCAAATTTATTGAAAAAGAAAAACTGAAATATCACATGGTCATAAGTATTCAGACCCTTTGCTCAGACACTCATATTTAAGTCACATGTTGTCCATTTCCTTGTGATCCTCCATGAGATTGTTCTACTCCTTCATTGGAGTCCAGCTGTGTTTAATTAAACTGATAGCACTTGATGTGTAAAGGCACACACCTGTCTATATAAGACCTCACCGCTCACAATGCATGTTAGACCAAATGAGAATCATGAGGTCAAAGGAACTGGCCAAGGAGCTCAGAGACAGAATTGTGGCAAGGCACACATCTGGCCAAGGTTGCAAAAGAATTTCTGCAGTACTCAAGGTTCCTAAGAGCACAGGGGCCAACATAATCGTTAAATGGAATAAGTTTGGGACCACCAGAAGTCTTCCTAGACCTGGCTGTCCAGCCAAATTGAGCAATCATGGGAGAAGATTCTTGGTGAGAAAGGTAAAGGGAGGTAGGGAGATGGGAGAAAGTTCCACAAAGTCAACTATCATTGCAAACCTCCACCAGTCGGGCCTTTATGGCAGAGTGGCCCAATGGAAGCATCTGCTCAGTGCCAGACATATGAAAGCCTGCATAGAGTTTGCTAAAAAACACATGAAGGACTCCCAGACTATGAGAAATAAGATTCTCTGGTCTGATGAGACAAAGATAGAACTTTTGGTGATAATTCTAAGCTGTATGTGTGGTGAAAACCAGGCACTGTTCATCACCTGACGAATATTATCCCAACAGTGAAACATGGTGGTGGCAGCATCACAGTATCAGCGCCGGTGTTAGTGGCAGGCAGACCAGGCAGCTGCCTAGGGTCCCCGCTCCCCCAAGGGCGCCCATCCGATGGCCACTGTGGGGCCCATGAGCCTGCCACCAGCACCAACTCCCACCGCCACCGCCACCGTCGCATTCAACTATACCGGCGTCTATGCGCCGGTACAGTTCAATGCAATGATGGAGGAGAGAGTGTGACATGATGCTCCCTCTCCCATCATTCCCCTCTGCCTGTGACACTGCGGTGCACGATGATGTCACTTCATCACGTACCCGCCGTGTGCCAGGCAGTGCATCTGCGGAGACCAGAGCCGAGCCAGGAGCAGAGCAGGGCACGAGGAGAGGCGAGGATTGTGGATTTTTGTTTTTTTTAATATATCAGTGAGTACTGGACTGTGGGGCCATTCTCAAGGGGGGAGCTACATTATATTCTATGGGAACTGGGGGGCTACATTGTATTCTATGGGGACTGGGGGAGTGGCTACATTACATTCTATGAGGATTGGTGGAGGGTGGCTACATTATATTCTATGGGGACTGGTGGGGGGTGGCTACATAATATTCTATGGGGACTGGTGGGGGTGGCTACATTAAATTCCATTGGGACTGGTGGGGGGTGGCTACATTATATTCTATGGGGACTGGTGGGGGAGGTCGCTACATTATATTCTATGGGGACTGGGACGTGGGCTATATTATATTCTATAGGGGGCTGTATTATATTCTATGTTTGAGACTGTATTATATTCTATGGGGGGCTGTATTATATTCTATTGGGGGCTGTATAATATTCTGTGGGGGAGGCTGCATTATATTTTATGGGGAGGCTGTATTATAATCTATGTGGGAGGCTGTATTATATTCTATGTGGGAGACTGTATTATATTCTACTAGATTATGGCCCGATGCTATCGCATCGGGAGGATGCGATAGCATCACACCTCTTGCCATGTTAACCCTCAACACACACACTCCTCAACACACACTCCTCTCACCTTTCACCATCTCCACTCACTCTTTCACTCCACATACGACCCCTTCTCTCACTCCGTCTCTCATACTCACGCCGTCATCGCCGCTGCTCCACGATCCCCGACATCTTCTTCCGCCGGCGCCATCCTGGATCCAGACGTTGTCCACGCCGGCGACATGTTCTTGCGGCGACGCCATCTTGAGTATCGTGAAATCCTGCGATAGTCAAGATAGCGTCACCGGAAGAACATGTCGCCGGCGTGGACGACGTCGGGATCCAAAATGGCGTCGGCGAAATCTCGCGAGTTTTCGCCGACACCATTTTGGATCCCGAAGTCGTCCTCGCCGGCGACATGTTCTTGCGGCGACGCCATCTTGACTATCGCGGGATTTTGCCGATCCAAAATGGCGTCGCCGCAAGAACATGTCGCCGGCGTGGACGACATCGGGATCCAAAATGGCGTCGGCGTAATCTCGCGAGATTTCGCCGACGCCATCTTTTTGGATCCCGAGTCGCCCACGCCAGCGACATGTTCTTGCGGCGACGCCATCTTGAATCTCGCGGGATTTCACGAAATCCAAGATGGCGTCGCCGCAAGAACATGTCGGCGGCCTGGAGAACGTCTGGATCCAGGATCGCGGCGGCGGAGGAAGATGTCGGGGCAGCGACGATGACGGTGTGAGTATGAGAAACGGAGTGAGAGAAAGGAACGTATGTGGAGTGAAAGAGTGAGTGGACGTGAGTGGAGGTGAAAGGTGAGAGGAGTGTGTGTTGAGGCGGTGTGGTGTGTTGAGGGTTAACATGTGCGTGTGTGTGGTGACGTCACCGGTTACAACTGGACGGAAGTTGTTACAACCGGAAGCTGCTTAGGGCATTTATTATTATAGATGATGAGGAAGAAGCCATCTGTTGTTGGCGGTGATGGCATGTAGAGGCTTCTTCAGCCAATGTAATAGATTTAGAGTTAGGGGATTCGTGTGTGAGACGACGGCGTTTATAAGCCTTAATCTTGTCAAGTCGATGCTGTTTTTCCTCAGGAGTCTCATTAGCATGGCGTTGTTTCTGTCGTAGTGCTAAAGCTGCTTTCCTTTCACTGGCATTGGCATACTGTGCATCGGTATTGAATGGTGGTATTGATAGGGCAGAAACAGATTGCTGATTAGTTATGTCAGTGAACGGCATATGGGATGAAGTGTAGCAGTAAATTGTTCCACATGCTGATGTGGAAGCATCCTGTTGTGAGTCTAATAATAATGATGAGGAAGAGGCCGTCTGTTGTCGGCGGTGACGGCGTGCAGAGGCTTCTTCAGCCAATCTTATGGATTTAGAGTTAGGGGATTCGTGTGTGAGGCGACTGCGTTTATAAGCCTTAATCTTCTCAAGGCAATGGTGTGTTTCCTCAGGAGTCTCATTAGCACGGCATTGTTTTTGTCGTAGTGCTAAAGCTGCTTTCGTTTCACTGGCATTGGCATACTTTTTGTTATGACTCATGTTGGCACAGGTAAAGGAGTCTATTTGGCAGTTATCTGGCAGTGAAGAAGGCGTCCTGGAGTATTGTAGAGTAAACAGATACTAATTGACCCTGTAATTGCCCAGCAGTAGTTATGAAGTGGTAGTGGCAAATTGGCCCTGTAGTTAGACACCGGCAGAGGAGCAAGGCAGCAGTAGTTATGGCGGTAGAGGCAAATTGGCCCTGTAATTAGACACCGGCAGAGGAGCAAGGCAGCAGTAGTTATGGGGGTAGAGGCAAATTGGCCCTGTAATTAGACACCGGCAGAGGAGCAAGGCAGCAGTAGTTATGGCGGTAGAGGCAAATTGGCCCTGTAATTAGACACCGGCAGAGGAGCAAGGCAGCAGTAGTTATGGCGGTAGAGGCAAATTGGCCCTGTAATTAGACACAGGCAGTGAACAGTCAGAGGAGCAAGGCAGCAGTACTTATGGCAGTAGAGGCAAATTGGCCCTGTAATTAGACACCGGCAGAGGAGCAAGGCAGCAGTAGTTATGGCGGTATTGGCAAATTGGCCCTGTAATTAGACACCAGCAGAGGAGCAATGCAGCAGTAGTTATGGCGGTAGAGGCAAATTGGCCCTGTAATTAGACACCAGCAGAGGAGCAATGCAGCAGTAGTTATGGCGGTAGAGGCAAATTAGCCCTGTAATTAGACACCGGCAGAGGAGCAAGGCAGCAGTAGTTATGGCGGTAGAGGCAAATTGGCCCTGTAATTAGACACCGGCAGAGGAGCAAGGTAGCAGTAGTTATGGCGGTAGAGGCAAATTAGCCCTGTAATTAGACACCGGCAGAGGAGCAAGGCAGCAGTAGTTATGGCGGTAGAGGCAAATTAGCCCTGTAATTAGACACCGGCAGAGGAGCAAGGCAGCAGTAGTTATGGGGGTAGAGGCAAATTAGCCATGTAATTAGACACCGGCAGAGGAGCAAGGCAGCAGTAGTTATGGCGGTAGAGGCAAATTGGCCTTGTAATTAGACACCGGCAGTAAACAGGCAGATGACCAAAGCAGCAGTAGTTATGGCGATAGAGGCAAATTGGCCCTGTAATTAGACACTGGCAGAGGACAAAGGCAGCAGTAGTTATGGCAGTATAGGCAAATTGACCCTGTAATTAGACACCGGCAGAGGACAAAGGCAGTAGTTATGGCGGTACAGGCAAATTGGTCCAGTAATTAGACACCGGCAGTAAACAGGCATAGGACCAAGGCAGCAGTAGTTATGGTGGTACAGGCAATGCCAAGCGTCCGCACAGCAAGTCGGCGTGAGGTAAATGACGCAATTTCACGAATGCAAGATGGCGTCGGCGAAATCTCGCGAGATTTCGCCGACGTCGTTAACACCTCTTGCCATGTTAACCCTCAACACACCACACCGCCTCAACACACACTCCTCTCACCTTTCACCTCCACTCATGTCCACTCACTCTTTCACTCCACATACGTTCCTTTTTCTCACTCCGTTTCTCATACTCACACCGTCATCGTCGCTGCCCCGACATCTTCCTCCGCCGCCGCGATCCAGGATCCAGACGTTCTCCAGGCCGCCGACATGTTCTTGCGGGACGCCATCTTGGATTTCGTGAAATCCCGCGATATTCAAGATAGCGTCGCCGCAACAACATGTCGCTGGCGTGGACGACATCGGGATCCAAAAAGATGGTGTCGGCAAAATCTCGCGAGATTACGCCGACGCCATTTTGGATCCCGATGTCGCCCACGCCAGCGACATATTCTTGCGGGACGCCATCTTGGATGTCGTGAAGTCCCGCGATATTCAAGATGGCGTCGTCGCAACATGTCGCTGGCATGGGCGACATCGGGATCCAAAATGGCGTCGGCGTAATCTCGTGAGATTTCGCCGACGCCATCTTTTTGGATCCCGATGTCGTCCACGCCAGCGACATATTGTTGCGGTGACGCCATCTTGAATCTCGCGGGACTTCACGACATCCAAGATGGCGTCCTGCAAGAACATGTCGGCGGCCTGGAGAACGTCTGGATCCTGGATCGCGGCGGCGGAGGAAGATGTCGGGGCAGCGACGATGATGGTGTGAGTATGAGAAACGGAGTGAGAGAAAGGAACGTATGTGGAGTGAAAGAGTGAGTGGACATGAGTGGAGGTGAAAGGTGAGAGGAGTGTGTGTTGAGGCGGTGTGGTGTGTTGAGGGTTAACATGTGTGTGTGTGTGTGTGTGTGGTGACGTCACCGGTTACAACTGGACGGAAGTTGTTACAACCGGAAGCTGGTTAGGGCATTTATTATTATAGATTGGGGGCTGTATTATATTCTATGGGGGAGGCTGCATTATATTCTATGAT
This sequence comes from Dendrobates tinctorius, assembly GCF_039654945.1. Lineage (NCBI taxonomy): Eukaryota > Metazoa > Chordata > Amphibia > Anura > Dendrobatidae > Dendrobates > Dendrobates tinctorius. The sequence continues at coordinate 60,598,614 of NW_027361697.1, forward strand.
GGAGGCTGTATTATATTCTATGGGGGCTGTATTATATTCTATGGGGAGGCTGTATTATATTATACAGGGTAGGCTGTATTATATTCTATGGGGGCTGTATTATATTCTATGGGGGCTGTATTATATTCTATGGGGGGGCTACATTATATTCTATGAGGGGGCTGTATTATATTATATTCTATGAGGGGTGATCGCATCATACTCTATGAAGGGGCTACATTGTATTCTAATGGGGCTGCATTATATTATATGGGGCTTAATTATACTCTCTGAGGGTGCTACATTATATTCTATGGGGGGCTGCATTATACTATATAAGGGGGCTATATTATATTCTATGGAGGGGCTGCATTATATTCTATGGGGGGCTGCATTATACTCTATGAAGGAGCTACCATATATTCTATGGAGGGGCTGCATTATATTCTATGGGGGGGCTACATTATACTCTGAGGGGGCTACATTATATTCTGTGGGGTAGCTGCATTATACTCTGGGGTGGCTGCATTATACTATATGTGGGCTGTATTATACTGTATCAATGACTATGGAGAATACATTATACTATATGAAGAACTATGGGGTGCATTATACTATGGGAAGTGAATTGTACTACATGGATGACTATGGTGGTGCATTATACTATATGGAGCACTATGAGGAGTGTATTATACTATATGGAGGTCTGAGCAGTGTATTATACTATATGGAGGACTGAGTGTATTTTAAAATATGGAGGGCTATGAGGAGTGTATTACACTATATGCAGGACTGAGGAGTATATTATACTATATGGAGAACTATGGGAAGTGTATAATACTATATGTAGGTCTGAGGAGTGTATTTTAATATATGAAGGACTATAAGGAGTGTATTATACTATATGGAGGACTATAGGGAGTGTATTATATTACATGGAAGACTATGGGGAGTGTATTATACTATATGGAGGACTACGGGAGTGTATTATACTATATGGAGGACTATGGGGCACACTATATTATATGGACTGTGGTGCACCTTATAATATATGGAGGACTATGGGGTGTATTATACTAAAGAAGCAAAATGCTGCATATTCATCGAGTGATTGGATTGTTTATACTGGAACAAAAATCATTGTTCTCAGCAGCACATCGCCCAGTGAAAAATGCAGATGTGCTGCTGATAACACGATACCATATGGGGACAGATTGATTTAATTGTGATTGTTCTGTTCCTATCATTATTCCTCAGCCGGTGGAGGGAGGCTGGGAAACAAGCGTCGAACGACTTCAATATTGTTGATCACACTCGTTTAGCGGCCTTAACTCAGCGTACGTAAATACAACCGAAATGCTTCTGTGTGATGTTCAATATGTCAGCATTTGAGGCCCAATTTTAAAAATTTGCCTAGGGCCCCACTTTGCATAAAACCAGCCCGGCACACTATGGGGGTGTTTTTCAGCTGCATGGACAGGACGACTGGTTACAATCGAAGGAAACATGAATGCGGCCAAGTGCAAAGATATCCTAGATGAAAGCCTCTTTCAGAGTGCTCTGGGCCTCAGACTTGGCTAAAGGTTCGCCTTCCAACAAGACAATGACCCTAAGCCCACAGCTAAAATAACAAAGGAGTGGCTTCAGAACAACTCTGTGACCATTCTTGTAATTCAAGAAAAAAGTAACCATAAGCCACAATAGGATGTAAAAAAATGTAAATCTTTTTTAATACAAGTTAAAAACAGTATCACACATATATAAACACATAATAAAGGTAAATATAAAAGGAATAATCCCAGTGTAGCGCAGAGTGAAGCCCCCTTCATGTAAAGTGGCAGCGGGCAAAAGAGCCATATACTGCCAATATGTAGCATAAACTGGACAACAAGGCATGCTGTGCTTAATATCCAAGGACAGTATCTACATACAGTGGGGAAAAAAAGTATTTAGTCAGTCAGCAATAGTGCAAGTTCCACCACTTAAAAAGATGAGAGGCGTCTGTAATTTACATCATAGGTAGACCTCAACTATGGGAGACAAACTGAGAAAAAAAAATCCAGAAAATCACATTGTCTGTTTTTTTTTCATTTTATTTGCATATTATGGTGGAAAATAAGTATTTGGTCAGAAACAAGCAATCAAGATTTCTGGCTCTCACAGACCTGTAACTTCTTCTTTAAGAGTCTCCTCTTTCCTCCACTCATTACCTGTAGTAATGGCACCTGTTTAAACTTGTTATCAGTATAAAAAGACACCTGTGCACACCCTCAAACAGTCTGACTCCAAACTCCACTATGGTGAAGACCAAAGAGCTGTCAAAGGACACCAGAAACAAAATTGTAGCCCTGCACCAGGCTGGGAAGACAATCTGCAATAGCCAACCAGCTTGGAGTGAAGAAATCAACTGTGGGAGCAATAATTAGAAAATGGAAGACATACAAGACCACTGATAATCTTCCTCGATCTGGTGCTCCACGCAAAATCCCACCCCGTGGGGTCAGAATGATCACAAGAACGGTGAGCAAAAATCCCAGAACCACGCGGGGGGACCTAGTGAATGAACTGCAGAGAGCTGGGACCAATGTAACAAGGCCTACCATAAGTAACACACTACGCCACCATGGAATCAGATCCTGCAGTGCCAGACGTGTCCCACTGCTTAAGCCTGTACATGTCCGGGCCCGTCTGAAGTTTGCTAGAGAGCATTTGGATGATCCAGAGGAGTTTTGGGAGAATGTCCTATGGTCTGATGAAACCAAACTGGAACTGTTTGGTAGAAACACAACTTGTCGTGTTTGGAGGAAAAAGAATACTGAGTTGCATCCATCAAACACCATACCTACTGTAAAGCATGGTGGTGGAAACATCATGCTTTGGGGCTATTTCTCTGCAAAGGGGCCAGGACGACTGATCCGGGTACATGAAAGAATGAATGGGGCCATGTATCGTGAGATTTTGAGTGCAAACCTCCTTCCATCAGCAAGGGCATTGAATATGAAACGTGGCTGGGTCTTTCAACATGACAATGATCCAAAGCACACCGCCAGGGCAAAGAAGGAGTGGCTTCGTAAGAAGCATTTCAAGGTCCTGGAGTGGCCTAGCCAGTCTCCAGATCTCAATCCTATAGAAAACCTTTGGAGGGAGTTGAAAGTCCGTGTTGCCAAGCGAAAAGCAAAAAACATCACTGCTCTAGAGGAGATCTGCATGGAGGAATGGGCCAACATACCAACAACAGTGTGTGGCAACCTTGTGAAGACTTACAGAAAACGTTTGACCTCTGTCACTGCCAACAAAGGATATATCACAAAGTATTGAGATGAAATTTTGTTTCTGACCAAATACTTATTTTCCACCTTAATATGCAAATAAAATGAAAAAAAAACAGACAATGTGATTTTCTGGATTTTTTTTTCTCAGTTTGTCTCCCATAGTTGAGGTCTACCTATGATGTAAATTACAGACGCCTCTCATCTTTTTAAGTGGTGGAACTTGCACTATTGCTGACTGACTAAATACTTTTTTTCCCCACTGTATGTCTAAGGCATCCAGATATAATATAAAGCATAGAGCCCAAAGTATTATGAATAATTCTAGCTCAAAAAGATACAAAATCAATCAATTCTGGGATAATACCCAGTATCTATAGTGCTCATGCCACTTACCCATAAGGGATATAGAATGCAGGGAGGGCACTATGAAACAATTTAAAATGCTTCGGGAGGGTTTTTAAGCTGGAAATATCCTGAATATCTCTAGATGCCGCTATGTCCCTAACATGTTCGCGTACCCGGACTTTAAGTTCTCGGGACGTAAGACCAACGTATATTTTGTTACAGGGACACGTGGCATAATATACCACATTTGATGTGTTACATGTAATATAATTCTTGATGGAAAAAGTCTTTTTCCCATCAGACGTAGTAAAAGATGTAGTTTTACAAATGTTGGGACACGCAACACATCTCCCACAGGGAAAACATCCCTGTATACGGGTTGAGCCACGAACTGATGGTATGGCGCTGATCCTGTGCGCATGCGCGGTGTCTGTCAATGGTCGCGATGCTCCGGCCATCATATTGTGGGCCGCGCGCGTGTTTATGACGTCTAGTGGTATTACCACACACGCGCGCTGCTCTCTGATGGCGGCGAATCATCGCGCGGTTACCATGTGGCCACACTGTGCATGCGCCGACTCTGATCAGTAACACCTGGAGCGTGGCGTTTATATATGGGTATTTTGAGGATAGATAGGCACTTCCCCTTGAGAAAGCCGAGGCGAAACGCGTCGGGGTTGAGCGCAGCAGCCTCCCTGCATTCTATATCCCTTATGGGTAAGTGGCATGAGCACTATAGATACTGGGTATTATCCCAGAATTGATTGATTTTGTATCTTTTTGAGCTAGAATTATTCATAATACTTTGGGCTCTATGCTTTATATTATATCTGGATGCCTTAGACATATGTAGATACTGTCCTTGGATATTAAGCACAGCATGCCTTGTTGTCCAGTTTATGCTACATTTTGGCAGTATATGGCTCTTTTGCCCGCTGCCACTTTACATGAAGGGGGCTTCACTCTGCGCTACACTGGGATTATTCCTTTTATATTTACCTTTATTATGTGTTTATATATGTGTGATACTGTTTTTAACTTGTATTAATAAAGATTTACATTTTTTTACATCCTATTGTGGTTTATGGTTACTCAAACTTTTTTCTTGAATTACATGATATTTTGAGTACTCCACTATTATTTAATTTGTCCCTATTATTGGGTGGGGGAATTATGATGGTTATCTAACTAGTTCCCGACCACATTTAATAGTTATGAAGGTTTTGAATTGTTTTTCAATTCTGTGACCATTCTTGACTGGCCCAGCTGGAGCCCTGACCTAAACCCAATTGAACATCTCTGGAGAGACCTGAAAATGGCTGTCTACCCACGTTCACCTTCCAACCTGACAGAACTGGAGAGGATCTGCAAGGAAGAATGGCAGAGGATCCCCAAATCCAGGTGTGAAAAACTTGTTGCATCATTCCCAAGAAGACTCATGGCTGTACTAGCGCAAAATGGTGCTTCTAAATAAGTATTCTAAAGGGTCTGAATACTTATGACCATGTGATATTTCAGTTTTTCTTTTTTAAGAAAATTTGCAAAAATTTCTACAATTCTGCTTTTTTCCTTCAAGATGGGGTACAGAGTGTATATTAATGAGAAAAAAATAACTTTTTTGAATTTACCAAATTGCTGCAATGAAAAAAGAGTGAAAAATTTAAAGGGGTCTGAATATTTTCCGTACCCACTGTACTGTATTCCATTATATGTTATTTTCTGTTTAAACATTCTCTTTATTGCATCATTAGTACATATGATTTTAATAGCAATACGACATATTGTAAACCTGCAGCCTAATCTACTAGCATAATGTTGTAGAGCTGGATACACTGATGTACAGCATGTAGGTATAAAGTGTTAATGTATAATGTGAGTAGTGCATAGTGAAGGGTAAGCCCAGTAGTAGGGCCCAGTCACACATAGCGACTCACCAGCGATCCCGACAACGATATGAACTTGTCATGATCGCTGGTGAGCTGTCACACAGGCAGATCTCAGCAACGATCAGGACAGCGACACGCGGGTAACAAGCGACGCACGTCGCTTAGTTACCCATAGTGTACGTTAAGATACCAGCGCGCTGGTGCAGGGAGGTGGTAACCAAGGTACACATCGGGTTTCTAAGCTCTGCGCAGCACTTAGAAACCCGATGTGTACCTTGATTATCAGCTCCCTGCACCAGCGCGCTACTGTCTAACAAACACATCAGGTTTCTAAGCGCCGTGTGGCGCTTAGAAACCCGATGTTTAGCTTGGTTTCCAGCTCGCTGATCGCTGGTCTCCTGCCTGCCACACGCAGCAATGCGTCCTGGCCAGCAGGAGACCAACGATCAAAAAAATGTCCAGGCCATTCGAGCACGATCAGCAGGGCCGGATTATAGGCAGGGCAGGCGGGGTTTCAGCCCCGGGGCCCCCACCACAAGAGCTTCTAAGGGGGCCCCCACCACATTCCTGCTGGCTGCTGCAATGGCACTCCATCTTCTCCCCACCTAAAAGTGAGTGACCGTGGGGGCGGCATTATGTGCTCTGCTACCAGCAGCATCTACAAGTAGCGTGAACGCTGATGCTGCTGGTAGCGTGCAAAGGCTTGTGATGAGATCACAGGAGGTAAGGTGTCAGGGCCCCCGATCATGTGACCCCTGTCTCCTCCCCTCCTGTGACCTCATCACAGGTCCTGTGCGCACAGCACAGAGCACTGAGAGCAGCCATGTATGTGGAGTGCGGCTCTGCGGGTGGAGGTCGGTGTCGGAGGTTCCATTATTCTCTATGTGGAGTGCGGCTCTGCGGGTGGAGGTCGGTGCTGGAGGCTCCATTATTCTCTATGTGGAGTGCGGCTCTGCGGGTGGAGGTCGGTGCTGGAGGCCCCATTATCCTCTATGTGGAGTGCGGCTCTGCGGGTGGAGGTCGGTGCTGGAGGCTCCATTATTCTCTCTGTGGAGTGCGGCTCTGCGGGTGGAGGTCGGTGCTGGAGGCTCCATTATTCTCTATGTGGAGTGGGGCTCTGCGGGTGGAGGTCGGTGCTGGAGGCTCCATTATTCTCTATGTGGAGTGCGGCTCTGCGGGTGGAGGTCGGTGCTGGAGGCTCCATTATTCTCTATGTGGAGTGCGGCTCTGCGGGTGGAGGTCGGTGCTGGAGGCTCCATTATTCTCTATGTGGAGTGCGGCTCTGCGGGTGGAGGTCGGTGCTGGAGGCCCCATTATTCTCTATGTGGAGTGCGGCTCTGCGGGTGGAGGTCGGTGCTGGAGGCCCCATTATTCTCTATGTGGAGTGCGGCTCTGCGGGTGGAGGTCGGTGCTGGAGGCTCCATTATTCTCTATGTGGAGTGCGGCTCTGCGGGTGGAGGTCGGTGCTGGAGGCTCCATTATTCTCTATGTGGAGTGCGGCTCTGCGGGTGGAGGTCGGTGCTGGAGGCTCCATTATTCTCTATGTGGAGTGCGGCTCTGCGGGTGGAGGTCGGTGCTGGAGGCCCCATTATTCTCTATGTGGAGTGAGGCTCTGCGGGTGGAGGTCGGTGCTGGAGGCTCCATTATTCTCTATGTGGAGTGCGGCTCTGCGGGTGGAGGTCGGTGCTGGAGGCTCCATTATTCTCTATGTGGAGTGCGGCTCTGCGGGTGGAGGTCGGTGCTGGAGGCTCCATTATTCTCTATGTGGAGTGCGGCTCTGCGGGTGGAGGTCGGTGCTGGAGGCCCCATTATTCTCTATGTGGAGTGCGGCTCTGCGGGTGGAGGTCGGTGCTGGAGGCTCCATTATTCTCTATGTGGAGTGCGGCTCTGCGGGTGGAGGTCGGTGCTGGAGGCTCCATTATTCTCTATGTGGAGTGCGGCTCTGCGGGTGGAGGTCGGTGCTGGAGGCTCCATTATTCTCTATGTGGAGTGCGGCTCTGCGGGTGGAGGTCGGTGCTGGAGGCTCCATTATTCTCTATGTGGAGTGCGGCTCTGCGGGTGGAGGTCGGTGCTGGAGGCTCCATTATTCTCTATGTGGAGTGCGGCTCTGCGGGTGGAGGTCGGTGCTGGAGGCCCCATTATTCTCTATGTGGAGTGCGGCTCTGCGGGTGGAGGTCGGTGCTGGAGGCTCCATTATTCTCTATGTGGAGTGCGGCTCTGCGGGTGGAGGTCGGTGCTGGAGGCTCCATTATTCTCTATGTGGAGTGCGGCTCTGCGGGTGGAGGTCGGTGCTGGAGGCTCCATTATTCTCTATGTGGAGTGGGGCTCTGCGGGTGGAGGTCGGTGCTGGAGGCTCCATTATTCTCTATGTGGAGTGCGGCTCTGCGGGTGGAGGTCGGTGCTGGAGGCTCCATTATTCTCTATGTGGAGTGCGGCTCTGCGGGTGGAGGTCGGTGCTGGAGGCTCCATTATTCTCTATGTGGAGTGCGGCTCTGCGGGTGGAGGTCGGTGCTGGAGGCCCCATTATTCTCTATGTGGAGTGCGGCTCTGCGGGTGGAGGTCGGTGCTGGAGGCTCCATTCTCTATGTGGAGTGCGGCTCTGCGGGTGGAGGTCGGTGCTGGAGGCTCCATTATTCTCTATGTGGAGTGCGGCTCTGCGGGTGGAAGTCGGTGCCGGAGGCCCCATTATTCTCTATGTGGAGTGCGGCTCTGCGGGTGGAGGTCGGTGCCGGAGGCTCCATTATTCTGTATGTGGAGTGCGGCTCTGCGGGTAGAGGTCGGTGCTGGAGGCTCCATTATTCTGTATGTGGAGTGCGGCTCTGCGGGTAGAGGTCGGTGCCGGAGGCTCCATTATTCTCTATGTGGAGTGCGGCTCTGCGGGTGGAGGTCGGTGCTGGAGGCCCCATTATTCTCTATGTGGAGTGCGGCTCTGCGGGTGGAAGTCGGTGCCGGAGGCCCCATTATTCTCTATGTGGAGTGCGGCTCTGCGGGTGGAGGTCGGTGCCGGAGGCTCCATTATTCTGTATGTGGAGTGCGGCTCTGCGGGTAGAGGTCGGTGCTGGAGGCTCCATTATTCTGTATGTGGAGTGCGGCTCTGCGGGTAGAGGTCGGTGCCGGAGGCTCCATTATTCTGTATGTGGAGTGCGGCTCTGCGGGTGGAGGTCGGTGCTGGAGGCTCCATTATTCTCTATGTGGAGTGTGGCTCTGCATGTGGAGGTAGGTGCTGGAGATTCCCCATTACTGGGCAGAGGGGGCAGTAACCTTTTCAGAGCTGAGACTATCTTGGTGCTTTTTTGTTGTCACTTTCTAAGAATCATAGCATTTTGTTCCTTGTACATGTGACCCAAGTATGGAAAACAGGAAGTAACAAAACACATATTGCAATGTCCCTTTCCTGTCCCCACATACAGTATAATTTTCCCACAGTATCACGTCCCCACATACAGTATAATGTTCCCACAGTATCACCATCCCCCCACATACAGTATAATGTTCCCCACTACCGTCACCCCCACACAGTATAATATTCACACAGTATAATATTCCCACAGTTCTGCCATCCCCCACACAGTATAATGTTCCCCCAGTACCGCCATCCCCCCCATACACAGTATAATGTTCCCCCAGTACCCAGTATCAGCCCTTGGTTTATGCAGGACTCTGCTGTCTGTGCTGGTTCTCATCGTCCTGGATGAGGTGAAGTTTGTGTGGGGTCAGGGAGGGTTTACAGGGTGGATATAGCAGAGACGTGTGTGTACAAGGTGTACGGAACGGAGCCGTGTGTGTGTATGAGGTGTACGGAGCAGAGCCGCGAGTGTGTGAGGTGTACTGAGCGGAGCCGCACGTGTACGGAGCTGAGCCCCACGTGTGTGTATGGAGCGGAGCTGCGTGTGTGCAAGGTGTGTGGAGCGGAACCGCATGTGTACGAGGTTTGCGGAGTGGAGCCATGTGTGTACTGAGTTGAGCAGTGTGTGTGTGCAAGGTGTACAGAACGGAGCCGTGTGTATGAGGCATAAAAAGCGGAACCGTGTGTGTATGATGTATGCGGTGCCATACGTGTACAAGGTGTATGGTGGGGAGCATTCATACCTCCCAGCGAGACAGTCCCGATTTTGAGAGAGATACTGCCCCGGCTGGGATCTTGCTTTCCGTGCGGACACAGGAGTACACGGCGGAGCCCCTAGGAGCACTTTAAAATTCGCATGTGACGTTCCACCGGAAGTGACGTGCTAGAAGCTGACCGGAAATTAGGTAATTTCGGGAGGAGATTGTGACGGAACCATGGAGGCACTTTAGGGAATGCTTCAGATCCATCACCATGTCCTCCTCCAACAGCGCGGACAGCAGGATCGCCTTGAACTTGGGGATGTCGGCCATGTGAGCGGATCGTTATATTTCCTGCATCGGGAGGCTCAGGTGGGCACTACAGTGGGAGCCGGGCTGCTATAGTATCTTTATAGAATCTTTCTATCTCTGTTTCTTTATCTCTCTAATCTTTCTTTTTTTTTCTCTCTCTCTCTCTCTCTCTCTCTCTCTCTCTCTTCTTTCTTCTTTCTTTTCTTTCTTTCTCTGTTCTTTCTTTCCATTCTTTCTTTCTCTCTCTCTGTTCTTTCTTTCTCTGTTTTCTTTTTTCTCTGTTCTTTCTTTCTGTCACGCCTCCTCTCCTGTCACGCCTCCTGTCCTGTGGATCTCCTCTGCCTGCTCGCCGCGTTCACGAGCATCGTGCGCCCGCCGCCTGCTGTGTACCCGCCAATCAACTCTGCAGCGCCACGGTGATTAACCCCCTTGCCTCCAGGCTCCAGCTAGCTATATATTGATCGGGGGAGCTGTATGCGCAAGAGGGGAGCTGTACATTTGGGCCTGTATACCTGGAGAAGGGAACTGTATAAAGACGAAACATTGGAGAACTGTATAACCTTGGGGGGGGGGGGACAGCTGCCTGTATACCCTTGTAGGGGGCAAGAGCTGTATACCCATTGGGGGGAGTTGTATTCCCATGGGGGGGAAAGCTGCCTGTATACCCTTGTAGGGGGCAAGAGCTGTATACCCTTGCGTGGGGGGGGAGCTGTACTCCGGAGATAATACAATAGAGAGCATATTGTTATACAGTAGTTAGCAACAATTGCTGCCGGTGAAAACTTTCCCTTTCTGCATTTTTATTATTCCTTGGCTGTCTTAACATTGGGTTCAATAAAAAAAATGTGAGTAACTCTTTCTGTCTATAATTGGACTGCTTTGAGTTATCCTGGACTGTATCTCTATTGTAGTACTGTAAATCTGAATGTGGCAGAACAAGAGGATAAGATTAGATTGTACATCTGAGTGCTACAGTTCGCGCTCTACTGTTATGGCTAAAATGTTAATGATATGCGGGCCCCCACCAGATTTTCTGCCCAGGGGCCCCCACCAACCTTAATCCGGCCCTGACGATCAGCGATACCCGGCAGGGGGGCCAGTCACTGATACCTGTCACACACAGCGATCTTGCTCGTGAGATGACTGTTGCGTCACAAAACTTGCGAGGTCCCTGTGTGTGACGGGGGCTTTAGATTAGGGATCAGATAAGTACTGTTTATATAGTAAATGGTTTAGCAATGGTATAAGACATACATAGGATAAAAATAATAGGTTAAGCCTATAGGATAGTACATAGTTAATAATAGAACTAGCCCAGTGAGTAGGAACTAGTGTTATTAAAAGGTGGCACTGCCGGATACTGAAAGAGATAGAGAAGTGCAGTGACAAGTCCAAGTCTAGTGGACTCCTAGGGTCAGCATGTGTCTACCATTTGAGACAGTGGGACGCCATACTGGAATCCCGAGCGTATTCTCCTGTCACTCCCGGAGCCCAAGGTCTGCTGGGCACATTGTGTCCTTTAGCATACAAGGTACATGTAAAAGGGAGAAAAAGACCAATACAAAATAGCTGTGCACACCTGGTAAATAATCAAAGAATACAAAACTTAATTTCATAACTATGGATACACAAACCCATTAAAAACATTTAAAAATATGTAAACACAACACAATCATTATCCAACACCCCTAGTACTGTATCGAATGCCTAAATGGCCACAAATATAGTGAGAAGCAATAAACAAACAATATTTGTAAGACTCTTGATTGGTATAGCATATATTCACACCTATGTAGAATGGAAATAATAATCAGGCATGGTATAGAGGTCACACATAGACCAAGTAACACATGCTGTATGTATACAGTATATGAATGGAAGGAAAACCACCAAAGAAGGCTGATTAATAGGAGCAAACCAAATATTGCTGCACTTGCATGCATAACCATAGATAGAAAGAACCTTGTAGTCAATACTACCCCATATGCTCCACAAGCGCTCTAGGCCACAGGAAAATATCATAGTGAGTTAAAGAAGTGCAAGGATCAGGGGTTTGGGGAGAACCCCATGCATATCAATGTCCTGTGACAGCTTTGTCAGGTACTCCTGTGTACTACTGTGTGTCCATAGATAATAAGCAAGCCTAATAAGGAAAAAGTGCTTACCGATGTGCAGCGTCCACACAATCAATGAAGCCCAGGGAGGCGTATACATCAAGAAGCATGCCTGGTAACCAGTGACAACAGAGCCACTGGTCCAGAAGTAGCCGTGTCCCACAATCAGCTGCTAGGGAAGCATGCCCGCGCATGCGCATCTGCTCAAAATGGTAAGAAAATGGCAACTATGTGTGCCCATACTTACTTGTATATAGTACAATCAATGTTGCAGAAAAGAATCTGGTAGATATACATAACAGAGAAGAGCCCAGCGACGTTATTATGGGTTTCCCTGCAGGGAATGCATGGGGCAAAAAAATTGTTAAACATACAATATATAATATATAAAAGCAATGCACGCAGCGTATTGGAAATACCAAAGGAAGGAAATAACAGTAGTGCTTGACCAGAGCCAGTGTCTGACAAAATGAATACGCGTATGTATACATGTATGTGTAATTGTTAAACGTAATGGATAAGGGGCAGTAGCATATGCCCAAACCCAGAACAAAAAAAAAACTATTAAAAATATAAAAATATATAATTTTCTACTCTTCTGCTTATTGGGACTGTGGGGATTATCCCTCTCTTTCTCCTGCACCTCGTGCTTGTTCTGAGTGTGTCACAGCCTCTCCCAGCAATGGAACCCCGGACATATGGACATTGTCAACTGCTCCAACCATGACCTGGATGATGATTGACCAGTTTTCTGGTGAGGGTATTCTCCATCACTAAACCTTGGGGCTGAAAGGCCTCCATGGTCCTCTCCCAGTCTGTCTCCACTCTTCAAACCCATTCAGTAAAGTTCCCCCATCACAAATAACACAGACTGCATACCATCCGCGGCAACTATCTATCCTCATAATTCTGATCCGCGTGCCCATCATGAGGTCATGCAGTCTTCGAGGCAGGTGTTCCATCTTCACCATCCTCCTGTCCAAAATGATGTTATAATTAATCCTGAACTGTTGAATGAACCCATGCTTCACTGTGGATCATAGTTAGTGACTTCTCCTCTGGAAGCAAGCTTAAAGTAATGTTCAGCCAGGGTACGCACCAGCATGCTTCCACCCCAAGTACTGGCCAGTGGCCAGTCTTCTCTCCTTTGTTGACCAGCCCAAATTCCTCAGGTCTTTAATGAACTACCAAACTCTTGCTGTTCCCTCCTCGTTCCTTAAGAAATCCAAAGGTGTAGGCCAGGCTCTATCTTCAGGTTCCATCTGACTGGTGGAACCACCTTGTCCTGGGCCCTCAAAGTAAGCTCCTGCTTCTTCTACAAGTGAGCTAATGAACTCCGGGTCCTCGGCACCTTTTTCTACCCCATGGGTTGAATTGTCTGATTCCGCCTTTACCACTCTTATTTCCATCTCTTCATCACACTGTTCTTGCAACCCACAAATAGCGCTGTCTCTACCGTCACCCGGTACCTTTCATGGCCCCGCCTTTCGCTGGGTGGGTTTTTTTCTGGCTCACGATCCCATTTCTCCAACTTCTCTGCCTGTTTTCTTCAGTCACACCTTATTTGGTGGGCCTTTTTCTTCCATTTCATTCTCCTCCAATTGTCACTCCTCGCTGTAGGCTGGAACTTTTACTTCCAATACTCCCTTCTGTAGGTGTGTGGGGAAGGTGACTTGTCGGACAGACGTGACTGGTAGAAGGAGGGGACGGTTTGTGCACTAGTGACAGAGATTGACAGGTTAGAAAGGTAACAGCAGGGAAAGACTGAAAAGGGAGTGCAGTACCGTGAAATGATCACAAGATGGCAGGGGAGAGTAGTACAGGACTTAACATCAGCTTAGTGCTTAGGAATCCGCTTAGTCATGGGGGGCGGGGAGATAGGAGCCCGGGTGGAAAATTCCCCTGTGAGAGAGGGGATAAATAGAAGAAGGCGGGGCTCCAGGAGAGTTTAGTCCCGGGAGGAGCTCAGAAGAAGATTAGAAAGTGAGAAGAGCTCGGCCAGGAGGACGGACAAAGGAGAGACAGTCAGGGGGGTGGCCCTGACCCGACGGACTGCAGGACAGGCAAGGAGAAGAGGCAGCCAGGCGGGGACCTTGACTCGATGTACCGCAAGACAGACGAGGCCCCGGGGGTACCGATTGGAAGACGACCTCGGGCAGGTGAAGCGCTGGGGGTAGATTGGTCTAGGACAGCCCCCAGTGAAAGATCCGCGAGGTGCGTTACTGCGACTGGAGCTGAAGAATAGGTACCCGGGCCTGGCGATACAGTGGTGTAAAGAAGCTGCGGTGCGTGTTTGGTGGTCGTCAGGAGGACGACAAATAAATCTGGAACTGTTACAAGTGGAAGCTGTCTCCGTCTCATCTTTGCCTCGTCTGGTAAGCAGTGGTCCACCCCCCAATCTGGCCCCCTACCACATTTGGCGTAGTCGGCAGGATCGCCGCCGCTAATATGACACCTTCCGCGGCAGGCCTGCGTTTGAAGAACCTAGAAGGACTTGGATTGTTCGTCTGTGGATTACAAGTGCCTGTGGATTACAAACACCTGTGGATTACAAATCGCTGACCTGTGGATTATAATTTGGAGACTGTGTTCTGGATCCTTGCTTGTCAACGGAGGATCCGGGGTGGTACGAAAGCCAGACAACTGGCGGAGAAGAGGAGCGACTGCAGGTCCGCGGGAGCGGCCGCTGAAGACATCGCCAGGGAGCCTCCCCGCGGGATCCCTCAGCCTGGAGGCTAGCCCCGCCGGACAGCGGGGTGAAGAACGGAGGCTGCGGGAGGAGCCGTGGGATGACGTGTCGGAGGCCGCAGTGCTGGGGAAGGTGAGAGTTCCCCCCGGCTCTGCCGGTGGCTCCGCATGCGGCCCCCACCACCCGGCCGCACCGCGCGGCCTCCTGTGCTCCTGGAGGCTCGGCCGCGGAGGACTCGGCGGCCTCCGCCGGGCTGATCAATGCCCCTGCTCTCATCCCCGAACCACCCTGCCCGGCGACGCAATGTCCGGTGTCGCCGGTGCGGAACTGCCACGTCCCCGAACCACCCCGCCCGGCGGCGCCACGTCCGGTATCGCCGGTGCGGAGCCAGCCCGCGGCCGACGCTGCTGCATTCCCCCTTTCAGCAGCGGCCCCGTCCATGAAGCCGGCCGCTACTCCGGCCCCGTCTGCAACTCCGGTTGCGGCCTGCTCCGCGGCCGCCCCTGGTTCGATTGCGGCACCGGCCGCGGCCTACCCGGCGGCACCCGCGGCCGCCTCTGCCTCGCTCATGGTTCTAGCTGCGGCCTGCTCACCGATGTCCACGGCCGCCTCTGCCGCGCGCCATACCGCAGCTGCGGCCTGCCCATCAAGGTTCGTGGCTGCTCCGGCCCTGTTCCAGATTGGGGCTTCGGCCGGGTCATCGGGCTCTGCCGCCTTTGCGGAGCCATCTGCTAATCACGCTAGCAGGCCCCAGCTTCACCGCTCCGCTTCTCATCGGTCCACGACCCCGGTCCCTCACCTGCGGTTGGAGCTGCAGGAGCTGGGGGCCGGACGGAGCGAAGCCACCACGTCGACAGAAATGAGAGCATCCACGCCACCACCGGTGGTGGGCTGCTGGTTCCCAAGTGGAGAACTGGCGCGGAACACGCGCCGTGGAACCACTTTCGGCCCCTTCTACCCCTTTTGACTCATCTCTCAGGAGGGAGATGAGCCCTGGGCAAAAAGAACAGTCGGGGCTCAGGAACAGTCGAGACATCCCGGGAGCTCCACGGCTGTGGGGCCCCCTGCTACCGGCTATCAGGAGGTGGCCCGGACTGTCAGGACTTTGCTGCACCGTTGTGCAGACCACGAGGACAGTTTGAGTCCAGGTTAAAGGAAAAATGTTTTTTTTATAATTGTTGAATTTGGTTTTGCCTGACATAGCGGGGATGTGAGAAAAAGTGCTAATGTTAAAGGGAGGGGGAGTAGTTACATTTTATGTTTGAAAATAATGTGTTTATCGAAGGAGTTAAAGAAAAAGAGAGAGAAAAAGGGGTTGCTCCAGTTGAGTAACTCCTATTGTTAATAGAATAGTGGTAATTATATATACGGTATGTTAAAGTTGATTTAATAAGTAGTGTGTTTAACAAAAAAAAATGTATGTAACAGGTTCTGGGTACGAGGTAGTTGTGACGAAGACGCCGACCATGACTCTTTTAATGAAGGATGAGGAGATGAGAGATATCGAACCAGACAGTGGTCCCAAGTCAGATCCCCGACACCACGGACACCCCAAAAAGGAAGAAATGGTTGAAGGTAGTGGAAGGGGAGAGCAGTGGGAGGTACATGCCGTAGAGTAGTCCGGGTGGACCTCGCCAACCCGAAAGAAGTTGTCACGTGGCGTGCGCGCTGGCGGGTAGCAGTAGGCTGCTCGGAGCATGGTGCTCCTGGTTTAGTTCGGTCCCCGTGGTGGGTGTGGCCCAACGACCGGTCGACAACAGACTGTAGATAAGATTCAGAACGACATAGGTAGGACATACGATTGTTGGGACGACAATGGACAAAGGGTGGAGGAGTGTGGGGAAGGTGACTTGTCGGACAGACATGACTGATAGAAGGAGGGGACGGTTTGTGCACTAGTGACAGAGATTGACAGGTTAGAAAGGTAACAGCAGGGAAAGACAGAAAAGGGAGTGCAGTACCGTCAAATGATCACAAGATGGTAGGGGAGAGTAGTACAGGACTTAACATCAGCTTAGTGCTTAGGAATCCGCTTAGTCATGGGGGGCGGGGAGATAGGAGCCCGGGTGGAAAATTCCCCTGTGAGAGAGGGGATAAATAGAAGAAGGCGGGGCTCCAGGAGAGTTTAGTCCTGGGAGGAGCTCAGAAGAAGATTAGAAAGTGAGAAGAGCTCGGCCAGGGGGACGGACAAAGGAGAGACAGTCAGAGGGGTGGCCCTGACCCGACGGACTGCAGGACAGGCAAGGAAAAGAGGCAGCCAGGGAGACCCTGACTCGATGTACCGCAAGACAGACAAGGCCCCGGGGGTACCGATTGGAAGACGACCTCGGGCAGGTGAAGCGCTGGGGGTAGATTGGTCTAGGACAGCCCCCAGTTAAAGATCCGCGAGGTGCGTTACTGCGACTGGAGCTGAAGAATAGGTATCCGGGCCTAGTGATACAGTGGTGTAAAGAAGCTGCGGTGCGTGTTTGGTGGACGTCAGGAGGACGACAAATTAATCCGGAACTCTTACAAGTGGAAGCTGTCTCCGTCTCGTCTTTGCCTCATCTGGTAAGCAGTGGTCCACTCCCCTAGCCCGGCCCCCTACTACAGGTGTAACCTCTTAAAGTCTGGATACCGTTTTGCATCATTTTTCTTTTTCTATGCCCATGATGGGCAGAACCTTTTTGTTTTTTCGCTCCACTAACCGACATTAGAGTCCATGTTCAGCACCATCTTACTCAAGTCTTCCCCGAGTATCACTCTGCTTTTTTGGCTGCAAGACTAGATCCTGCCGACAATGCCAAGTCTAATGCTGCACAGGGCAGTATCTGTGGGTGAGGTACTCGTGTGTCATGCTCCAACATGCTACATGAAGATGGGGCTCCTGGTTGAGTGTATTTACATGTGCTGTTAGGGCGCTACACCTGAGCAGGCAACATGTAACCCATGAAGCTGGTTTGTCAGGACCGGTGTTGGAGAATTGAAGGAGGGAGACCAGTTTAAAATAAACTTTTTACTCAATAATAACTGGGAAGAGATTATATACAGAAGATAGTAGGCAGGCACAGATCTTAATGAATGTTTTTATTACAGCATGCAACGTTTTTCTCACACAGTTTTAATCCCTCTCTCTTCACTTTTTTCTCTCTCTTCACTGCTTCTCACTAATTCACCATAACCCAGCTCAGTACTACATTCCAGCTAGCAGAAAGGTTATTGCCAGTTACAGGTATCAGCTGATGATATTACTACTCTCATCATCGTACGCCTGGTCTCATTGGTAGCAGCAAGAGCAGGAGTATGATGATGAGAGTATTCACCAGCCTAACCTCTGCAATAAATAAATTATTTTTTTTTAAATGACGTGAGGTCCCCTCTATTCTTGCTAAGCAGTGCAGGTAAAGCTGACACCTGCGGCATGCAGTCCGCAGTTGTTATCGTTATCTTGGCTACTTATCAAAAATAGAGGGATCCCCACACCGATTTTTAAAATTATTTAAATAAATAATTTTAAAAAACAGAGTGGGGTCCCCCTTCATGTTTGATAACCAGCCAATCTAAAGTAGACATTTGGGGGCTGGTATTCTCAGATTGGTAAGGTACCATGGATATTGCCCCCCAGCCTAAAAATAGCAGCCCATAGTTGCCCCAGACAAGGTGTATCTATTAGATGCGCCAATTCTGGTGCTTTGCTTGGCTCTTCCTATTTGTCCTCCGGCGGTGGCAAGAGGTTTATTAGTTATGGGGTTGTTGTCAGCTATTTTATGATATTTTATAATAGCTGACATCAAGCTCATAGGTTGGTTAGTAATGGAGATGCATCTATAACATGCCCCCATTACTAACCCCATAGTCAAATATAATAAATACAGAAACCGAGTAAAGTCAAGTAATTGAAATAAACATACAGATTCCTTTATTTGAAATAAAAACTCCCTGACCCTCTTTTACCCATTTATTAACCAAAATTTAAAATAAAAATGCAAAGATATAACTCACCTTTCTGCCCATAATCCATTAATGGACATGTCCTCTGACGATCAGGATGGTTTGGAGAGCAGTTACATCAGTGATGTGACTGCTTTCCATGGCAGTCAGAACACATTAAGCAGAGCCTGAGAAGTTCTGCCTGTGACCGGTGGTATCCTTAACCCCTTCACGACCTTTGACGCCACGTAGGCGTCATGAAAAGTTGTGCCAGAACGACCCATGACGCCTATGTAGCGTCATGACTTTAAAGCCCCCCCTGCGGGTCGGGTGACCTAGGTCACTGAAAGGTCACCCGACCCGCAGATACAGGGGGCTTTGTTCTTCGCCACAGGGGGCGTGGCTTCGCCCCCACGTGGCTACGATCGCTCTGATTGGCTGTTAAAAGTGAAACAGCCAATCAGAGCGATAGTAATATTTCATCAATGAAAATTGATGAAATATTACAATCCAGCCGTGGCCGATGCTGCTATAGCATCGGACATGGCTGGAGACACCGATTCCACCCCCCCCACCGGCGATCGCCCCCCCCGCAACTGAATGACAGCGGTGATCTGCCGCCGCTGTCATCATCTGCCCCCTCCCATTCCCTCTGCTCCCCGCCAGCTTCCGATAACCCCCTCACCCCATCTCACCTCCCCCGGCACCTTCTAAGTCCCCCTGTCGCTCCCGGTGTCCGGGCGGGTCCGATTCATGGGCGCCGCCATCTTGAAAATGGCGGGCGCATGCGCAGTGCGCCCGCCCGAATCTGCCGGCTGCAGATTCCATTCTTTCATTTTGATCACTCTCACAGTGATCAAAATGAAAGAAAAAGTAAATAAACCCCCCGACTATCACCCCCATAGGTAGGCACAACTAATAAAGTAAAGAAAATATTTTTATTTTTATTTTTCCATTAGGGTTAGGGTTAGGGTTGAAAAGAGGGTTAGTGTTAGGGTTGGAAAGAGGGTTAGGGTTAGGGTTGGAAAGAGGGTTAGGGTTGGAAAGAGGGTTAGGGTTAGGGTTGGAAAGAGGGTTAGGGTTGGAAAGAGGGTTAGGGTTAGGATTGGAAAGAGGGTTAGGGTTGGAATTAGGGTTAGGGTTGGAATTAGGATTAGAATTAGGGTTAGGGTTGGAATTAGGGTTAGGCTTGTGGTTAGGGATGTGTTAGGGCTGTGGTTATGGGTGTGTTGGGGTTAGGGTTGGAGTTAGAATTGAGGGGTTTCCACTGTTTAGGCACATCAGGGGATCTCCAAACGCGACATGGTGCAACCATTGATTCCAGCCAATTTTGCGTTCAAAAAGTCAAACGGTGCACCCTCCCTTCCAAGCCCTGACATGTGCCCAAACAGTGGTTTACCCCAACATATGGGGTATCAGCGTACTCAGGAAAAATTGCACAACAACTTTTGGGGACTAATTTCCCGTGTTACCCTTGGGAAAATAAAAAATTGGGGGCTAAAAAATTATTTTTGTGGAAAAAAATGATTTTTTCATTTTCACGTCTCTGCATTATAAACTTCTGTGAAGCACTTGGGGGTTCAAAGTGCTCACAACACATCTTACATACGTTCCTTGGAAGGTCTAGTTTCCAAAATGGGGTCACTTGTGGGGGGTTTCCACTGTTTAGGCACATCAGGGGCTCTGCAAACGTAATTACGACCGCAGACTATTCCATCAAAGTCTGCATTTCAAAACGTCACTACTTCCATTCCGAGCCCTGACGTGTTCCCAAACAATGGTTCCCCCCCACATATGGGGTACCAGCGTACTCAGGACAAACTGGACAACAACTTTTGGGGTCCAATTTCTCCTGTTACCCTTGTGAAAATAAAAAATTGAGAGCTAAAAAATCATTTTTTGAGGAAAAAAAAATTATTTTTTATTTTCATGGCTCTGCGTTATAATCTTCTGTGAAGCACTTGGGGGTTCGGTGTGCTCACTACACATCTAGGCAACTTCCTTATGGGGTATAGTTTCCAAAATGGGGTCACTTGTGGGGGGTTTCAACAGTTTAGGTACATCAAGGGCTCTGCAAATGTAACATGACGCCCGCAGACCATGCCATCAAAGTCAGCATTTCAAAATGTCACTACTTCCCTTCCGAGCCCTGACGTGTACCCATACAGTAGTTTTCTCCCACATATGGGGTACCAGCGTACTCAGGACAAACTGTACAACAACTTTTGGGGTCCAATTCATCCTGTTACTGTTGTGAAAAAAAATTGCGGACTAAAAATCTTTTTTTTTTTTTTGAGGAAAAAAAATGATTTTTTATTTTCACGGCTCTGCGTTATAAACTTCTGTGAAGCACTTGGGGGTTCAAGGTGCTCACCACACATCTAGATAAGTTCCTTGGGGGGTCTAGTTTCCAAAATGAGGTCACATGCCGGGGGTTTCTACTGTTTAGGCACACAGGGGCTCTGCAAATGTAACATGACACCCTCAGACCATGCCATCAAAGTCAGCATTTCAAAATGTCACTACCTCCCTGCTGAGCCCCGACGTGTGCCCAAACAGTTGTCCCCCCCCACATATGGGGTACCAGTGTACTCAGGACTAACTGTACAACAACTTTTGGGGTCCAATTTATCCTGGTACCCCTGTGAAAATAAAAAATTGCGGACTAAAAATATTTTTTTTAAGAAAAAAAAATATATTTTTTATTTTCACGGCTCTGCGTTATAAACTTCTGTGAAGCACCTGGGGGTTCAAAGTGCTCACTATGCATTTAGATAAGTTCCTTAGGGGGTCTAGTTTCCATACTGGGGTCATTTGTGGGGGAGATCCAAAGTTTAGGCACACAGGGGCTCTCCAAACACGACATGGTGTCCGCTAACGATTGGAGCTAATTTTCATTTCAAAAAGTCAAATGGCACTCCTTCCCTTCTGAGCCCTGCCGTGCGCCCAAACAGTGGTTCCCCCCCACATATGGGGTACCAGCGTACTCAGGACAAACTGGACAACAACTTTTGTGGTCCAATTTCTCCTGTTACCCTTGTGAAAATAAAAAATAGCGTGCTAAAAAATCTTTTTTGAGGAAAAAAAATGATTTTTTATTTTCACTGCTCTACGTTATAAACTTTTGTGAAGCACTTGGGGGTTCAAAGTGCTCCCTACACATCTAGAGAAGTTCCTTAAGGGGTCTAGTTTCCAAAATGGTGTCACTTGTGGGGGAGCTCCAATGTTTAGGTACACAGGGGCTCTCCAAACGCGACATGGTGTCCGATAACGATTGGAGCGAATTTTCCATTCAAAAAGTCAAATAGCGCTCCTTCACTTACGGACCCTGCCGTGCGCCCAAAGAGTGGTTTATGACCACATATAAGGTATCTGTGCACTCAGGAGAAATTGCCCAACACATTTTAGGATCCATTTTATCCTGTTGCCCATGTGAAAATGAAAAAACTGAGACCAAAAGAAAATTTTTGTGAAAAAAAAGTACTTTTTTTTTTTTACCGATCAATTTGTGAAGCACCTGGGGGGTTCAAAGTGATCACTATGCATGTAGATAAGTTCCTTGGGGGGGTCTAGTTTCCAAAATGGGGTCACTTGTGGGGAAGCTCCAGTGCTTAGGCGCACAGCGACTCTCCAAACGCGACATGGCAAGCGCTAAATATTCCAGCATATTTTCCATTCAAAAAGTCAAATGTGCTCCTTCCCTTCCGAGCCCTGCCGTGCGCCCAAACAGTGGTTTATGACCACATATGAGGTATCAGTGTACTCAGGAGAAATTGCCCAACAAATTTTAGGATCCATTTTATCCTGTAGCCTATGTGAAAATGAAAAAAATTAATGATAAAAGAAAATTTGTGGTGCAAAAAATAAAATGTCCATTTTTTCCTTCCACGTTGCTTTAGTTCCTGTGAAGCACCTGAAGGGTTAATAATCTCCTAGAATGTAGTTTTGAGTAGCTTGAAGGGTGCAGTTTTTAGAATGGTGTCACTTTTGGGTATTTTCTGCCATATAGACCCCTCAAAGTGACTTCAAATGTGAGGTGGTCCCTAAAAAAAATGGTTTTGTAAATATTGTTGTAAAAATGAGAAATTGCTGGTCAACTTTTAACCCTTATAACTTCCTAACAAAAAAAAAATTGTTTTCAAAATTGTGCTGATGTAAAGTAGACATGTGGGAAATGTTATTTAGTAACTATTTTGTGTCACATCACTCTCTGGTTTAACAGAATAAAAATTCAAAATTTGAAAATTGCGAAATTTTCAAAATTTTCGCCAAATTTCTGTTTTTTTCACAAATAAACGCAAAAATTATCGACCTAAGTTTACCACTAACATGAAGCCCAATATGTCACGAAAAAACAATCTCAGAATCGCTAAGATGCGTTGAAGTGTTCCAGAGTTATTACCTCATAAAGAGACACTGGTCAGAATTGCAAAAAATGGCCAGGTCATTAAGGTCAAAATAGGCTGGGTCATGAAGGGGTTAATGATGTCACTGTTGGTCACAGGCAGAGTTTCTCACTCTCTGCACAGTTTGAGCCGGCTGGAGGGAGAGCGGTTGGCAGGATGCCAAAGCGAGTGGGGACTGAAGGTCACCCACGAATACCTCCCTTGGGCATCTTAAGGGCCCGTTACACATAGCGATATCGCTAGCAATATATCGCTGTAACGTCACTGGTTTTGTGACGCAGCAGCGATATTGCTAGCGATATCGCTACATGTGATACTTACCTCCGACCAGCTCCCCCGCTGATTATCGCTGATCGCGCGAGAATGTCCGGACCATTTCTCGTCGGGCGCTTCCTGCTGGGCTTCCTGCTGTGGCGACGAGCGCCGCGTGGACGCGGGCGGGAGGACATCAGGATCGCCTCGTCTGAAAGGTAAGTAGCGACCCCCAACCGCTGCTATGTCGCTGGTGAGATCTGCCTGTTTGGCAGCTCACTAGCGACCACTTAGCGATGCACCAGCGATCCTGACCGGGTCATATCGTGGTCAGAATTGCTGGTGCATCGCTAAGTGTAACGGTACCCTTACACCCTTAAAATTCATAATTACTTCACTTTCAAGGACAGATCTCTCATACATGAGGACCTAAAATGGGTACAGTGTATGAGCCATCATACACAAACCTTTTTTCTCTGGTATTGGGAGAGGGAGGTTTTGGGGGATGGCGCGCACACCACCTCCCTGGTGCAGTGCTGGTACATGTATATTGATGACCTGTTCATCATTTGGCAGAGAACTGCCAGTGCCTGCGATTTACAAAAATTAATGGATCAGCTCAACGAAAACTGGTACTATATTAAACTTACTCATAAGTTTCATAAAATACTGATTGACTTTCTTGATATACAGTTCTTTGTTCAATTCGATGATTGGATTTACACTGACGTTTTCACACATCATCAGCACACTTCCGTGAAAGATTTATCGCGAGAGGTTTTAGCAACAGGAGCATAAAGAGGGGGTACCATCGAGCTTAAAATAGAAATGGTGACCAGCTGCTGTTGGGCGCTAGGGAGTGATAAGATTTCTTTCCTCCAATCATATTTGTCTCTACATTCCATAATCAATGGGGAATTATCTGCCAAATTGTGTGTAAACACTGACCAATCTTAAAAATTGAACCCTGAGAGGCCCTTACTCACAGCCAGAAGAAGTAACAATATAAAAGATTTGTTGCTAAGAAGCCAATACGTGGTTAAACCATCACTTCCTTTTTACATGGGTAAACAACATAACCAGAACATTTAATTCGGCAGATGGCAAATATGAATATACATTTTTTTTCAACTACATCTCATGTAGCACTATCCATGTAAGTATATCATGCCACATGCCACTGTAACATGATATATGTGTCCGTACTGGAGAGCATATTAGGGCCTTGTCTCACGACGATCTGGATGGTTTGGAGAGCAGTCACATCAGCGATGCGACACTGATCAGAGTGTGAGAAGCTCTGCCTGTGACCGGTGGGCCATGGATATTGGGGATTGCCCTTGGCCCCTCTGCAGTCTGAAAATACCAGCCTACAACTGTTCGATTAAGCTTGGCTGGCTATCAAAAACACCACTCCCTTTTTTAAAATTATTTATTTAAATAAGTTTAAAAAACAGCGCGGGGACCCCTCTTTTCTTTGACAACAAGCCAAGATAAAGCTCACATCTGGGGGGCCCACAGCTCATGATTTTGCCTGCATTAGTTATCAAAAATAGAGGGGATCACATAGATAAGCCCCTGATGGTGGTGGCTGCAGCTTATATATGAAAAAATAGGTGACAGATTCCCTTTAAATGAAAAGGCTGCCACAGATGGGCTAAAGCTACTTTTACTGGGAACCTGTCAGCACGCTTTTGCTATGTAATCTGAGGGTAGTATTAACTAGGGGCTGAGACACTGATTTCAGCTATGTGCTTATTAGCCTGTGTACTGTTATTTCAATACAATGAGTGTTTTATCATCAGGAGATTAACACTGCCAGGCTAGCTCCCTCCTGTCAAGTGGTCTGAACATGTCCCTTCCTCTGTTAAGCAGCTCAATATCGATATACACAGAAATCTGTGGAGTGGTCTGGGGCAGCTTTCTGAGTGCTGCTACATCTAAGAACTCTGATTGTGCTACAACTGCTGCACCCAGTAAACTAAGGCCTTTTTCACACATCAGTTTTTTGCCATCAGTCGCAATCTGTCATTTTTAGAAAAAACAGATCCAGCGACTGATGATGCTGGATCCATTTTTTCTCCTAGACTTGTATTAGCGACGGATTATGACGGATGGCCTCACGTTTTGTCCGTCATTCTCTGGATCCGTTAGAAATTTTGTGTCCGTCGGGCGGAGACGACGGACAAAGTAACATTTTTTGTCTCCGTCGAAAAGCCAGACAGCGAGGGATCCAGCGCCGTCCGTCGTTGGCTATAATGGAAGCCTATGGGCGCAGGATCCGTCGCTGTCCGTCAAATGATGGAATCCAGCGACGGATTCCGTTTTTTTAAACTGAGCATGCTCGAATATTATTATCAGGTAGGGCAGTCGGATCCTCAAAAAAACGGATCCGTCGTATCAGTTTTTCACAATCTGCGACGGATCCGTTTTTTTTCCAAAACTGCTGGATTGCGACTGATGGCAAAAAACTGATGTGTGATGAGGCCTAAGTGAAACATTACTGGAATGGGGGTCTCTTTTCCTAAATTATGATGATATCAGATGAGGGATCAAAATCCTTTTCACAGATTCCTTTAAGTAATTACAAATCAAGCTTTGTTGAATATTTTCCAACATTGGTTTGTTCAGCTCCTCCTGTCCTATAATAAAATATTGTATATTTAACAGCATTTTAAGGGTGATCGATTGACCCAATATTGTATCCACAATGCAGTCAGGATTATTTTATGCAAATGAGATGATAGTCTGCATAAAATTAGCCCCAAATTCATCAAAAGGAAAGGAGATTGTCATGATATCAGTGCTGGGTGACCGGCACTTCTGGGGTTAATGTTCTGATCTCAGTGCAGATTCTCACCTGCACACCTGGGACCTATTATGGTGGCCTCTCATTGGTTCTGGGGAGGCTTCTTATAGCCTCAGGAAGCTTCCATCCCCCGTTAGTTATACTTTCGCTCTTGCCATTGTGTGGTGACCCCTGAGTGTGTTTGTGCTGTGTTCTGGTTGCTTGATTCTCTGTGTATGACTCGGTCTGTTCTCTGGATATTGCTTTGGATTCTGCTTGGTACCTTCTACGTCTGTTTGGTTTTTGATCTCTGCTTGGCCCTGACTATCCGTTCTGTCT
The DNA here is from genome assembly GCF_039654945.1 of Dendrobates tinctorius. Lineage (NCBI taxonomy): Eukaryota > Metazoa > Chordata > Amphibia > Anura > Dendrobatidae > Dendrobates > Dendrobates tinctorius. Next base: position 60,624,949 of record NW_027361697.1, read on the forward strand.
CATCCCTGGTACTTTACTGATATCTTGTGTATGACCTTTGGCTTTGTCTGACCTTCCGTCTGTTTATCCCTCCTGTACCTCGCTTGCCTGTATTGTGCTTGACCCCCGCTTTGCCTGACTCTGAGTTTTCTACCTTCTCTGAAAGCAGGACGCTAAGTCCCGCCCCCTTGCAATCACATGATCGGTCCTGTGCTGGCTTGCTAAACTTCTACATTCAGGTCCTGTGCATCTTTATTTTCCAGCTGTTCTTGTCCCCAGGGGTCCCTACGGTGCGGGTGAGTCCCTGCTTAGCGGAGGCTGTACGCCGGCGCTGTCAGGACCCTGACAGAGATGTATCAAGATATTTGTAATATAGCTAAATGGAGCTTTTTTATGGATTCAGTGCGCTGCTGAACATAACACACAATTACTCGTGCATTAGAAGATCGATGCTTTATTCATTTCTTTTTTCCCAACGCGTTTCGAAGTGCAAATCACTTCTTCCTCAGGGAATGATATACTGGAGAAAATAACATAGCTTACAAGTTAAATACACTTGACATTTGAAAATGAAACTGTTTTTTCAAATGTCAAGTGTATTTAACTTGTAAGCTACTCTATTTTCTCCTGTATATCTACCCCTGAGGAAGAACTGATTTGCACTTTGAAACGCGTTGGGTAAAAGAAATGAATAAAGCGTCGATCTTCTAATGCACGAGTAATTGTGTGTTATGTTCAGCAGCGCACTGAATCCATAAAAAAGCTCCATTTAACTATATGTCTCGGCGGTCACTGGATTGACCTTTGGATGTGTGGCAGCTGACTGATAATTTCATGTGCTATACCTCTCCTATATAAGGTGAGTAGAATTTTAATATGGTTCTTACCCTGTTTCTCAGATAAGACCCTATTTGCGCTTTTTTCCGTTCCTATAGTGTGAATCAGTGAAGATATTTGTAATAGTTGTTTGGGGTCAAAAAGTGGCAAATCTTCCTCCACATCAGTTTTGTGCAAAAATATTAGACTTTTTGGCTATTTTACACCACTCCCGCCACTGTTAAAAAGTGAGTGTAATCTGTGGGCAGCTAACTTTACAAAGAGGGTTAAACCAGATCTGGAAAAAAAATAAGTTGCAATCCCACTACAGTAAAGAAGTGGAGTAAAAAAATGGAAAATCAACTCTGGACAGAAGTGTTGTATGTCAAGATGCAGCAAATTTGATACACATCATGCAACACTTTGAAAATTTATTGCAAATAAAGGCACCAAAGCTACAAGCAAAGCTGACTTCAACAGTTCTTCTCATGATAAATTACCACCAAAAAGTATTATTTGATGAAAGCAATAATCAGAGTCTAGCACGAACTGTACATTCCCCTTTAAATTATTTCTATACATCGCATTACAATTTGTTATTTCCTTTGAATAACATAACTTTTTATGTATTTATAAGCCCTTGCAGAGTGACCATAAATCTGTTAATATTCCCAGGGGATCATAAAATCATTGTGTATGGAAGAAGATATTAAAACAAACTTCAATGTTAATTTTGCTGATAAAGATATTGCTTTGCGCGCGTCTCTCCCGGACCCTTGTTCATTATGCAAGACAGCAAAATATGAAGCGAGTGAACGTGGACTGAGAGATGTAATGATTTCCCACACCTGCTCATCTGCGGCCAATTTAATTAACACTCTAAGGAGGTTTGTCAAGAGTAATCAAAAACAGTGTCACTTATAAAATCGTGGCAAGAAATCAATAGTTTTCATCAGAAGAAGGTATGGCCTGTCCTTACCCAACCATTTAATTACTTCATTCCAATAAACAAAAACTGCACACTTTAATGGCTTGATTCCGTTCATCGATTTGTGAATGTGGACAAAGGGGGGCTATTAACCCTCCAGAGGCAGCCGGTATCAGAGAAGCAGTTAGAGGATAACTTAGGTGTGGAGTTGCAGGAGCAGTTAGATGAGGCACCACCGGGAGCAATTATAGTAACACCAAATACATTCTTCAAGAGAATAAGCTGAAGAGACGGGATAAGCTGAGTCGCATCCTGGGGATACCACGTTAAACATCTCCTGTGTTATCTCAATGAGACCATAGGTGGCAGTCTGTTAGCTGGGACCAATGCATTGTCTTTACTTCAGGGGCCGACAAGCTTGGTAATGGACTCAACTCCATCTGCAATTTGCAGAAATTTTCAGTTCTCCATTCTTTTATTTCTATGGTTTGGACAACATACTCGGTTTATGGAAATCATTTAGAACAAATGTTAAAAATATGATGTACAGTTGTGTCCAAAAGTATTGACACCCCTGCAATTCTGTCAGATAATACTCAGTTTCTTCCTGAAAATGATTGCAAACACAAATTCTTTGGTATTATTATCTTTATTTAATTTGTCTTAAATGAAAAAAACACAAAAGAGAATGAAGCAAAAAGCAAAACATTGATCATTTCACACAAAACTCCAAAAATAGGCCAGACAAAAGTATTGGCACCCTTAGCCTAATACTTGGTTGCACAACCTTTAGCCAAAATAACTGCGACCAACCGCTTCCGGTAACCATCAATGAGTTTCTTACAAAGCTCTGCTGGAATTTTAGACCATTCTTCTTTGGCAAACTGCTCCAGGCCCCTGATATTTGAAGGGTGCCTTCTCCAAACTGCCATTTTTAGATCTCTCCACAGGTGTTCTATGGGATTCAGGTCTGGACTCATTGCTGGCCACCTTAGAAGTCTCCAGTGCTTTCTCTCAAACCATTTTCTAGTGCTTTTTGAAGTGTGTTTTGGGTCATTGTCCTGTTGGAAGTCCCATGACCTCTGAAGGAGACCCAGCTTTCTCACACTGGGCCCTACAATATGCTGCAAAATTTGTTGGTAGTCTTCTGACTTCATAATGCCATGCACACGGTCAAGCAGTCCAGTGCCAGAGGCAGCAAAGCAACCCCAAAACATCAGGGAACCTCCGTCATGTTTGACTGTAGGGACCGTGTTCTTTTCTTTGAATGCCTCTTTTTTTCTCCTGTAAACTCTATGTTGATGCCTTTGCCCAAAAAGCTCTACTTTTGTCTCATATGACCAGAGAACACTCTTCCAAAACGTTTTAGGCTTTTTCAGGTAAGTTTTGGCAAGCTCCTGCCTGGCTTTTTTATGTCTCGGGGTAAGAAGTGGGGTCTTCCTGGGTCTCCTACCATACAGTCCCTTTTCATTCAGACGCCGACGGATAGTACGGGTTGACACTGTTGTACCCTCGGACTGCAGGGCAGCTTGAACTTGTTTGGATGTTAGTCAAGGTTCTTTATCCAGCATCTGCACAATCTTGCGTTGAAATCTTGTCAATTTTTCTTTTCCGTCCACATCTAGGGAGGTTAGCCACAGTGCCATGGGCGTTAAACTTCTTGATGACACTGCGCACGGTAGACACAGGAACATTCAGGTCTTTGGAGAAGGACTTGTAGCCTTGAGATTGCTCATGCTTCCTCACAATTTGGCTTCTCATGTCCTCAGACAGTTCTTTGGTTTTCTTTCTTTTCTCCATGCTCAATGTGGTACACACAAGGACACAGGAGAGAGGTTGAGTCAACTTTAATCCATGTCAACTGGCTGCAAGTGTGATTTAGTTATTGCCAACACCTGTTAGGTGCCACAGGTAAGTTACAGGTGCTGTTAATTACACAAATTAGAGAAGCATCACATGATTTTTCGAACAGTGCCAATACTTTTGTCCACCCTCTTTTTTATGTTTGGTGTTGAATTATATCCAATTTGGCTTTAGGACAATTCTTTTTGTGTTTTTTCATTTAAGACAAATTAAATGAAGATAATAACAAAGAATTTGTGTTTGCAATCATTTTCAGGAAGAAACTGAGTATTATCTGACAGAATTGCAGGGGTGTCAATACTTTTGGCCACAACTGTATGTAAGTACAGCGTGGGCCATTTATATGGATACACCTAAATAAAATGGGAATGGTTGGTGATATCAACTTCCTGTTTGTGGAACATTAGTATATGAGAGGGGGAAAACTTTTCACGATGGGTGGTGACCATGGCGGCCATTTTGAAGTTGGCCATTTTGGATCCAACTTTATTTTTTCCAGTGGGATGATGATCAAACCTATTGAGAACTTCACAAGAAAAACAATGGTGTGCTTGGTTTTAACGTAACTTTAATCTTTCATGAGTTATTTACAAGTTTATGACCACTTACATATGTGTTCAAAGTGCTGCCCATTGTGTTAGATTGTCAATGCAACCCTCTTCTCCCACTCTTGACACACTGATAGCAGCACTGCAGAAGAAATGCTTGTCTAAGGGGGTCAGATTCCTTGTAGGAATGCTTGGACCCAGCACCCATAATTTGGTGGTGCACCATCTTGCTGGAAGAACTCAGGGAACGTGCCATCTTCAGTGCATAAAGACAGCAACACATCATCATGTAGCAATTTCAAATATCCAGTGGCATTGAGGTTTCCATTGATGAAGAATGGCCCCACTATCTTTGTACCCTATATACCACACCATACCATCAATTATGGGTGTCAGATCCAAGTATTCATAGATGAACAGTTTCCTGGAAAGTGAATTGGTCTTCGTGGGCCAGTTGAATGGCCACCAAGGTCTCCCGATCTGACCCCCTTAGACTTTTATCTTTGGGGTCATCTGAAGGCAATTGTCTATGCTGTGAAAATACGAGATGTACAGCATCTGAAACAATGGATACTGGAAGCATGTGAAAAAAAAGACAAAGGTAAATCAAATCTAATTCGGTGTGACAATCCTTTGCTTCAAAATAGCATCAATTCTTCTAGGTACACTTGCAAAAAATCAGGGATTTTTAAGGGTTATATTCAGATGTATGGGCAACCAATTATATGAAACAGGTGATAATAATCATAATTTTCATATGTAGATTGAAACGCTGTCATTAGCTAAAGTAGAACAGGTTTAAAACTCAGTGAGAAACAGCTATACTGCCCCAAAAGTGTTGTTGTGAAAGACAGTATCATGTCACAGGTCATACACAATGGCAAGACTGAGCACAGCAAAAAACACAAGGTAGTTATACTGAATTAGCGAGGTCTATCCCTGAAATAATTTTTAAAGAAGATTGGGTTTCTAGTATGAATGTACTGTATATATTTATGTAACTTTGAAATAGCATCGGAGATTTTGAAGGATTATAATAAGATGTACTGTATAAGCAATCAATTATACCAAACAGGGGACAATAAATATAATTTTAATATGTAAGCTAAAACACAGTTTTTAACTAAAAGAGAAACTGCTGTGTAGGAGGCTTAAAACTGGACGAGGAACAGCCAAATTCTGCTACAAAGGTGAGGCTGTGGTAGATAGTATCATTTCACATGTCATACACCATGAAAAGACTGAGTGCATCAACAATACACAAGGTAGTTATACTGCATCAGTAAGGTTTCTCAGGAAAATATTTCAAAGCCTACTGAGGTTTCAAGATTTGTTGCTTAAACTTTTTTGAAGAAGAACAAAGAAATGGGCCACATTGAGAACTGTAGACAAAGTGGTTAGAAGTGGAATCTTAGTACAGCAGATGAAAGATACATCATGCTTACTTCCTTCTAATCTGTGTATAAGTGTACATAGAAGAATTGATGTTTTCATACTGTTTTGTGGGCAAATATTAATTTGATTTAAATTCCTTTATCGATTACGTACCATTTCGTAAAATTCCTAAAGCTATACCATTAAACACTTACATTTTTGAAAGCTTTCTTACTTTGTAGCATTTTTTCTACATTTGCCTCAAACTTCAAGCACCTTACTGTGTATATACAGTATGTATACATGCAGTGATAATTATCAAAAGACTGCTTCTTTAAGAAGACCACCATTCTTGGCCTCTCTGACCACTCCATCACTGTATCTTTTGCTGGCTCCTCCTCCTCTCATCTTCCCCTTACTGTTGGGGTTCCCCGAGGATCAGTCTTAGGCCCCCTTCTCTTCTCTTTGTATACTGCCCCTATTGGACAAACAATCAGTAGATTTGGTTTCCAGTACCATCTATGCTGATGTCACCCAATTATACACCTCTACTCTTGACATCACATCTGCATTATTACAAAACACCAGTGATTTTCTTACCGCTGTCTCCAACATCATGTCCTCCCTCGACCTGAAACTTTACCTGTCAAAAACTGAACTCCTTGTGTTTCCTCCCTCTACTAACCTACCTATGCCCAACATTGCAATTTCCGTGTGTTGTTCTACCATTACTCCCCAGCAATATGCCCACTGCCTTGGGGTCATACTTGATTCAGAGCTTTCATTCATCACCCACATGCGATTACTGGCTCGCTCTTGTTATCTGCACCTCAAAAACATTTCTAGAATTCTACCTTTTCTTAATTTCGACTCTGCAAAAACTTTTACTGTATCTCTTATTCATTCTCGTATGGACTATTGTAATTCTCTACTAATCTGTCTCCCTCTTAGCAAACTCTCCCCTCTCCAATCTGTCTTGAATGCTGCAGCCAGGATCATATTCCTCACCAACCATTAAGGTACTGTCACACTTAGCGATGCACCAGTGATCCCGACAGGATCGCTGGTGCATCGCTAAGTGGTCGCTAGTGAGCTGCCAAACAGGCAGATCTCACCAGCGACATAGCAGAGGTTGGCGGTCGCTACTTACCTGTCAGACGAGGCGATGAAGACGTCCTCCTGCCCACGTCCACGCGCCGCTCGTCGCCACAGCAGGAAGCTGACGACGAGAAATGGCCCAGGTCGTTCTCGCCCGATCAGCGATAGACAGCGGGGGAGCTGGTCGGAGGTAAGTATCACACATAGCGATATCGCTAGCAATATCGCTGCTGCGTCACAAAACCAGTGACGTTATAGCGATATTGCTAGCGATATCGCTTAGTGTGACGGGCCCTTAACACCAATGCCTCTACCTAATGTCAGTCACTGTACTATTACCCATCCACTCCAGAATTGAATATAAACTTATCACTCTCACCCACAAAGCGCTCCACGGTTCAGCACCATCCTACATCTCCTCCCTCTTCTCAGACTAGCACCCTACCCGAGCGCTTCGTTCTGCTAATTACCTAAAGTTAACATCCTTAATAATCAGAACCTCCCACTCCCGTCTCCAAAACTTCTCAGGTGCTGCGCCAATTCTTTGGAATGCACTACCCAGGATAATTCAATTAATCTCCAATACCTACAGTTTTAAGCATGCCCTAAAAACGCATTTCTTCAGACTGGCCTACCGCCTTAACACATTTATTTAACTATCCCTGTGTTGCCCATTGAAAATTTTCTTCATATCCAGGTTCCTCTTATCATGTTTTCACATACTTTATGCATTTAATAACCCTCTGTGTCTGTACTTTTACACATATTGGTAACAGGTTCATGCAGCATTACATGAACACCCGATTTCTTACATTATGGCTGGTCAGAACAATGAAAGCAATTGTTACCATCCACGTTTCATGTGTCCCATATTTCCTCATAGACTGTAAGCTTGCGAGCTGGGCCCTCATTCCTCTTGGTATCTGTTGATTTATGTGTTTATTGTTATGCTATAATGTCTATTGTCTGTACAAGTCCCCTCTAAAATGTAAAGAGCTGTGGAATATGTTGGCGCTATAGAAATAAAATTATTATTATTATTATTACTTAGCCATCTACTCTGAGAGCACCATCCCACAGGAGATTTCTTTTTTATGCAATTTTGGGTGTTGAAACTACAGAAGTTTCACTATATATTATATACACAGTGCTCGGCATAAATGAGTACATCATCTTTGAAAAGTAAGATTTAAATCAATATCTCACTGAATACAAGAACAATTTGTTACATTTTTACAAGACTAAAAACATTTTTTTTAACTTATTATCTGAAAATAAGGTTAATAATATAACTTGCATTACAGAATTTTCAGTTTTACTTAAATTATCGAATGTAAAAGGGAATACACCACACATCAAAGACAACTACATCTAGTATTTTGTGTGACCTACATGATTTTTAAAGACAGCACCAAGTCTTATAGGTATGGAATGAACAAGTTGATGACATACTGCACCATCTTCCTTTTTCCATTCCTCAAGAACAACCTTTTTTAGAGCCTGGATGCTGGATGGAGAGTGATGCTCAACTTGTCTCTTCAGAATTCCCCATAGATGTTCAATTGGTTTCAGATCAGGAGACATGCTTGGCCACTGAATCACTTACATCATGTTCCGCATCAGAAATACAAAAGTGGCCTTAGATGTGTTTTGGATCATTATCATGTTGGAAAAGTGCACGTCTTCCAAGGGCAATGAGTAATGGTAGCATCTTCTCTTTCAATATAGAGCAGTACATCTGTGAATTCATGATACCATCAATGAAATGTAGCTCCCCGACACCCAGCAGCACTCATGTAGCCCCATGTAAGGACACTGACACCACCATGTTTCACTTTTGGCACTATGCATTTAGGAAAATGAATTTAGAAAAATGCATGGTGTCTACAGTCAAAAATGGTGGTGGCGGTGTCTTTATGTGAGTCTACATGACTGCTAATAGGGTCAGGAAGCTACATTTCTTTTATGGTGTCATGAATTCACAGATCTACTGCTCTATATTGGAAGGGAAGATGCTGACATCACTCAGATGCCTTGGTAAACATGCATTTTTCTAAATGCATGGTGTCTACAGTGAAACATGGTGGTGGCAGTGTCCTTACGTGAGGCTGCATGAGTGCTGCTGGTGTCACAGAGCTGCATTCCATTATGTTATCAGAAATTCATAGGTTTGCAATTAGAAGACATACAGACCACAAACATGTTTCACCATTACTGTGGCATTATCAAGGGGCTATAGGGCTTTGGCATGGAACACCAGTGAAGGGAAGCTTTTCTCAACTTTCTAGACTTTCCAAGGTGAAAGTGCATCCTCTAAGATTAATTGACAATAATCACTAAGATCTTTGGTTACTGATGGCAGATAATTATTCTAAGAGGATAAACCTATGTTGAGAAATATTGGTACAATGAACATGGCAAGGTAGAGGATGTCTGTAGAAGCCTCCACTCACTGATGTTCCAAGTCGTAACCTCTTAGTAATGCCATGTCACTGGTTTACCGTGACAGAGAGGAGCCAGAAGACTGCATTTCTCCTACTCCTGCACTGATTAGAAGCACTTCAACTTCAAATTAAATGGTGAAGGTTTCTTTTAGCAGTGCAGAGGTTAATCTGCTCAGTTGAGAGCTCCTGGAAGCTTTCCTGCATTAAGCTGAGCACTGTTAACTACTCTAATTTCCTATATAATCTGGGCCCTAGCTAGCACTCATTGTAAGAGATAGCTTATGCTGCTTGGCTGGAGATTGTTGGTGGTTGTTATTGGAGAAGGCATTTGGTGAATCTACCAATAAGGCTGGGTTTAAACGTGGCTTTTTTTTGCGTTTCTGCGGTGGTTTTAACCGCGCAATTTTGCCATGAAAACGCGAAAAATAAGCATCCCATGCATTCCTATGGGATTCTGCAATGCTGTGCTAATGCTGCGGTTTTCACCGCGGCGGAATCGCTTTGCGGTAAAAAACGCAGCATGCTCATTAATTTTGCGGAATCGCGGCGATCCCGCATCCATAGGAATGCATTGTTCCACTTACTTCCCGCATGTGGCTGTGCACACCATGCAAAAAGTAAGCAGAACAATTGCGGATGGTACCCATGGTCCGGAGGAGAGGAGACTGTCCTCCGGGCTTTGGGTACCATATCCCTGTAAAAAATAGAATTTAAAATAAAAAATATTGTTGTTCTTACCTTCCGACGTCCCGCGCAGCCTTCCCGCCTCTCTCCATGCTCTCGTTCCAAGTAATCCTTTGCGAAAATGCCCGCCATGACATCCGTTCTCGCGGGATCGCGAAGTCTCATGATCATTTGCGCGACGTCATTGCGAATGACAGCGAGACATCGCGATCCCGCGAGAACGGACGTCATTGCGGGCATTTTCGCAAAGGATTACTGGGAACGAGAGCGTGGAGAGAGGCGGGAAGGCTGCGCGGGACGTCGGAAGGTATGAATAACACCATTTTTTATTTTTTTTATTTTTTACATTTTATCTTTTACTACTGATGCTGCATAGGCGGCCTCAATAGTAAAAAGTTGGTCACACTCGTCAAACACTATGTTTGACGAGTGTGACCAACCTGTCAATCAGTTCTCCAAGCAATGCTACAGATCGCTTGGAAAACGCTAGCATTTTGCAAGCTAATTACGCTTGCAAAATGCTAGTTTTTCCGCGGGAAAATCGCTGGAATTTAAAATGCGATTTTCCCGTGGAATGGAATTCCGGAACTCCCGTGGTAATTTCCACGAGAGTTCCGCTACATGTGAACTTAGCCTGACTGTTGCTAGGTTTTGAGTGTGTTATAGTTCCCTTTCTTATCCTACTTTGGATAAATCCCAACCTCCACTCCCGTTGTTTACCTCTGCTGTTTATGTGTGTATATTTGTATGATTGGTATTTTTAATTACCCCTGTACGCATTACCTTGTTAGTCTGGTTTTTGTACTACAGTACACTATTACTCCCCTCAACCCTGGGTGGTGGAAGGGTACAGACTGAGTGCAAATTCAGGAGCTAAGGCAAGGTAAGTGGCTCCGTTATCTTCACCATCAGAAGTAATCCAGGGAACAGGGCGAGAAAGGGCATCCCTAGCGTAGCGGACAGGGAAGGAGCCGTGCCACAGGAGTTGTGACACATGTTGGGGGTGTACTCATTTCTTTTACTCACTGCCAACGCTAATAATCTATAGCTGCCATGTAGCGCAGATATTCCTGCAATCTAATATAAGAAATGGTCATTGCCAACAGTTCTGCTAGAGTAGTTATTTATCTGCTGGTTGGTGATGCACCATCAGTTATGAGTCTCTATGCAGGTTTTGACTTTCTCTATTAAGACTAATTAATAAAATACAATATATAGGCTGCAATTTGTACTATTTGTAGAGTGTATTTGTTTATTTTACTCTTTCCTATAGCACCATTAATTCCAGACATCTTCATCACTGTCCCCATTGGGACTTACAATATAAATTACCTTTCCGTATTTTTGCAGTGTGGGAGATAACTGGAGTGAACATATGGGGAGAACATATAAACTCCTTGCAGATGTTGTCCTTGGTGGGATTTAAACCCAGGACCCCAGTGCTGCAGGGATATAATGCTAACCACTGATGTTTAATTGTTAGTACTACATAAGTTATTATTTAATAATTATTGACCAGCAGGTAAAAGTATGGAATTTATTGTCCCAAATGACAATTTGAATAAAGATAACATTTGATATTTAACCATCGCCTGCAGCTCTTATTTTTATTTGTAGTTTTGCTACAGCCTATTTTTATTCACAGCTCCATGTTTTGCACAGCATCATGAGCAATATAATTGTATATTGTTTAAAAAAATAATTAGAAATGAATCCTTTAAATGACCTGACACCCGGCTGTCCCAAACTAGTCTTATTCATGTATTGTAACAATAGACACTGTATAAATACAGATTTTATTGTAAAAGCGGACCTCCTAACACATAAGAGAACTGATTACGGGAATATAGGAATGTCATACTCACACCTATGAAGATAAAATATTTAACCCCCTGAAAACCAGAAATTATTTCGACACATCACAAGACACCGGCAAGTCATGTTTGGCATGCCTGCCAGCTGGCACTGAAGAGGTTATCCATCCTCTTTACAAGAGCTAAGAGAAAATTGTAAGTCATTTTGATTCAGAATAAGTCCCCCTTCACTGTTATTTCATGCGCTGATTCCTATGCAGAGCTGTGATTTATGGCAAACCATTGACCTCTGAAAAGGAGAGACTGGGATGGGTGACTGGTTTTGAATGGTGACACTGGCAGTTGACAAAATGCCCCAAGCAAAATGAATTTACTCCCAGTTTCCTCAATCATCAACAGACAACCACCCACACCACAAGTGCTCCCCCTCCTCTTCTCGGCTGACCCCCCAACTGACTTCTCCTTAACAAGATCAGCCTGCCAGCCTCTGCACAATTTACAGCCTCCTGCTGAAGTGCGTCCTACGCCATGTCCTGTCACCCTCACTCAATCAGAAAAGAGAAGGATGTGAACTGACAATGTCCACTCTGCAGGGTCCGCAGCAACAACTATATCTGTCAGCCAGAACTGTGGATGTTAAAGAGACTGTACTAGTCGATGGGGCCATTCTTTACCTCTGTATGCCGCTGATTTTATTTGGAGACATAGTATACAACGGTTCTTCCTTTTGGATTTGTACAGAATACGAACCATATGAATGTGTTCTGTGAAGTATTGAGAGGAACAATGATCAGGGATTGCTATACTTCCCCAAGATTCCTCTCATTTGGATACTAGGTTTCAGGAGGTATACACTTTCAACATTAAAATTGCAACACCAATAAGGAAAATTCAAAGAGTTCTGGAAATCGCAGGATGGATAGAGTTATTAATGATAGGCAAATGTTTTTACCTTTTCAATATATTTCAGTTATCATATGTATATAGCACTGTGCACTTACAATTGTTATTTTTGCCTTTCTATCCAGTTAATAATTCTCTTTTCCATTAGATCTATGATGTCACATGATTAAACACAGACTAGCTGCATCCTTCTAAGTGCTATGTAGAAACAGGAAATCTCTTTTCCTTGCATGAGTCAATGATGGGCTTGATAAGAGACAAGTCCAGAGATGCTGTAGTGTTGTAACTAGAGTCCGATGGGTCCCACTGGAAAATTTGGACCTGGGCCCCCACCTGCACATTGCCCAGAAGTATGGTCCCTTGTAGCATTCAAAATCCTAGTTGGCAAAACATTTCTGCACCGAAATGATGACAGAGAATAGAGAACTTGATGCAATAAATTAAGATTTTATTTTGATCAGGCAAGAAAAGATCCTACCACTTGAGCTCAAGTGATATGACCTTTTCTTGCCAGGTCAAACAAAATATTAGCTTATAGTGTAAGAAGATAAGCTGAGACAGAGTCAGCGGTTTCTGGTGCCCTTTGAGGCCGAAACTATTGGGACTGTCACCACTGTTGCCGGGGGAAGGTTCTTCTGGGAGGGAAGATCCTTCACGATGGACAGCAGGGGGTGCTGGGAATATAAAAAAGACTGAGCGCGGGAACGGGTCAGACTTAGCGGGAAAGCGACAGAAGAAGGTTGACTCCCTCTCCGCTGCTCCGACTGCTAACCCCACACCATTCTTCCCCCAGTATACTTACTCTAAGATTGACTGTGTCGCGACTGAGCTGACTCCTGACCCTGCCTTTTTGCACAGCTCTTCCCCTCCTGCAGTTGCAGATAAGCTGACTTGCTCCATTCCTGGAGACTAATCCAGAGGACCGCCCGCTGCTGCGGTCTGTGAACGTGCTTATGGTTTTTGTACAGCGCCATCCCTGAGGAATCTACACAAAGGACTGTTTCCATGTTTCAGCACACCCAAGCCAAGCAGGACCTGTTCCATCAGCACCATCGGGTGATAGTGCTTCTCGTACCTCCGTAACAGAGCCAGAGATTTTGTCCACGATTTGCGATGCCGTCGGGAGATCTTCCAGCCCTTACCCTGCAAGAACTGCAAGTGGATTGCCCTCCCAGGGCTGTGGGGTACTCGGAGCCGGGCCCGTGGAGTTCAATGGGAGATGTCACGGTAGCTGTGACCCGGTCCGTGGCACTGGGCGTCCATTGTAAAAGGGGGTGAGGTGATGGAATAAAGTTTATGAGTGAATGATTCGTGACGCCACCTGTGGTGTATGGCAATGAAGATGTTAAGCCGACGCTGCAAACAAATCCTCTGGGACAGATGGTGTGGTGCAGCAATGATGGTGTAGCCCTCCACAGGTAGGGCTGTAGTCCCAGGGCAGAGAAGATGAAGAAGATAGGTGTTAAGGGAGAGAGGGTAGTGTCTGGCACCGAGATGTAGCAGGGCTGAGTGGGTTGGCGCAGTAATAAGTGGAGGACACCAGCTTACTCAGTCTGTTGAGCATACAGGTGCCCGCCTCAGTACCGTGTCCTCCAGGTCAGGGGCTCAGCCAACTTCCAGGCAAGATGAAGTACTCCCTTTCAACACTCCGCCAACATATGTGCCTTTTCTGAACGTCTCCCTTTTGCGCCTATAGTGAAGTACTCACAGTACTGAGTTACACTGGAGTTTCTCCTGTCAGATGTTCCTATGAACTCTACTTGTACGGCAGACAGCTGTAGCCTGCTTCGGGGACTCCTTGCTACCAAGTCCCGGCTCACTCTCATTGCTGTTGTGCCCCCAAGTCTTGTGTGGGAATAAAGTGGTGACAACTTCTATTCTCCGGTGTCTGCTGCAGGACCATTAGTATCCATACAACCAGGGGACCGGACCCCGACCTTGCGCTGTAAACTTGGAAAGGGTTCTGCTCTAACCCTAAACCTTAGTCCTCCTCTCCTCACGTTCTGTACTAATCCTTCCTTCTTATGGAGAGAGGCTTTCCATCAATGTCTCTTTCCTGTGCCAGCGGACCCAGGTCACTGAGGTTGGCTGCAGCACTTCCTTCATCCATCCCACTCAGGGGATCTTCACTCCTTCACTGACTCTGTCAGACTGACTAAATCCTAAACTCTTCCCCTCTTTTGATGCTAACTAAACTCCACCCACCTCCCAGCACGCTTTGTGTTCCAAGCAGGGAGCCACCAAAAGGTGCTTTGCTACACTACTGTGTTGTGTGGGATGCAGGTGTTGGAGTGTGGTCAGGTGTCTCCATCTTACCTAAATGGTGGGGCACCATACCTCAGGAGGAGGTGCAGTACCTCTGTGGCGACTGAACCCTCAGGGGCGCCACATACCCCCCGTTAAACACAGCACGTCCGTGGGCTGTAAGTGAAACAAAGTTAAACAAAAACATAAGGAACATACAAAAATTTTTTAAATGCTTAATGAACAATGCTTATCTAATCTTCCCAATGTGGGAGGCACTCACTCTTGAACGTTACAAACATTTTAACTAACTATCTATGTAGTACCTAATTCAAAGTGCTATTAGCAGTAAACTCACAACCAGTTCAAGTATTATCATTAACACATTTTCTATTACTTCTAGACTTCTAAATCCTAGGTGACAACCGCTAATGCCTGGTTCGTCACCTGCATTTTCAATCTTCATTCAAATTTTCATCTTTTTTCACATCCTTCATCTCTTTATTAAAACATTCCTAATTGTTATTACTATCAATTAAATTCTCTATAAAATCTATTCTATAGCTATTAATACTTTCATAAGGCACATTATAAAATACTTCACATCAAAACTTCAATAATTCTTATAAGTGCTGGACACCGCTCCCAGCCGGGATTTCTTGCAGTGTCCTTTAGGTGGGAGCCATGCTCCAGGTGAGGTAGTCCTTATCCATTAAAAGACTTATGTAAAACCAAGAAAGGGCACCTAAAGAGGTGCAACTATGTACAGGGCAGTTCTGGATCATTCGTTGTCCATGATCTTGCAGTTCAAGTATAAAAGGGCTGCCAACGCAACTAGGCAAACTGGAACAACATGATGAACCAAAACCAAACAAAAATGAAAAGTGAAAAAGGCATAACAGTGCCTATACCCTCCTGGGTAACAGTTAGTTAGTTATAATTGATGCTGGTCCCTTCTGGGGTGGTGGAAGCGGGTCGCTTGGGCTGCTTCCAGGGGAGAACTGCAGGACATCCTCTTCTTGCCTGTGGATTCACATAAGAGGTGGTGGCAGTTGGGTGGATTGCTGCCTGAGGTACAGCGGGTTCAGCAATTTGTACCATAGGGTGTGGGACTGAGGTAGATGTTATCTGCCTGGCCTTGGCAGAGGTAATCACTACCGTGGGAGGTATTCCTGCTGGGGGAACGTAAGCATGTTCCTTTTTATAGGCCGCAATGAAATCCTCTGGTATGCGGCGCACGTTCATGGCGTACCAGCCACGTAGTCCCTCATGTCGGGTGAAAGTTACATACTCTCCTGGTTGCAGGCCTCGAGCAGGGTGTCCCCTATGGAGGTGAGACTCAACATCCCTCTTGCTAAAGAAGAGGTCAGAGATCCTCTGGGGATCTGAGATAAAACCAAACCCCTACTCCTGGTTAACATTCAGGACCTGACCCCATCCTGCTGAGTCCCGGGGCCCGTAGTGACCGGCACGAACCTTCTCCTTTCTGTCCATATCAGGGCCTAGCACTGCCAACCTCCGCTGCTCCCATTCTCTCTGCTATGCTGCCAGCTGGCGGAGGGTCTGATGGCAATAGGATTCCTCCTCTTCCTTCTCCACCTCTTGGGGTCGACCTCTACCCACTGTGGACAGGGGCACTACCGCCAGGGGCTCAGATGTTTCCCCCCAGGGTTAGAATCCCGGTCCCAGACCAGGTCCACCACAACCTGTCTGGATGCTGCAGCAGCTGTACACCCCAAGGCCTTTGCAGGGGCAGCAGACGTAACAGGGGCCTCCTGGCGATGCTCCAGCTCCGGTGCAGGTTTGGGACGGCAGTCAATAGCTGGAACATCCACCGGAATAGTCCAGGCAGCTGTCGGAGGCGGAGGTGGAGCAGATGGTGGCTCCGGGTCCGCAGGGGTCTCCGGTGGGACCTGCGCAGCCGTGTCAGGTCCAGGCAGGAGTTTAACTTCCTCCACTTCAGCCTCCAGGCCCTCTGGGAACTCCTCTTGACAGGCCGCGCTCAGCGGTGATGGCAGCGAGGAGATGGAGACATGCGCTGCTGATGGCATCGCAGCGGCTGCCGGTTCCACAGATGCTTGAGGGAGAACCAGTGCATCGACGGTGGGTACCGGTGGTGAGAGTACCGTGGGCATAGGCCCCTCCCAGGCATGCTGCCAGTTCATAACCCAGAGCCCCCCTGTCTCAGCCGCAGACAGTGGGTCAGCTGAGCAATCTCATCCTCCAGCTGCTGGCGGTTCATGGTGGAAGTCAGATCGGAGCCTTCAGCTGATGCGCCAGGGAGGTTCAGCTCAACCTCCTTGTGCGGTTCGGGCCTCCCTCCTTCCTCCATCATGGCGTTCTGGCGTTCTTCCTCCTTCCTGGTATCTTTTCCCGCCACTGGCTCTCGCTCCTCCTTCTGGGGGCGGCGTCTTCTTCCTACTCCTCCATACCAGGCCAGTATCCGAACCCCTTGGGGGGTGGGCCATGTTGCAGTTGCATAGAAGTTCAGGCAGGGGAGGCCCAGGACAGTTTGTGGTCTTTTCTTAGGACCACCCATGTTGTCACGCCCTTCTCACCATGCCAGCGGCCATTTTGAGAGTCCATTTTACAGTCTATTAATTTGGTTATTCTGCACATTATCAGCAATATTTAAGTCCAATAAATTCAGGCACACAGAACCCGGTGGCACCGGTGTTATGATTGAGTCACCGTAGGAGGCAGACACAAAAATAGAAGCTACGTCCAGAAAACCAGAGAAGTTGGCAACTATCAGATTGCAGACCCCTGAACCTATCAACACAACTAGCAGTAGCCGTGGGGGGTTCCTACGATGCCCTAGACCCCTCGATCACAGCCGGAGTGCTAAATAGCCTAAAGACAGAAAAGGAAATCTAAACTGCCCCAGAGCAGACCCCAAAGTAAAAGGCAGCCCCCAACATATAATGACGGTGAAGCAAGATGAAAAAACACTCACACAGATAGAAAGATAGGCTGAGCAAACGATGGGGCCCAAGCTAACTAAACAGAAAAGGAAAGGAAGGTTGCTGTCTGCAATCTGCCAAAACCCTATCAAAGACATAAGCCAACAGCTGATATGGAAAAAGACCCTGAAGCAGCTAGGCTTCAAAAACTAAATCAGCACTCAGGTATTTTCAGAAAACAGAGCTAAAGGAATTCAGCTCACCCCAGCAGGGAATAGCAGAAATCCAGAAAAACAAAGCAAAACAAAGTCAAAGCACCAATGCAAAAAGCCGAGCAGAAAACTTAGCTTTAGAAGAGCAGGAATTCAGACTGGTCTCCAAGGATCCCACAGAGAAATCACCCGCAGGGCAGAAGGGCGTCAGCAGCCTTATATCCAGTCAGTAACTCCACTCAGCCAGTCATCATCATCAAACTCAGGTGTTTGATAATCAGGCTCACTACCTTTCTCTACCAGAAGAGGGAGTTCCTCGGGCCTCAGTAGTGAAGGGGAAAATGAACTCACAACACACCGGGCTTCGTCATCCTGTTCGTGATACCAAAAATGGATCGCCCTCCCAGGGCTGTGGGTTGACTCCCTCTCCGCTGCTCCGACTGCTAACCCCACATCATTCTTCCCCCAGTATACTTACTCTAAGATTGATTGTGCCGCGACTGAGCTGACTCCTGACCCTGCCTTTTTGAACAGCTCTTCCCCTCCTGCAGTTGCAGATAAGCTGACTTGCTCCGTTCCTAGAGACTAATCCAGAGGGCCGCCCGCTGCTGCGGTCTGTGAACGTGCTCACGGTTTTTGAACAGCGCCATCCCTGTGGAATCTACACAAAGGACTGTTTCCACGTTTCAGCACACCCAAGCCAAGCAGGACTGGATCCATCAGCACCGTCGGGTGATAGTGCTTCTCGTACCTCCGTAACAGAGCCAGAGATTTTGTCCACGATTTGCAATGCCGTCGGGAGATTTTCCAGCCCCTCCCCTGCAAGAACTGCAAGTGGATCACCCTCCCAGGGCTGTGGGGTACTCGGAGCCGGGCCTGTGGAGTTCAATGGGAGATGTCACGGTAGCTGTGACCCGGTCCGTGGCACTGGGCGTCCATTGTAAAAGGGGGTGAGGTGATGGAATAAAGTTTATGAGTGAATGATTCGTGACACCACCTGTGGTGTTCGGCAATGAAGATGTTAAGCCGACACTGCAAACAAATCCTCTGGGACAGATGGTGTGGTGCAGCAATGATGGTGTAGCCCTCCACAGGTAGGGCTGTAGTCCCAGGGCAGAGAAGATGAAGAAGATAGGTGTTAAGGGAGAGAGTGTAGTGTCTGGCACCGAGATGTAGCAGGGCTGAGTGGGTTGGCGCAGTAATAAGTGGAGGACACCAGGGCATGTAGTTCCAAAGCTTTACTCAGTCTGTTGAGCATACAGGTGCCCGCCTCAGTACCGTGTCTTCCAGGTCAGGGGCTCAGCCAACTTCCAGGCAAGATGAAGTACTCCCTTCCAACACTCCGCCAACATATGTGCCTTTTCTGAACGTCTCCCTTTTGCGCCTATAGTGAAGTACTCACAGTACTGAGTTACACTGGAGTTTCTCCTGTCAGATGTTCCTATGAACTCTACTTGTACGGCAGACAGCTGTAGCCTGCTTCGGGGACTCCTTGCTACCAAGGCTCACTCTCATTGCTGTTGTGCCCCCAAGTCTTGTGTGGGAATAAAGTGGTGACAACTTCTATTCTCCGGTGTCTGCTGCAGGACCATTAGTATCCATACAACCTCGGGGACCCGACCCCGACCTTGCGCTGTAAACTTGGAAAGGGTTCTGCTCTAACCCTAGACCTTAGTCCTCCTCTCCTCACATTCCGTACTAATCCTTCCTTCTTATGGAGAGAGTCAGGCTTTCCATCAATGTCTCTTTCCTGTGCCAGCGGACCCAGGTCACTGAGGTTGGCTGCAGCACTTCCTTCATCCATCCCACTCAGGGGATCTTCACTCCTTCACTGACTCTGTCAGACTGACTAAATCCTAAACTCTTCCCGCTCTTTTGATGCTAACTAAACTCCACCCGCCTCCCAGCATGCTTCGTGTTCCAAGCAGGGAGCCACCAAAAGGTGCTTTGCTACATTACTGTGTTGTGTGGGATGCAGGTGTTGGAGTGTGGTCAGGTGTCTCCACATTACCTGAATGGTGGGGCACCACACCTCAGGAGGAGGTGCAGTACCTCTGTGGTGACTGAACCCTCAGGGACGCCACACAAGCAATAAGTTACCTTGGTTTTTATATATATTTCTCTTAAGTATTGCATTTGTGTGCAATCCCGTCAATGCCGTTGCTAGACTTGCCTCCATGCGTGGAGTATTCCATGTTTAATTCACCTGTTCAGTAAACCCTGTTAACCCCTTCTCTGCCTCCGGCTTTTGACTGCATCCAACGAATCTCCTATACATTTTTACATAGTTGGCAGGATGCCGTCTAATAGCTCAGAGGCGGTAGAACAGGCTGCTGGGCCACAAACCAGTGTGTCGCTGGGGGCCATGCTGAGTAACTTGCAGAAATTTACAGGATCCAATACTATGTTGTGGAGTTGGACGGAACGCATGCAGGGTATGATGAGAATGCACCCTATGACCCCCCCGCACTTGAGGCCGAGGTGGCCATTATGGCTTTGGATAGGGAGGCTCAAGACTTCGTGATGCTGCGTACCCCCCGAGACCGCAACACATTTGCTAAAGTGCTCCAAATCCTGGAGGCGACCCATGGGGACCCCACTGACGTAGGGGAACTTAGGACTCGCCTGTTTAGCCATATGAAAAGAGAGGGGGAGACGGTTACTCACTATATGAATGCTCTGCAAGAATTATACACCACCATTGTCAGAAAATACGGCATGGGGATAGAGTCGGCAAATTTCGTGTTGTGTGACTTGTTGTTGACTGGCTTGCAGGACGCTCTGACCTAGCAGACCCTAAAAGAGCGGGTGCGGGCGGACCCACATATCACTTTTGCTGACATAGGGAGAGAGGCCTGCTCACGAGAACAGGAGCAGGGGGTAACAGTCCCGGTAGGTAAGATCCAGAGTGGTGAAGCAGCAGTGCAGTCGGTAGCTGAACCCCAATGGGTAGAAGAGGTGAGAAAAGAACTGTTGAGCATTCAAGGGGAACTGGCCCAGATGAAAGAGAAAGTTGAGACCGGCCCGTGCACCAATGGGAGCCAAGGCAAGCAAATGTCCGTAATGAGGCCCGGAGGTTCTGACGACAAAGGTCGTTTGCTTGTTATAACTGTGGAGAAACAGGACACATGGCTAGGGAATGTCTGCAATGTTCCGGGCCCCTGCCACACTGCTCATTAAATTAGTGGACTCCGAGCCTGGGGGACATCGCCCAGAGCCAGAATGGAAAGAAAGGAGTAGTGAAAGTCCCACAAATCTGGTGTCTACATTCCTGCTGGTCTGGGCTGAGTTCAATGGCTGGGCCATGCGTTGCCTGGTGGATACCGGGTCTCAAGCTACCAAGACGCCGGAAGCGTATTTCCATGGACACTTCCCAGGCCCACTCTCAGGCCTGATTGGGGTTCGGTAGTAAAACTGACGGTGGCAAATCACCTGTCCATCCCGGTCACAGGGGTGGTGTGGATGTAGGTGTCCTTGTACGGAAAGGAACTTGGTTGGAGGAGTATCGTGCTGACCCAGGGAGAGGCTGGCAACGGTCATGTTGTCACACTGGGGATGAATATCCTGAAAGAATTCGGAAAACTGCTGAGTGAATAGCCATCTCACTTGTCTTTAAACCAGTGGAGTCCGAACACCCCCCAGCGGCAGGTGTTCCAACAGTTAATCCGTACAGCTCAGGTGCAGGAAGTCTCCAGTCAAGGGGAAACATTAGGAAAAGTGGTTGTGCCAGCCTCCACTCAACTCACCCTATCACCAGGACAGACCGTACTGACCCTGCATGTCCAAGCACATGCCCCGCTAGAGGGGGTAGAAGTCCAATTGGAACCTCCAGTTGTGGAACAACTGCCTGCAGGACTCTTGGTGGCCCGAATGCTGGTTGTGGAACGAGAAGAGACGGTGCTTGTACGCTGCATGAATTTGACAGACCAGGAGATTGTCATCCCACACAAGGGTGAAGTCGCGCAGGTTTTGGGCAGACCCGAAGAAGTCATACTGCCCCAGGTCATACAGTGAGTCCGGAAGACCAGTGGTCAGTAAAAGTCACTACTTCTCCGACAGCCGAACCTCAATACATCCAAGAGGGTTAGCGCATCCTGAAACAGATGTGCGCTGAACTGTCTGAGCTCACGCCCACCCAAGTGTAACAAGTAGAGGCGTTACTGGGGCGATATCAGTCCGTTTTTGCAAATCATGAGGATGAATTCGGCTGCACCACGGCGATCACTCACGAGATACCAACGGGGGATACAGTACCCATTTGAGAGCGTTACCGGCAGATTCCCCCTCAGTTATATCAGGAAGAGAAAGAAATGCTCAGTCAGATGCAACAGGCGGGTGTCATTAGAGAAAGCCAGAGTCCATCAGCAGCTCCCATTGTGCTGGTATGGAAGGATGGGACACTGAGGTTCTGTGTGGACTACCACAAGCTTAATGTCTGCACTGTACGGGACTCATATCCCCTGCCCCAGATTGAGGAATCTCTGTCCGCATTAGGGAAGGCCAAATTCTTCTTGATGCTGGATCTCCCCAGTGGCTACTGCAGAAATGATGTGGAAGTGCAATAAGGACTGCGCTTGCTTCTGGTAGAGTAAAGGGTTCTTTATTCAGCCAACGCGTTTCCTGAGCCTGCTGGCTCACTTCATCAGGGCAGATTACATTGGAAGACAGTGAAACATACTTATAGACAAAAAAGGCGCCAATACAGGGTCAAACAGAATCAGCAAAGGTAAAAAAAAACAAAACAAAAAAAAAACAAACAAACAATGAAACTTTATTACAAGCATAAAAAACACAACAATAAGAGTATATATAGAAAAGAAAAAATAAAAATATGTAAAAGTACAAAAAATTAAAATATAAAACAGAGTGCTATGGATCACGGGGTTAAAACATGGCTATAGTTAAAAAAGGTGAGTCCTCAAGGGGTATTAGAACCTGGCTCATAAAATGCAAATGGAAGGTATTAGTCCACTAGACCAGGGGTCCCCAACCGCCGGTCCGCGGCCCAGCACCGGGCCGCTGCAGTGCCCTTGCCGGTCCGCGGACACAAGGGGAGCCAGGGGCGGTCAGTGGCATAGCGGGGGCTGGGGCGGCGCGCAGCAGCTCTTAGCGGCGGGCAGGGAGCGATCCAAGCAGCTCCGCTGCCTGCAAGAGGGAATAGCAGGAGCGGAGCTGCAAGGACCCGTCCAGCTTCCTGCCCGCCGCCCGCGCTTCCTGTCTCTGACTGACACAGAGAGGAGCGCGCCGCTGCTGTGTCAGAGCGAGGAAGCGCGGGCGGCGGACAGGTGAGAGGAGAGAGGAGGTGTCTGTGTGTATATGTATGTCTGTGTGTGTGTGTACATGTATGTCTGTGTGTGTTGGTCTGTGTTTGTGCAGCCTGGCCCTGGAGGAGATGGGGACATGAGGAGAAGGCCATGAGGGGAGTGATGGGGTGAAGGCAATGATGGGGAGAGGGGAGTGATGGGGTGAAGGCAATGATGGGGAGACAGCAGTGATGGGGTGAAGGCAATGATGGGGAGACAGCAGTGATGGGGTGAAGGCAATGATGGGGAGACAGCAGTGATGGGGTGAAGGCAATGATGGGGAGACAGCAGTGATGGGGTGAAGGCAATGATGGGGAGAAGGGAGTGATGGGGTGAAGGCAATGATGGGGAGAAGGGAGTGATGGGGTGAAGGCAATGATGGGGAGAGGGGAGTGATGGGGTGAAGGCAATGATGGGGAGAGGGGAGTGATGGGGTGAAGGAAATGATGGGGAGAGGGGAGTGATGGGGTGAAGGCAATGATGGGGAGAGGGGAGTGATGGGGTGAAGGCAATGATGGGGAGAAGGCAGTGATGGGGTGAAGGCAATGATGGGGAGACAGCAGTGATGGGGTGAAGGCAATGATGGGGAGACAGCAGTGATGGGGTGAAGGCAATGATGGGGAGACAGCAGTGATGGGGTGAAGGCAATGATGGGGAGACAGCAGTGATGGGGTGAAGGCAATGATGGGGAGAAGGGAGTGATGGGGTGAAGGCAATGATGGGGAGAAGGGAGTGATGGGGTGAAGGCAATGATGGGGAGAGGGGAGTGATGGGGTGAAGGCAATGATGGGGAGAGGGGAGTGATGGGGTGAAGGCAATGATGGGGAGAAGGCAATGATGGGGAGATGGCAGTGATGGGGTGAAGGCAATGATGGAGAGACAGCAGTGATGGGGTGAAGGCAATGATGGGGAGACAGCAGTGATGGGGTGAAGGCAATGATGGGGAGATGGCAGTGATGGGGTGAAGGCAATGATGGAGAGACAGCAGTGATGGGGTGAAGGCAATGATGGAGAGATGGCAGTGATGGGGTGAAGGCAATGATGGGGAGAGGCGAGTGATGGGGTGAAGGCAATGATGGGGAGAGGGGAGTGATGGGGTGAAGGCAATGATGGGGAGAAGGCAATGATGGGGAGATGGCAGTGATGGGGTGAAGGCAATGATGGAGAGACAGCAGTGATGGGGTGAAGGCAATGATGGGGAGACAGCAGTGATGGGGTAAAGGCAATGATGGGGAGACAGCAGTGATGGGGTGAAGGCAATGATGGGGAGATGGCAGTGATGGGGTGAAGGCAATGATGGGGAGACAGCAGTGATGGGGTGAAGGCAATGATGGGGAGACAGCAGTGATGGGGTGAAGGCAATGATGGGGAGATGGCAGTGATGGGGTGAAGGCAATGATGGAGAGATGACAGTGATGGGGTGAAGGCAATGATGGGGAGATGGCAGTGATGGGGTGAAGGCAATGATGGAGAGACAGCAGTGATGGGGTGAAGGCAATGATGGAGAGATGGCAGTGATGGGGTGAAGGCAATGATGGAGAGACAGCAGTGATGGGGTGAAGGCAATGATGGGGAGACAGCAGTGATGGGGTGAAGGCAATGATGGAGAGATGGCAGTGATGGGGTGAAGGCAATGATGGAGAGATGGCAGTGATGGGGTGAAGGCAATGATGGGGAGAAGGGAGTGATGGGGTGAAGGCAATGATGGGGAGAAGGGGGTGATGGAGCACTTATTTAAAACCTATGGTGAGTTGAGTCACATTATAAATGTTATTTAATTATAAGTATGCACTGCTACACTACAACCGTGTCCATAGCCCCGCCCCCTTATGACCAAAGCCCCGCCCCTGCCACACCTCCATCCCCGCCCTGCCGGGCCATGGAAGAATGGTCTTGCTTGAAACCGGTCCCCGGTGCAAAAAATGTTGGGGACCACTGCACTAGACCATAAAGCTTGACTGTTGTGGTGTGAAGAATAAATTGAGGGGTTGTTTGTCACTTTATTTAGAAAAAAAAAAAAAACAATATAAGCAAAGGTCAAAAATGGTAAAGAATAAAAACAATGAAATTTAATCACAAACATAGAAAACACAACAATAAGAGTCTATATAGAAAAGAAAAAATAAAATTATGTAAAAGTACAAAAAATATGAAACAGAGTGCTAAGGATCACGAGGTTGAAACATGGCTATAGTTAAAAAAGGTGAGTCCTCAAGGGGTATTAGAACCTGGCTCATGAAGTGCAAGTGCAGACTACAAAGTGCAAATGTAAGGTATTAGTCCACTAGACCATTAAGCTTGACTGTGGTGGTGTGAAGAATAAATCTTTTCCCCCTCTTCTATCAAATAAAAGCATCATTGATAATATTGAGGCCATAGGGACCAATTGTCTTTAATTTATAAATCCAATAGACCTCTTTTCTATTCAGTGCTTGGGTTCTATTGGAAACGTGTTCAGGGATGTGTTCTATAGGAAAAATGATAGCTTTAGAAAAATCTCTTTGGTGAAATAAATCAAAGTGACGTGACAAACCGTGTTTTTGATACCCAGTTTTAGTGTTGTGTCTATGAGAATTCATTCTACAGTGAAGGGGTTGTGTGGTTCTGCCAACATACAATTTAGGACAAGGACAAAGGATGACATAGATGACAAAGGAAGACACACAGGACAGGTGGTTAGTGATGGTGAATTTTTCTGAGGTGAATGGATGTGAAAAGATGAATGTATTATGAGCAATATTACTGCATAGGCTGCACCTGGGTTTCAGGCATCTGAAAATGCCTGGTGTCAAGCCAGTGCAGTTATCAGGAGTACACTGGGTCAATCTGCTAGGGGCCAGATGGTTATTTAGTGATCTGGCCTTCCTAAAAGTGACAGTAGGTCTATCAGGCAGAACTTTATTGAGTATTGGATCTTTTTTGATAATATACCAGAGGACACCTAACATATTTTTTATCTCTTTATGTTGGGAGTTATAAGTAGTGATGAAGTTGGCCTGATAGTTATCATGTGCATCCTTTTCTTTAGATCTCTCACTTAAAAGAGTTTGCTGATTAAAATTTTTAAAAACATTATTAAAAGTAGAATGAACCAATTGGGAGGGGTATTTTTGAGCAAGGAATCTTCCCTTGAGGACCTCAGCTTGATTATTAAAATCCTCGTCCTCTGTGCAATTCTTTCGGATTCTCTGAAATTGATTATGAGGGATGTTAAAAAGCCATTTGGAATAGTGGCTACTCTTAAAATGGACATAACTATTGGAGTCAACTTTCTTAAAAAAGGTTTTGGTATGAATTTTGGAATTTTTTATAAAAAAAAGTGATATCAAGAAAGTCCATCTGGGTATTACTAATGTGGGGGGTAAATTCCAAACCCCATGTGTTATTTTGTATAGAAGAAATAAAAGCACCAACTGAAACGTGACTGGTGTCCAGGATTAAGAATAAATCATCAATGTATCTTCTATATAAAACAATACCCTCTAAAAATGAATCAATAGTAATAAAAGCATTCTCAAAGACCCCCATAAAAAGATTAGCATAAGTTGGCGCGACCCGTGATCCTATAGCGGTGCCTCTGATCTGATGATAAAAATCCCCCAAGAAAGTAAAAAAATTATTATGTAAAATAAAATACATCCCATTAAAAATAAATTCCTTTTGAGGGTCAGACAGTCGACTGTCAGTTAAAAGAAATTTTTTAAAACAGCTCAAACCCAGTTGGTGATCAATGTTAGAATACAAAGCAGATACGTCAAAAGAAATAAAAACATAAGAATCTTTCCAAGGTGTGTTATTAGTTAAATTGATCAGTTGTGTAGAATCCTTTAAAAAACTAGGGAGCTGTGAGACATGAGGCTGCATGATTCTATCTATGTAAAATGATAGATTACTGGTGAGGGAGTCAATACCCGAAATAATGGGTCTTCCTGGTGGATTAATAGTATTCTTGTGTATTTTGGGTAAATGGTACAGGAAGGGAGTGAAGGGGTTCTTGACTGTTAAAAACATTTTTTCATGGTCATTAACCCCTTCACTACCAAGGGTGGTTTGCACGTTAACTACCGGGCCAATTTTTACAATTCTGACCACTGTACCTTTATGAGGTCATAACTCTGGAACGCTTTCATGGATCCTGGTGATTCTGACATTGTTTTCTCGTGACATATTGTACTTCATGTTCGTGGTAAAATTGCATCCAAATAACTTGCGTTTATTTGTGAAAAAAACGGAAATTTGGCGAAAATTTTGAAAATTTCGCAATTTTCCAACTTTGAATTTTTATGCCCTTAAATCACAGCGATACGGCACACAAAAAACTTAATACATAACATTTCCCACGTGTTTACTTTACATCAGCACAATTTTGCAACCAAAATTTTTTTTTGCTAGGAAGTTATAAGGGTTAAAATTTGACCAGCGATTTCTCATTTTTGCAACACCATTTTATTTTTAGGGACCACTTCACATTTGAAGCCACTTTGAGGGGTCTATATGATAGAAAATACCCAAAAGTGACACCATTCTAAAAACTGCACCCCTCAAGGTGCTTAAAACCACATTCAAGAAGTTTATTAACCCTTTAGGTGCGTCACAGGAATTTTTTGAATATTAAAAAAAAATGAACATTTAACTTTTTTTCACAAAAAAAATACTTCAGGTTCAATTTTCTTTATTTTACCAAGGGTAACAGGAGAAATTGGACTGCAAAAGTTATTGTGCAATTTGTCCTGACTACGCTGATACCTGATATGTGGGGGGGAACCACTGTTTCGGCGCATGGCAGAGCTCAGAATGGAAGGAGCGCCGTTTGACTTTTTCAATGCAAAATTGGCTGGAATTCAGATCGGACGCCATGTCACGTTTGGCGAGCCCCTGATGTACCTAAACAGTGGAAACCCCCCCAAGTGACCCCATTTTGGAAACTAGACCCCCCAAGGAACTTATCTAGATATGTGGTGAGAACTTTGAACCCACAAGGGCTTCACAGAAGTTTATAACGTACAGCGGTACAATTAAAAAATCATATTTTTTCCACAAAAATGATCTTTTCACCCACAATTTTTATTTTTCCAAGGGTAACAGGACCCTAAAAGTTTTTGTGCAATTTGTCCTGAGTACGCTGATACCCCATATGTGGGTGTAAATGACTATTTGGGCGCATAGCAGAGCTCGGAAGGGAAGCAGCGCCATTTGACGTTTTTGGCTAGAATTGAGATCGGACACCATGTCGCGATTGGAAAACCCCTGATGTACCAAAACAGTGGAAACCCCCCACAAATGACACCATTTTGGAATCTAGACCCCCCAAGGAACTTATCTAGATGTGTGGTGAGAACTTTGAACCCCCAAGGGCTTCACAGAAGTTTATAACGTACAGCAGTACAATTAAAAAATCATATTTTTTCCACAAAAATGATCTTTTCACCCTCAATTCTTATTTTTCCAAAAGTAACAGGACCCTAAAAGATATTGTGCAATTTATCCTGAGTACGCAGATACCCCATATGTGGGTGTAAATGACTATTTGGGCGCATAGCAGAGCTCGGAAGGGAAGCAGCGCCATTTGACGTTTTTGGCTAGAATTGAGATCGGACACCATGTCGCGATTGGAAAACCCCTGATGTACCAAAACAGTGGAAACCCCCCACAAATGACACCATTTTGGAATCTAGACCCCCCAAGGAACTTATCTAGATGTGTGGTGAGAACTTTGAACCCCCAAGGGCTTCACAGAAGTTTATAACGTACAGCAGTACAATTAAAAAATCATATTTTTTCCACAAAAATGATCTTTTCACCCTCAATTCTTATTTTTCCAAAAGTAACAGGACCCTAAAAGATATTGTGCAATTTATCCTGAGTACGCAGATACCCCACATGTGGGTGTAAACCACTATTTGGGCGTATGGCAGAGCTCGGAAGGGAAGCAGCGCCATTTGACGTTTTTGGCTGGAATTGAGATCGGACACCATGTCGCATTAGGAAAGCCCCTGATGTACCTAAACAGTGGAAACCCCCCACAAGTGACCCCATTTTGGAAACTAGACCCCCTAATGAACTTATCTAGATGTGTGGTGAGCACTTTGAACCCCCCAGTGCTTCACAGAAGTTTATAACGACCGGGCGTGAAAATAAAAATATCGTATTTTTTCAACAAACATCATCTTTTAGTCCCCATTTTTTTTATTTTCCCAAGGGTAACAGGAGAAATTGGACCCCAAAAGTTGTTGTCCAATTTGTCCTGAGTACGCTGATATCTCATATGTGGGAGAAAACTACTGTATGGGCACACGTCGGGGCTCGGAAGGGAAGTAGTGACGTTTTGGAATGCAGACTTTGATGGATTGGTATGCGGGTGTCATGTGCGTTTGGAGAGCCCCTGATGTACCTAAACTATTGAAACTCCCCACAAGTGACCCCATTTTGGAAACTAGACCCCCCACGGAGCTTATCTAGATGTGTGGAGAGCACTTTGAACCCCCAAGTGCTTCACAGAAGTTTATAACGCCTGGGCGTGAAAATAAAAAAAACATTTTTTTCCGCAAAATTATATTTTTGCCCCCAGTTTTTTATTTTCCTAAGGGTAACAGGAGAAATTGGACCCCAAAAGTTGTTTTGTAATTTGTCCTGAGTAGGCTGATACCCTACATGTGGGGGTAAAACACTGTTTGGGCACATGGCAGAGCTTGGAAGGGAAGGAGCACCATTTGACTTTTTCAACGCAGAATTGGCTGGAATTGAGATCAGACGCCATGTTGCCTTTGGAGAGCACCTGATGTGCCCAAACAGTGGAAACCCCCAATTATAACTCCAACCCTAACCTCAACACACCCCTAACCCTAATCTGAGCCCTAGCCCTAACCCTATCCCTAACCCTAACCCTAGCCCTAACCCTAGCCCTAACCCTAACCCTAGCCCTAACCCTAACCCTAGCCTTAACCCTAGCCCTAACCCTAGCCCTAACCCTAGCCCTAACCCTACCCTAACCCTAACCCTAGCGGGAAAATGGAAATAAATACATTTTCTTTTAGTTTTATTATTTTTCTCTAACTAAGGAGGTGATAACGAGGGGTTTGATTTACTATTTGTGGCGGTTTTTATGTTTGGCGGCTGTCGCACGCTAAAAGACGCTTTTTATTGTAAAAATAGTTTTTGCATCACCACATATTGTGAGCTATAATTTTTCCATATTTTGACCCACCGAGTCATGTGAGGTCTTATTTTTTGCGGGACGAGTTGACGTTTTTATTGGTACCATTTTCGGGCACGTGACATTTTTTGATCGCTTTTTATTCCGATTTTTGGGATGCAGAATGAACAAAAACCAGCTTTTCATGAATTTCTTTTGGGGGGTGCGTTTACACCGTTCCGCGTGCAGTAAAATTGATAACGCGTTTTTATTCTTCGGGTCAGTACGGTTACAGCAATACCTCATTTAGGTCGTTTTTTTATGTTTTGTCGGTTTTTTGCAATGAAAACAATTTTATATAAAAAATAATTATTTTTGTATCGCTTTATTCTGCGAGCTATAACTTTTTTATTTTTTTGCGGATGATGCTGTATGGTGGCTCGTTTTTTGCGGGACAAGATGACGTTTTCAGCGGTACCATGGATATTTATATGCGTCTTTTTGATCGCGCGTTATTGCACTTTTTGTTCGGTGGTATGATAATAAATCATTATTTTTTGCTTCGTTTTTTATTTTTATTTTTTAAGGGGTTCGCTAAAGGGGTTAACTAATGGGACAGTTTTATAGGGCAGGTCATTACGGACGCGGCGATACCAAATATGTGTACTTTTATTGTTTTGTTTTTTTTTTATTTTCAAAAAATGGATTTATTGGGGAATATTTTTTTTTTTTTAACTAATTTATTTAGCGATTTTTTTTAAATTATTTTTAACACTTTTTTTTTTTTTTTTTTTACTTTATTACCTTGTCCCAGGTGGGACATCACTGTCCTGTGACAGATCGCTGATCTATCACATCACAGATCACTGTGACAGATCAGCGATCTGTCACAGGCACTGCTGCAGACTTCCTCATGCCTGCGCTTTGCAGGCACTGAGGAAGCCAGCTTCCTCAGGCCCCCGAAGGCCCCCGTCGCCATCTTGGATTCGGGGGCCTGGAGGAAGGGAGTCCCCCGCAGCAGCGCTGCACATTGCGCTGCCGTGGGGGGCTCAGGGAAGCACGGAGGGAGCCCCCTCCCTGCCGATGCTTCCCTTTAACCCCCGGTACACCGCGATCGCGTTTGATCGCGGTGTGCAAGGGGTTAACGTGTCGGGGGCGGTCCGTGACCGCCCCTGACACATTGTGCCGGGTGTCAGCTATGATAATTAGCTGACACTCGGCCGCGATCAGCGGCGCTCACCACGTGGGCGCCGCTGATCGCGATGACGTAATATTCCGTCCATGGTAATTAGGTCCATGGTCACATGGACGGAATATTACGTCAATTGTAGGTAAGGGGTTAAGAACCCCAGAATCATGCGCCTTTTTAATAAAATCATTGTAAAAAACAGTGGCTTGGGGGATGGGGTCCTGGGGGATGGGTGAATAAAATTTTTTGTCAGATAAAATTCTAAAAGCCTCGTTCACATAGTCAGTTTTATCTTGAATCACTATCCCTCCACCTTTGTCTGCAGATTTGATCACGATATTAGTGTTTTTCTCTAATTTTTCCAGTGCCACACGTTCTTTTGAGGACAAATTTTGTTTTACTGGTATATTTTGGGTGGGTAGTGCATTTAGACGATCCAATAGGAGGTCAGAGAATGTTTCTATATGATGTCCTCTGCTTTCTAGTGGGTAGAATGAGGATTTCCCTCTGACATCAAGGTGGAAGGAAGAGACAACTGTAGTGTTTGAAGTGTCAGGGTTAGAGTGAACTTTTTTGAGTTCAAAATGTCTCAGTAGGGTAAGTTTCCTAATGTATTTCTGGGCATCAAGAAATAATTCAAAACCACTGCTTTTATTTGTCGGGCAAAAAGAAAGTCCCTTGCTTAGCAACCCTTCCTCCTCTGGGGACAGGGGGTGAGAAGATAAATTAAAAACATTCGATTTTATTGGCATGAGTTGTCGCTTTTCCCTTTTTTTCTTTGCTCCTTGGCCTCTGGCTCCTCTATAGGGTTTTTTCTTTTTAGTGTGACCTTCTGAAAAAAAGAAGTGATATCTTTTTTTGCTTGGGGAATGGGATTGCATGCAGCTGGTAGAAAAGAAACTGCTGCTGATGAACCAGCAGCAGAGTTGTCAACAATGACCTGGTCATTAATGATCAACCTCTTTTCTGTGGAAACAGCAGGGAGTTTATCCATGTAGGAGGTGGTAGGGTTGTCAGCATTAAGGACAATAAGATCAGTGGTGACAGGAGGGTCAAAATCAGAGACCTCAGTGGTGTCTGATTTTGCTGGGGTGAGTGGGGGATCAAAAAAAGGTAGGGGGAAGGAAGAAGATCTCCTTCTATCAATGATTAGTGATGCCATGTCATTGGCAGGATTGGGAGTAACATTATCAGTGGTTATAGTAGTAGGGATTCCCCCACTAGACTTGAAAGAATTGATGTTGGAGTCCATCAATTCTGAAAGGGTGCGTGTGGGCACAATAGTAGTGGAAAGAGTAGGTGTAATAGGTCCAGCTGGCCTAGGGGGATCCCTCGGATAGCTTCTCAGATGTTGCTTTCTCCCTCTGTTACTGTTAATGAAGACTCTCCCTGAGTTAGTGTTCATAGGGGAATGAGTCTGAGTGTTAGAAGAAGCAGGGGGGTGTTTTTTGATATGAGAAAAAATTTTTGGAAGTGCAGAGCTTTCCTCTGGACCAGGTGCCTCAGGGATAGGAGAGGAAGGGTCCTCTCTATCCCTTCTCAATTTTTTTGATTTTTTTATAATTGTGTCATGCTCCAAATTTAGAGCTGCAACAGAGATGCTAGAATTAATATTTTAAAAAGAGGGTGATCAGAGTAATTAGATAACATGGCATTAGTTTCAAGTACCTTTTCTGCAGCAATCTGAGCAAGAATAGTCCTTTTCTTATGCAAGCAACATAACAGTCTCTGCATGCAATAATTGCACAGAGGACAAGGATTTTAATAATCAAGCTGAGGTCCTCAAGGGAAGATTCCTTGCTCAAAAATACCCCTCCCAATTGGTTCATTCTACTTTTAATAATGTTTTTAAAAATTTTAATCAGCAAACTCTTTTAAGTGAGAGATCTAAAGAAAAGGATGCACATGATAACTATCAGGCCAACTTCATCACTACTTATAACTCCCAACATAAAGAGAGAAAAAATATGTTAGGTGACCTCTGGTATATTATCAAAAAAGATCCAATACTCAATAAAGTTCTGCCTGATAGACCTACTGTCACTTTTAGGAAGGCCAGATCACTAAATAACCATCTGGCCCCTAGCAGATTGACCCAGTGTACTCATGATAACTGCACTGGCTTGACACCAGGCATTTTCAGATGCCTGAAACCCAGGTGCAGCCTATGCAGTAATATTGCTCATAATACATTCATCTTTTCACATCCATTCACCTCAGAAAAATTCACCATCACTAACCACCTGTCCTGTGTGTCTTCCTTTGTCATCTATGTCATCCTTTGTCCTTGTCCTAAATTGTATGTTGGCAGAACCACACAACCCCTTCACTGTAGAATGAATTCTCATAGACACAACACTAAAACTGGGTATCAAAAACACGGTTTGTCACGTCACTTTGATTTATTTCACCAAAGAGATTTTTCTAAAGCTATCATTTTTCCTATAGAACACATCCCTGAACACGTTTCCAATAGAACCCAAGCACTGAATAGAAAAGAGGTCTATTGGATTTATAAATTAAAGACAATTGGTCCCTATGGCCTCAATATTATCAATGATGCTTTTATTTGATAGAAGGGGAAAAGATTTATTCTTCACACCACCACAGTCAAGCTTAATGGTCTAGTGGACTAATACCTTACATTTGCACTTTATAGTCTGCACTTGCACTTCATGAGCCAGGTTCTAATACCCCTTGAGGACTCACCTTTTTTAACTATAGCCATGTTTCAACCTCGTGATCCTTAGCACTCTGTTTCATATTTTTTGTACTTTTACATAATTTTATTTTTTCTTTTCTATATAGACTCTTATTGTTGTGTTTTCTATGTTTGTGATTAAATTTCATTGTTTTTATTCTTTACCATTTTTGACCTTTGCTTATATTGTTTTTTTTTTTTTTTTTTCTAAATAAAGTGACAAACAACCCCTCAATTTATTCTTCACACCACCACAGTCAAGCTTTATGGTCTAGTGGACTAATACCTTCCATTTGCATTTTATGAGCCAGGTTCTAATACCCCTTGAGGACTCACCTTTTTTAACTATAGCCATGTTTTAACCCCGTGATCCATAGCACTCTGTTTTATATTTTAATTTTTTTGTACTTTTACATATTTTTATTTTTTCTTTTCTATATATACTCTTATTGTTGTGTTTTTTATGCTTGTAATAAAGTTTCATTGTTTGGTTTTTTTTTTTTTGGTTTTTTTTTACCTTTGCTGATTCTGTTTGACCCTGTATTGGCGCCTTTTTTGTCTATAAGTATGTTTCACTGTCTTCCAATGTAATCTTCCCTGATGAAGTGAGCCAGCAGGCTCAGGAAACGCGTTGGCTGAATAAAGAACCCTTTACTCTACCAGAAGCAAGTGCAGTCCTTATTGCACTTCCACGTCATTTCTGCAATTCTGTCCTAGGACCCTGTGCAGACTTGCTGCTGCTTCTTAAGCGTTCATGGGTGTTGTGACTTCCTCACAACCCCAATAGGTGAGCACCTTCCTTACTGTTCCACAATTTTAATTGTTTTATACGGATTTCACACAGTGGATGCGCCCTGTATCTCTCCTTTTATCTCACAGTTCACTCGTGTCCCTTGGCGGGGGCTCAGCGTTCGGTGATCTTTTCAGGAGCTGCTGCACTGTCCAGGATCCGTCATGAATTATTTCAACCATCGTCTTCTCTCCAGAGAGCGCCTCATTTTACAGGTGGTCGGCCAAACCCAGCCGGTTGACCAGGAGGAGACCCAACAAGTGGCCTTTTCGGAGGACGACACCAAGACCATGAGGAACCTTTTCCACACCTTAGAAGATTCCATCAAAGAAGAAATCTCCAACAGCCTACATGCTAGATTTCTAGCTATATATATGGACGAGCACATCTGTCCTAAAGGACTCAGGATTTCATTACAGACACCTTTTTCAGAAGATCCTGTCTTCTCAGATGAATGGGAAGATATTCAGCATGATTGCATGCAGAGACTGTTATGTTGCTTGCATAAGAAAAGGACTATTCTTGCTCAGATTGCTGCAGAAAAGGTACTTGAAACTAATGCCATGTTATCTAATTACTCTGATCACCCTCTTTTTAAAAAAATTAATTCTAGCATCTCTATTGCAGCTCTAAATTTGGAGCATGACACAATTATAAAAAAATCAAAAAAATTGAGCAGGGATAGAGAGGACCCTTCCTCTCCTATCCCTGAGGCACCTGGTCCAGAGGAAAGCTCTGCACTTCCAAAAAATTTTTCTCATATCAAAAAACACCCCCCTGCTTCTTCTAACACTCAGACTCATTCCCCTATGAACACTAACTCAGGGAGAGTCTTCATTAACAGTAACAGAGGGAGAAAGCAACATCTGAGAAGCTATCCGAGGGATCCCCCTAGGCCAGCTGGACCTATTACACCTACTCTTTCCACTACTATTGTGCCCACACGCACCCTTTCAGAATTGATGGACTCCAACATCAATTCTTTCAAGTCTAGTGGGGGAATCCCTACTACTATAACCACTGATAATGTTACTCCCAATCCTGCCAATGACATGGCATCACTAATCATTGATAGAAGGAGATCTTCTTCCTTCCCCCTACCTTTTTTTGATCCCCCACTCACCCCAGCAAAATCAGACACCACTGAGGTCTCTGATTTTGACCCTCCTGTCACCACTGATCTTATTGTCCTTAATGCTGACAACCCTACCACCTCCTACATGGATAAACTCCCTGCTGTTTCCACAGAAAAGAGGTTGATCATTAATGACCAGGTCATTGTTGACAACTCTGCTGCTGGTTCATCAGCAGCAGTTTCTTTTCTACCAGCTGCATGCAATCCCATTCCCCAAGCAAAAAAAGATATCACTTCTTTTTTTCAGAAGGTCACACTAAAAAGAAAAAACCCTATAGAGGAGCCAGAGGCCAAGGAGCAAAGAAAAAAAGGGAAAAGCGACAACTCATGCCAATAAAATCGAATGTTTTTAATTTATCTTCTCACCCCCTGTCCCCAGAGGAGGAAGGGTTGCTAAGCAAGGGACTTTCTTTTTGCCCGACAAATAAAAGCAGTGGTTTTGAATTATTTCTTGATGCCCAGAAATACATTAGGAAACTTACCCTACTGAGACATTTTGAACTCAAAAAAGTTCACTCTAACCCTGACACTTCAAACACTACAGTTGTCTCTTCCTTCCACCTTGATGTCAGAGGGAAATCCTCATTCTACCCACTAGAAAGCAGAGGACATCATATAGAAACATTCTCTGACCTCCTATTGGATCGTCTAAATGCACTACCCACCCAAAATATACCAGTAAAACAAAATTTGTCCTCAAAAGAACGTGTGGCACTGGAAAAATTAGAGAAAAACACTAATATCGTGATCAAATCTGCAGACAAAGGTGGAGGGATAGTGATTCAAGATAAAACTGACTATGTGAACGAGGCTTTTAGAATTTTATCTGACAAAAAATTTTATTCACCCATCCCCCAGGACCCCATCCCCCAAGCCACTGTTTTTTACAATGATTTTATTAAAAAGGCGCATGATTCTGGGGTTCTTAATGACCATGAAAAAATGTTTTTAACAGTCAAGAACCCCTCCACTCCCTTCCTGTACCATTTACCCAAAATACACAAGAATACTATTAATCCACCAGGAAGACCCATTATTTCGGGTATTGACTCCCTCACCAGTAATCTATCATTTTACATAGATAGAATCATGCAGCCTCATGTCTCACAGCTCCCTAGTTTTTTAAAGGATTCTACACAACTGATCAATTTAACTAATAACACACCTTGGAAAGATTCTTATGTTTTTATTTCTTTTGACATATCTGCTTTGTATTCCAACATTGATCAGCAACTGGGTTTGAGCTGTTTTAAAAAATTTCTTTTAACTGACAGTCGACTGTCTGACCCTCAAAAGGAATTTATTTTTAATGGGATGGATTTTATTTTACATAATAATTTTTTTACTTTCTTGGGGGCTTTTTATCATCAGATCAGAGGCACCGCTATGGGATCACGGGTCGCGCCAACTTATGCTAATCTTTTTATGGGGGTCTTTGAGAATGCTTTTATTACTATTGATTCATTTTTAGAGGGTATTGTTTTATATAGAAGATACATTGATGATTTATTCTTAATCCTGGACACCAGTCATGTTTCAGTTGGTGCTTTTATTTCTTCTATACAAAATAACACATGGGGTTTGGAATTTACCCCCCACATTAGTAATACCCAGATGGACTTTCTTGATATCACTTTTTTTATAAAAAATTCCAAAATTCATACCAAAACCTTTTTTAAGAAAGTTGACTCCAATAGTTATGTCCATTTTAAGAGTAGCCACTATTCCAAATGGCTATTTAACATCCCTCATAATCAATTTCAGAGAATCCGAAAGAATTGCACAGAGGACGAGGATTTTAATAATCAAGCTGAGGTCCTCAAGGGAAGATTCCTTGCTCAAAAATACCCCTCCCAATTGGTTCATTCTACTTTTAATAATGTTTTTAAAAATTTTAATCAGCAAACTCTTTTAAGTGAGAGATCTAAAGAAAAGGATGCACATGATAACTATCAGGCCAACTTCATCACTACTTATATCTCCCAACATAAAGAGATAAAAAATATGTTAGGTGTCCTCTGGTATATTATCAAAAAAGATCCAATACTCAATAAAGTTCTGCCTGATAGACCTACTGTCACTTTTAGGAAGGCCAGATCACTAAAAAACCATCTGGCCCCTAGCAGATTGACCCAGTGTACTCCTGATAACTGCACTGGCTTGACACCAGGCATTTTCAGATGCCTGAAACCCAGGTGCAGCCTATGCAGTAATATTGCTCATAATACATTCATCTTTTCACATCCATTCACCTCAGAAAAATTCACCATCACTAACCACCTGTCCTGTGTGTCTTGCTTTGTCATCTATGTCATCCTTTGTCCTTGTCCTAAATTGTATGTTGGCAGAACCACACAACCCCTTCACTGTAGAATGAATTCTCATAGACACAACACTAAAACTGGGTATCAAAAACACAGTTTGTCACGTCACTTTGATTTATTTCACCAAAGAGATTTTTCTAAAGCTATCATTTTTCCTATAGAACACATCCCTGAACACGTTTCCAATAGAACCCAAGCACTGAATAGAAAAGAGGTCTATTGGATTTATAAATTAAAGACAATTGGTCCCTATGGCCTCAATATTATCAATGATGCTTTTATTTGATAGAAGAGGGGGAAAAGATTTATTCTTCACAACACCACAGTCAAGCTTAATGGTCTAGTGGACTAATACCTTGCATTTGTACTTTATAGTCTGCACTTGCACTTCATGAGCCAGGTTCTAATACCCCTTGAGGACTCACCTTTTTTAACTATAGCCATGTTTCAACCTCGTGATCCTTAGCACTCTGTTTCATATTTTTTGTACTTTTACATAATTTTATTTTTTCTTTTCTATATAGACTCTTATTGTTGTGTTTTCTATGTTTGTGATTAAATTTCATTGTTTTTATTCTTTACCATTTTTGACCTTTGCTTATATTGTTTGTTTTTTTTTTTTACCTTTGCTGATTCTGTTTGACCCTGTATTGGCGCCTTTTTTGTCTATAAGTATGTTTCACTGTCTTCCAATGTAATCTGCCCTGATGAAGTGAGCCAGCAGGCTCAGGAAACGCGTTGGCTGAATAAAGAACCCTTTACTCTACCAGAAGCAAGCGCAGTCCTTATTGCACTTCCACGTCATTTCTGCAATTCTGTCCTAGGACCCTGTGCAGACTTGCTGCTGCTTCTTAAGCATTCATGGGTGTTGTGACTTCCTCACAACCCCAATAGGTGAGCACCTTCCTTACTGTTCCACAATTTTAATTGTTTTATACGGATTTCACACAGTGGATGCGCCCTGTATCTCTCCTTTTATCTCACAGTGGCTACTGGCAAGAGCCCATGTCAGAAAAGGATCAGGCGAAAACGGCCTTTATACTTCCCATGGGCCTCTTTGAGTTCAACAGGATGCTGTTCGGCCTAACCAATGCCCCCGGTACATTCCAACAACTGAAGAAGAGGTGTTTAGGTGATTTGAATTTTGAGGCCACGCTCATCTATCTGGATGACATCATCATATATGCTGCCTCGTTTGAAGAACATCTGCGGAGACTAGAGCAAGTGTTGAGCCGTTTACAGAAGTATGGGCTGAAAGTGAAACCCCAGAAATGTCACTTGTTCTGGACTCAAATCGAGTACCTAGATCATGTCATTTCTGCTGAGAGAGTGAAGCCGTCACAGGAGAAAATTGTGGTGATTCGAGATCGGCCGACCCCGGAGAACTTAAAAGATGTCCGGGCGTTCCTGGGATTGACGGGTTACTATCGTCGCTTCATGAAGAACTTTGTCCGGGTGGTACAACCTTTACTCGAACCTCAAATGCCAAGGGTCGATCCATCCACTGGGAGGAGAGGCAGGAGAAGGCATTTTGTGACATAAAGAAGGCACTCATCGAAGCTACGGTACTGGCTTATGCGGACTTCTCTATTCCGTTCATTCTCCACACTGACAGCAGCTTGCACAGACTTGGGGCTGTGTTGTCACAGGTGCAGGATGGGAGAGAGAGTGTGATCGCCTATGCTAGCCGGTCCCTCCACGATTCCGAACGCAACCTGGATAACTACAGTTCCTTCAAGCTGGAGTTGCTGGCATTGGTGTGAGCCATGACAGATAGATTCGCGGAATACCTGTTCGGCTCGGAGGTGCTGGTGCTCACTGATAACAACCCGTTAGCGCATCTGGAGAATGCCAAGTTAGGGGCCCTGGAACAATGCTGGGTGGCCCAGATGGTGAAGTTCAGACACAGAGTCGCTTATAAAAGGAGGGCGGAGAACACCCATACCGAGGCCCTATCCAGAGCAAGACATGCACCGCCAGGAAAGAGTAAAGATGAGGTGCTGGAGGAAGAGGAGGTTCCCAAAGATCGCAGGGAAGGTGGCAGCCACGCTGGACCAAATACAGACCCCCCCATCATGAAGGGGTGTTGGGAAGATCTCGGGTTGAGTGGGTCCGGTTGCAGCAGGAAGATTGTGAACTTGCTCTGTTCAGACAATGGGTAACACTGAAGAAGCTGCCTAGTCAGGAACAGCAGAGTGCTCTGACTCCAGAAGTATTGAAGATACTCCAGCAGTGGGGACGCCTCCAGATGAGAAACGGGCTGTTATATTGGAAGGTTCAACTACAGAAAGAGCTTGGAGTTTGCTGGCAGGTGGTGATTCCAGAGACGGTGCTGGCTACCGTGGCCACTGAAGCTCACAAAAAAGGGGCTCACTTCGGTTTTGAAAAAACTTTCCAGTGGTTACAGCGGTTTGTTTACCACCCACTGCTAAGAGCAGCGGTCGAGGAGGCTTGTAGACTTTGTTGGGCCTGTGAGTTGGCCAAGTCCACGAAACAAAGAGCTCATACTCAGACAATAGTGACCTCAGCACCCCTGGAACTGTTGACCATCGACTATTTGACTATTGGGCCGGCTCACCAAGGATACGACCACTGTTTAGTGATGGTAGACCATTTTACGAAGTTTGCGGTAGTGACGCCCACCCGGGACCAGACGGTTGAGTCCACTGCATACGCCATCTGTAAACATTTCATTCAAGTATATGGATGCCTGCAGTGGATCCACTCGGATCAGGGAGCTTGTTTCTTGGGAAGAGTAATGGATGAGTTACAGCCATTGGCCGAATACGCTCTAAACAATAGAGCTAGTTCCGCCACTTTGATGTCTCCGTTTTTCTGTAATTTTGGTTTTCATCCTCGATTTTCTTCGGGGCAGGTGGAGGCTTCTGCTTTCCCAAGTGTGGATTCTGTGGTGGACAGAATGCAGCAGATTTTTGACCAAGTAGTGGACAAGTTGCCCCACTCTCAGGAAAAGGCCCAACGGTTTTCCAACCGGCAGAGGACCTTTGGTCCCCGGTTCAAAGTGGGTGATATGGTTTGGTTGTCCTCAAAAAATATTCCGATGAAGGTTGCGTCTCCAAAATTCAAGCCAAAGTTCATTGGACCTTATAAGATTTTGGAAATCCTTAACCCCGTTTCTTTTCGTTTGGCTCTTCCAAGTACGTTCAAGATTCATAATTTTTTCACAAATCATTGTTGAAAAGGTTTGTGGAGCCAGTAATTCCTGTGGTGGTACCCCCTGACCCTGTATTGGATGAGGGTAATTTGAAGTATGAGGTAGCGAAAATATTGGACTCTCGTCTGGCTAGACGGAGACTCCAGTACTTGGTCAAGTGGAAAGGTTAAGGTCATCAGAATAACTCTTGGGTCTCTGCTTCCGATATTCATGCCGAGAGATTGGTTCGTGCTTTTCACCGGGCCCATCCTGATCGGCCTGGTGGTGTGGATGAGGGTTCGGTGACCCCTCCTCAAGGGGGGGGTACTGTTGTGAGCTCTCTTGATCTGACTTTTGAGGTAAGGCTCCCTCTGGTGGATACTGCTGGTAGTGGTGCTGGTCAACATGATGTTAACCCAACAGCTGCAGAAGATAATTGGAGGAGTGGTGGCAGTGACTGGGACTACATAAGCGAGCAGACTTCTCTCAGTGACTGTCGGTGATACTCCTTTCTTTGCTTACTTAGGATTTCTGTCTGCTGCCTGATCCTGCATTTTTTCAGCTAAGTGTCATTTGCTAAATCTTTTGCATCTGTTTTTGCCTTGCTGTCAGGGGTCAGCTTGTTCCCCCTGGGGCTGCTGGCTTCTGCCCTGTATTTTTGTATCTTGTATTTGTTTGCTCAGTCCCCTGCTGTATTAGCCTGTTGCTAGCCGCCAGTTCACACCTGAGTGTTGATATAGTGGGGGCGAGGTTGTTCAAACCTCAGTATTTTTGTACATCAGTCGTGTTGGAATTATTAGGGTTTTTGCGTGATTGCAAACAATGCCTTTTCTGTCCTGTCCTATCTAGTCAGTGTGGGCCCCATCATTTGCTCAGGCTATTTTCTGTCTGTGTTTGTGCTTCATCTTGTCTCACCGACAATATATGTTTGGGGGCTGTCTATTCCTTTGGGGATCTGTGCCGGGGCAGTTTAGATTTCACCTTTCTGTCTTTAGGCTTAGTTAGTCCTCCGGCTGTGATGAGGCGTCTAGGGCAATGTAGGAACGCTCCACGGCTACTGCTAGTTGTGTTGTTAAGATCAGGGGTCTGCAATCTGCTGAGCGACCAACCTCTCTGGTGTTCTGGTGGCATAGCCTATTGCGCTCTCCTCCTCGGTGACCCATTCATAACAGGGAGGTGTAAGAAGATGAGCCGAGACAGAATCAGCAGTTTCTGATGCCCTTTGAGGCCAGAACTATCGGGACTGTCACCACTGTTGCCGGAGGAGGGTTCTTCTGGGAGGGAAGGACCTTCATGCTGGACAGCAGGGGGCATGGGGAATATAAAAAGGACTGAGCATGGGAACGGGTCAGACTTGACGGGAAAGCGACAGGAGAAGGTTGACTCCCTCTCCGCTGCTCCGACTGCTAACCCCACACCATTCTTCCCCTGGAGTACTTACTCTAAGATTGACTGTGTCACGACTGAGTTGACTCCTGCCCTGCCTTTTTGGACAGTTCTTCCCCGCCTGCAGTTCCAGATAACATG
Organism: Dendrobates tinctorius; assembly: GCF_039654945.1. NCBI lineage: Eukaryota > Metazoa > Chordata > Amphibia > Anura > Dendrobatidae > Dendrobates > Dendrobates tinctorius. The sequence goes on from NW_027361697.1 coordinate 60,668,014, forward strand.
ACTTGCTCTGTTCCTAGAGACTACTCCAGAGGATCGCCCGATGCCACGGTCTGTGAACGTGCTCACGGTTTTTATATGGCGCCATCCCTGAGGAATCTACACAAAGGTCGGTTTCCACGTTACAGCGCACCCAAGCCAAGCAGGACCAGATCCATCAGCACCGTCGGGAGACAATGCTTCTTGTACCTCCGTAACAGAGCCAGAGACTTTGTCCATGATTTGCGATGCCATCAGGAGGTTTGCCATGCTTTCCCCTGCAAGAACTGCAAGCGATAAGTTACCTTGGTTTTTGTATATCTTTCTCTTAAGTATTGCGTTTGTGTGCAATCCCCGTCATTGCCGTTGCTAGACTTGCCTCCCTGCATGGAGTATTACTTGTTTAATTCACCTGTTCAGTAAACTCTGTTAACCCCTTCTCTGCTTCCGGCTCTTCATGACATCCAACGAATCTCTCTCCTTTACAATTGCATCAAGATTTTCATTCTCTATCATCATTTCGGTGCTAAGGTTTTTTGCCTACATTAAATCAGGACTGCGGTGCTTTCCTCAAGCAAGTGAACTTCAGGAGCAGTAGTGCCTGTCTTTTCTCTAGTATCTAGATACTATAAATACTGTATATATGTGTCCCTCTGTTGGAATATGTTTGGTGCAACAACTCCATTCCTGTCTATCAGTGTTTAGTTGCTAGATTTGTGTGCTGTTTATAAAGTTAGAACAAAAAATCCTCCCAGAGACTCACACAGGGATAGCATGTGACTGTATTTCCTGTTTTCCTGTGTATGAGAGAAGCAACCTGCTGTAGATGATGCACAGATAGAGAGACACAAATGATTTATTTCTGAACTATTAAGCTTATCATGTATTGTTCCTGAATAAAGAAGTTCTGTTGTCACACACTTGGAGAGTATCATGTATAATCCGCTGCCAACAGGTTATGGACTCAGAGTGACACAGAACCCCAGAGTAACACAGCAACAGAAGTCCAGAGAAAAAGCAGCACAGAGCAACAGAGAAGATGTCCATGAGCAGCAATCCTGTCAAGTTCTCAGTGCCAAGCCTCACTAACCAGAACTACCAGTCCGGGAAATTCAAGGTGAAGATGCTGCTTATAAGAGAAGGTACGTGGAAATATACTCAGGAACAAGCACCTCATGCATTACTAGGTGGATGGCTAGAGAAGGATCAGAAAGCACAAAGCACGATCTCTCTCAGTGTAGATAATAATCAGATTGTGCATATATGCAAGTGTGCAACTGCAAAGGAGATGTGGGTTGAGTTACAGAAAGTGCATGAAAGATCAAATCTCAGTAATAAGCTTTATCTCATGAAAAAGCTGTATCAGTATAAGCTTAGTGATGCACAGAATATACAGGACTATATAAGAAACACCCTAGAGATTGTGGAGCGTCTCAGTGGTATTGGAGAAGAAATTAAAGATTTTCATGTTGCTGCACTTCTATTAAGTGGTCTCCAAGAAAGTTATGACACACTCGTGACGCATTAGATGCACGGCCAGATGATGAGCTGACATAGAATATGTTAAAGGCAAACTTGTGGATGAATTCAAGAGAAAAACGCAAAATGTAAGCAGCAGTAATGAATCCAAAGCAGAAACATCATTAAAGACAGAATTTCCCTAAATATAAGAGCGACCTAAGAGAAACTCGAGAATGTTTTGTCTATAAAAAGCATGGCCACCTGAAAGCAGACTGCAGAATTTGGAAAGCAAGAATGAGTCAGTTTAAAAAGCTGGACAGTCATCAAAGAGTTAAAATAGCTGTAATGTGTTGAAGCTGCATTTAATGCCAGTACAGGCCCATCTGCAAAGCATATGTAAGGAGGAAGACTGGGCTGCGGCTACCTGTACCAAGCTGGTTTCAGAACTGTTGAGGCTGCCTCCCATGTTGCCCAGGGGAAAGACTGAGGTTCCGGACCAACCCCATGACCCGGGTAGGAGGGGCATGATAAAAGAAAAACCAGCATGAGTAGCGGGGGTTTTGGCGCAAACAAGCAGCGCGCAGCAGGATGAGCAGCATGCTCCGCCTCAGGAGGATCGGCGCTGTGACAGGCTGAGGTTGTCAGCTCCGGTTGCGACCCTCAGGGCCAAAAGAGCAATAGGTGTCACGCACCCAGAGACCGTGAGTACTGCATACGCGCGCAAAGAGAGAAGGCCCAGTATTGGACACATGCTTGCAGTCTTCCCTGCCATTTGCTGGACGCCCGCCCATGTTCTACCCCAAGAGTGCTGTGGCCTGGATTGCTTTGGCCACACAAGTTCATAGACTAGGAGCTCAGCGAAAAGTACCAGAGACCGACTGCAACCACGGAAAGACGGATCATCATTTAAAGGACTCCCGCAGGGGACATATTACAGGCCGTGGCTAGCGCCACAACCCTCGCAGGATCATCTGCGGAGGAGGAACATAAAGAACACAATAAATTTGACAATTGGACTGCTGTTATTTTGCATTTGTTGTTTCTGCTATCTACCCCTTTAACCATTTATCTCCCTGTGAGGAGGCTAATACTCTGTTGGATTAAACTATTAAATTTGTTAACCCTTGCTCTACCTCTTGTTTGTCACTGCATCCCGCAACCTGCTTACATTTTACGTAGTCGGCAGGATGCAGTCCACAAGTGCAGAGGTGGGAGACCAAGCGACCATGGGTGGGGGCCATGCTCAGCAATCTCCCAAAGTTTACAGGGAGCAATTTGCTGTTATGGGACTGGTCCGAGCGGGTTAAAGGTATGCTATGAATGCACCCCTTGACCCCCACTATGCAGGTGGAGATTGCTGTGATGGCCCTGGACAGGGAAGCTAGATGCTCTGTCATGTTCCAGCCCCCACATGAACGGAACACTTTTACCAAGGTGTTACAGATCTTGGAAGAGGTGCATGGGCGGATATTGGTTAATTGCGGATTCACTTGTTTAGCTGTGTCCAAAGGGAGGGGGAGTCTGTGACCCAATATATGAATGTGCTGCAGGAGATCCACACTGCGATCACTAAGAGGGATGAGGTGAGTGTGGGGCCCCCAGATGTAATTTTGAGAGACCAACTAGTGGCAGACCTCAGGGATGCGCTTCTTAAACAGGCCTTGTGGGAGCGCTTGCGGGTCAATCTGCGCATGTCTTTTCTGGAAATCTGGGCGGAAGCGCGTGCGTGCGAGCCAGAGAAGGGGATGGCAGCCTCGACAGGGAAGGTCCGGAGCAGGGAGTTATCCGTCCCGCCCGCAGCTGAACCAGGTTGGGTTAGAGAAATCCATTAAGAAATCCAGGACATGCGAGAAGAGTGGTGCGGCTTAAGAAAGATCCCCCTGGAGGCTCCAAACTCTTTTGGAAGTAGAACTAACCCCGAGCCCCATCAGGAAATGAGGCAATCCCGAGCAGAGAGACATCCAATTTGTTTAAGGTGTGGGAACACTGGACATTATGCTCGATGATGCGCAAAACGGGGTAGGCCACTTACCCGTCGACCATTAAACTAGTGGGCTCTGTGGCTGGGGGACGTTGCCCGGAACATGAGCTGCCAAGAAGGAGAGAAGGAAGTCCCACAAGATTAGTTTTCCTGTGCCCCCTCATATGGTCTGAGATGAATGGACGGGCTGACCGTTGTTTAGTTGATACCGGTTCTCAAATGACCACCATGCCAGAGACTTATTTCAGATGTAATTTTTCTGAGGCGATGCGGCCTGAATGGGGCCCAGTGATCAAGTTGACAGTGGCCAACCAATTGCCCCTCCCGGTTGTAGGGGTGGTCTGGATGCAAATTACCGTGTGCGGCAAAGATGTGGGCCGGAAAGAAGTATTGTTGACAGCCAAAGACCCTGGCAATGGCACCACAATGACATTAGGGATGAATGTGCTGAAAGAACTCGGGACCATCCTGGTCAGTGAGTCACCAGATGCTTTTCTCATGGAGCCCCTGCACCCCCCATAGGAAGGTGTTCCAACAACTGATATGGGTAGCCCAAGCTCAAGAAACGTCAAGAGAAGGAAAAGTCCTGGGGAAGGTGGTCATCCCGGCTGCTGCCAAACTCATTTTACCGCCTGGCCAGACAGTGCTTATGCTTCCCATGCGAGGTTGTACACCCCTCAAAAGTGTAGTCCAGATAGAGCCAGCCCTAATGGAACAACTGCCTGCAGGGCTCCTCATTGCTCGGACATTAGCCACCGTCCATGATAGTAACGTAGTGGTGCGGTGTGTCAACTTAGGGGAGGACGATCTCACGCTCTCGCCCAAGAGTGAAGTGGTGCAAGTACTGGGTATGCCAGAAGAACTGATGCAACCAGAGGCTGTTCAGTTAGCAGTGAACAAGGAGATCCTTGGACTATAGCCATTACCGTGTCCTCAGAGTCCTCGTCCAGCACTGTGAAAGAAGGGTGCCGAATCCTGGAACAGATGCGGGCTGAACTGACGGGACTCTCATCACAACAGGTGCAACAGATAGAAGCTATGCTGGGGAGTCTTTGCCCATCATGATGATGATTTCGGGTGCACCACAGCCATAACTCACGAAATTTCTACAGGAAATGCTGCACCAATTAGGAAGCGCTATTGACAGATCCCGCTGCAAATGTATCATGAAGTGAAAGAAATGTTGACACACATGCTGTAGAGTGGGGTCATATGGGAGAGCCAAAGCCGGTGGGCAGCCCCCATCGTTTTAGTTCAGAAAAAGGACAGAACCCTGCGTTTTTGTGTTGACTACCAGCGGCTGAATGCCTGTACAGTGTGGGACTCTTATCCTCTATCGAGAATTGAGAAGTCGCTGTCTGCTCTGGGAAAAGCTATGTATTTCTAGTCGTTAGATCTGGCCAGTGGATATTGGCAAGTGCCCATGGCTGAGCAAGACCGGCCAAAGACTGCTTTCATACTGCACATGGGGTTGTTCGAATTCAACCGAATGCCCTTCGGTCTTACAAACATGCCTGGAACCTTTTATTGACTGATGGAGCGGTGTTTAGGAGACCTGAACTTTGAGGCTACCCTCATTTATCTGGACAACATCATTGTCTATGCAGCTACTTTTGAGGAGAATCTCCGACAGCTGGAGCAGGTGTTGAGTTGGCTGCAGAAGCACGGCCTAAAAGTGAAACCACAGAAATGCCACCATTTGGGCAAACAAATTGAATACATCAGACATGCTGTATCCACTGAGGGAGTGAGACCTGTGCGTGAGAAGATAGCGGCAGTACCGGACTGGCCCACTCCGAAGACAGTGATGGACGTGCCGTCCTTTCTAGGGCTTACAGGGTACTATCGATGGTTTGTAAAGGACTTCACTCGTTTTGTTAATCCACTGCTGGATTTATTGAAAGGAATGCCGTCTGATGAGAAGACCGGGCTGCGGGTACCTGTACCGAGCCGGGTCCGGATCTGTTGAGGCTGCCTCCTATGTTGCCCAGGGGAAGGAATGAGGGACCAGACCAACTGCATAACCCGGGTAGGAGGGCCATGATAAAAGAAAAAAACGTGCGATTAGCGGGGTTTTGGAGTGATCAAGCAGCGCGCAGCAGGGTGAGCAGCATGCATTTGTTGTTTCTGCTATCTACCCCTTTAACCATTTATCTCCCTGCGAGGAGTTTACTACTCTGTTGGATTAAACTGTTAAATTTGTTAACCCTTGCTCTGCGTCTGGTTTGACACTGCATCCCGCAACCTGCTTACACATATATGGTGTATAGATTCTGGTGCAAGCAGCCATATGGCAAATAACAAGGATTTCTTCACTGACCTTAATGAAAGCAAGTGAGAAAAGGTCACCTTAGCTAATGGTCACTATATGACTTCAGAAGGAGTAGGAGACTGCTACCTCTACTGTTCAGTTTCCTCAGCACAAAGCAGAAAGATCCCAGTAAAGGATGTCCTCTATGTTCCCAGCCTTGAAAGCAATCTTCTGTCAGCTCACGCAAAAGGGGAATTTAGTTACTTTTAGAGATAACAGCTGCATCATCTCAAAGAAGCTTCACACTCTTGCAGAAGGAAAAATCCAAGATGAACTTTATCAGCTAAAATGCAAAGAAAGAGTGTACAGTGCTAGACAAGATCTACATAAGAACTGTATCCATGTGTGGCACAGACGACTTAAGCACAGAGACCCAGAAGAAGTAAGGAAGCTAGCTCAACTTGCAAATGGTATTGAAATCAACCAGTGTAGTCAAATGATGAAGTGCACTAGCTGTCTTAAAGGGAAAATGTCCAGAAAATCCTTTCCTAAAACATATGCAAATTGCCTCTTCAGAAAGAAAGAGGACTTTTACTCTACAGCGCCACCTATTGGTAGTAGCGATCCTACAAGTCACAATCAACCCTTTAACGAGTCTTGTAGTATGACTTAGGATACAAGCCAAATCAGAATCTCAATTTGCAGACACGGTGTTTCGAGCTGTTGGCTCTCGTCAGTGCAAAGTATGAGATCTGATTTGGCAAGGTGAGAGGCTCTGGACTAGGGTCTAAGAAGTAAGGTTTCTCCTTGCGGAGAGTGACATGCCAGCTGTGGCTTGTCAAGGTAAGGAGACTTATTCGCCGTACAATGCTCCTCTGGGAAAATAATATGCAAATTGCCTCTTCAGAAAGAAAGAGGACTTTTACTCTACAGCGCCACCTATTGGTAGTAGCGATCCTACAAGTCACAATCAACCCTTTAACGAGTCTTGTAGTATGACTTAGGATACAAGCCAAATCAGAATCTCAATTTGCAGACACGGTGTTTCGAGCTGTTGGCTCTCGTCAGTGCAAAGTATGAGATCTGATTTGGCAAGGTGAGAGGCTCTGGACTAGGGTCTAAGAAGTAAGGTTTCTCCTTGCGGAGAGTGACATGCCAGCTGTGGCTTGTCAAGGTAAGGAGACTTATTCGCCGTACAATGCTCCTCTGGGAAAATAATATGCAAATTGCCTCTTCAGAAAGAAAGAGGACTTTTACTCTACAGCGCCACCTATTGGTAGTAGCGATCCTACAAGTCACAATCAACCCTTTAACGAGTCTTGTAGTATGACTTAGGATACAAGCCAAATCAGAATCTCAATTTGCAGACACGGTGTTTCGAGCTGTTGGCTCTCGTCAGTGCAAAGTATGAGATCTGATTTGGCAAGGTGAGAGGCTCTGGACTAGGGTCTAAGAAGTAAGGTTTCTCCTTGCGGAGAGTGACATGCCAGCTGTGGCTTGTCAAGGTAAGGAGACTTATTCGCCGTACAATGCTCCTCTGGGAAAATAATATGCAAATTGCCTCTTCAGAAAGAAAGAGGACTTTTACTCTACAGCGCCACCTATTGGTAGTAGCGATCCTACAAGTCACAATCAACCCTTTAACGAGTCTTGTAGTATGACTTAGGATACAAGCCAAATCAGAATCTCAATTTGCAGACACGGTGTTTCGAGCTGTTGGCTCTCGTCAGTGCAAAGTATGAGATCTGATTTGGCAAGGTGAGAGGCTCTGGACTAGGGTCTAAGAAGTAAGGTTTCTCCTTGCGGAGAGTGACATGCCAGCTGTGGCTTGTCAAGGTAAGGAGACTTATTCGCCGTACAATGCTCCTCTGGGAAAATAATATGCAAATTGCCTCTTCAGAAAGAAAGAGGACTTTTACTCTACAGCGCCACCTATTGGTAGTAGCGATCCTACAAGTCACAATCAACCCTTTAACGAGTCTTGTAGTATGACTTAGGATACAAGCCAAATCAGAATCTCAATTTGCAGACACGGTGTTTCGAGCTGTTGGCTCTCGTCAGTGCAAAGTATCATACTTTGCACTGACGAGAGCCAACAGCTCGAAACACCGTGTCTGCAAATTGAGATTCTGATTTGGCTTGTATCCTAAGTCATACTACAAGACTCGTTAAAGGGTTGATTGTGACTTGTAGGATCGCTACTACCAATAGGTGGCGCTGTAGAGTAAAAGTCCTCTTTCTTTCTGAAGAGGCAATTTGCATATTATTTTCCCAGAGGAGCATTGTACGGCGAATAAGTCTCCTTACCTTGACAAGCCACAGCTGGCATGTCACTCTCCGCAAGGAGAAACCTTACTTCTTAGACCCTAGTCCAGAGCCTCTCACCTTGCCAAATCAGATCTCATACTTTGCACTGACGAGAGCCAACAGCTCGAAACACCGTGTCTGCAAATTGAGATTCTGATTTGGCTTGTATCCTAAGTCATACTACAAGACTCGTTAAAGGGTTGATTGTGACTTGTAGGATCGCTACTACCAATAGGTGGCGCTGTAGAGTAAAAGTCCTCTTTCTTTCTGAAGAGGCAATTTGCATATTATTTTCCCAGAGGAGCATTGTACGGCGAATAAGTCTCCTTACCTTGACAAGCCACAGCTGGCATGTCACTCTCCGCAAGGAGAAACCTTACTTCTTAGACCCTAGTCCAGAGCCTCTCACCTTGCCAAATCAGATCTCATACTTTGCACTGACGAGAGCCAACAGCTCGAAACACCGTGTCTGCAAATTGAGATTCTGATTTGGCTTGTATCCTAAGTCATACTACAAGACTCGTTAAAGGGTTGATTGTGACTTGTAGGATCGCTACTACCAATAGGTGGCGCTGTAGAGTAAAAGTCCTCTTTCTTTCTGAAGAGGCAATTTGCATATTATTTTCCCAGAGGAGCATTGTACGGCGAATAAGTCTCCTTACCTTGACAAGCCACAGCTGGCATGTCACTCTCCGCAAGGAGAAACCTTACTTCTTAGACCCTAGTCCAGAGCCTCTCACCTTGCCAAATCAGATCTCATACTTTGCACTGACGAGAGCCAACAGCTCGAAACACCGTGTCTGCAAATTGAGATTCTGATTTGGCTTGTATCCTAAGTCATACTACAAGACTCGTTAAAGGGTTGATTGTGACTTGTAGGATCGCTACTACCAATAGGTGGCGCTGTAGAGTAAAAGTCCTCTTTCTTTCTGAAGAGGCAATTTGCATATTATTTTCCCAGAGGAGCATTGTACGGCGAATAAGTCTCCTTACCTTGACAAGCCACAGCTGGCGTTTCCTAAAACAAGCACCACTAGATAGATCTGCACAGCCTCTGGATCTGATACATACAGATGTATGTGGTCCAATGAGTGTTCAAACTCCTAGCAGCAAGAGATATTTTCTCACATTTATTGATGACTACTCCAGATGTACAGTTGCCTACCTGCTTCACAGTAAGGATCAAGTTACACAGAAACTTGAAGAATATCTTGCTGTAGTGTTTAACAAATTTGGAAGGCTGCCAAAAGCCCTGTGTGCAGATAATGGAACCGAATATACAAGTGGTAAGGTGGAAACAAATTTGAAAAAGAATGAAATCATGTTCCAGACTACCATTCCATACAACCCAGAACAAAATGGCATTGCAGAGAGAAAGAACCGTACTCTCTGTGAAAGTGGAAGAAGTATGTTGTTTGATGCGAATCTAAGGACAAGGTATTGGAGAGAAGCCATCACGACAGCTTGCTATCTTCAAAACAGCGTGCCACGTAATGCCACAAATAAAACTCATATGAGCTATGGAACTTCAAGAAGCCTAACCTGAAGCACCTCAGAATATTTGGAAGCAAAACATTTGTGTATGTTCCCAAAGAAAAACGTTCCAAGTGGGAATCACATGCAAAGCAAGGAGTCCTGGTGGGCTATAGCAAAACTCAAAAGAGATACAGAATCCTGCACCAAGAGACCAATTACAATAACAATCAGCAGAGATGTAGTGATTGATGAAAACTATATATTGCTCAAATTCCATGAAGTTACACCAGTTATTCAAAGAAGCAAGAACTAGAATCTCAATCACCAAAGCAAGACACGAAAAAGGAAAACACTGAAGTGTAGATAAGCTCTGAAGCCACCAAGGAAGACACACCAAGTCAACCTCCAGTCAGGAGATCAGAAAGGCCAAACAAAGGTATCCCAGCTAGATGCCTATCTTATATGGTCAGGACACTTAGGCTACTTTCACACATCAGTTTTTTGCCATCAGGCAGGATCTGGCTATTTTTAGAAAAAACGGATCCGGCATAAATTTTGGAGAACTGTAGAAACGGATCCGTTTTTTTGCTGGATCCGTCTAGCAGGTTATATCTGTTCCTGGGGGTTGGCCAATTGGATCTGAGCATGCGCAGACTTAAAAAAAACGGATCCGGTGGCTGGATCCGTCTTTTTCTGGATCCGGCGCATTCCGGCGCCCATAGACTTTCATTGTAGCAAAAAGCTGGAAGCGCCGGATCCGGCGCTTCCGGCTTTTTCGCCGGAGACAAAAAACGTTACAGTAGCCGTTTTTTCCAGATGCCGGAATGAGACAAGTTGCCGGATCCGGCAAAAAACGGATGAAACGCAATGCCATCCGGCACGATCCGGCGCTAATGCAAGTCAATGGGGAAAAACTGGATCCGGCATTGCATTTTGCCGGATCCGGTTTTACAAAAAAAAGCCGGATCGCGCCTGAAGGCAAAAAACTGATGTGTGAAAGAGGCCTTACTGAACCAGAGACACAGTCTTGGCAAGGGATGCAAAAACTGCCTGTTCAGGAGAAGCAGAAGAGGATAAATGCTGCTAATGAGGAGCTGGAGTCCCTTCACCAACTCCAGACATGGGAGCTTACTGAGCTGCCACAAGGAAAAATAGCTATTGGATGTAAGTGGCTCTTCAAAAACAAATATGATTCAGAAGGTAAAATTCACCGGTTTAAGGCAAGATTGGTCGCAAAAGGGTACTCGCAAAAGTATGGTGAAGATTATGATGCTACATTTTCTTCAGTTGCGAAGCAAACCATATACAGAACTTTAATGTCCGTAGCTGCAGTTCAACAGATGATAGTGAGACATTTTGACATCAAAACAGCCTTCCTACATGGTGACATTGAAGAAGAGTTGTACATCAACCAACCCAAGGGATAAATTAAAATGGGTGAAGAGCACCTTGTTTGTAAAATGCAAAAATCTCTCTATGGACTTAAGCAGTCGGCAAGAGCTTGGAACTCGAAAATGAACAAAGTTTTGATGAATGAAGGATTTAAAAGATCTCAAGCTGATCCATATTTGTATGCAAAAAATGTAGCGAAGGAGTGGATGTATGTTCTCTTATATTAGATGATGTATTCATGTCTCATCAAGATAAAAAAAAATTGCAAAGCTAGGTGAAATTCTCAAGCAACACTTTGAGATTAAGGACCTTGGAAATGTGACATATTTGGAAATCCAAATCCAGAGAGCGGAAGATGGGCGTTTTCTTTTCAACCAAAGCTCTAAAATTTCTGCAATACAAAACCAGTTTGGAATGTCAGAAGCCAAAGGTGCTGTCATGATCCTGTGGTAGGATTTGAGCAGAAGCCTCGGGGGTTAATGCTGGTGGAATCCCTTTGAATAGGGGAGGGCTTTTTATAGCCACGGGAGGCTTGCATCCTTTTCAGTTATACTCCTGCCCTCGGCTGAGTTAAGTGACCCCTGTACACTTGTGTGTTTGTACTTTGTGCCTGCTTTGTGAGTTTACGTCCTGTTTTTGACCCGGCCTGTCCCCCACATCGCACTTGCCTGTCGATTAGGTTCTGTCTGTGGATTATTTGGTTTTCTGACCCCGGCTTGGTTTCTGACTTCCCTTCCGGTTGTTTCCTCGGCTCTGGTACTACCCGCTTAGTTTCCTGACAACCACTTGTACCCTGTACTCTTCTGTTATACGTCTGTCGGTTCCCCGTTCGGTCTACCCCCAGTGTCACCCTCAGTGCTCCGCTGTGCATTCCGGGACGGGAGCTCCGGCAGCTGGCACCGCCTCGGCCCCTCCTCCTGCAATCACATGTCATAGGTCCTGCACACCTGTGGCCGTGCCACTCTGTGTCTGCGGGAGCTGTCAACCCATCCCATTCTGCACAGTACGGGACTCGTGTCCGGACCTGGACAGGTCGGTCACAGGGTGCCTTACATTATAATTGAACGCAACAGTAGCCTTCTGTGGTTAGGGTAAATCCTACAAACAACAACACTGGAGCAAAAAAGTCCAACTAGGTAAGTATGAAAAACTGTATACCAAATTTTATTAGTCACATAAAACATGCATATGTACAGACTCATAAAACAAAACGTATTCCAAAGCTCATGTGTGAAGACACACAAACCACTGAAGTAACAGCATATGTAAGATTCATAACCCTCAATCAAAGAACTGCACACAAAAAACATTTTTTTCCTTTCAATTATATAAGGTGTTTCCCAAAGGGTTAAGTGGAAAGTGACACGTGCATCTAAAGTGCAATATATACTACCCTGACCACTACACCTGTTTGTAAGGTTAATGTCAATTGTTATCATATATAACAGACATAGGAGGTCATAAATAGAGAGCTTCAGATCTTACCCTTTGGTAGCTGTCAGTGGATGTGCCCTACAGCAGCCCCGAAGCGCGTTTCGTGTGGGCTTCCTCGGGGGGCTTTTTTTCTTTTTCTTGCAGTTAGGGTGCAGTTTGAACCCGATGTGCACCTTGTCTGAGCAGGTGAAGCACCTGTCTCATATGCTGCAGAAACAATACCAAGAGCAAAAAGCCCTAGCCCAGTCCCATGAGCAGGTAACAAGCACGGTTCAGGGGGCTCTGTCCTCGAGAGTTCAGGGGCGGGGGTGCTCTGCTTCCTCCCAAACCCCGGGTTAAGTTACCTGATACGTTTTCCGGTAACAAAAAAGAGTTTAGAGTCTTTAAGGAGGGCTGGAAGCTCTTCTTCTCTTTAAGACCCCGCTCCTCTGGAGATGAAAGTCAGAGGGTGGGCATTGTCATGTCTTTGCTAAGGGGGTCTCCACAAGCCTGGGCATTTTCTCTCCCCTCTACGGCCCCTGAGAGAATGTCGGTGGATGCATTTTTGGAGGCCCTAGGTCATATATACAATGAGCCTGATCGAGTGTGTCTGGCGGACGATATGGTGATGATTGATGAGTGTTTGTCAGGGGAAACACTCGGCTGAGTCGTTTTGCTCAGAATTCAGACGTTGGGCTGTGGAGGTTTCGTGGGATGATGCTGCACTCAGGGGCTTGTTCCGTAGAGGCCTGTCTGAACGCCTGAAGGATGCTCTGGCACTTCATCCTCCACCTGATTCCCTGGAAGATGCCATGACCCAAGCAGTTCGTATGGATCGCAGGTAACGGGCAAGAGGAGTTATGCAACTGGAAACATCACTGTTCCCCAGTGGAGACGAAGCCGTGGCTACCTCTGAGGCTATGGAGGTAGGCACCATCACTTAGAGAGAAGACGTCATCGTGAGAAGCAGCTGTGCTTCTATTGTGCGGAGTCGGGATGCTGGAAGAGGGATTGTCATTCCTGCCCTTCATCATCCAAGACAGAGGGAAACAACTAGGTCTGGGTGGTGGTCGAGGAAGCCATCCAGACCCTCAGGTACACTTTTCCTCATTTGCTAAAACTTTTTCTACCAGTGGAACTGTTGATGGACGGTTGTCTTTATTTTTCTACAGCATTTGTGGACTGTGGTTCGACCATCAACTTGGTCAGCCCTCATTTGATTTCCCAATGCTAGATTGGGACAGTTAGACTCCAGACTCCAATGAAAATGGTGGCCATTGACTCATCTACCCTCACTAAAGAAGGAATTTGTTACATCTCTGAGGTCTTTTCCTTCAAAGTAGGCTCTGATCATGTTGAAGAAATAAGTTGTTTTGTCTTGGGGAATTTGCCTTCTGGGTTGGTGTTGGGAATGCCCTGGTTGCAACGCCATAACCCTATCATCAATTGGGTTACGGGGATTGTTCAATGGGGCCCTTATTGTTTAAACCTTGGTTGTGAATCTGAATTATCTGAACCTGTAAAATCTGTCTCTGTGTCGTCTGTCAGTCTGGAGGGTATTCTGGAGTACCTGAAGGACTTTGAAGATGTGTTCTCTGAAAGCGAAGCTGAGGTTTTACCACCACATAGACCCTTTGATTGTGCTATTGAGTTAGTCCCAGGGGCTAAGCTACCTAAAGCCCGACTGTTCAATTTGTCAGGTCCTGAGCATTTGACCATGAAGGAGTATATTGCTGAAAGTCTTCAGAAGGGGCATATAGGTCTTCCTTCTCTCCTGTGGCTGCAGGTTTTTTTTAGTTAAAAAAAAGATGGCGGTTTGCGTCCTTGCCTCAACTTTCGGGAACTCAACAAAATAATGGTGAGATACACCATTTTCCCTTTATACCAGACTTATGTAACCAATAATCAGGGGCCAAATGGTTCTCCAAATTTGATCTCTGGGGGCTTATAATCTGATAAGGGTGCGTGAGGGGGACTAATGGAAAACTGAATTCCTCACATCAAAGGGACGTTTTGAAAACCTGGCCATGCCATTTGGAATTACTAATGCTCCCGCTATTTTTCAAAATTTCATTAATGTGGTATTTGCTGACCTTACAGGATGTTTTGTCATTATTTATTTGGATGCTATTTTGGTGTTTTCCCCGGACAGTCAGACTCATTTGCAACATCTACGAGTGGTTCTCCAAAGACTCAGGGAAAATCAGTTATTTGCTAAATTAGAGAAAAGTTTGTTTTTTTGTACATGGACTGTCTTTTTGGGTCTGATTGTGTCCTCTGGGGGGTTTCGTATGGATCCCAGGAAGGTGCAGTCGATCGCTGATTGGGTTCAACCCCGAGACCTTAAGGGGCGCCATCGCTTCCTGGGATTCGCCAACTATTATCGTAAATTTATTTGGGGGTTTTCACAGGTGGTTAAACCCCTTACTGATCTTACCCGCAAGGGGGCGGATGTAAAAGATTGGTTAGGGGCCGCCAAGGAGTCTTTTTTGGCATTAAAAAATATTTCATGGCTGCCCCAATTTTGGTACAACCAGATTCGTCCAAACCTTTTATTGTGGAGGTGGACGCTTCAGAGGTGTGGGTGGGAGCAGTATTGTCCCAGGGACCTGCCACCTTGACTCGTCTCAAGCCCTGTGCCTTCTTTTCCCAGAAGTTCTCTTCCGCTGAGAGAAATTATGATGTGGGCAATAGAGAACTTTTTGTGGTCAAGCTGGCATTCAATTACGGTGATTACAGATCATGCAAATTTGGCATATATTGAGTCGGTGAAAAGATTTACCCCTAGACAAGCTCGTTGGTAGCTTTTATTCCCAGTTTAAGTTTTCTATTACTTTTCATCCTGCTTCTAAGAACTTTAAAGCCGATGCCTTGATCCAAATTTTTGAACCTGTGTTTCCCCCCGAACCGCCATCCTCCATTCTTCGCCCCGGGTTGGTGGTAGCAGGGATCTCGTCTAAATTGGAACTAGAGATTGAGGGGTTTCAGTCTTTGGCTCCTGCTTCCAAGCCAAGAGATAAATTGTTTGTCTCGGATCAATTTCTGGCTAAGTTTCTTCAGGAATTTCATGAGTCTAGATTGAGTGCTCATCCTGGGATCATGGCCACGTGAGAGGCAGTGGCAAGGGTTTTTTGGTGGGACTCATTGGGTTCTGATGTCAAAAAATTTATATCTTCATTTGGGGTTTGTGCACGTTCCAAAAGCTCTCATAGCCGGCTGGCTGGGGAAGTGGTGCCTTTACCGATTCCTGAGAGGTCATGGACTCACCAGTCCATGGACTTCATTACCAATCTCCCTCCATCTAGGGGTAATACTGTGATATGGGTGGTGGTGGACAGGTTTTCTAAGCAAGCCCATTTTGTTCCTTTGGCCTCATTACCGTCAGCTGAGACTTTGTCCAGATTGTTTTTTCAGCATGTGGTCTATTTGCATGGGGTACCCCTGAATGTATTTTCTGACAGAGGTGTGCAGTTTGTGGCTAAGTTTTGAAGGGCGTTCTGTAAAAAACTGGGTATTTCTTTGTCTTTCTATTCCGCATATCACCCGGAGAGTAATGGGCAGACAGAACGTACCAATCAATCCTTAAAACAGATTCATAGGTGTTTGACCTCTGTTAGGCAAGATGACTGGTGCGACGCTTTACCTGTGGCTGAATTCGTCTTCAATAACCAGGTACGTCAGTCCACTAGTATGTCCCCATTCTGATCAATTATGGCTTTAGTCCTCATTTTGGGGAATTCTCACGATTGGATTCAGGTTGTCCCGGGTTGGAGGGATCGGTTCAGCGGTTAAGGGATCTGTGGACTGATGTATGGTGTAATATTTCCAGGGCTCAAGGGAGGTATAAGTTGTTCGCTGATGGAAAGAGAACTCCAGGTCACATGTTTCAGGTTGGGGCGAAGGTTTGGCTTTCCACATGGAATATCAACCTGGAGGTTCCATCATCCAAACTGGGCCCTAGGTTCGTCTGGCCATACGAGATTGTGGAAATAGTCAATCCGGTAGCCTATAGGTTGCGTCTTCCAGCCTCATTTAAATTGTATAATGTGTTTCATAAATCTCTGTTAAAACCAATAGTGTCAATCAAGGAAGATTCTGGGTCAGCAGCCCCTCCAGTGTTGGTGGAGGGTCACAGGGAATATGAAGTTGGACACATTGTGGATTCTCAGCTGGTGCGCCTCTCTTTGCAGTATCTGGTGCACTGGAAAGGTTATGGGCTGGAGGATTGCTCGTGGGTTCCTGCTCACTTGGTGCATGCTGACCGTCTGGTTTGAGCATTTCATGCCAAACATCTAGGAGGCCTGGGGGTCCAGTGGCCCCCCGTTGTGAGGGGGTGCTGTCATGATCCTATGGTAGGCTTTGAGCAGGAGCCTCCGGGGTTAATGCTGGTGGCCTCCCTTTGAATAGGGGAGGGCTTTTTATAGCCACGGGAGGCTGGCATCCTTGTCAGTTATACTCCTGCCCTCGGCTGAGATAAGTGACCCCTGTACGCTTGTGTGTTTGTGCTTCGTGCCTGCTTTGTGAGTTTACACCCCAATTTTGACACGGCCTGTCCTCCATGTCGCACTTGCCTGTCGATTAGGTTCTGTCTGTGGATTATCTGATTTTCTGACCCCGGCTTCATTTCTGACTTTCTTTCCAGTTGTTTCCTCAGCTTTGGTATTACCCGCTCGGTTTCCTGACACCCGCTTGTACCCGGTACTTTTCTGCTATATGCCTGCAGGCGCCTCATTCGGTCTACCCCCAGTGTCACCCTCATTGCTCCGCTGTGCGCTCCGGGAGCTCCGGCGGCTGGCACCACCTCAGCCTCTCCTCCTGCGATCACGTGTCACAGGTCCTGCTCGCATGCGGCCGTGCCGCTCTGTGTCTGCGGGAGCTGTCAACCCATCCCGTTCTGCGCAATACGGGACTCGTGTCCAGACCTGGACAGGTTGGTCACAGAGTCCCTTACAGGTGCGTCAACACCAATGGATCCATCCTACTTAAAGTTGGAAAGAGAAGAAGATCTGCTACCCAGCAAAGAGAGCTACAGACAAGCAGTGGGGGGTGCTTCTGTACATAGCAACCACATCTCGTCCGAATATCACAGCCACAGATGGAATTCTCTGCCAACGTGTAAGTAAGTTATGCCAAAGAGACTGGAATGCAAAATTCTTCAATATCTTAAAGAAGCGCAAAGGCTAAATCTTAAGGCTACTTTCACACATCAGTTTTTTGCCGTCAGGCATGATCCGGCTTTTTTTAGAAAAAACGGATCCGGCATAAATTTTGGAGAACTATAGAAACGGATCCGTTTTTTTGCTGGATCCGTCTCTGTTCCTGGAGGCTGGCCAATTGGATCTGAGCATGCGCAGACTTAAAAAAAACGGATCCGGTGGCTGGATCCGTCTTTTTCTGGATCCGGCGCATTCCGGCGCCCATAGACTTTCATTGTAGCAAAAAGCTGGAAGCGCCGGATCCGGCGCTTCCGGCTTTTTCGCCAGAGACAAAAAACGTTACAGTAGACGTTTTTTCAAGACGCCGGAATGAGACAAGTTGCCGGATCCAGCAAAAAACGGATGAAACGCAATACCATCCGGCACGATCCAGCGCTAATGCAAGTCAATGGGGAAAAACCGGATCCGGCATTGCATTTTGCCGGATCCGTTTTTTCAAAAAAAAAAGCTGGATCGCGCCTGAAGGCAAAAAACTGATGTGTGAAAGAGGCGATATCTGCATAAGGAGGTCTCACTCTCCGAGGTTATGTAGATGCAGATTGGGTTTGAGATGCAAGTGATCGGAAATCAACAAGTGGCTACTTGTTCAAGTTAGGAGAAAATTGAATTTCTCTGTCCAGCAGAAAACAAGTGTCAGTCGCATTATCTTCTACAGAAACAGAATATATGGCTGCTGCTTATGCAAGTCAAGAAGTAATTTGGTTGAAACAACTTTTGGAACATTTTGGCAAGCCATTAGCTCAACCAACAGTTATCTATGAGGACAACCAAGGATGTATTAAACTTGCCAGCAGTGAGAAGATTAGTGCAAGGACTAAGCACATTGAGGTAAAACATCACCACTTACGTGATTTAGTGGAGCTGATGGTATGACAAAGCCATTATCAAGAGCCAAGTTTGTAGACTTCAGAACTACAATGGGACTAACAGGATAAGAATTTGTTAAGTGGGGTGTTGGAATATATTTGGTGCAACAACTCCATTCCTGTCTATAAGTGTTTAGTTGCTAGATGTGTATGCTGTTTATAAAGTTAGATAAAAAAAAACTCCCAGAGGCTCACACAGGGAGAGCATGCGACTGTATTTCCTGTTATCCTGTGTCTGTGTATGAGAGAAGCAGCTTGCTGTAGATGCTGCACAGATAGAAACATACAAATTATTTATTCCTGATCTATTAAGCATATTGTTCCTGTTTGTTCTTGAATAAAGAAGCTCTGTTTTCACACACTTGGAGAGTATCCTGAATAACCCGCTGCCAACACCCCCATGTAAAAATGTCCCCAGTCCTTTCTCCTTCTTTTGATAATCTCCCCCATGCTGGGACCTTTCCAGCAATAATGTCTCCATCCTGGTCCCTTCCAGTAATGATGCCCCCCATCCTGGACCTCATGCTATAACATTTTCTCAAAAAAATGTCCACAGGACCAGGGAAGAAATATCAAAAGTGCAGTCATATAATCCCTTTAAAAATATGAAACTTTAATAAATTGAGGTAAAAAACACCCCCCTACTGCAATAACACAATTAACAAACTCTATACAATAATAACCTACGATAGCCCTACACTAGCCTGCTATCCCTTCCTGACAGTAGAGGTTAGCACCCTAAAAGATACAATTTGGCGCCCCCACTCTGCGGCGGCTGTCCCAGACTCGCCCTAAATGACCCTTATAAACTACAGGTGGGAAAACAATAAGCAAATAAAAGAGATGAAAGATAGTGCTTAATATAATACACAGGCTATTAATGTACAGTATATAAAAGACAGGCCATTACATGTAAACATAGAGAAAACATAGAGAAACCTCTTGTATAACCAATAGATAGTAGCAAGTCTTGTCTTTTTGGGTATTAATAGACTACAGAAAACATAGATTCCATATGCATTATCAAATAAAGTAAAAAAAAAACTCTGCAGTAAAATCAGACAAGCACAGGCAAGAGGTAAAAAATAGCGTGGCTCAATAAAGGATCATCAGAATTATATCCATATTGGTTCTCATAGAAGGCAATGGATGATACCTATTGCCAAAAAAAAAAAAATTATAGAAACAGCTGGGGTTTAACCCAAACTTAGCTTCCAGCCTCGACGCGTTTCCCCGTCCACACGGTTCATCAGGAGGCACAATAAGGAACCAGCCAATTCATGGATGTGAGGTTTCCAGATAGAAAGGCAAACCAGAGGTGCCCCTTGAGAAAGGCACCGTTGCCAAAACGCGCGTCGGGGCGGGTGGGCTGGTCCTCTACAGCATTCTAATCTGCTTAAGGTATGTCCTGATATGACTCTGTGATACTTTATCTATGTGTTTAGGTTTTCATTTCTACTGCCATGCTATGCGTGGATGACTTTAGGGGATTTTTGCCTAATATATGATTGGATTATAATAGTATTGTTATGGGTGGTGGCTTGTGTAGCCCTTTATATACAATCTACCCATAAGCACATTTTCTACTCCATATAGAGATATACAGTATATGTTTATACCTTGCGGGTGTTCCTGTATGAGGGCTTAGCTCACCTTGGGCAATTTTATGTGTTGGAATTCATCTGATTCCACCTTTTTAGCCCCATTTTTGCAGTATGTCTGTTTTATATGTGCTATTTGTTTAATAAAGATGTTAACCCCTTCATGACCCAGCCTATTTTGACCTTAATGACCTGGCCATTTTTTGCAATTCTGACCAGTGTCCCTTTATGAGGTAATAACTCTGGAACGCTTCAACGCATCCTAGCGATTCTGAGTTTGTTTTTTCGTGACATATTGGGCTTCATGTTAGTGGTAAATTTAGATCGATAATTTTTGCGTTTATTTGTGAAAAAATCAGAAATTTGGCGAAAATTTTGAAAATTTCGCAATTTTCAAATTTTGAATTTTTATTCTGTTAAACTAGAGAGTTATGTGACACAAAATAGTTACTAAATAACATTTCCCACATGTCTACTTTACATCAGCACAATTTTGGAAGCAAAATTTTTTTTATTAGGAAGTTATAAGGGTTAAAAGTTGACCAGTGATTTCTCATTTTTACAACAAAATTTACAAAACCATTGTTTTTAGGGACCACCTCACATTTGAAGTCACTTTGAGGGGTCTATATGGCAGAAAATACCCAAAAGTGACACCATTCTAAAAACTGCACCCCTCAAGCTACTCAAAACTACATTCAAGAAGATTATTAACCCTTTAGGTGTTTCACAGGAACTAAAGCAACATGGAAGGAAAAAAAAAGGACATTTTAATTTTTCCAACAAAAATTTTCTTTCAGCATCAATTTTTTCATTTTCACATGGGCAACAGGATAAAATGGATCCTAAAATTTGTTGGGCAATTTCCCCTGAGTACACTGATACCTCATATGTGGTCAAAAACCACTGTTTGTGCGCACGGCAGGGCTCAGAAGGGAAGGAGTGCCATTTGACTTTTTGAATGGAAAATATGCTGGAATATTTAGCGCTTGCCATGTCGCGTTTGGAGAGTCGCTGTGTGCCTAAACACTGGAGCTCCCCCACAAGTGACCCCATTTTGGAAACTAGACCCCCCAAGGAACTTATCTAGATGCAAAGTGATCACTTTGAACCCCCAGGTGCTTCTCAAATTGATCCGTAAAAAAAAAAAAAAAGTACTTTTTTTCACAAAAATTATCTTTTAGCCTCAGTTTTTTCATTTTCACATGGGCAACAGGATAAAATGGATCCTAAAATTTGTTGGGCAATTTCTCCTGAGTGCACAGATACCTCATATGTGGTCATAAACCACTATTTGGGTGCACGGCAGGGCCCGGAAGGGAAGGAGCGCCATTTGACTTTTTGAATGGAAAATTAGCTCCAATCGTTATCGGACACAATGTCGCATTTGGAGATCCCCTGTGTGCCTAAACATTGGAGCTCCCCCACAAGTGACACCATTTTGGAAACTAGACCCCTTAAGGAACTTATCTAGATGTGTAGTGATCACTTTGAACCCCCAAGTGCTTCACAAAAGTTTATAACATAGAGCAGTGAAAATAAAAAATCATTTTTTTTCCTCAAAAATGATTTTTTAGCACGCTATTTCTTATTTTCACAAGGGTAACAGGAGAAATTGGACCCCAAAAGTTGTTGTCCAGTTTGTCCTGAGTATGCTGGTACCCCATATGTGGGGGGGGCACTGTTTGGGTGCACGGCAGGGCGCAGAAGGGAATGAGCGCCATTTGACTTTTTGAAATGAAAATTAGCTCCAATCGTTAGCGGACACCATGTCGTGTTTGGAGAGCCCCTGTGTGCCTTAACTTTGGAGCTCCCCCACAAATGTCCCCATTTTGGAAACTAGACCCCCTAAGGAACTTATCTAGATGCATAGTGAGCACTTTGAACCCCCAGGTGATTCACAGAAGTTTATAATGCAGAGCAGTGAAAATAAAAAATCTTTTTTTTTCCTAAAAAAAAATTTTTTAGTTGGCAATTTTTTATTTTCACAAGGGTACTAGGATAAATTGGACCCCAAAAGTTGTTGTCCAGTTTGTCCTGAGTACGCTGGTACCCCATATGTGGGGGGGAACCACTGTTTGGGCACACGTTGGGGCTCAGCAGGGAAGTAGTGACATTTTGAAATGCTGACTTTGATGGAATGGTCTGCGGGCATCATGTTACATTTGCTGAGCCCCTGTGTGCCTAAACAGTAGAAACCCCCCACAAGTGACCCCATTTTGGAAACTAGACCCCCCAAGGAACTTATCTAGATGTGTGGTGAGCACCTTGAACCCCGAAGTGCTTCACAGAAGATTGTAACGCAGAGCCATGAAAATAAAAAATCTTTTTTTTTCCTCAAAAAATGAATTTTTAGCTCGCAATTTTTTATTTTCACAAGGGTAACAGGAGAAATTGGACCCCAAAAGTTGTTGTCCAGTTTGTCCTGAGTATTCTGATACCCCATATGTGGGGAGGGACCATTGTTTGGGCACACGTCGGGGCTCGGAAGGGAAGTAGTGACGTTTTGAAATACCGACTTGATCGAATGGTCTGCGGGCATCATGTTACGTTTGCAGAGCCTCTGATGTGCCTAAACAGTGGAAACCCCCCACAAGTGACCCCATTTTGGAAACTAGACCACCAAGGAACTTATCTAGATGTGTGATGAGCAGCACTTTGAACCCCCAAGTGCTTCACAGAAGTATATAACGCAGAACCGTGAAAATAAAAAATCTTTTTTTTCCTCAAAAAATGAATTTTTAGCCCGCAATTTTTTATTTTCACAATGGTAACAGGAGAAATTGGACCCCAAAAGTTGTTGTCCAGTTTGTCCTGAGTACGCTGGTACCCCATATGTGGGGAGGAACCATTGTTTGGGCACACGTCAAGGCTCGGAATGGAAGTAGTGACGTTTTGAAATGCAGACTTTGATGGAATAGTCTGCGGTCGTCATTACGTTTGCAGAGCCCCTGATGTGCCTAAACAGTGGAAACCCCCCACAAGTGACCCCATTTTGGAAACTAGACCTTCCAAGGAATGTATGTAAGATGTGTTGTGAGCACTTTGAACCCCCCAAGTGCTTCACAGAAGTTTATAATGCAGAGACGTGAAAATGAAAAAATCATTTTTTTTCCACAAAAATAATTTTTTAGCCCCAATTTTTTATTTTCCCAAGGGTAACACGAGAAATTAGTCCCCAAAAGTTGTTGTGCAATTTTTCCTGAGTATGCTGATACCTCATATGTTGGGGTAAACCACTGTTTGGGCACACGTCAGGGCTTGGAACGGAGGGAGCACCGTTTGACTTTTCGAACGCAAAATTGGCTGGAATCAATGGTTGCACCATGTCGCGTTTGGCGACCCCCTGATGTGCCTAAACAGTGGAAACCCCTCAATTCTAACTCCAACCCTAACCCCAACACACCCCTAACCACAGCCCTAACCCTAACACATCCCTAACCACAAGCCTAACCCTAATTCCAACGCTAACCCTAATTCCAACCCTAACCCTAATTCTAACCCTAATTCCAAAACTAACCCTCTTTCCAATCCTAACCCTAACCCTCTTTCCAACCCTAACCCTCTTTCCAACCCTAACCCTAACCCTCTTTCCAACCCTAACCCTAACCCTCTTTCCAACCCTAACCCTCTTTCCAACCCTAACCCTAACCCTCTTTCCAACCCTAACCCTAACCCTCTTTCCAACCCTAACCCTAACCCTCTTTTCAACCCTAACCCTAACCCTCTTTTCAACCCTAACCCTAACCCTCTTTTCAACCCTAACCCTCTTTTCAACCTTAACCCTCTTTTCAACCCTAACCCTAACCCTAATGGAAAAATAAAAATAAAAATATTTTCTTTATTTTATTAGTTCTGCCTACCTATGGGGGTGATAATCGGGGGGTTTATTTAATTTTTCTTTCATTTTGATCACTGTGAGAGTGATCAAAATGAAAGAATGGAATCTGCAGCCGGCAGATTCGGGCGGGAGCACTGCGCATGCGCCCGCCATTTTCTAAGATGGCGGCGCCCATGAACCGGACCCGCCGGACACCGGGAGCGACAGGGGGACTTAGAAGGTGCCGGGGGAGGTGAGAGGGGGATCGGAGGCTGGCGGGGAGCAGAGGGAATGGGAGGGGGGCAGATGATGACAGCGGCGGCAGATCGCCGCTGTCATTCAGTTGCGGGGGGGGCGATCGCCGGTGGGGGGGTGGAATCAGTGTCTCCAGCCATGTCCGATGCTACAGCAGCATCGGCCATGGCTGGATTGTAATATTTCATCAATTTTCATTGATGAAATATTGCTATCGCTCTGATTGGCTGTTTCACTTTTAACAGCCAATCAGAGCGATCGTAGCCACGTGGGGGCGAAGCCACGCCCCCTGTGGTGAAGAACAAAGCCCCCTGTATCTGCAGGTCGGGTGACCTTTCAGTGACCTAGGTCACCCGACCCGCAGGGGGGCTTTAAAGTCATGACGCCACATAGGCGTCATGGGTCGTTCTGACACGACTTTTCATGACGCCTACGTGGCGTCAAAGGTCGTGAAGGGGTTAATATCCTTTCTGGACCCTGTGACTGCTTTTGTTTCTGGCTGCTTTTGCTTTTATATATTGTACATTAATAGCCTGTGTATTATAATAAGCACTATCTTTAATCTCTTTTATTTGCTTATTGTTTTCCCACCTGTAGTTTATAAGGGTCATTTAGGGTGAGTCTGGGACAGCCGCCACAGAGAGGGGGCACCAAATCGTATCTTTTAGAGTGCCAACCTCCACTGTCAGGAAGGGATAGCAGGCTAGTGTAGGGCGATCGTAGGTTATTATTGTATAGAGCTTGTTAATTGTGTTATTGCACTAGGGGGGGTGTTTTTTACCTCAATTTATTAAAGTTTCATATTTTTAAAGGGATTTTATCATTGCACTATAACATTTTCTCCAATGCTGCCCCCCCCAGGTAGAATTCACCAGAAGGAAAAAAAAACTATAAAATAGGCTGGATGAACATCTCTCTTGCTGCAAAAATCGTAGATGAAGGTTATTTTATTGGACGCGTTTCAATGCCGCATTAGCGACTTTTTCAACCATAAAAAACAATAGAAATATGTCTAATAGTTTATTAGTTTAATATTTCTGATTTGCGCATTAGAATAAAAGTACAATACAATTTATACCAGTCTGTCATTTTCTTAATAATTTATTCTGTTTGATTGGTTATTGAATGTTATAAGTCACATTTCATTTGTGATATCTTGTATTAAAGGTATGTAAATTACTTTATAGCTCCAGTTGGTTAGAAAAAGGTTAACAAAAATAGTTTTTAAAACTCATCACCATCCTCCCCCTCTCATTCTTTCAATATTCAGTCCCTCTGGTCTACCTGCTTCACAGCTCGTGGCTACCGTCTTCTACAATCTGTCCCAAGAGGTTAAGGAATTATTATCCTTGTCTGCAAAAGAAAAAAGGGATGTTATAGGCTGTCATAGCTAGAGTAAGATCCCACTGTTGATCTATGGCCTTGGAGGACAAGGTACAACTGACATTATTAGGTATACTTTTGTGAAGGGCAGGTTAAGAAGCTGTTGAGATGAATCTTCCCACTTAAGCCTTAATTTCCTTTCAACCGATGTGTGAATACAAACCACAAACAGGAATTATTCTAAGCCTTTTGTTGAGAGTAAAACATACATCAGAAAATCAATGTTTTTTACTATTTAAAAGCATATAATAGTATGTACACTTGTTTTATTATAAGATTTATACCATGATATTGCAATTGCAATGCCACACTATGCTGCCAATCAGTGCCCAAGTAATGCAGAAGGAAGAAAATCACCGCCATCATTCAAAGTAGCGTACTTTGTTGCAACCTCAGTGGATTGATCACAGCCACTTGGCTTCATGAACAACAGGTGCTTCACCCCAGACAATGTCTCGTAGAATTCAGGGAAGTACTGGAGATGAACGGGAGGCGCTTAGTGTCCAGTAAAAAAATGTTCTTTATTAGATAAATTTAAAACATGGATGCAGGGGAGCTGGTCACCTCCAGGACAGTACCTGGCCCC
The DNA here is from genome assembly GCF_039654945.1 of Dendrobates tinctorius. NCBI lineage: Eukaryota > Metazoa > Chordata > Amphibia > Anura > Dendrobatidae > Dendrobates > Dendrobates tinctorius. The sequence goes on from NW_027361697.1 coordinate 60,693,998, forward strand.
ATTGAAGCGTTGGCTGGACACGAAACGGCCATCGTACCAGAGGCAACCCAATCCCCTTTATCCATGTTTTATGTTTATCTAATAAAGAACAGGGTTTTTTTTTACTGGATACTGAGTGCCACCCATTCATCTACTTACCTGGAGTGCCCAAGTAATGCCAACATACAATGCCTAAAACAAATACTGCAAATTCATGCCACAATACTATCACTGTAAACCACTACACATTATAGTGTGGCTGTAGAGATGACTTTAATCTGGGGTGGTAAATGAGTTAGGGGTAACATTCCAGTAGCTCGGGAGCAGTAATGCACAGCCTGGTCTTTCATGGCTGTCTGTTTTAGAGGATCACATTTTCTGAGTTAACCGCTTATCATTCCTATAAATTATAGTCACTGCATAGTTAGCAACCTCTCCAACTCATATAGTCTATTCTGGAAGGCCAAATGGGAGTCAAGTGATTTAATTATCCTCCTTTTTGGGAGACCCAAAGGTGTATAAGCAGTACTCATTGAGTACTCAATCTGGTTCTGAGCTGTGTGTCTCCCCTCTTTGACATTGGAACTACATATGAGGAGTCACATACAGAAAAACATTTGTGTCCAAATGGTTGGCGGCTACTCAAGATTGTATTGTGATATCATCCTAATACAGCACCACAGCTTTTAGGCTGAGTTCACACGTGGCTTTTTTTCGCGTTTCCGCGGTGGTTTTAACCGCGCGATTTTGCAGTGAAAAATAAGCATCCCATGCATTCCTATGGGATTCCGCAATGCTGTGCTAATGCTGCGGTTTTTACTGCGGCGGAATCGCTTCGCGGTAAAAAACGCAGCATGCTCATTAATTTGCAGAATCGCGGCGATCCCGCACCCATAGGAATGCATTGTTCCGCTTACCTCCCGCATGTGGCTGTGCCCACCATGCGGAAAGTAAGCAGAACAATTGCGGATGGTACCCACGGTCCGGAGGAGAGCAGACTGTCCTCCGGGCTTTGGGTACCATATCCCTGTAAAAAATAGAATTTAAAATAAAAAATATTGCTATTCTTACCTTCCGGCGTCCCGCGCAGCATTCCCGCCTCTCTCCACGCTCCCGTTCCCAGCGAATGACCGCGAGACATCGCGATCCCGTGAGAACGGACGTCATCGCGGGCATTTTCGCAAAGGATTACTGGGAACGGATGCGCGGGACGTCGGAAGGTAAGAATAACACCATTTTTTATTTTTTTTTACATTCTATCTTTTACTACTGATGCCGCATAGGCGGCCTCAGTAGTAAAAAGTTGGTCACACTCGTCAAACACTATGTTTGACGAGTGTGACCAACCTGTCAATCAGTTCTCCAAGCAATGCTACAGATCGCTTGGAAAATGCTAGCATTTTGCAAGCTAAATACGCTTGCAAAATGCTAGTTTTTCCGTGGGAAAATCACGGGAATTTAAAATGCGATTTTCCCGCGGAATGGAATTCCGGAATTCTCGCGGTAATTTCCGTGAGAGTTCCGGTACGTGTGCACTTAGCCTTACAGTTGGGATTGGTAAGCTCTTTACAATCATCCATTTTTTTTTTCAAATGTTAGTAAAGGCAGAATGCCTGGCAAGGGGCTGGATTTTATACACCTATGACAATGGGTCTAAATCAGGGTTCCACAACTCCACTCCTCAAGGCCCACCAACAGATAATGTTTTCAGGATTTCCTTTGTATTGCACAGGTGAAACAATAATCACCTGAGCAGTACTAAGGAAATCCTGAAAACATGATCTGTTGGTGGGCATTGAGGAGTGGAGTTGGGGAACCCTGGTCTAAATGATAAATCTGAATTCAATGATTAAGAGGTGAGTCTGAACATTTTTGGCTAAACAGTGCACATGCTAGAGATATAATACAGAAAAAATTAGCTTACCTACACATATGATTGTTGTAGCCACCTTTACACACCTTCTGTGATATAGTCATTGACATTCAGATTGTCTCAGATCAAACACCTTTCAACACCATTTTCCTAAGATCATCCATGCATAAGCTCATTATTATTTATTATGTTTTGCTCATATTGTACCATCATATTCCACAGCGCATTACAGACATTATCATCACTGTCCTCAATGGGGCTCACAATCTAAATTTCCTATCAGTATGTCTTTGGAGTGTAGGAGGACATTGGAGAAAACCTACACAAACATGGGGAGAACATATAAACTCCTTGCAGATATTGTCCCCAGCGCTACAAAGTAACAGCGCTATCCACTGAGCCACCGTGCAGCCAAATTTATAACCTAAACATTCAATTATAACTAATCTTACATGTCTTAGCAGAAACAAATCAACTAATTCATCTTCTTTAAAAATCATCACAACTTCCCTCGATCTCAAAGTGGTTAAACAAAGACGATGAATTTTACTATGTCAAAGAAATTACAGCCATTTATGTTGTTTATAGACTCTTTAGTAGAAGCAGGACCTCTCTATGTCTGAGCCTCTTTTGATTTGTAGCTGCTTCTTCCTCTTTCATCTCTGACTTATATAGGTAGCAGATGTAACCTGATCTCTCAGTGAAGATGAAAATCCATTCCCTCTTTGTCTCAATTGTGTTGATTTTATCAAGTAATTCAAGGTAAATGATCAGTGCAGGATGAAGGGGGAAGAGGGCCTGATAATATGATAAGTGAAGCAAGATATACAGTACTACAAAGATTCTTATTTTTACTAGTATGTTTGATATATTGAAAAAGGGAATCAAATGTTATTGTCTAAGCCTTCCTTAAGGTACCGTCACATTTAGCGATGCACCAGCGATACCGACAATGAAACAACCCGGTCAGGATCGCTGGTGCATCGCTAAATGGTCGCTAGTGAGCTGCCAAACAGGCAGATCTCACCAGCGATGCAGCAGCGGTCGGCCGTCGTTACTTACCTGTCAGACGCGGCGATGAAGACGTCCTCCTGTCCGCGTCCACGCGTCGCTCATCGGCGCCAGCAGGAAGCGGCCGACGAGAAACGGCCCAGGACGTTCTCGCGCGATCAGCGATAAACATCGGGGGAGCCGGTCGGAGGTAAGTATCACACATAGCGATATCGCTAGCAATATCGCTGCTGCGTCACAAAATCGGTGACACTTAAGCAATATCGCTAGCGATCTCACTTAGTGTAACGGTGCCTTTAGGATATGTTCCCAATTGCATCAGGGGCCTACATTACATCTTCAGGTACTTTGCTAGTAAGGATAACGCCACTTGCATGCATCATTCTTTTTTACGCAATGCCCAAAAACCCAATGGACCGCCTTGCCAGTGTCCAGCATTTGATGAAGCTCGCTATGAGTTGTGATTTCCATTTACAGCAATGTGAATGTGAGGACCAAGGAAGGCAACGTCCGAGAGTGGACCCTCTGGATCGCGGAACTGGAGCTCCCGGGGGCGAGCGCGCCAGGTGGAGCCGACCCCTATACAGGGACCGTTAGGGGCAGACCCTCGGAAGACAGACACCGCGACAGCTAGAACCAAGAGGGGTCAAAGGACCAGAGAACAACTGGGGGAATCAGAGCACAGACAGGACCGGAGATACAGGACGGATCAGGAACACAGAGCAGAGTACGGAATACAGGACGGAGTATGGAGTACAGGATGAAGTACGGAGTACAGGACGGAGTAGAGGACTGAGTACAGAGTACAGGACGGGGTACATGGTACAGGACGGAGTACGGAGTACAAGACGGAGTACGGGACTGAGTGAGGAGCACAGGACGGAGTACGGAGTACAGGACGGAGCGCAGGACTGAGTACAGAGTACAAGATGGAGCACAGGACTGAGTACAGAAAGAAGTTGTAGGGGGGACCCCTACAACTCGGACAGAATACCGCAAGGGTTAGCACGCGATAATCAGGCGTCTCCACCATCTTGGAGATGCCTAATATACCATAGGCCGCTGGATGATTGGGCGGCCAGGACCACTGGGCGGGCACTACAGGGTCAAGAAACATGCAGAGCGCGCGTCCGCGGCCTAGGGCGCCTTTGCGTGACAGCCACGCACCGAGAGGACGGGAGCGAGGAGGCGGGCACAGCGCGATGAGCCATGGGCGGGTAAGTGGAGGCAGCGGCGGGCCCCGCCACTGCTGGAACGGCGGCGGTCACCGCCGACGTGACTGTGAACAGAGTCTAACTTATTTTCACTTCAGATAGTTTGTTTGTTAATTGCACTGGAATTATCAGACTTTCAAAAAGAGATTTACCTCTATGGAATGAAAAAGCTTTCTTCTATTTGACTTTGGTCGTGGTAAGAGGTAAGAGGATGGATAAAAATAATTCTTTACTTTTGTGTACTTTTTATTCTTCTATATAAAAAAAGAAGAATACAGGCAGTCCTCCACTTTTGAACATCTGACATATGTACAACTCGTGGATACGAACCTCGGATGTTAAAGAAAACAAAACAACTAATGCTCACCTCACTTCTCATCTATCTAGGTGCCATGTTGCCCCCCGTCCTGTGCACTTCTATCCAGTCATGAGTTAAATTAATGGCCTTTTTCCTCTGGCCCAGGTTTTTCGGTCATGTCCATGCCTCGCAAGCTACTGTGTAACATAAGGTTGTGACGTCAACTTCTCTGGAATGGATGCAGCCAGACGTTGTCTGCTATACTGAAGAGACCAGGGATGTAGCGCGCTACGATGGAAAGAAGAGGATGAGACAGTGTGAAACAATCAGAGGGGCAGCCAGAGAGATCAACAACGAGGTAGCAGTTTTAGTTTCTTTCCCTCAGCCTTGTTCAAACTTATGTACAAATTCACATTACAAACAAACCTATAGTCCCTAAGGCCTGTTTCACACATCAGTTTTTCTCAATCAGTCAAGATCCGCCATTTTGTGAAAAAAACGGATCCACCAATTTTCATTGCGTTTTTTTCCCCATTGACTTTCATTATCGGCGGATTTTGATTGATGGCTGTCCGTTGCGTCCGTATTTCTGCGGATCCGCCAAAATTTTGGCGTCCGCAGAGATCACCGAACGGACTATGCAACGTTTTTTTGCAGTCAGGATCCGCACTTTTGCCTTTTAACCCTGAATCAAGTGTCGCTGCTGGTTGAAAATTCTCTCTCCTTACCCGCAACCTCCATTCCTCGATCTCCAGCCCCATCATCGCACGATCACCATCCCCATCATCGCGCGATTACCATCTCCATCATCGCGTGATCACCATCCCCATCATCGCACGATCACCATCCCCCTCATCGCGCGATCACCATCCCCATCATCGCGAGATCACCATCCCCATCATCGCGCAATCACCATCCCCATCATCGCATGATCTCCAGCCCCATCATCGCGCGATCTCCAGCCCCATCATCGCGCGATCTTCAGCCTCATCATCGCGCGAGATGACCAGTATTATTTTTTTTTTTTTTTCCTATCGCAGTTCCTTTAAATTTTTACCATCGGCGGATCCGTACATCCGCCGATCCGCTGTCCCCCGTTTCTGTCAGTCTGCCTGCGAATCCGTTTTCTGCTATTTTGGCGGATTTATACTGACAGAAAAAACTGAAGTGTGAAACAGGCCTAACTAGTTTGTGACCCAGAGATTGCCTGTATTCATTTTGTAACAAGTTGGAAGGGGGGAGTTGTGGCTGGGCTATTTAAAGGCACAGTAGATAGAATCAACTGAGCACATCCGCCATGGCCAACGTACCCAGGCTTTCTGACTGGGAAGCAGCAGATTCCTCTTCCCTCGAGGCTGCAAGTCCAGCCCCTTTATTTAACTAATTCTGCCCCTAACTATATACAGCATAGTTAATACAAAAACAGGAAATAAAGGAACATTACACTTTGTACCATAGGACACGTGAAACACAGCACAACATAATGACACATAGAACATACAGGCACATAACACATTAGGCATAACTTATTTTACAGAAAGTGCACGGGGGTCACACAAAAGGAGAGGAGGGCGCAACTGATGGGACCAGCCACCCCTTACACATTTCACAAACATTCAACCTAAATGGAAATATTTCTTATCACTAGGTTATTATGGTTGCAGGATGCTAATCAAGAAATAATTGCGTTGTTATTTTATTTTACGCCACATCTCCAAATTTTAAACAGTTGAAGCCACCAATGATCAATTTTCTATGGCATAGCCTAATGGTATACCATAAGTTATATTAGTGAAAAAACATGTAAAAAAATTGTCCAAGTTTCACAACCCCTTTTTGTTTGAGGGTTCCTTGTGATCAAGTATGCATTGGAAAGGATGGGGAATCCAATGCTAGCACTGATGTAAGAAAACTCTTCTACCAGTTCAACATACACTTAAAGGAACAATCCAGGAAAAACCTTTAGACTCTAATATTCTGCCTAGGATGCAGTGTTTGATTAAAATAATCAAAGAACACCCTGTGCCAGGCCTAAGGCCGGTTTCACATTTGCGCTTTATAGCGCAGCGACGGCCTGCGCACGGCCGCCACTAAGCCCCGCCCCCTGCCGCCTCCCTGCCCGCCCCTTCCGGTCATCACTGCCTTCTAGCGCACATGGGCGCTTGCGATCTGCGCACCCTATCGTTAGCATAGGGTGCGCAGATCGTGCGCTGGCCGTGCGCTAGCAGGATTTTGCCGTGCGCTGCGCACATTTGAAGGTGCGCCGTGCACGCCGAAATGCAACATGCTGCGTTGGGCGCACACGGGCGCACCTTCAAAAGTGCGCAGTGCACGCCAAAATCCTACTAGCGCACGGCCAGTGCACGATCTGCGCACCCTATGCTAAAGATAGGGTGCGCAGATCGCAAGCGCCCATGTGCGCTAGAAGGCGGCGATGACCGGAAGGGGCGGGCAGGGACCCGGCAGGGGGCGGGGCTTAGCGGCGGCCGTGCGCAGGCCGTCGCTGAGCTATAAAGCGCAAATGTGAAACCGGCCTAACAGAGTTCTTTTAAAGATTATTTTAAGAAAGGTTTCACATACTACTCGTATGTATATATTTATGGCTAAAATACAATTTAACAGTTATTTGCTATTATATGATCTTTACAATTGTGTAGCATATCTTTTTTACTAATACGTTTTCCCACTTAGAAAAAAAAGGCATTTTGTGATTTCATTAATGTTCATAAATAGCATGTAACTGATGGTTCCAACTTCAAGAACATAACTGATCTAATTCATAGCCCAAGACGAAAGGTTTAGAAAAGGTTCTGCCCCTCTCAGCAAGTTCAGAAATATCTGCACCACCAGCATCATCACATAACCTCTGTGGCCCAGTTATAAAAGATAAATGTCAGCACCTCTGGGATTCTTTGAGATGGCTGTTTTCCCCTCTTCTTTTTCTTGTTAAGTAAGTGATTCTTCAACAGTCTTCTATTAATTAACATGGGTCATTAACTCTTTTCATGCTGAGCGGATGTGTTGTGAACACCTATAAAATGCATGTGGATAAGCGATCCTTGGGTTATATGAGAGTGCACCTTATGTTAAAAAATGCTAAATACAACAATGCTACATCCCATTTGGGGTCTTAAAACTCCAATACACACCACAAACAGTACTTTCCCATATTCCTGCATTATTGTAGGGTCGTGCTAGCAGAATTGGAAGAAAGAATCAATAAGAATTTATTATAATTGTACTTAATAACATATTTTTCAAATTATATTAAAACATTTTGAAACATTATATTCAATTAAATTATGTTTTTATGTCATTTTATTTGATTCTGTCCCTAAAGTTGAAAAAGTGCTTTGGAGAACAGAGATACATTTTGCTGATCATGTATAATGCAATTGTATATTTTAGCTTAAGTATGTTGACCATATATAATGATGTTATTATAAATCTCATTTTCAGGCAAACTGTTAGGAAACATTCTTCTCTTTATTGACCAGAAAAGTGAATGATGACAAGGAATGTTTCTTATTCTGGAAGACATTGCACAGATAGGTTATTGTTGAATTTGGCACAGTATAACCCCATGTCTCCTTTGGTGGCACTGAAGGGAAATTAAATATTTTTTGCCAGTTTCCACCTTAGACAGTAAATGATTACTAAGGGGTCTATTAAAGAAGCCCTCCCATGAAGTTTTTTTTCATTAAATCTGTGTATGTCTGTGTTCTACCTTCTTCCACGTATGACGCTATGTGGATTCCAGCATACGGCTTAACCTTTTATCCACTCCCAGAAACAAGACTGTATGGGTGCTTAAGTCTATATTTATTGGGATGATATGGACAAAAATGGGAGATGATAACAGATGGTATAGTAGAACACAGTAGTAGATGAGATCATGGGTTGTTGTACACAGTTGTAGATGATATCTGAGATTGTTGAACACAATTATGGATGATTCAGCAGATTGTTGTACAAAATGTGGATGAGTCAGGTACAAGCTATAAGAAACAGATTATGCATTATGTCAGTACTGGTAGATAATATCACAGCAATACAGGGTACTATCACAACAGTAGCAATGATACAGGATGCTGTTATATCGATAGCATGCATTATATAGAAGCTGGGTAATACAACATACACAGCAGCAAAGGAGAAAGATATCTAAAATAACTCATGGCTGCTAGCTATGCATTCACTGGGCAGAGGATGCTGTTATGATTGGGTCACCAAGGAGGAAAGCAAGACCAAGCTAAGCCAAAGAAAACCAGAGAGGTTGGTAACTAAGCAGATTGCAGACCCCTGATCCTATCCACACAACTAGCCGTAGCCGTGGAGCGCACCTACGATGATTCTAGACGCCTCGACACAGCCAGAGAACTAAATAAGCCTAAAGCAAGAAAGGGGAAATCTAAACTGCCCCAGAGCAGACCCCAAAGGAATAGATAGCCCCCAAACATATTGTCGGTGAGACAAGATGAAAACACAAATGCAGGTAGGAAAATAGGCTGAGCCAACGATGGGGCCCACACTAACTAGACAGGACAGGAAAGGAAAGACACTGTCTGCAATCACGCCAAAAACCCTGCAAAAAATGTCCAACACGTCTGATAGAAAAATACTGAAGTCACTCAACTTTGCCCACTATATCAGCACTCTGGCATATTCTGAAAGCAGCGCAAAAAGAGGCCAATCTAATAAGGGACAAAAACAAACTGGCACAAGCAGTAACATAAGGATGGAATTTCAGCAAAGCCCCAGTCGGGGCTGGCTGACCATACAAAACTGAATAGACAAAACCAAATCAAATGTGAACACTTAGCTTGAGCATGCAGGGACTGAGCTGGAAAATAAGACCTCAGGAGGTAGGAAAAAATTACCAGCAGGGATAGAGGGAGTCGGCTGTCTTAAATCTAGTCAGAAACTCCAGATGTCCAATCGTCCTCCTCATTATCAGGTGGCAGGCCTCTGTTAATTAGATCAGCTCCATTACCTCCTGTAACCACCAGAGGGAGCCCGGAAAGAGAACTCACGACCCCTCTGGCAATATAACCAACTCCACTACCTTCACTAGTAACCAGAGGTAGGCCAGAAAGTGAATTCACAACAGGATGCATGTAACTATCACGCAGTGTAATAACAATAGAGGAGCTGAACATGCATTGCAAACATCATGAGGGGCTGCATTATGGCTGCTAACATAGATGCATAACTCATAATTTTCATTAGGGCGGTTCTGAACAGTTAACAATTTAGGAAAACAGAAGATTCCAAACACATGAATAAGAAAGAGAAGGGCAACTTATGACACCTACTGGCGATAGCTGGATCAGCACTTAAAAAATCTTGCTGCACAGAATGGGCAGAAAAGTGTGTATGTAGAGTAGTCTGTTTGTGTTAATATACCCATCTACCACTTTCTTCCCAGTTCTGCTCCTCTTCTTAGTGATGTCACCGCTCTGCAGACTCTCCACGTCACACTGCACTCTACGTGAGATGGAAGTGCCTCTTATAATGTAAGCCTACGCAGTGTCAGAACAAGGCCCCATAGGCGTACATTGTGAAAGAGGCTTTCAGCTCATACATAGAGCATAGAGTGACCCAGAGAGTGTGAAGTGCGGTGTTGTCACTGAGAAGAGGAGCAGAACAGCGCTAGATACCAGAGAAGGTGACGATAGGTGAGTAGATTAAAACACACTCCACACCATACTCGTATGCACAGGTATATTGAAAAAAAACTTAATCGGTGGGGTTCTTTAATCGGACAATAAGAATTCATTTAGGTTTAGTGGACCTTCCTAATAAAAAGGATGCGTCCAAGATAAAGAACCCCTTATGCACTTTGTTTTAAATTACATTTACTTTTGTTTTAAATTGTACTTTTATTAGTTCGTTAAATGTTACGTAAAGCACAATATATTTCAGATTTGTAATGTCCTAAAAGGACACCTGTAACCAATTCCCATAATGCTGCATCAAAAGACCAATAATTGCGCTCATTTTCTAACTACAATTGCCATACTTCTTGCCATTAAGTGTGAACTAAAGTGCCTTTAAGTCAGAATGCATCTGACATGAAATAAAGAAAATGCATTATGCAGCTGACCAATAGTGATCCATCCCATGTGGACTTGAAAGCTCTTGAATCCTAATGGAAATTTGGAAGCTGACGAGACTATACAACTACCCAAAAAGTCAAAATGACCATTAAAAAGTAGTATGTTTGAATTATAATTCATTAATTTATTGAGAATAAATGATCATAAATGTCAGCAACATAATTCAATAATATTTTTTGTTTTCCATACAAATGCCACTATCAGCTGTTCTCATTGTACCAAGATGACTTCTTCAATAACCACTTATCCTCCTGAGCTCCCGGTTTGTTTTATCAGCTGTCAGCCATCTCCCTACTGGGGTCCAAATTTGGGAAAACGTTTGCAAAACTAGAACTTTGAGTTATTATTTCAAAAATGATTTTTTTTCTTGAAGATTCTAGATAAGATGATGATGACATGAATTTCAACAAGTTGAAGTTTTCCCCCCTCCCACCATCTTTTCACATTCCAGGTTCATTGCAGTAATGAGAATCCCAGTACAATCAAGTGTTAACCATGGTACTGCAGAGTACATCCACAGTACAGCTGCTGTTAAGGGCCTGTCACACTAAGCGATATCGCCAGCAATTTTGTGACATTATAGCGATATTGCTAGAGATATCGCTATGTCTGATACTTACCTCCGACCGCTCCCCCGCTAGTTATCGCGGATCGCGCGAGAACGTCCTGGACCATTTCTCATCGTCAGCTTCCTGCTGGGCTTCCTGCTGTGACGACGAGCGACGCGTGGACGCGGGCGGGATGACGTCAGGATCGCCTCGTCTGACAGGTAAGTAGCGACCCCCGACCCCTGCGATGTCGCTGGTGAGATCTGCCTGTATGGCAGCTCACTAGCGACCACTTAGCGATGTACCAGCGATCTTGACCGCGTAATATCGCTGGTCTGGATCGCTGGTACATCGTTAATTGTGACAGTACCTTTATAGTGAAGCATTGGATGATTCCGACTGGAATTAATGATTTCTATGGACACAGTGGGGGGGGGTACATTAAGTTACAGAGAGCTATTCTTTGCCTGTAGTTTTCATTGAATTCAATAATTCTACTGACATTGATGAACATTGGTGCCTTTTCTATGGAGGAAAGATTGCATGGTTAATAGAGGTGGTTTCCTGATCAAAGATCCCCTCTCTATTACTTTAGCAAGCACCAAAAAAAGCATTTTAAATGATTAATCTAATATATAAAAGCACATTTGTATGAGAGCTTTTCTTTGCTTCTGCATGTTCATTTTACAGGCGCTTTTACTGAAATTCATCAAATTAGGAAGCTAATTTGTATTTATTGGGACAGCAAAAGGCTTAAAATTCCAGCGTCTAACCTGTATTATACGAAAAATAATATGAGGTTGATCCTAGAGAATATACCCTAAGGGAGTCATCCCTCAAGCATACGGAAAAACCAATCCAAAGACATGAAAAATGCACTTTCTTTATAACGTCTTGATAAATCAGCACCAGAATTAATGCAAAAGTCTCGGGATTTGAAATTTTTTCATCAGGCTTATTAAATATTCATTGAATCAGCCATCGATTGGATCTTTTCCCTACTGTTGCATAACATTTCCAAAGCAACTTGGGTTTTGAACCCCCCCCGATTATACAGTCACTGTTTTTGGACTGATTCTTATGCTGTTAGTGTCTGATTTACAGTGTCTACTTAATAAACAGACAAAACACAGCAAATCGCTACTGGGCCTATTTATTGGATGCTTAGTTACTGATGTCCCTGATGTCCAACACGTTGCCAATTAAATTGTTAAAATAGCATACTAATTTGTAGTTAAAACACCATAAAAGTGACGAAATTAAGTTTAATAGGTGAGAAAATGTTTAGGTTACATGTGAATTTTGCATGCACGTGTGGCCAGTACTGTTTGTTGCTTACCTTTTTAACACTGAAATATCAGAATTAGTCTAGAACAGAGAAATTTAGAAATCATATTAGTCCAAAATTTGTCCTTATGTCAAACTAAAAAGAACTCCAGGAAGAAGGCCTGTACTGCAAACATTATTTTAGTGAGAAAAATATTTATATTTAGAGAAAATTCAGTGATCTCTCTGGTTAAGTAACAAAAACTGTTTCAAAAAGTTTTGTGTAAATGACAACTATAGTTTTTACTTTTTCCACATTTTACATTATACAATGGGCACACATCATGACATAATAGACTGAATACTGTAATTATGTTCTTTGAGCACTATCCACGTAGGAAAAACTACTAATTGAAATCAGGAAGATGAGTGCATGTAAGATATTAAACCATGGGAACCTCTAGTAAAAATAGCAATGAGAACCATCATTCTTCATTACTTAATAAAATCACACAAAGTGGGAAAGGCCTTCAGATTAGCTTTATCATCTTTATTATATCTGTTACAAAAGTTCCATAACTGGTTTATTTCTTGCAACTTATACAGTCAAGATGCTTGGGAAATTACAACACCATCATCACATAGCATTAATGGTAGTGATGGGCGTTGTTCAGGTCGATCAAATTGGAATACTCGGGTACTCGGACAGAACAACGAGCCGAATGTAAGTCTATGGGAGACCCGAGCATTTTTGCCCCGATCCCCCCCCCCCGGGGGTCCTTTTAAGATCTAAAAACATCTCAAATTGATGGAAACACTGCTCAAATGACATGGGGACATCATGGGGATCGCCCCTGGAAGCATTCCTGACTCCTAGTTCACAGCTTTAAACAATGCTGTCAGAGTTTTGTGCCATGTTTACCGCTGCACCAAAAAACATACCAAAACAAAACCAAAACAGATTTTGCTGGGAAATATGTTAAGGTACATCCTTTCCAGGTTAATAACTTGTATATAAGGCAAAATAATTAACCCCAGACCAAAATGTTCCTCCACCACTTTGGCTATGTTCAGACGCAGCGTTTTTATAGCGTTTTTCAACTTTTACATTGCTTCCAACCAAAACAAATGCATTTACTGGGAAATGTCATTGCAACATTTACCAACCCTTGCTGGCCATGTGGTGTGTGACACATAAACTGACTGTCATGATCTCAGTGCGGGTTTGACTCGCACACGTGGGGTTAATGTTTGGAACCAGTGCTGATGACTGGCATTTCTGGGGTTAAAGGTTGTGATCCCGGTGCAGGCTTACCTGCACACCTGGGGCTATGATTGTGGCCTCTCCCTGGTTCTGGGGGAGGCTTCTTATAGCCTCAGGACGCTCCCATCCCTGTCAGTTATACTTTCGCCCTTGGCATTGTGTGGTGACCCCTGAGTGTGTTTGTGCTGTGTTCTGATTACTTGATTCTCTGTGTATGACTCGGTCTGTTCCCTGGATATCGCTTTGGATTCTGCCTGGTACCTTATATGTCTGTTTGGTTTTGACCTCTGCTTGGCCCTGATTATCCGCTCTGTCTCCTCCCTGGTACTGTACTGTGATCCTGTGTATGACCTTTGGCTTTGTCTGACCTCCCATCTGTTTATCTCTCCTGTACCTCGCTGGTCTGTACTGTGCATAACCTCTGCTTTGCTTGGACTCTGAGTTCTCTTCCTTCTCTGTGTGCAGGACGCTAAGCCCCGCCCCCTTGCAGTCACATGACCATTCACATGACCATAGGTCCTATGCTGGCTTCCTAAACTTCAGCATCCACAGGTCCTGTGCATCGGTACTTTCTGGCTGTACCTGACCCCGGTACCCCTACATTGCGGGTGAGTCACTGCTCAGGGGAGGCTGCACGCCGGCGCTGACACTCAGGACACACGCACTGGCTCAGTGAGCAAGTACAGTGCGGTGTTCCTGACATTATAACTGACCATTTCAGTTTTTTTTTCTTCAGAAAAAAAAAAAAAAAAAGTGTGTGTTATCCTCATGGATCCCATACAAGCCTTGTCTGATCAGGTCAAGCACCTGACCCAAATGTTCCATAAGCTCAATGTGGAACAACGCACGATGGCCCAGACCCAGCAACAGTTGGTGGTTACTGTGCAGGGGGCTGTCGATGCAGGGGCTTCTAGTTCTGGGGGTAGGGATGTGTCATTAGCGTCCCCCGAATCTCCGGTCAAATTGCCAGACTTTTTCTCAGGGACAAAAAGGAGTTCAGGTCTTTCAGAGAAGGATGCAAGCTTTTTTTTTCTCTAAGGCCCCGCTCCTCCGGGGATGAGTTCCAGAGGGTGGGGGTCATTATTTCCCTACTTCGGGGGGCTCCGCAAGCATGGGCTTTCTCTCTGTCTTCCTCTGCTCCTGAACGTATGTCAGTGAACGCATTCTTTGAGGCCCTCGGGCACATTTATGATGAACCTGACCGAGTGCGATTGGCAGAGGATATGTTGATGAGTGTCTGTCAGGGGAAACATTCAGCTGAGTGGTTTTGTTCTGAGTTCCGCCGCTGGGCTGCAGAGGTCTCTTGGAGCGACGCCGCTCTCCGAGGACTCTTTCGCAGAGGCTTGTCCGAGCGGCTGCAGGATGCCTTGGCGTTACATCCCCCACCTAACTCTCTCGAGGACGCCATGACCCAGGCCGTCCGGATGGACCGCAGGCTGCGGGCCAGAGGGGTGATGCAGGTGGATACTCCATTATTCCCCAGTGGAAAAGAGACTGCCCCTGAGCCCATGGATGTAGGCGCCCTCTCCCTGAAGGATACGGAGAGGAAACGCCGGAAGGACAAGCAGTTATGCTTTTACTGCGGTAAAACGGGACATTGGAAAAGGGAGTGCCCGAATTGCCCGTCTTCAAACCCGGTCGGCGGGAAACGACTAGGTCTGGGTAGTCAACGGGGAGGCTGCTCAGACCCTCAGGTACCATTTTCCTCGTTTTCTAAAGTATTACTGCCTGTGGAACTATTTGTGGACGGTAGTTCTTTTTCCTCTACAGCCTTCGTCGACTGCGGATCATCTATTAACCTCATTGACTCCCAATTGGTCACACACTGCAAGATAGGGACAGTTAGGCTCAAGGTTCCGATCAAGGTGATGGCCATTGACTCATCTCCCCTCACTAAGGAGGGAATTCGCTTTATGTCTGATGTGTTTTCGCTCAGAGTGGGCGCTATTCATGTGGAAAACATAAGTTGTTTTGTGCTGGACAATCTACCTGCAGGGTTGGTGTTGGGCATGCCCTGGTTACAACGCCATAACCCAGTTATTAACTGGAAAACAGGGGAGATTGTTCAATGGGGGTTTAATGATTTTGAGTTATGTGATAAATCCGCACTGCTGGTTGAACCAGTTAAATCTGTGTCTGTATCATCTGTCGAGCTGGAAGGTATTCCGGAATGCCTGAAGGACTTTGAAGATGTATTCTCCGAAAGCGAGGCCGAGACGTTACCGCCACATAGACCCTTTGACTGCGCTATTGAGCTGGTCCCGGGGGCTAAATTACCCAAAGCCCGTCTGTTTAATTTGTCTGGTCCTGAGCGCTTGGCTATGAAGGAGTACATTACTGAAAGTCTGCGCAAAGGACACATACGTCCTTCAGTCTCACCTGTAGCGGCAGGTTGTGACGTCCGCCTGCGGGTCTGGGCTGCAGCCAGGCAACACCCCAAGAAACACTGATACCCTTTACCCCTATACAGGGATCTGGATTTATAGCAGAGCCCAGGAGGCGCTGTCTGAATAGGAGCAGTGACCAGAGCAGGACGGTCGCCAGAAAGGTGTTCCAATACAGGACACAAACGTGGAGATATGCGAGTCTAAACCAGTCGGGCAGCAATGGTACAAAAACGGTAGACAGAAGCAGAGTCAGATTCAGGCCGAGAGTCATAAACCAGGAGAGTAGCAGAGGTACAGAATCGTTAGGCAGAAGCAGAGTCAGATTCAGGCCGAAAGTCATAAACCAGGAGAGTCGCAGAGGTACAGAATCGTTAGGCAGAAGGAGAGTCAGAAGTCCAGGCCAAAGTCAGTCAGTCAGAAAGCAATTCACACAGTAACACACAGGGGAACCAAGAATATATCCGGCGGCTTGCAAGACCAGTCCCAAGGTATTTCAGGGATCAGGTCACCCCTCATAGGTTCCTGGACTGATGATGTCATCAGTACCGCCCCCAGGACCAGGCCAGATGGAGATGCAGTAACCTCTTGATGACTGACAGAGGGGTGGAGCCTGCGTCCACCAGATGCCTGCGCAGGTGCGCTTACTCTGTCAGCACCATAACTCCCGGGCGAGCCATGGCGCCTCCTAGTGACCGCGACAGGAGCAGCAGACCCAGAATTTAACGGCGACGTGACAGACCGGCGCCTCCTAGAGGCTAAAGCCGGGACAGTAGGCTCTGAGCCTGATGTAACAGAACCACGGCCCTGTCCAGTGGCCGAGGCAGGAACAGCCGTCCCTGAGTCTGACGATAAAGTGGCGGTCCGGCGCCTCCTAGAGGCCGCGACCGGAACAGCAGGCCCTAAGTCTGGCGGAAACGTGACAGTACCCCCCCCTCCAAGAGGGGCCTCCGGACCCTCAAAACCCGGTTTATCAGGGTGAAGGAGGTGAAACCTTCTAATCAACCCCTTGGCATGAATGTCACTAGCGGGGACCCAGGACCTCTCCTCTGGGCCATAGCCTTTCCAATGAACTAAATATTGCACAGACTTTCTCACTAAACGGGAATCAAGGATGCCCTGGACTTCGTACTCCAAGGCACCCTTGACCAAAACTGGAGGAGGAGGGGACTGGACGGGATGAATTGGGGAGCGGTACACCTTGAGAAGGGATTTGTGGAAAACATTAGGAATTTTAAAAGACTGAGGGAGCCTTAAACGAAAGGCTACCGGGTTAATTACTTCTAATATCTCGTAGGGACCAATAAACCTGGGCCCCAGTTTGGCAGATGGCACCTTAAGCTTAATGTTTCTGGTAGACAGCCAAACTTTGTCCCCAACTCCTAGGTGCGGCCCCGTGGACCTCCGTTTATTTGCGGCCGAAGCCTGCCTGACCTGGGACCCTTTCAAGTTTGTGCTCACCTCCGACCAGATTGTCCTTAAGTGACGTATGGAATTCTCTACTCCCGGAAGCTCCGACATCTTGGCCGAAAATGAACCAAAACGTGGGTGCAAACCATGATTGCAGAAGAACGGGGTGGTTTTGATAGATTCCTGGTACTGGTTATTTAGAGCGAACTCAGCTAATGGGAGATGTTCCGCCCAATCAGACTGATGTTCCGAGACATAGCAGCGAAGATATTGCTCTAGAGCCTGGTTGGTACGCTCCGTTTGACCATTGGTCTCAGGGTGGTAAGCGGAGGAGAAGGATAATTCAATACCAATACGTTTGCAGAATGCTCTCCAGAATTTGGAAACAAACTGGGTACCTCGGTCGGACACGATATTCTCTGGAGCGCCATGCAGCCTTATTACATGAACAATAAACAACTTACTCAGAGTTTCTGAATTAGGTAATCCAGAGAGGGGAACGAAATGACATTGCTTACTGAACCTGTCCACCACCACCCAGATACATGTCTTCCCCTCTGAGGGTGGTAGGTCAGTAATGAAGTCCATGGAGATGTGGGTCCATGGACTCTCTGGAGCGGGCAAGGACTGGAGCCAGCCGGCAGGCCGATTGTGAGGGGACTTGGCGCGAGCACAGATTTCACAAGCTAGTACATAATCCTTGCAGTCCTTAACTACCGTTGGCCACCAAAAACTCCTAGTCACAAGCCTGGCGGTATTATTGACCCCAGGATGGCCTGCCAGGACGGAGTCGTGCGACTCCTTCAGAACTTGTAGGCGAAACGGCGCTGGAACAAAAACAATTTCTGGGGGGGCGTCGAGTCAGGGGCTGGTTCTGGGGACCTACGGATCTCCTCCAGAAGGTCCAGAGACACAGTCGACACAACAATACCATTGGCCAGTATTGGAACTGGCTCCGAGTCCTCAGCCTGTGAGGGGCAGAAACTTCGAGAGAGAGCATCAGCCCTCACATTTTTGGTACCAGGACGAAAGGTTATTAAGAAATCAAACCTAGAGAAGAACAAGGCCCACCTCGCTTGTCTAGGATTTAATCTTTTAGCTGACTCCAGGTAAGTCAGATTCTTGTGATCTGTAATCACAGTGATCTTATGTTTGGCGCCTTCGAGGAAGTGGCGCCATTCCTCGAAGGCCCATTTGATCGCCAATAACTCCCGATTACCTATATCTTAATTCTTCTCAGTGGCAGAGAATTTGCGGGAGAAAAAGGCACATGGGCGAAGCTGAGTGAGTGATGCAGTGCCTTGCGACAGCACTGCTCCAACTCCGACCTCAGAGGCGTCCACCTCTACAATAAACGGGCGGTCCAGATCAGGCTGAACCAAAACTGGGTTGGCTACAAAGCACTCTTTTAACGTAGCAAAAGCCTGAATTGCCTCAGGGTTCCAATTGGTCACGTCTGCCCCTTTTCGGGTCAAATCCGTGAGTGGTTTAGCAATTTCGGAGAAACCCCTGATGAATTTTCGGTAATAATTTGCAAACCCTAAAAATCGCTGCAGCGCTTTTAGCGACTTGGGTTGCACCCAAGTTTTAATAGGTTGGATCTTGGCAGGATCCATACGGAAGCCTGTGCTTGAAACCACATATCCTAAAAATTGTACCTCCTCCGCAAAAAAAACACATTTCTCCAGTTTAGCAAACAGGGAGTGTTCTCGCAGTCTCTGCAGTACAGAGCGAACGTGCTGAGCATGTGTCACAGGGTCAGCAGAATAAATCAAAATGTCATCTAAATACACGACGACATACACCCCACAAATGTCCCTGAAAATGTCATTTACAAAGTGCTGGAACACGGCAGGTGCGTTACTGAGTCCGAAGGGCATTACCAGGTACTCAAAGTGGCCAAGAGGGGTATTAAAGGCTGTTTTCCACTCATCCTCATCTCTTATGCGGACTAGATTGTATGCCCCCCGGAGGTCCAGTTTAGTAAACCAACGGGCTCCCATTAGCTGATTAAAAAGATCAGGGATGAGTGGAAGCGGGTACTGGTTCTTTATAGTGATTGCATTCAATTCCCGGTAGTCAATGCAGGGTCTGAGACCACCATCTTTCTTTTCTACAAAGAAGAAGCCAGCTCCAACTGGTGAAATGGACGGTCTAATAAACCCCTTTTTTAAGCTATCAGCTATGTACTCGTTCATAGCCTGACGCTCTGGACCTGAGAGATTAAATATTCTCCCTTTTGGGAGACGGGCATCTGGAATCAGATCTATAGGGCAATCATACTTTCTGTGAGGGGGTAGCTTTTCAGATTTTGCAATAGAAAAGACATCCTCAAAATCTCTGAAGGCAAACGGTATGTGGAGGGGTTTAACTTTAACTTGGTTTACTGTTAGCGACATGCAGTTTTCCTGACAGTGTGAACTCCAGCGTATAACATCGCCTAGGTGCCAGTCGATGACTGGATTATGCTGGCGTAGCCATGGCATCCCCAAAATGACTGCAGCAGACAAATTATCCATCACAAAAAATGACATAACCTCGGTATGCAATGCTCCCACCGACATTGTGATTTTGTCAGTAACAAATTTAACCCCCTCCTGGACAATAGATGTGCCATTAATAGCCGTAGTTTTTATAGGGGCATTAAGTCTTAATAGGGGTACACCGAGACTTTTAGCAACCAAAGAATCCATAAAATTCCCTTCAGATCCACAATCCACATATGCGTTCACACACTGAGATTTCTGACCAAAAGAAAGGGCAATAGGCAATAAAACTTTAGCCGCATCTGCGGGCAATACCTGTGCCCCTGGGCAACCATAGCCAGAGTTGCCCAGAGGCCGATGTCTCAGGAGTGTGGATCTCTGACGCTCAGCTCTCTCTCTGAAGGCTCCAGACTGCAGCATACTGGTGCAGGAAGATGAAAGTGCTCCTTCAGGCTGTGCACTGAACCAGGTGTTTAGGCCAGAAATCAGCTCAGTCAGAAGAAGGGAGAGAAAAAAAAAAGTTCAGGGAGACTGCTTTTGTATATGCTGGATATATACACAAGAAGCAGTTTTTTTTTTATATGGCCGGATATAATGTGACGTCCGCCTGCGGGTCTGGGCTGCAGCCAGGCAACACCCCGAGAAACACTGATACCCTTTACCCCTATACAGGGATCTGGATTTATAGCAGAGCCCAGGAGGCGCTGTCTGAATAGGAGCAGTGACCAGAGCAGGAAGGTCGCCAGAAAGGTGTTCCAATACAGGACACAAACGTGGAGATATGCGAGTCTAAACCAGTCGGGCAGCAATGGTACAAAAACGGTAGACAGAAGCAGAGTCAGATTCAGGCCGAGAGTCATAAACCAGGAGAGTAGCAGAGGTACAGAATCGTTAGGCAGAAGCAGAGTCAGATTCAGGCCGAAAGTCATAAACCAGGAGAGTCGCAGAGGTACAGAATCGTTAGGCAGAAGGAGAGTCAGAAGTCCAGGCCAAAGTCAGTCAGTCAGAAAGCAATTCACACAGTAACACACAGGGGAACCAAGAATATATCCGGCGGCTTGCAAGACCAGTCCCAAGGTATTTCAGGGATCAGGTCACCCCTCATAGGTTCCTGGACTGATGATGTCATCAGTACCGCCCCCAGGACCAGGCCAGATGGAGATGCAGTAACCTCTTGATGACGACAGAGGGGTGGAGCCTGCGTCCACCAGATGCCTGCGCAGGTGCGCTTACTCTGTCAGCACCATAACTCCCGGGCGAGCCATGGCGCCTCCTAGTGACCGCGACAGGAGCAGCAGACCCAGAATTTAATGGCGACGTGACAGACCGGCGCCTCCTAGAGGCTAAAGCCGGGACAGTAGGCTGTGAGCCTGACGTAACAGAACCACGGCCCTGTCCAGTGGCCGAGGCAGGAACAGCCGTCCCTGAGTCTGACGATAAAGTGGCGGTCTGGCGCCTCCTAGAGGCCGCGACCGGAACAGCAGGCCCTAAGTCTGGCGGAAACGTGACACAGGTTTCTTTTTTGTAAAGAAAAAAGATGGCGGGTTACGTCCCTGTCTCGACTTCCGGGAGCTTAATCAAATTACTGTACGGAATACGTACCCCCTTCCGTTGATTCCCGATTTATGTAACCAGCTATCAGGGGCAAAGTGGTTTTCTAAACTTGACCTTCGGGGGGCATATAATTTGATAAGGGTCCGGGAGGGGGATGAATGGAAAACCGCGTTCCTCACGACCGAGGGACTATTTGAAAATTTAGTCATGCCGTTTGGTCTTACCAACGCCCCTGCCATATTTCAGAATTTCATCAGCGTGGTATTCTCGGATCTCATTGGTCGTTTGGTCGTTATCTACTTAGATGATATTTTGATATATTCCCCCGACAAGTATTCTCATTTGGAACATGTACAAACTGTGCTCCAAAGGCTTAGAGAAAATCATTTGTATGCCAAATTGGAGAAATGTGTATTCTGTGTACAAGAGTTGTCCTTTTTGGGGTTAATTGTATCCGGTGAGGGTTTTCGCATGGACCCCAAGAAGGTGCAGGCCATTGCGGATTGGGTGCAACCCCGAGATCTTAAGGGTCTTCAGCGCTTCTTGGGGTTCGCCAATTATTACCGCAAATTTATCCGGGGGTTTTCGCAAGTGGTCAAACCTCTCACGGATCTAACATGCAAAGGTGCGGATGTGAGAAATTGGTCCTCGCTCGCAAAAGAGGCCTTTGCAACGCTGAAAAAATGTTTTATGTCTGCTCCTGTGTTAGTGCAGCCAGATCCGTCCAAACCATTCGTCGTGGAAGTGGACGCCTCTGAGGTGGGGGTGGGGGCGGTGTTGTCCCAAGGGCCTGCCACTCTAACCAACCTCAGGCCATGTGCTTTCTTTTCCAAGAAGTTCTCTGCTGCGGAAAGAAATTACGACGTAGGCAATAGAGAGCTTCTTGCGGTCAAATTGGCGTTTGAAGAATGGAGGCACTTTTTGGAGGGGGCCAGTCACCCGGTTACGGTGATCACGGATCACAAAAATCTGTCGTACATTGAGTCTGCTAAAAGACTAACGCCCAGACAGGCCCGTTGGTCACTTTTTTTTTCCCGTTTTCAGTTTACGATTACATTTCGTCCAGGGTCTAAGAATGTCAAGGCTGACGCCTTATCACGCAGTTTTCAGCCGGTGTCGCCCCCTGAGCCACCGTCCTCCATTCTTCACCCTGGGGTTGTGATAGCAGAGGTCTCATCTGAATTGGAACGGGAGATTCTGGGGGCCCAGTCGCAGGCCTCGGCGGCCAAGCCGGAGGGGAAGTTGTTTGTCCCAGAGCAACTTCGCCTGAAACTCTTGCAGGAGTTCCATGAATCCAAGCTGAGTGCTCACCCTGGTATTTCAGCCACACGTCTGGCGGTGGCTAGGATCTTTTGGTGGCCTACCCTTGGTTCGGACATAAAAAAATTCATTGCTGGTTGTGGGGTCTGCGCTCGTTCTAAAAGCTCTCATAGCCGGCCGGCAGGGGAGCTGATACCCTTGGCAGTGCCCGAAAGGCCATGGACTCATTTATCCATGGATTTTGTTACCAATCTCCCTTCATCTAAGGGTAATACAGTGGTATGGGTAGTGGTGGACAGGTTTTCTAAGCAGGCTCATTTCGTACCCCTGTCCGCACTACCGTCAGCTGAGACGTTGTCCAGGTTGTTTGTGCAGCATGTGATCCGGTTGCATGGGGTACCCCTGAATGTGGTGTCTGATCGTGGTGTGCAGTTTGTGGCTAAGTTTTGGCGTGCTTTCTGCAAAAAATTAGGTATGTCTCTGTCCTTTTCGTCTGCACACCATCCTGAGAGCAATGGGCAGACGGAGCGCACTAACCAGTCCCTGGAACAGATCCTCAGGTGTCTAACCTCTGCTAGACAGAATGACTGGTGCGATGCACTGCCGTTGGCTGAATTTGCCTTCAATAGTCGGGTGAGTCAATCCACTGGTAGGTCCCCTTTCTTCATTAACTATGGGTTCAGTCCTCATTTTGGTGAGTTTTCTCGTCTGGATTCGGGGTGTCCCGGGGCTGAGGATTCTGTTCAGCGGTTAAAAGATACATGGGCAGAAGTCCAGCGGCGTATATCTAGGTCTCAAGGCAGGTATAAGTTTTTCGCGGACAGGAAACGAACACCTGGTCCCATGTTTCGGGTGGGAGAGAAAGTTTGGCTCTCCACGCGAAACATTAAGTTAAAGATTCCGTCAGCCAAGTTGGGACCCAAATTCATTGGCCCGTACAAGATTGTGGAAAAAATCAATCCAGTGGCGTATAGGCTGTGCCTTCCACCCTCTTTCAAGATCCCTAACGTCTTCCACAAATCTCTACTGAAACCTTTTGAAGCAGTACGAGGAGACTCCGAGTCTGCTGCTCCTCCGGTTTTGGTCGAGGGGCAGGTGGAGTACGAGGTTGGTCATATTGTAGATTCCAGGTTGGTACGGCGGTCGGTACAGTACCTGGTTCATTGGAAGGGGTATGGACCGGAGGACAGGTCCTGGGTACCAGCCCGGTTGATGCATGCTGATCGTCTGGTGCAGGCTTTCCATGCTAAGTACCCGGGCAAGCCTGGGGGTCCAGAGGCCCCCTGTTGAGAGGGGGGTACTGTCATGATCTCAGTGCGGGTTTGACTCGCACACGTGGGGTTAATGTTTGGAACCAGTGCTGATGACTGGCATTTCTGGGGTTAAAGGTTGTGATCCCGGTGCAGGCTTACCTGCACACCTGGGGCTATGATTGTGGCCTCTCCCTGGTTCTGGGGGAGGCTTCTTATAGCCTCAGGACGCTCCCATCCCTGTCAGTTATACTTTCGCCCTTGGCATTGTGTGGTGACCCCTGAGTGTGTTTGTGCTGTGTTCTGGTTACTTGATTCTCTGTGTATGACTCGGTCTGTTCCCTGGATATTGCTTTGGATTCTGCCTGGTACCTTATATGTCTGTTTGGTTTTGACCTCTGCTTGGCCCTGATTATCCGCTCTGTCTCCTCCCTGGTACTGTACTGTGATCCTGTGTATGACCTTTGGCTTTGTCTGACCTCCCATCTGTTTATCTCTCCTGTACCTCGCTGGTCTGTACTGTGCATAACCTCTGCTTTGCTTGGACTCTGAGTTCTCTTCCTTCTCTGTGTGCAGGACGCTAAGCCCCGCCCCCTTGCAGTCACATGACCATTCACATGACCATAGGTCCTATGCTGGCTTCCTAAACTTCAGCATCCACAGGTCCTGTGCATCGGTACTTTCTGGCTGTACCTGACCCCGGTACCCCTACATTGCGGGTGAGTCACTGCTCAGCGGAGGCTGCACACCGGCGCTGACACTCAGGACACGCGCACTGGCTCAGTGAGCAAGTACAGTGCGGTGTTCCTGACACTGACATATCTTGTTTCATTTATGAAGGAGGGACTCTTAAAGTCACAGAGCCTATTTTTACATGGGCATCAGGCAGCAATAATCTGCTTAAAGGGAATCTGTCACCCATATTTAGTGATATCATGTAAAGATATCACCCAATTGCGGGTCCCATATGGATTCTATTAGGACTTTTGACTCCCCCAACCCCGCACCTTTGAGGCATAAATACCTTTTTTATCTTGTTGGGGATGTATGCAAATCGCCGCTGTCCGGTCCGATGGGCGTGGCTTAGTTGCCTTCTCCCCCCCTCCTCAGCTTGCTGCACGTAATCTTCATCTGTGAATAGCACAGATAACGCTGGTTTCCGCGCTTGCGCATTCTAAAGGCCACCGGAGCCTGCGCAGTATGCTTTGCCCAACTGTGGGCAAAGCATATAATCGCTACTGCTCATGCGCCGGTATTTTCCAGCGTGGTCTATGCCCCGAAAGTCTTCACATGCAGGATACACTTCCGGGGCATAGACCATGCTGGAAAATACCGGCGCATGCGCAGTAGTGACTATATGCTTTGAAAGTATACTGCGCAGGCGCCAGTGGCCTTTACAATGCGTAAGCGCGGAAACCAACGTTATCTGTGCTATTCACAGATGAAGATTACGTGCAGCAAGCCAAGGAGGCGGGAAAAAGACGACTAAGCCACTCCCATCGGACCAGACCGCGGCGATTTGCAAACATCCTCAACAAGATAAAAAAGGTATTTATGCCTCAAAGGTGTGGGGTCGGAGGAGTCAAAAGCCCTAATAGAATCCTTATGGGACGCGCAATTGTGTGATATCTTTACATGATATCACTAAATATGGGTGACAGATTCCCTTTACAGGGCTACTATTAAACAGTGGGTCTCCTAAACTTTTATAGCCTATGCAGTGAGTGGATGGGCTGCCAAGAATTACAACGCACCCCAATACCTCGTTCACGAGATGTCCAGGATGGCTTCCATAAAAAATGTTGCATTGAATGCAAGGCCTGCCCTGCTACGAAGTCTTATGCACCCTAATATGCCTTTGAACCCAGGTACTGGATGGGCACAGGAAAATCCATTTCTCATTATTCATTTTGTACTCCCATTCTGTTTTCTTATGCAATGACTGCAGGGCCTGCCTGCTACAAAGTCATATGCACCCCAATAAGCCTTTGAACCCACATACTGGATGGGCCGAGGAAAATCCACTTCACATTATTCATTTTGTACTTACATTCTGTTTTCTTATGCATTGACTGCAAGGCCTGCCATGCTGCAAAGTCATCTGAACCCCAATATGCCTTTGAACCCAGGTAGTGGATGGGAACAGGAAAATCCAGTTCACATTATTCATTTTGTACTCCCATTCTGTTTTCTTATGCATTGACTGCAAGGCCTGCCCTGCTACCAAGTCATATGCACCCCAATAACCCCAATCTCCCCTTGGAAGAAACATGGAGGAGGGCCTCTTAACAAAAAATGTCCCATTAAAAAGGAGCGTGTCTCCTAGACTTGTAATGCCCATACACTAAGTGTGTTGGCTGGTAAACATGTTCCCCTGTGGGGTACACCTCAACCTTTTCCATAACAAGTCTTTTACGCCCAGCAAAAACCACCCACCCTTGTTCATGTGACAACTCCTGGAGTGGACCCTCTGGGCTGTGATACCAATCCACCCCAGCCAGCTGGCCTAGTGAGGACCACACCTATACAGGGAGCGTCAGGGGCAGGCCCAGGAGAATAAAGTACCACAACTGCTGGAACCAGGTGGCCGGCTCGAAGGAGGCACGAGAGACCGTGTTTAGCAGGGTGAAGATGGGGGCACACAGGGTACAGGAATATGTAAAGTATGTACTCGGGGCACGCTGGGTATGGAAGTGCGTACAGCGCGTACACGGGGGCACGCAGGGTACAGGATGGTGCAGGACGCGTGCTGGGAAGCCCGCCTGGGTACAAGACAGAGCAGAGAGCATGCTGGGAAGCACGCCTGAGTAAAAGACAGAGCAGTGCGCGTGCTGGGAAGCATGCTTGAGTACAAGTGAGAGCAGAACACGTGCTGGGAAGCATGCCAGAGTACAAGGTAGTGGACCTGAGTACAGAGAGCCACCATGCAGACACCAAGAAGGCCTAGCAAGGCAGCAAAATAGATAATCAGGCTCCGCCTACATGAAGAGGCGGCCTGATATAGCAAATGCTCGCTGGGACTTCCAGGTCAAGTCCTCCAGGACCATAGAGACATCAGAGTCTGTGCAGGAGCAGTCAGAACTGCGGGTTGTGCTCAAGCGCGTACACCCTATGGGATCTCAATGCCGGACGCGAGACCGGAAGTGAAGAAGTCGGGCAGCATGCACAAGCTGCAGAGGTACGTGGTGAGAGCGGCATAACAGTTCGGAATTCGACACTGGCTGTAGCAGCACGGAACACGATAACGCTGTTGATCTAGTGGTGGCGGATGATGAGACGTGGAGGAAGGCCTGATTAAAAACTATGCCCAATTTAAAGGAGCGGGTCTACTAAACTTGGAATGCCCATACTGTTGTGAATGCACTTTCTGGCCTCCCTCTGGTTATTACTGAAGGTAGTGAAGCTGGTCTGATTGACAGAGGGGTTGCGAGTTCTCTTTCTGGGCTCCCTCTGGCGGTTACTGCAGGTAATGGAGCTGATATGATTGACAGAGGCTTGCCACCTGATAATGAGGATGACGATTGGAGATCTGGGGTTTCAGATTGGGATTTAAGACAGCCGACTCCCTCTATCCCTGCTGCTGATTTTCTTCCTGTGCCTCCTGAGGTCTGATGTCTCCAGCTCTGTCCCTGCATGTTCAGCTAAGTGGTTCATTTGCTATTCTGTTTGCATTTGATCTGGTTTTGTCTATCTCTGTTTTCTGCGGGTCAGCCTGCTCTGGCTGGGGCTGTGCTGAATCACTGCCCATATGTTACTGCTTGTGCCAGTTTGTTTTGTCCCCTGTTAGATTGGTCTCTTTTTGCTCTGCTTTCAGAATATACCAGAGTGCTGATATAGTAGGGGGGTGAAGTCGTGCGACTTCAGTGTTTTTGTTCATCAGACATGTTGGACTTTTTGCAGGGTTTTTTGTGTGATTGCAGACAATGTCTTTCCTTTCCTGTCCTGTCTAGTCAGTGTGGGCCCCATCATTTGCTCAGTCTATTTTCCTGCCTGCGATTGTGTTTTTTTCATCTTGTCTCACCGACAATATATGTTTGGGGGCTATCTATTCCTTTTGGGTCTACTCTGGGGCAATTTAGGTTTCCCCTTTCTTGCTTTAGGCTTAGTCAGCTCTCCGGCTATGCTGAGGCGTCTAGGATCATTGTAGGTATGCTCCACGGCTACTGCTAGTTGTGTGGATAGGATCAAAGGCCTGCAATCCGCATAGTTACCAACCTCTCTGGTTTTCTGTGGCTTAGCATGGGCCTGCTCTCCTCCTCAGTGACCCATTCATAACAGAATCACCAGCCTAACTGTAGACTCTAGGGTACTCTAAAGGAGGAAAAAATTAAAAAAAAAAAAGTGTCAAAATTTTTTTTATATGTTTGTTTTGTTCTGGGGCTGCAGGAGGAGATTTTTTTCCCTAAATGGAGACTAAGCAATTGTCTGATTGTGTTGAGCAGCTCGCTGCAGAATTGCAGGGAATTTCTGCCTATCTCGATTAATCACCTGCTGTTGAAAAAAAATACCTACTCCTGATGTGTTTTCTGGGGATCGGTCTAAATTTTTGAATTTTAAGAATAATTGTAAACTATTTTTTGCTTTGAAACCTAACTCATCGGGGATCTCTGTGCAGCAGGTTAAAATTATCATTTCCCTGCTGCACGGCAATCCCCAGGATTGGGCCTTTTCTTTTACACCTGGAGATCCTATTCTGGCTAATGTGGACGCATTTTTTTCAAGCCATGGGGTTGTTGTATGATGAGCCTAATGCTATTGATCAAGCTGAGAAAACCTTATTGGCATTGAACCAGGGTCAGGATTCTGCAGTTATATTGTCAAAAATTCTGAAAGTAGGCGGTCCTTACTAAATGGAATGACGATGCCCTAGCAGCTCTCTTTCGGAAGGGTTTGGCAGAAAGCGTAAAAATGATGTTATGGTGGGATTTCCTGTTCCCTCTGGTCTAGACGACTCTATGTCATTGGCCATTCAAATTGATCGGCGTTTACGTGAACGTAAAACTACATGAGAGGCGTTGCTACCTTTCGAACGAACGTCTGAACCCATGCAATGTGATAGGGTTTTGTCTAGGGCGCAACGTCAGGAGTTTAGAAGGCGTAATAAGCTGTGTTTTTTTTGTGGAGACACCTCTCACACTATTTCTGTCTGTCCTAAACAAGAGAAACGTTTTGTACACACATTTGTAGTGGGCAGTGTACAGCCTAAGTTCCTTTTGGCAATTACCCTGATCTGCTCCTTGTCTACATTTTCCGCTAAGGCTTTTGTAGATTCAGGAACAGCTTTGAATCTGATGGATTTGGACTTTGCTAAATGTTGTGGTTTTCCCATGATACCCCTGCAGACTCCTATCCCTTTGAGGGGTATTGATGCTACTCCTTTGGCGGAGAATAAACCCCAGTTTTGGACCCAGGTGAGAATGGGGGTCGCCCCGGGCCACCAAGAAAATTGTAAATTTTTGGTGTTGCACAATTTGCATGATACTATTGTTCTGGGTTTTCCTTGGTTGCAAACTCATAATCCTGTTTTGGATTGGAAATCTGTGTCTGTGGTGAGTTGGGGTTGTCAATGTGTTCTTAGTGACACTCCTGTTTTCTCCACCTCTTCCCAGTCTCATGATATTCCTGACTATTTGGTTGATTTTTCTGATGTATTTAGTGAGAGTAAGTCTGCGTCTTTGCCTCCTCATAGGAGTTATGACTGTGCAATTGAGTTAATGCCCGGGTGTAAATTTCCCAAGGGTCGGCTTTTCAACTTATCGGTACCCGAACATGATGCTGTGCGATCTTATATCAAGGATTCGTTGGAGAAGGGTCATATTAGACCATCCTCTTCCCCTTTAGGTGCTTGGTTTTTTTATATTGTATTGTATTGACTATCGCTCCCTTAACAAAATCACTGTTAAATATCAGTACCCGTTTCCCCTTATTTCTGATTTATTTTCCAGAGTTAAAAGTGCTTGTTGGTTTACCAAGCTTGACCACAGGGGGCGTATAATCTTATTCGCATCAAGCACGAGGATGAATGGAAGACGGCGTTTAATACTCCAGAGGGACATTTTGAGTACCTGGTGATGCCTTTTGGGCTCACTAATGCCCCTTCTATCTTCCAATCTTTTATGAACAATATTTTCCGGGACTTTGTGGATAAGTTTTTGATCATTTATTTGGATGATATTTTGATCTTTTACAGTGATTGGGATTCTCATGTGGAACATGTCCGGACTGTGTTCCAGATTTTGAGGGAAAATTCTCTGTATGTTAAGGGATCGAAGTTCCTCTTTGCTCTTTGGTGTACAGAAGATTTCATTTTTGGGATTCATTTTGTCCCCATCTGTTATTGAAATGGACCCGGTCACGGTACAGGCCATTAATGATTGGGTGCAGCCCACTTCTTTGAAGACTCTCCAGAAGTTTTGGGTTTTGCTCATTTCTACCGTAAATTGATAAATAATTCTTCTGGTATTGTTAAACCACTGACTGATTTGACCAAAAAGAGCGCTGATGTGGTGAATTGGTCTCCAGAAGCAGTCTCGGCATTTCAGGAGCTTAAGCGGAGATTCACATCTGCTCCAGTTCTACGGCAACCTGATGTCTCACTCCCATTTCAGGTGGAGGTAGATGTTTCTGAGATTGGTGCAGGAGCCGTTTTGTCCCAAAATGATCCGGTGACTTCTAAGATGAATCCCTGTGCCTTCTTTTCTCGAAAATTCTCCCCATCTGAACGTAACTATGACGTGGGGAATCGGGAATTGTTGGCCATGAAATGGGCATTTGAGGAGTTGAGACATTGGTTGGAGGGAGCTAGACATCAAGTTGTGTTCCTCACCGATCACAAGAATTTGATTTATCTGGAATCGGCCAAATGCTTGAATCCTAGACAGGCTAGATGGGCCTTGTTTTTCATGCGTTTTAATTTTGTGGTCTCTTTTCTTCCGGGCACTAAGAATGTTAAGGCGGACGCCCTTTCTAGGAGTTTCTTTGTGGATTCTCTTCATGTGACCAAGCCTACTACCATTATAAATGAGGGTGTAGTTCTTTCTGCTATCTCACCCGATTTGAGACGTGCCCTGGAGGAATTTCAAGAGGACAAACCTGAACGTTCCCCTAGGAGAAAATTGTATGTCCCTGACCAGTGGAGGAAAAGAGTAATGTCTGAAATTCATTGCTCCGCATTGGATAGTTATCCAGGTATTTTTGGTACCAGAGATTTGGTGAGTCGGTCTTTTTGGTGGCCTGCCTTATCTTGTAATGCCAGGAATTTTGTGCAGTCCTGTGGGACTTGTTCTCGGTCAAAGCCCTGTTCTCGTTCTAGTGGGATGTTGATGCCCCTGCCGGTGCCCAGGAGGCCATGGACCCATATCTCAATGGATTTTATTTCCGATCTTCCTGTCTCTCAGAGAATGACTGTTATCTGGGTGATTTGTGATAGATTTTCTAAGATGGTCCATCTTGTACCACTCCCAAAGTTGCCATCTTCTTCTGAGTTGGTGCCCTTGTTTTTACAACAGGTGGTTTGGTTGCACGGGATTCCTGAGAACATTGTGTCGGACAGAGGAGTCCAGTTTGTTTCAAGATTTTGGAGAGCTTTTTGTTCCAAACTGGGAATTCAGTTATCTTTCTCCTCTGCATTTCATCCTCAAACCAATGGGCAGACTGAGAGAACAAACCAGACTTTGGAGTCTTATTTGAGATACTTCATATCTGCTGATCAGGATGACTGGGTCTCATTTTTGCCCTTGGCTGAATTCGAGCTAAACAATAGAGCTAGTTCTGCCACTTTGATGTCGCCCTTTTTCTGTAACTTTGGGTTTCATCCTCGATTTTCTTCAGGGCAGGTGGAATCTTCGGCCTGCCCAAGTGTGGACTCTGTGGTAGAGAGAATGCAGCAGATTTGGGACCAAGTGGTGGATAAGTTGTCCCACTCTCAGGAAAAAGTCCAACGGTTTTCCAACCGGCATAGGTCCATTGGTCCCCAGTTTAAAGTGGGTGATATGGTTTGGTTGTCTTCAAAGAATATTCCTATGAAGGTTGCATCTCCAAAATTCAAGCCAAGATTTATTGGACCTTACAAGATTTTGGAAATCCTTAATCCCGTTTCTTTCCGATTGGCTCTTCCAGTTACGTTTAAGATCCATAACGTGTTTCATAAATCTTTATTGAAGAGGTTTGTGGAGCCAGTAGTTCCTATGTCGGCACCTCCTGACCCTGTATTTGTTAAAGGCAATTTGGAGTATGAGGTAGAGAAAACATTGGATTCTCGTTTGGCTAGACGGAGACTCCAGTACTTGGTCAAATGGAAGGGTTATGGCCAGGAGGATAATTCTTGGGTCTCTGCTTCTGACATTCATGCCGAAAAATTGGTTCGTGCTTTTCACTGGGCCCATCCTGAACGGCCTGGTGGCGTGGATGAGGGTTCGGTGACCCCTCCTCAAGGGGGGTACTGTTGTAAATTCACTTTCTGGCCTCCCACTGGTTATTACTGAAGGTAGTGGAGCTGGTCTGATTGACAGAGGGGTTGTGAGTTCTCTTTCTGGGCTCCCTCTGGCGGTTACTGCAGGTAATGGAGCTGATATGATTGACAGAGGCTTGTCACTTGATAATGAGGATGACAATTGGAGATCTGGGGTTTCAGATTGGGATTTAAGACAGCCGACTCCCACTATCCCTGCTGGTGATTTTTTTCCTGTGCCTCCTGAGGTCTGATGTCTCCAGCTCTGTCCCTGCATGTTCAACTAAGTGGTTCATTTGCTATTCTGTTTGCATTTGATCTGGTTTTGTCTGTCTCTGTTTTCTGTGGGTCAGCCAGCTCCGGCCTGGGCTGTGCTGAATCACCGCACATATGTTACTGCTTGTGCCCGTTTGTTTTGTCCCCTGTATAGTAGGGGGGCGAAGTCGTGCGACTTCAGTGTTTTTGTGCATCAGACGTGTTGGACTTTTTGCAGGTTTTTTGCGTGATTGCAGACAGTGTCTTTCCTTTCCTGTCCTGTCTAGTCAGTGTGGGCCCCATCATTTGCTCAGTCTATTTTCCTGCCTGCGTTTGTGTTTTCATCTTGTCTCACCGACAATATATGTTTGGGGGCTATCTATTCCTTTGGAGTCTGCTCTGGGGCAGTTTAGATTTCCCCTTTCTTGCTTTAGGCCTAGTTAGCTCTCCAGCTGTGCTGAGGCGTCTAGGATCATCGTAGGTACGCTCCACGGCTACTGCTAGTTGTGTGGATAGGATCAGGGGTCTGCAATACACTTAGTTACCAACCTCTCTGGTTTTCTGTGGCTTAGCCTGGGCCTGCTCTCCTCTTCGGTGACCCATTGATAACACCATACACTAAGTGTATTGGCTGTCAAACATTTTCCCCTGTGGGGTACACCTCAAACTTTTCCATAACAAGTATCTTACGACCAGCAAAACCAACCACCCTTGTTCGGAATTCGACACTGGCTGTCGCAGCATGGAACAAGTTAACGCTGGTGATCTAGTGGCGGTGGATGATGAGACTTGGAGGAAGGTCTCATTAAAATCTAGGCCCAATTTAAAGGAGCGGGTCTCTTAGACTCGTAATGCCCATACACTAAGTGCATGGGCTGACAAACATTTCCCCCTAAAGGAGTAAAATTGTTAAAAATATTTTATGGGCATCATAGACACCCTTGCCACAAATTTGACAGGCTGTAGCAGCACAGAACCCATTAACCCTGGTCATCTAGTGGTGTAGAATGAGGAGACATAATGATAAATCATATTGAAATCAAACAAATAAATAAAAAATGTGAATTCACCTATGAAAGAAAATAACAAAAAGGAGGGGCTAACACAGGTTCATAGATATGAAGTCAGAATGTGTTCAACGAGATATTTGTCCCTAGCAACAGCTCAGAGACAGGGATATAAATAATAATTTATAATATAACGCCGTAAGCGTCACACTGTCCGAAGCCTTTATAGACTGTGCAAGCGCGACGCGACTGTGCAGTCTGGCTCCAGACAGAATGAGGCATCCAGAGGTGAGGAGTGTGTATGGCACCAGAGATGGCGGTACCGTGCACACTGCATATCGTCATCTCTTCTGCCGGAGACCGGGGCAGGAGTGCGGCCGGAATCGCACATGCGCATAGCGCAATCCGGTGCCATTTCACTGAAGACACATTTGCAGTGCATCTTCAGCAATATGGTGCCGGACAGCGCTATGGGCATGCGTGTACTCCGGCACCACTCCTCCCCTGGCCTCCAGCAGAACGTGACAGCGCTGGAGCACAGGAAAAAATGGTGAGTATAAATGTTTTGTTTTTTTGTATGTGTGTAGTTTAATAGGGGTGAGGGCACCATGCATACCAGGATAGGGGGGTGAGGGGACCATGCATATCACGAAAGGGGGTCAGAGGGCCATGCATACCACAAAAGGGGGGTGAGGGGACCATGCATATCATGATTGGGGGGTGAGGGGACCATACATACCACAAAATGGGAGTGAGGGGACTATGCATACCAGGATTGGGGGGTGAGGGGATCATGCATACCAGGATTGGGGGGTGAGGGGAACATGCATACCACGAAAGGGGAGTGAGGGAACTATCTATTCCATGAAAGGGGGGGGTGAAGGGACCATACATACCAGGATTGGGGGGTGAGGGGACCATGCATACCACGAAAAGGGGGTGAGGGGACCATGCATACTACGAAAGGGGAGTGAGGGGACCATGCATACCACGAAAGGGGGGTGAGGGGACCATGTATACCACGAAAAGGGGGTGAGGGGACAATGCATACCATGAAAGGGGGGTGAGGGGACCATGCATACCACAAAATGGGGGTGAGGGGACCATGCATACCACGAAAGGAGGGTGAGGGGACCATGCATACTACGAAAGGGGAGTGAGGGGACCATGCATACCACGAAAGGGGGGTGAGGGGACCATGTATACCACGAAAAGGGGGTGAGGGGACAATGCATACCATGAAAGGGGGGTGAGGGGACCATGCATACCACAAAATGGGGGTGAGGGGACCATGCATACCACGAAAGGAGGGTGAGGGGACCATGCATACCAGGATTTGGGGATGAGAGGACCATGCATACCAGGATTGAGGGGTGAGAGGACCATGCATACCAGGATAAGGGGGTGAGAGGACCATGCATAGCAGGATTGGGGGATGAGAGGACCATGCATATCATACCAGGAAAAGAGGGGGTGAGGTGACCATGCATACCAGGAATGGGGGTGAGGGGACCAAGCATATCAGGATAGGGGGGTGAGGGGTAGCATGCATACCAGGATAGGAGGGTGAGAGCACCATGCATACCAGGATAGGGGAGGTGAGAGGACCATGCATACCAGGATTGGGGGATGAGAGGACCATGCATACCAGGATAGGGGAGGTGAGAGGACCTTGCATACCAGGATTGGGGGATGAGGGGGCCATGCATACCAGGATGGGGGGGTGAGAGGACCATGCATAGCAGTATACGGGAGTGAGAGGACCATGCATACCTGAATAGGGGGGTGAGAGGACCATGCATACTAGGATAGGGGGGGTGAGAGGACCATGCATACCAGGATACGGGAGTGAGAGGACCATGCACACCAGGATACGGGAGTGAGAGGACC
The DNA here is from genome assembly GCF_039654945.1 of Dendrobates tinctorius. Taxonomy (NCBI): domain Eukaryota; kingdom Metazoa; phylum Chordata; class Amphibia; order Anura; family Dendrobatidae; genus Dendrobates; species Dendrobates tinctorius. The sequence continues at coordinate 60,729,515 of NW_027361697.1, forward strand.
ATGCACACCAGGTTTGGGGGATGAGGGGTACCATGTATACCAGGATTGGGGGGTGAGGGGACCATGCATACCAGGATGAAGAATGGGGTGCCATGCATACCAGGATTGGGGGGGGTGAGGGTACCATGCATAACATGATAGGAATGAGGGGTGCCATGCATACCAGGATAGGCGGGTGGCAGCACATACCATATACCAATAAAAATGCTCACCACCCGGGCGTAGAACGGGTTCATAGCTAGTATAATATAATAGGATTTCTCTATTTTTATATTGGAGAGGTACAGTATACAATAGGTCATAAGAGGATATTCCACAGATAGGAAAAATAGTAAATATAAGAATAAATGGGGAGAATATACGTACATCTCATTTTTCTGACAGTCCCTCCTGGGGGAGTAACATTTGTTTTGGTTTCAAATTAGTAATGAGCATCATAAAAACACCCTTGCAAAAAAATTGAATGACTTTTGCATCACGGAATACGTTTACCCTCGTGTTCTACTGGTTGTGGATGAGGAGGATGAAGATAAGGAGGAGGAGGATAACACCAAACAGACCAAATCAGGAAGCGGATACCCATATGTGGTTGTGAAGAGGTGCATGAGAATGCACCTCCACAAAAAAAAGACAATGTTTTTGAGGTTATGTTTCGCTGTTTTCATTTGGAGGTGTACAGAAGTTTTGCCCAATCCAGTCCTTGTTCATTTTTATAAAAGTCAGCCTGTTAGCATTGTCAGTTGACAGGCGGAAGCGCTTATATGTCATAATTCCACCAGCGGCCTAAAAACCCGCTCTGACAGAACACTGGCAGCAGGGCAGGCCAAGACCTCCAAGGCAGAGGGAGCCAGTTCATGCCACATGTCCAGCTTGGATACCCAATAATTAAAAGGCACAAAGGAATCACGGAGGACGTTTGTATGATCTGCAAGGTACTCCCACAGCATCTTCCCAAACATTGCACTTCTTGTGCCAGCACCCCTTGCCTCTGTGCCGGCACAATGGGAGGGTCTGAGAAAACTGTCCCAGAACTTTGCCATTGTTCTCCTGCCTCAGCTGGATTGTACTTCTGTCTCTCTCGCTTGGACTCCTTGGCTGTACAACAAACCCTGACGTCTGCTGCCAGAGTTCTCACATGGGAATTTTTTCAGTAATTCCACTACAAGGGCCCTGTGGTACAGCAACATTTTTGTACACCCATCATTGCATTGTATATCTAACAAGAGAGGACAGTATGTAATAAAAAACAGGGCTCTATGTAATCCAATATGTAAGGGACGGTGCTGTACATAGCAAGAGAGGGCACTGTATGAGGGACAGCAATACACATAATAAAGGAGACTATGTAATATATATACATGTGTGTGTGTGTGTGTGTGACTATATACATATACTGTATATATACATATACAGTATATATATATATATATATACGTAGATAAAAGGAGGGAGCCCAGACACATTTCTTGCACAGGGGTCCCAAGCTGTCAGTGTCCGCCCCTGCATAGAGATGAACAATGAAGAAATTGATGTGGTCAACAGCTTTTTTTCTTGGGTCTCTTATTAATCCTAGTGACAGTTCTATTGAGGAGATCAAATCTTGACCAACACTGGTGTGTGCAGCCGTGGTGAGCTAGACCAAATATGGAAGTTCAAATATGCCTCAGTCACTGTCACATAAAGACTGATCACTGCAATTGTGTTCCCAATTGTGACATATGGCTGTGAGATGTAGACACTCATGAAAGCAGACAGAAGGAAAATGTATGTTTTTGTAGCTGTGGCGCTGAAGTTCTACAAATACCACTGATAGCTGAGATCATCAACAAAAATGTTCTTGACCATATAAACCCAGAATTTTCCCTGGAAGGCCAGATCACCAGGCAGAAACTAACCTATTTTGGATATATGATGAAGACTAATTAGAAAAGGAGATGCTACTACGAATGGTCAGTGATAAAAGGAACAGAAGACCAATTGCTCATTTGCTGGATACCATCAAGAATGACACGGGAATGAATATCAAGCAAGTGAAAGAAGCTGTGGGAAACGGGAAGCATGGCAAGAACTGGCCTACAGAGTATCCAAGAGTTGGACAAAACTGAATAAGTAGAATCAGATGAAGTTGGCCTGAAGATGCATGTATGGAATAGGAATTGTATCATGAGTCATAATGAAAACAAGTGAAAACTGGCCATTTCTGTTCAGAATATGTTAACACTATTCAACCACTAAAGTGTTAAATATTAATAATCCGTTAAATATTTCTTATTACACCCAGTTCTGTACATTGCTAGCTGAAATGACATAGGCTATTTTTAAGCTTGGCTCATGGTAGAAAGACAGCTCCATATATGTAGAGACCACGTGCTTTAGGAGACGTATATAATTCATGGCTAACTGTAGAGGTCGCTCTTGCTCCCTCCCCATCATGAGACACAGACGCGAGGATGACATCTCGGCACGGATATAGCATTGAATGGACAGACAGCTGGGATATTACTTGACGGCTATGTGAGAAGCCTAACTGAGAGACAGCAGCCATTTGCTATTCAGGATCGCGGAGAGAAGAAGAATACATGTTGCTTTGCTATGAACTAATGGACAATCTCTCTTTCATCTATTTTTATGTTTTTCTGTAATAATCCTTTACTTTGATGGAAGAATCCAAATAAACCACTACATTTTTATCTGGTAACTAGTCCTGAGTATTTTATAGGATAAGCATTATTTTACATTGGAGAGCCAGCCAGATCTGAATTTTTGTATTTTTTTTTGTGGATTTCCCTCAACTTGCCCAAAAGGGGGTTGGACTTTGCTAACGTCAGTCATATGTGCAAGTTATCAGGAACTCCACTACTCAAGATTCAGATAGAACCTAGAAGTGAGGACTAAGAATTGCCAGATGGATTGAGAAGTACTACAAGTGCCAAAGTGCCAGACGTGCTGAAGGCAGACGTGTGAAGACCGGAGCCCAGCGTTGTCCATCAAAGGAACAAGCTGAGACATTTCAAGGTAAGATAAAATGGATGTCATTAATTCTCTTGCTAAGCAGAGTAAATTGAAATTTAAGTCTGTAGACAAGTCTAATCCAGAAGTATTATGGCTTAGCTTATATTGCAGAGTGCGAAATGGCGAATCAGAAGTATAATTCTAAGTTTTTCAACAGAGAAAGAGATAAATTAAAAAATATTCTACAGATGGTAGATATATTTCATAGATCTGTGTCAGAGAAATCCAAAAATGATTGTTGTGATGTTCTCGAGATTGACTGTAATCAAGTGTCTGTAGCGGCCATTGAAGGTGACCTTGCAGACGTGGAACAAGATGGAGAAGTAGGAGGAGACTTCAGAACTGACGTAGAGGACGTACAAGGGAAAGACGTACCACTAAAAATAGACGACTCACAGGCCGAAATCCGAAGTAAAGTAAGGAAAAGTTTGCTAAAGATATGCAAAATAATTCCTGCATATGATAACACAATCCATGTTTGTAGAAACTCTGAGGTTTTTGAAAGTTGTGTTGACAAGTTTGATTTATCTAACGAGGAGAAGAATCAGTTGTTCAAAATGTGGATCCCTGTAAACTTTGCTAGGAGATTGACTTTAAAGATATCTGGTGAAACACATGAGAATTTAAATGATAAAGACAGATTAAAAATTTTGATTTTTTGTTCATCAAATGAAAATCATCCAGATATTGATATTCTTCAAAAATTAAGGATTGGTCGGAAGGAATGTACCTACACATTCATGTCTATATTTCACCGCTTGTATAGAACGGTCATGGAGAATGTCAAAACACAGTCCCTCATAAGGAGTTTTGTAAGCAAATTTTGGTTTCTAAATCCTGCATCTCGTGTTATTGCGTCACAAAAAGATTCTTTATTTGAATGTGCGCAATCCCTTGATTTTGCTAGAAAACATGAGAATCGTGAGAGGAAAGTAAATTGTGCTAATTTTGTGAAGACAGGCAGAGTAAAATCTTATCAGAAGCCTGTATTAGCAAAGCCTTCTAAAATGAGTTTTCCCCAAAATCAAATCTATGAAGAACGAAGAAAATCACATGTTTGTTATAAGCCATATGGAATGATGCAAAGGATCACCGAAAAAACTTCACAGTTTAAGCCCTATAAAATTCCAAGTTCTGATCTTCTTTCTGTAACAAAGATGGCCAAATTTGACAGCCAGAAGCAGGTGGTGAGTGAAATCATGGCCTGTAAACTGAATACTCTGTTCCAAGAATCTATCAGCTTCAAAATGGCAAGAACCTTTCAGGATATTTTTTGCAGAGAAATAAGTATGGGTGTAGGAATTGGCTAGAAAAAGTAATTATATATATATATTGTGTAAAAGTGTTATGCAATGTATTAGTCAGTTATATGTAATTATTTCATGGCGTATAATCCTGTAGTTCTATAGTTTTATAGATATACATGTTCATACAGTATATATAGAGTGTTTGTAGAAGTAGAGATTGTAGAACTGTATTTTTTAGTGAAAATTAAAATCTACTCCAGTAATAAAATTTAGAATTATGAATATGATATTAACCTTCTCTTTTATTTTTCCTTAGAATTTTCATTTCAAAGCAGGACTTAATCAGAAAAATTCTCTTACAAGGATTTATGCCTTTATTTACACAGGAAGTTGCAATAATTGCATGATTTTATATCTAACCCTTAAAAGGAAATAACTAACTGCATTTTAAATGTGTTCTGTGTGAATGCTTTTACTGCATGGCTTGAATGACAACCACAGCAGGTGAAATTTGAACTTTGTTCTAATAATACCAGTATACTATGTCCCTGTTCCATAGGAAAATAATTTTTAAGGGGGTCTCAACTTTTGCAAAGCAATGGAATTTTTTTTTTCAGGCCTAAATGTCAAGTATAGCTATACATATACATACTGTATATTTATGTCATGTGTATTTGGGGAATATTCAAAGAAATATTAAGACTAAATTTAAATAGTTTACAATGCATTGATAATTAGGATAATTTGGGTTAAAATACGTGTATTCATCACACCTTCGTATGTGAGGTATTTGGTTTAAACTTAAATATGTGACACAGTCTGAGTGACAGTGACTGAGTGTATGAGCAGCTGCTGAGCGAGTAATGTGATACGTTTGTATGAGGCCTCAGGATTCTGAATGAGAGAGAAAAAAAAAAAAACCAAAAGCTTTTATCTTTAGGAGGAATATGCAGATCAGTTAAATTATTAGAATATTAGGATATATAATGAAATATTATCTACACAACATATATTTCTATATTCCTATAGTAATTATTATTTCTTGATTTAGTTAATTGTGGATAAGTGCAAAGTGCAATCGCACATCAAAATGGTTTATGCAAATTAATCTTTCCAAAGGATAATTTTATGATATTCAAATTAATTTTAATGGTCACACATCTTCAGACAAATAATGGTATAAGCAAGTATAAATTCACATAATTTATACATTAATTATTTTTAATTTTGGTTTTGATAAATGAATTATTTCATGAAACAATATTTTTTGGTATTAAGGGGGAAAATATGTTTTTGATCCTGACTACATCATCACATTTGATTAATACCTCTTCTTCGCACATTTTAATAAAGAACAAATAGAAATAAGGTACAATGGTATAAGTATTGGGTATAATAACATTAAGTATTATAAAGAGTCATTTCTTTACAGTAAGAGGAATATTACATGCAAAGTTGCATAATTTGAATATTTTGGTAACACAAGTTTATGACAATTATGAAATAATCCAGATCATGGAAATATTAAGGGTATATGTTACTGAAGACATAACTACTCTGCATCAACATAAAGGCCTCATTTTTATTTTTATTTTTATTCTTATTTTTAATTTTCAATTTTTTATTCTATTTTTATTTTTAATTCTTACATTTTTATTTTTTCTTTCAACAATAGTAAAGTAATATCTACTATAGAATTTTGCTTCATTAAATATAACAATGATACGGTTTCATTACAAAGAAAAATGTTTCACTTCTGAGTTATATGCAACAATTCTTTTATTCATTCATTCGCTCACTCATATATACTTATTTTGGTTCATGGCTTTACATTCCTACATATTATTAGTATAATAAATATATTCCTTATTAATAAAGATGATAACGTTGGTTACATAAAACACAGTGACACCTATGGGTTGAAAAAGGTAATTACACCTATGACATAAAAAAATGTTCTATCACATGGAAAAAATATGGATAATAATGTATTATCACTTATTATTGGTTTATTATTTCAAATATTGAAATCTATATATGGTACAAATTCTGATAATAATTATATGGATATTACTGATTGCTATGGTACGCTGTGATATTATAGGATAGGAAAATTACCAGATTTGGTATAGACTAGGGAAAGAAGACTTCAAGCAAGATATTGAAATTACGTTAATAAAGACTTTTCATATTAAAATTGATTCTTATCAGTTGCAAGAAGAAGAATGCCGCGATCCAGAAGTCCAAGAAGGTAACAAAGCTATGATTACTGAGTAACTGTGTTAATTACAAGTGCAGTATCCACCACTGACAGTCACAATTAAAGTGTCTAACCTGACAACCAGAGGACGATGATCCTATGATGCAGAGATGAACTGTGTTATCACGTTCTTACCAAGTTCCAGAGGTTTCAATCACCTGAAAAGCTTCGATGAAGGCTGGTGAACAATAAGGTAATTGTCAGGAAGCTACAACCCTGACATGTGTCCTGTGCATTAGGACAAGGACTGGTTATGGTGCTATGTTTAGCAAGGAAGAGTCATTTTAACCCTTGCTTTACTGACCAAAGACGTCACACCTTTTCAAAGACCAATACTGATGAAGGATTCCAGAATATCCAAGGCGAGCCAATGTAAGCCCAGGTTTTTAAAGGTGACACTGCACAGATATTAAAGCTGCATCTATAAACTTTGTTTTCGTATTAACATTTGAAATTATGGACTTTGATTTGATATACAAGACGATTTCTACAACATCTATATGCTAGAGAAAAACTGTGGTTTTAAAAAGAACCAAGAAGAAGACAGAAGACATCAAAATGACGACCAGATGACATCAGATGATGATGACTGGACCTGAGATGCTTCAATTTAGACTTAGGGAAGTATAATTATACGTATTGCATATGAATATTGTTCACGGCTTACCATAACATGAATCCACCTCAATTATGTCATTGAGTACTTATAACGGTAATCTGATATTATTATTATTATTATTATTATTATTAATATTAAATTATTTTGTCAAAGAAGAAGAAAAGAAGAAAGAAAATCTTGTTATATTTTGAGGGTTCCAATTAATGTCTGTCTCCCTCAAAAGGGGGAATTGTTAAATATTAATAATCCGTTAAATATTTCTTATTACACCCAGTTCTGTACATTGCTAGCTGAAATGACATAGGCTATTTTTAAGCTTGGCTCATGGTAGAAAGACAGCTCCATATATGTAGAGACCACGTGCTTTAGGAGACGTATATAATTCATGGCTAACTGTAGAGGTCGCTCTTGCTCCCTCCCCATCATGAGACACAGACGCGAGGATGACATCTCGGCACGGATATAGCATTGAATGGACAGACAGCTGGGATATTACTTGACGGCTATGTGAGAAGCCTAACTGAGAGACAGCAGCCAATTGCTATTCAGGATCCCGGAGAGAAGAAGAATAAATGTAGCTTTGCTATGAACTAATGGACAATCTCTCTTTCATCTATTTTTATGTTTTTCTGTAATAATCTTTTACTTTGATGGAAGAATCCAAATAAACCACTACATTTTTATCTGGTAACTAGTCCTGAGTATTTTACAGGATAAGCATTATTTTACATAAAGCAATTTTTTTTTTCAGTAATTTTGATTTTTACTCCCATTCTTCCAAAAGTCATAACTTTAGCTATTTTTCTGTCTAGGGGTTAGGGCTTCTTTTTTATAAGACAAGTATCAGTTTTGGGGTATATACAACATTTTGATCTCTTTTCATTGCATTTTTTGTGAAGGTGTTGCAACAAAAAATGGCAATTCTGAAATTTCAGCTTTTTGGGGGGGAATAAACAATTTACATTTTACTACTTTGGGCAATTATGCATGCAACAATACCAACATATGGTAATATTTTTTAATTTTATTTATTACTTTTTAAACATTGATACTTATGTTCAGGTAAAAGCGAATGATTTGTAATTTTTATTAATATTTTTAAATGTATTTCTAACACGCCAGACACAGAGGTCCTTAATAATCCCATAACTGATATGGCAACTCATTGACAACTCTGCAATCACATTGCACAGGGTTTGGGGCGGTTGGTTGATGGATCTCAGAATGGACTGCCATTATACTGAAGCCTCTTATATGCTTCTTTCACGCTTGGCAATGGCATTTAAAAAGTTAAATTGTTGTGATATGAGCTAGCTCTAATCATATTAATTACGCTTAGGTGCTAACTATGCAGCACAACACACCGAGACTATACTGTAAGGTGTGGGCTCAGTTACTGAGCCCATTCCATATTTTGTTGCTGAAAGGTTCTACGGGACTACGGGAGCCATTGCCAAGGGTTTGAAGGGGTTAAACAACTATTAAGTTAATCTGTTAATCAAAATTATCCAATAAATATTAATTGACATTTATTTTCTAAATGAGCTCTCCAGAAAATAATTTGCTCAAGTACTACAAGTCACGTCTTATCAAAGTTTTTAATGACTTCTGAGTTAATATTGGTTACGTCCTGTAGTAGTTCTTGGTCTACAGGACAAGGATGCAGAGATGGGTTCAAGGCCATGAGCGTAGTCAGTGCAGACTAAACAACTCTAAGCTAATTCCTTGGTGCATGCTCAGTTTTTTCATCTTTATAGCATGGTTCAGTGCTTCTAACCCTGAGCATGCACAAGAAGGGTTTCACCACAACCCGACAATGCAAATTTTTGTGGTAAGACACATACAGCTATGGCAAAAATTAACAGACCACTGACAAATTTCCAGTTTGTCTGATTTTTCTCTTTATAGGTATATTTTTCAGTAAAATGTAAATTGCTCTTTTATTCTACAAACTACTGACAACATGTCTTCAAATTTCCAAGCAATACATTTTATATTTATTTTCAGAAAATATGAAATTGTCAAAAGAACAAAAAATGCAGTGCTTGCAGACCTCAAATAATGCTAAGAAACCAAGTTCATAATCATTTAGAAACAACAATACTAATGTTTCAACTCAGGAAAAGTTCAGAAATCAATATTTTGTGTAATAACCATGATTTTTAATCACAGCTTTCATGCATCTTGGCATGCTTTCCACCAGTCTTTCACACTGCTTTTGGGTGACCTTATGCCACTCCTGGTACAAAAATTTAAGCAGTTCTTCTTTGTTTGGTGGCTTGTGACTATCCATCTTCCTTTTGATTACATTCCAGAGGTTTTCAATGGGGTTTAGGTCTGGAGATTGGGCTGTCCATGACAGGGATTTGATGTGGTGGTCCTTCATCTACACATTGATTGACCTAGCTGTGTGGAATGGCACATTGTCCTGTTGGAAAAAACAGTCCTCAGAATTGGGGAACATTGCCTGAGCAGATGGAATCAACTGTTTTTCCAGTATAACCTTGTATGCGGCTTGATTCATACGTCCTTAGCAAAGATTAACCTGCCCAATTCCAGCCTTGCTGAAGCATCCACAGATCATCACCGATCATCCACCAAATTTCACAGTGGGTGCAAGACACTGTGGCTTGTACGCCTCTCCAGGTCTCCGTCTAAACATTAGACAACCAGGTGTTGGGCAAAGCTGAAAATTAGACTCATCAGAGAAGATTACCTTCCTCCAGACCTCTATGGTCCAATCCTTATGGTCTTTGGCAAACTTCAGCCTAGCTCTCCTTTGCTTCTCGTTGATGAAAGGCTTTTTCTAGCTTTACATGACTTGAGCCCTGCCTTTAGAAGCCTCTTACAAACTTTTCTTTCCGTGCACTTAACCCCAGCTGCCATTTGCCATTCCTTTTGTAGGCCACTTGATGTCATCCTGTGGTTGCTGAGTGACATTCGAATAAGATGACGGACATCCCGGTCAGTGGAGATTCGTTTTTGCCCTCTGCCAGTCTGTAGCTTCATTGTCACCAATGTCTGCAGCTTGATCTTGTTGTAATAGACTGCCATCTTAGAAATTTTAAGGATGGAGGCAACATGACACTCACTGTATCCCTCTGCTTGTAAAGCCAGAACTGAGCCCTTCTTTTCCTCACTCAAGACTTTTCTTTTCAACTGCTTTGGCATGGTTAAAAGTTATTTTTTCATTCCTATTTCTTTTGGGATATTACTAGCCCTTATTTTGCCATCCAGCTTGTCCTATTGCAAGAGGATTGTGAACCCCACAGTAGGGTTTTTTATACTTTCCTTTGTTAAATAAGATTTGGTTCAGGTGATCACCTAATCAGAAGCACATTAAGTAGAATGAGGTGTACTCTGGTTGGAATTCAACTGACACTGGAATGGAATGGCTGACAAACATGTAGGGAAGCAGATTTTTATAAAACTGTGCAGTGGTCTCTTAATTTTTGCCAGAGCTGTATTTCTCCTGAATTTACCTGTAATGTTTTGCAGGGTATTTACACTACATGCATTGCACATAGTGTGCTTATCACACAAACACTTTGAGAAACATTCCTTCAGTGATGTCGACAATTACAATAAAAGGGTCTTCCGGGAAATGAAGAAAATTATTAAACAGAAAATATGCATTTTTATATAATTTAATTATTTATGCTTGGTTTCTCTACAGGCCGTCAGAAGGCAGTTCAAAATGGCTGCTATCACATTACTGAAAGCAAAATCCATCTTAAACACACAGCAGTGTGGGTTGTGTGAATAGAGAAAGCACTGCGGCTTTATCCAGCCTGTTGGCTATGAGGATGGACATGAGTGAATTTGGATTTAACAAAGCTGAAACAGCATCTCAGCTGAAGAGCAGGAAGCTACAGCAATGTTCAATAGTTTAGACACATCTATTCATGCAGTGGTTTTCCTTGTTCTTACTGGAATGTGCACATTATAGAGTCAAACTAAAGGCAGAAAAACCACTAAAGAACACTTATGGAAACAAGGAAGAAAAGAACAAATGTGAAACAAACCAGAATATGTGTTAAACCTTAGATTACTCAAAGTACCCCCCTTTTACTCTGAGGACAGAGTCCACACTCTTCGCATTGTCTTGAGCAGCTTCAACAGCTAGTCATCGTAAATGGCTTCCAATGAACAGGTATGCCTCATCAAAAGTTCATTTGTGGAATCATGGGTCTTCAGAAAGTCATACTACCTGTATTTCGCAAAGACAGTTCACAGTTCTATACAGTTCTAAGTCCTATTCTACAACTGTTGTAAGCCGAAACACTCAACTAAGTGAAATGACAGTCCTTCATTATTTTAAGTTATGAAGATCTGTAAATATAGAAAAAATTGGTAGGACCTTGAAGATATCAACAAGTTTAGTCATGAAAATGATCAATCATTATAATGAATGCCTCTCTTGAGGACTGTCTCAGGAAAGGAAGACCAAGAATTACTTCTGCTGCAGAGGATAAGTTAGTCAGAGTTACAAGCCTAAGAAACCACAAATTGAGAGCTCCTCAAATAAGAACCCCCTAAATCATGCACAAACTGCAAGTTCAAAAGTTTTTATAAACAAATTGTTGCAAAGAAGCTCCTACTAAGAACCATTAACAAGATGAAGAGACTTATTTTGGCCAAGCTACACATAGATTACGCATGACAGTAGTGGAAATGTGTCGTATAGTCTGTTGAGTCAAAATTTGATATTTTAGTACCAATCTCCACAACTTTGTGAGATGTAAAAAAGGTGAGCAGATGGTTTCCATATGTGGTGTCCACTGTGAAGCATTGAGGGGGGAGTGATAGCGTAGGGGTGCTTAGTTGGTGACACTGTTGGTGATCCATTGCATGAATAAGTGTGTCCAAATTTTTAAACTGCTATGTGTGTGTCAGATGATGTGAGGAGAGGAGGGATGGGTTGACATGCACAATGTGGGAGTTGTTAGTTTGTACTAGAGTATAAGTGCTGCTGCTCATATATACTCTGTTAGAAAACATCTCCCAGAGCTTTCATCTTGTCCAATCCATTCTCAGAACAAAAACAGCAGCAGTGGATCTGTGAGTATAGTGAGATTAAATTATCATAAATTATAAATATGTTTAACACTAAGGATTAATGTCATTAATTACTATTTAAAAGAAGTATATCTTCATACCGTGTTAGCCAGTAGATAGAAAAATATTCAGAATTGAGAGTCCTCAGTGGTTGATAACTTTCAATGCTGGAATGAATGTGTCGCATGGATTTATGTCTTTTTTACATCGATTAAGGAATTTGCTCCTAAGACCTTGTGGGGGCATCACAACACATTAGGAGACCCCAATCAGAGGGCAATAAAACATCCGGATTCCTTATCTATGAACTGGTCCAATATTTATGTTTCTCCCTCTCCCATAATCATAATTCTGCTTCACGTCACTTGTCTCATCTATTGCATTTTTTCTGTGCTGTATTGTGCATAAATATGTGACTCTTCAGATTTTGTATTAGTCTATGCCTGATGAAGAGACCTGAGTAGTCTCGAAAGCTTGCAATGTGTTACCATCTTTTCAGTTAGCCATTAAAAGGTATCAACCACTGAGGACTCTCAATTCCGAATATTTTTTTATTTAAAAGAAAAAACTTGTTTTCTACTTTTCCGTTACTTACATTAGGAATACCTTTAATGTAATGTTTGGGCTGGAAATGTAAAAATGAGTGGTGTCTGATTTTTGCACAATAATTTTATGCATTTTTGAATGTCTTTATAGAAGCAGTCCACGCTGTAGTGCTTGCTTAAGAAGATAACATTAAAAGGAAGTAAAATAATTCAAACTTTCATGAAGACATATGTTGCAAAAGAAAAATCTCTAAAAAGTATCCATGTATCTTTCATACAAGCAAACACAGACTGACTGGTTAAGAATGTAATGTAAAAATGTCTTAAAGATAGACTAATTCTTCTCTCTCACTTCCAGGCTGATAGTGAGTAGTACACAGTGTCACAAGAAGCAATAAAATGGATGAATTGAGGAGTTTGGTTAAAACTTAAAAAGACATGTTGAGGGACTATTTCACCAGGAAGAATCTTTTATACCACAAATAGCAATCTATGAAGAAGTGGGGGAAGGGGCAAAGAAATGTAATATTGATGAAGGCAATAAAGTGTGCAAGATACAGGATAAAGGAGAACAAATCTCAGGAGGAATTATGTGCAAGGAGATGGGTTATGGATAGGAGACAAATTCAGATTTCTTTTCATTAATATTATGAATATAACATGGAGATTTCACTATAACTACATATTAGTAACATTGTATGGCTTATAACTCTCACACTATTTTTTATTAGATATGTTACATTTTAGAAACAAAACATATTAATGAAAATACTTAACAAACACATTATTCCATAAATTCCCCCATTAATCTTAACTCTTTAGTTTCCAGGGACTTTTGGACACTCCACACCTTTTTAGCTTGGACAATTTTCACACTTGTGAAGTCTGCAATTAAAACCTAAATCACAAAATAACAAAAAACACTATATCTGCATTTCATATATTCTCTGAAAGTAGAAATCTGGCACGGTGACAAAATGCCAATCAGCAATTTAGATACACATGTACCTTCATGCAATTTTGCATCAAAGTATAATTTTGTGATAAAATAAATGGATAATAATTTTTATATGTGGCTAAATATATGACCCAACAGGAACTTGCTCAATATCTTCCAATATATGGATCCCCATTTAAATTAAAACTGCTTATTCCTCCTCTACCCTGAGATTATCTGTTGTGGGAGAGATTTTGGAGACTCCATACACATTAGGGTACCGTTACACCTAGCGATGCACCAGCGATCCCGGCCAGCGATATGACGCGGTCAGGATCGCTGGTGCATCGCTAGGTGGTCGCTAGTGAGCTGCCACACAGGCAGATCTCACTAGCGACATCGCTGGGGACGGGGATCGCTACTTACCTGTCAGGCGCTGCGATCCTGCGTCCTCCCGCCCGGCTCCACGCGTCGCTCGTCGGCGCCACAGGAAGCTCAGCATGAAGTGGAATGGTCCAGGAGCTTCTCGCACGATCAGCGATAACCAGCGGGGGAGCCGGTCGGAGGTAAGTATCACATGCAGCGATATCGCTAGCAATATCGCTGCAACGTCACAAAATCGGTGACTTTACAGCGATATTGCTAGCGATATCGCAGTGTCTAACGGGGGCTTTAGACCATGGGCCAACAATCTGTCAATCACGGTCAACAAATAAATCACTGACATCTCCCTGATAGATCACAGACCTCTGCAGTGAACACTGTCTCTATGCCCTTCCATATCAAGCAGTATCAGATGACAGATGGTAGCTTATCTAAAGAAAGTAGAGACATGACTGATACCCCACTGTGTCTGCCCACCATACAACACAGTCAGTGGACTGCCTGCTCCTGGTGGACAGTAAATTAAATTTTTTGGCTCCTGGAGAGGTCAGGACAAGGGAAAATCAGGACATCCTGACTACTTGCATTTGCTAATGACAGAAAAAACTGATGGCACATCTAGAACTAGCCTGAATAGGTGCATACCAAAAAACAGCTAACTATCAAATAAGGAAATGGTTGCACTCAATTGCATTAAGGCATATCAAATATGAAATATGTGAAATCCGAATAGCATAATGGCTTTTGTAATCTAGAAAAACATATGAGATACTTAGCACAAAATTTGGCCAAAAGATGTGAGCCCATTCACCAACGTCAAGGTGATCTCATTGAACGGGTCCCTATACTAACTGCCTAGTGTGAACTAACCTCTGGCTAATAACATGGTAAAGCCTGTATTTATAGGAAGATAGGAACCAAAATGTGATTGGATGTAATTAAAATCACAGCCTGATGAAGGGCGGAGTGCTCAGTCAGAAAGCTAACATACAAATGACAGAAAAAACTGACGGCACATCTAGAACTAGTCTGAATAGGTGCATACCAAAAAACAGCTTATATATCAAATAAGGAAATGTTTGCACTCAATTGCATTAAGGCATATCAAATATGAAATATGTGAAATACGAATAGCATAATGGCTATTCATCAGGCTGTGATTTTAATTACATCCAATCACATTTTGGTTCCTATCTTCCTATAAATACAGGCTTTACCATGTTATTAGCCAGAGGTTAGTTCACACTAGGCAGTTAGTATAGGGACCCGTTCAATGAGATCACCTTGACGTTGGTGAATGGGCTCACATCTTTTGGTCAAATTTTGTGCTAAGTATCTCATATGTTTTTCTAGATTACAAAAGCCATTATGCTATTCGTATTTCACATATTTCATATTTGATATGCCTTAATGCATTTGAGTGCAACCATTTCCTTATTTGATATACTTGCATTTGCTGTCCAAGTAAATTTGACACTTTGGACAGCAGTGTCTGAAAATGTCTGTAGGTAGCAGTGTATGGGGAGGGGACATGTGTCAGTCATTGTAGCGCAGCATATGTGTAAGGAAATGTATGATGACATATGTGACTGGTAAGGTTTAGTGCATGGGTGTCAGATTAGTTTTTGGCCATGTACATCTAGTAATATTTGACAGCATGTGGGGTTGAAAACTTCAGACGGAATGTGAAACTGAAAACGTATGATGATATTTGTAGCTGGTAAAATATGATGTTATGTGTGGTATGTATTATATGACAGCATGGGTGACATCTCTAGTATGACGTCATTTGTGGCTGGTATTTTCTAGCATATTCTGCAGTATTTAATTTAATTTAAAAAGTAATCCATCCAAGGACAGCATATATTAGGAACCTGGCAACAGCTCTTTCCCTCAATTTTGGTACCATGTAAGTCCCCAGACTCTCAAAAGAAATGATGAGAGGTCTTCACCTCTTTTAGGTTGCCTAACCCTGCATTCGATGGTTTAATTTATCAGGTATACTCCTCGCAGGGAGAAAACAGGGAAAACAGTATAAAGGAACACAGGGTACGTAACTCAGGGGAACCAGGTGTGAAGAATAAGGCAGGAAGTTCAAGAATAGCAAACTTATATGTCCGATGACTTCAGAATGCAGTTTGTTCAGGAAGTGGACGTTTGTGCCAAAGCTGTGGAGCGTAAGGGGTCCAGTATGGTAATGGAAAAGATGACGTCCTGGATCCTGGTGGCGGTGATGATTCCTAGCGGTCCAGTGTAGTCCTGAAAAAGATGACGTCTTGAACCCTGGCGGCGACGGTGATTCCTCGTGGACCAGTTGGTGATCCGTGTGTCAGGAAACAAAGAGCCGGGCAGAGCACAGTCTATCCCCCGTCAGTGTACAGGGACAACAAGTGACTCGATTCAGGTACAAAGGGAAACCCCTCGCAGCGGGTGTCCCAATTCTCCCATCGGTGCGTGCACGAGCTTAAGTCCTGACTGGGTGTCCTGCCACTCATGGTCAGCGATGTCAGCGGGGACAAGGTACGTCATTGTCGGCAGTCTCTGATAGCGGCTTTTAGCCTCTGCTGGTTTAAGCCTGCTCTGGCAGTTGGCTTTCCCACAGAAGCCCTGACACTGCCCTCCTGCGCGCTGCACGTTCCCGCGGCGACTAACTGATTTCCCACGCGCTGTGGCCCTTTTATTTTAAACAGCGCACATAAGGAAACAATTCCCAAAAATTCAAAAAAACACATTTGAAAGGTTGACTCACTAAACCCTAACTAATGCACTAGCAGAATGCAGCAGACTTCCATTGAGAAAGGCTGGGGCAGCACAGGTGCAAACCACTGATGAAAACAGCCAGTAACCCAAGAGGGTCTGGCTGCCTAGTGGAAAAAATGCACACAAATAGGGCTTGCATAGGACATCAGTCACACAGAAAAGTGTGGTGCAAAGTGTCTGAACAGCCTATTAATGACGCCCATAGTATTAGCAGGTGGGCTGCTCAGCACTATATATATGCATCACACAGAAAAAAACAAGCCAACATAAAGATGTCTAGCTGCATCCTGCAAAAATGATAAAAAGTGCAAAAAGATAAAAAGATATGGGGTATTAGTTACTATTTTGGCCAAAGCAGATTAGCTCGCAACCCAACGTCAAGGGTCCCCAAATTTTGCGAGTCGCTAACACTAAATCTGAACAGCACACATAAGGAAAAAATTCCCTAGTGCATTAGTCAGGGTTTGGTGAGTCAACCTTTCAAATGTGTTTTTTGGCCCTTTAGCCACGCCCCCTACTCCTAGGTGCAGAGGTCGGTCCGGAGCCTTAAGCTTTCCCCTGTGAAACCTGGGTGACAGCCCCGACAGTTCCGGATCTATCACGCAGTAGGTAGGCCTGGTATGGGTCTTCTCCTTACATTCCCTCACTCTTTGTGCTCGCCATTCCACTGACGAGAGTTCCTGCAGTAAGCGCTGACATTCTCCCATTCCTTGAACGATTTGTCGCTAAACAAAATGATCCTGATCATACCGGTTAGGGAGTTTTCCTGCTGTTGAACGCTCAGAACGTCATAAACTTGGAGTTTCCATCAAATCCACTTGAGTAGTTGAATCAGGTTGGACTGATGGGGGCGGGGACGTGCCCAGTTCTAGTGAAGCAGCTATTTCAGGAACTTCAGAAGTTCCAGGGGTCTCAGATATTAGCTCTCCTTCCGGCCTCACTATCGGTAGCCTCGGACATTCCTCTTCCTCACAATCGCTATGAACTAAGGGAGGGCTCTCGGCAACAATGGGTTTTTCTTCTTCTAAAGCAGGATTTCTGGACACGCAGGGGCGGCGCATGTTTCAGTGTACCGTGCGAGTGGGGGCATCTTCTTTGCCCTCAAGCTGGACTTTGTAGATGGGTCCTTCAGAATTGACTCGTCCCTTTACCGGGTAAGGTGTTTTTTCTCATCGATAGTCAAGTTTATCTTGAGGGCGCTTCTCTCATACCAACACCTGGTCTCCGGCCTGTAGAGCTGTCCCTTTTAGAGGAGTTTTCTCAGAATGCTCCACCTCTTGAAACCGGGTCTGTACCAGGCGATGTAGTGGTTGCAGCCGATGGCGATGTTCTCGAACCCTGGTGGACAACCGCGTCCATGGGTAGTCCTCCTCTGGGTCCAGCTCCAGCTCTGTGATCTATTTGCCTGGTCTGCTGAAGAGCAGGGTGTAAGGGGTATACCCTGTGGTGCGATGTACTCGGTTGTTGTATACCCACACCAGTTCTGCTACGAAATCAGGCCAGTGTATCTTACGATCTTCCTCCAGAGTTTTCAATATCTGAATGAGAGTCTGGTTGAATCGCTCACACGCTCCATTACCCTGTGGATGATAGGGTGCCATTCGAGACTTCCCAATTTGGTACATACAATGTAGTTCCTCCATCGCTCATCCTAGAAAACAGGCTCCCTGGTCCGAGTGTATCCTTTTCGGACAGTCGTACACCTGGATAAAGTTTTCACAGATAGCATAGGCCGCAGTCTCCGCAGTTTGGTCTCAGGTGGGAGTCACAACTGCAAATTTGGTGAAATGATCCACCATTACCAAGCAGTGTTCATACCCTTGATGGGCCAGCCCAATTGTCAAATAGTCGATCATCAAGACCTCCAGTGGGGCAGATTAGTCTGCATGGGGGCCCTCTGTTCCAAGGGTTTGGACAATTAACAGCTTCTACACTGTTGACACACTTCTTCTACCTTCATCGTCATTAAGGGATGATAAACTAATTTCTGTAGCCATTGATAGGTCTTCTCTTGGCCGAAATGTGCTCCTTTTTCGTATGCCTCCAAGGCCACTTTGTGCAACAGGGTCACGGGAACCACCACCTGCCAAGTGATGGATAGGGCTCGCTGTAATTGAATTTTCCTGTACAACAGTCCATTCTTTAGATGTAATCTCTCCCATTGTCGAAGAATTTGTAGGGTCCCAGGAGACAGGGCCTACCTCTCATTCTTGCTAGGCAGATGTTTGCGGGCCACCCACTGCCAAATTTGTGTAAGATCTCCGTCTTCCTGCTGAATCCGCACCCACTCATCCTGAGGCTGTCCCAATACATTTTCCTGGGTCTCCGCTTGTACCTGCTCCTGCGTGGCTGCCAACATCCTGGTAGGACTCTAGAACCCAGGAACCTCTTCAGTCTCAAGTTCTTCATCTCGGCTAGGACCAGGCTTCTCATGTGTCACTCTGGACAACGCATCCGCGTGAGTGTTTTCAGCTCCCCTTCTGTAGGCGATCTTATACCAGTATTTAGCCATTCTTTCCACCCACCGTTGTTCCAGGGCCCCTAACTTAGCATTCTCCAGGTGGGCCAGTGGGCTGTTGTTGGTACACACTAGAACTTCAGACCCCGACAGGTATTCCGCGAACTTCTCCATCATAGCCCACTAACGCCAGCAGCTCCAACTTGAACAAACTGTAGTTGTCCAGATTCCGTTCGGATTCATGAAGGGAACAACTTGCATAAGCACTCGCTCCTTCCCGTCCTGAACCTGCGACAATACAGCTCCTAGTCCATGCAAGCTTCCATCAATAAGGACTCTTCAATCCAGGATAGCGGGTATGAATCCTTCACAGTGCAGGCATTTAACTTGCGATAGTCTAAACAAAATCTCAGAGTGACGTCTTTTCTTCATACTAGGACTATAGGAGCAGCCCATGGGCTTTGACTTACCCAGATGACACCATTCTGTAACATCTGTAAGAGCATTCCTTTCACCTCCTAGTACAGCTGTGGAGGAATTTGATGATAGCGTTCTCTTATGGGCGCAGCATTACCTGTTGGGATCTCGAGAGCAATTGCAGTGGTACAGCAAAAATTGTCCTCATGACGAGCAAATACAACTTGATATCAACTGAGTACATCTTCCTCCTGCTGTATCTGTCCCTGTGTGAGCTCTGTTAGTTCAGCCCGCATTTGTTCTAAGATTCTTTGCCCTTTTCTTTGCTGTGGGGGTTCCGACAGTGAATGAGTTTCTACTGCTACAGTCCAAGGGTTTTCTGTTTTTTACCGTCAACTGTAGGTCTGTGATGGTATCAGCTCCTCCAGCATGCCGACTATTTGTGTTATTTCACGCCTGGGGAAAAATGTCAGTGTGTACTCTCTCAAATTTACACATCTCACAGACACCTTCCCATCTCGTACTGTAGCCAATGTTCGGGCAATTAGGAGTCTGGGTGGTAGGTTCTCTATAGTAGCTGGTTCTAGTTGTACTTCCATTCCTTCCAGATGGGTGCAGGCCCGGACAGAGACGGAGCGCACGGTCTGCCCTGGAGGTATTTCAAGACTGTTCGCAGCAGGAATGACCACTCCGCTCAGCTCTTTTCCATTGCAGGAGACATCTTGCGCCTGAGCTGTCTGAATCAACTGTTGAAATATTTTCCTTTGAGGTGTTTGGGGGCTCCATTGTCTCAGAAACAGGTCTGGGGACTCGTTGATAAGCAAACTTCTGAACTCCTTAAGCACATTCATCCCCAGGGTATCAGTATATCCATGGTCAGTGTCACCCAAAGTCAGTACCACACCTCTGCGGCCCAAGTTTTTGCCGCAGACTTTAATTTGCATCCATGCCACCCCTGCGACCGGGATGGGGAGCTGATTGGCGGCCATCAACTTTATCACCTGTCCCCATCCAGGCCTCATCGCTTCAGGGAAATGGTTTCTGAAATACTTCTCGGGCATCGTGGTTACCTCAGAACCAGTATCTACCAGACAGCGTACGGCCCGTCTATCTATTGTGGCCCAGACTAAAGGACATTGAAACTATATTGGTGGGACTTCTGGTTCTTCTTACTGGCTGTTCTGGCTCCGGGCGGCGCTGGAGAGGCTGCCCCTGTTGTGGGCACATCCGGGCCATGTGCCCCAGCTCTCCACAGAGGAAGCAGTAAGGAAGTTCCTCCCATCTAGACACTCTTCCACCCCGTCACGGTTCTGAGAAAGCTCTGGTCCCAGATGAGCTCAGCGAGATCACCTTCTTTTTAGCTTTTGTCAAGTCTTCCCTCATTTCTTGGATTTCTCTCCACAAATCTTCCACCCATCCGGGCACAGCCACTGCATTCACGGCCACCTCTCTGCTCCGGACCTCCGCCACCGGAACTGTCATCCCCTGTTCTTGCACACATGCGTACGCTTCACTTCCAACTTCTGCAAAAGTCATGTGTGGGTTGACACGCAAGCACTTCCGCAGGGCCTCTTTCAGCAGTGCATCTCTCAGCCTGGTCACTAACTGATCACGCAGCACCACGTCAATCGACCCTACCCCCACTCTGTCTTTTCGGAATATGGCAGTGTGTATTTCCTGCAATACGTTCATGAACTGTGTCACCATCTCCCCCACTTTTTGAATCCGGCTAAACAGTCGCATGCGCAGCTGTCCTACATCTGTGGGGTCTCCATGTGTTTCCTCCAGTATATATAACACCTTGTCAAGCATATCCCATGGTCTGGGGGGCCGTAGCATCACTGAATCCCTCACCTCCCCTTCCAGGGCCATCATGGCGACCTCCGCCTGTAAGGCTGGTATCATAGAGTGCATTCTCATCATCCCTTTAATACGTTCAGACTAGCTCCACAACATGGTGTTACACCCATTAAATTTAGGTAGGTTGCTTAACATTGCCCCAGAGAAATGCTGGACCGAGGGCCCTCCCTAGACGCTTGGTCTGCCCCCTCCGTGCCAGTAGACTGCATCCTGCCGACTACGGCAAGTGTGAGCAGGTAGGAAGATGTAGTAACGGGTCAGAGGCAGAGCAAGGGTTAACATGGGGTTTAATTTAACAGGTATACTCCTCGCCGGGAGAATTCAGGGAAAACAGTATAAAGGAACACAGAGTACGTAACTCAGGGGAAATGGGTGTGAAGAATAGGGTGGGAAGTTCAAGAATAGCAAACTTATCAGTCCGACGACTTCAGAATGCAGTTTGTTCAGGATGAGGACGTTGGTGCCAAAGCTGTGGTGCATAAGAGGTTCGGTATGATCTTGGAAAAGACGGCGTCCTGGATCCTGGTGGCGGCGGTGATTCCTTGTGGTCCAGTTGGTGATAAATGAGTCAGGAAACAATGAGCCGGGCAGAGCAGAGTCTGTCCCCCTGTCAGTGTACAGGGACAACGAGCAACTCGATTCAGGTACAAAGGGAAACCTCTCACAGCAGGTGTCCCATTTCTCCTGTCGGTGCATGAGAGAACTTATGTCCTAACTGGGCATCCTGCCACTCACGGTCAGCGATGTCAGCAGGGACCAGTTACATTGTTGTAAGCAGTCTCTGATAGCGGCTTTTAGCCTCTGCTGGTTTAGACCTGCTCTGGCAGTTGGCTATCCTGCAGGAGCCCTGACACTGCCCTCCTGCGCGCTGCACGTTCCCGTGGCAACTAACTGATTTCCCGCATCCTATGGCCCTTTTATCCTAGCCACGCCCCCTACTCCTAGGTGCAGAGGTCGGTCCGGACCCCTGGGGGCCTTAAGCTCCCCCCCGTGAAACCTGGGTGACAGCCTCGACAGTTCTGGATCCGTCACGGAGTAGGTAGGCCTGGTCCGGGTCTTCCCCTTACATTAACATGAGGTTCTTAATTTAGCATTTTTATCAGACTCTATGAAGCCCACCACCACGTCATGGTGAACCTCTCAGTGTGACCCTGACCCTAAAGGTATGACGCCAAGTGTTAACCTCCACTGCAGCGATAAAGCACCAGTAAGGTGAATGACCTGGTACCCCACAGCACTCATGCTGCAAGGCTGACCCCCATAACTCCAGGCCACAACAACCAACAGGCACAGCACCACAGCAACAATGACTGCCACACAGAACCAACCCCAAATGAAAGTAGATCAAAAACTCATCATCTACATGCTCTCAGTTTTTTAGCTGGGAGATCTTCAAATCTATTAGCTTGCCTAACTCTGCATTAGATGGTTGGACAGTCACAGCCAAATTAAAATTTAGCAGATTCAGCAGACTTTAGTCTAACGACTATGGGGTTCTTGTGGATTTGTTCAGTCACATCATATTGATAAACTGCCCCTATCCATAGATATTCAGATCATCTTCATTCCAAGTGTCGTAGCTCCATCGATCTGATATTGTTGACCTATCCTGCAGATAAGTCTTCAATATAACATGACTGGACAACCCCTTTAGGATAGAGACTTTGGTCTACCTATTCTCACCACTGCAAATAGTGATGTGTCCTTTGTCCTTCCTCTCTTTCTGCTGCTGCAGTCAAGGTTCTTCACAGTCATGAAAAAATGAGCAAGAAATGCTAAAATTTTAAACATTTCAGTTTTTCTACCTCATCTTTTATCTATGTGAACATTTTATTGAATTAAAATAAAAAAAGTACTGTTAAAGTCATGAGGCGCATGTGCAGAAGATGGATAGTCCAGCTCCTCCATCGTTATCAGAAACTTACTGTGCATATGCCAATCCTTGGAATGGCCACACTTTTATGAGTTCTTGGGTGGGAGAGTATTTCACAGAAAAGGGTGAACTGTCAGTCACTGAAAGGAGGACAGTGGTGGATGGGGAAGGCAGGAAAGAGGCTGGAGAGGTGTAAGTGCAGGCTAAGCTCCCTGTATTTGCAGCTCATTTGAATAAAAATGTGCTCATAGATTTCTGTAAACTGGGCACATTGGCTTATAAAACAAAAATTTGGATGTATTCAACATTACGGGGACTTTACATACATGATGTTAGTTTGGGGTGTAAAGGCCTATTGACAGGTTTCCTGTTATTTTCCTCCATATTTAAAAATTCTCTTTCTATTTCCTGTGTCTCTTTGGATATGTCATATATGTGATCCATTAATGGTGAAATGTAGATGCAGAAGTATACAAAGTGACCTGAGCTATAATGGTCAGCCTAGCACATAATAATGGCCTCATATGTGACCCTTGAAACAACCCCTCACTTCATGATATATATTCAATGTTCTACGTTCTTTTTTGAATTGGGGAAATTGTTGCATACCCACTTTCTATTATTGCCTATGAGGGACACAGAAATGGAGTAATGTGATAAGTTTCCATATCTCTTGTTTACTATAATGACCATTGTTCTGCATCATCACATTCGAACTTTTAAAGATGAAGTTCTGAGCAGGGGATGCAGAATGAACACCTAGTGGTTTTTTAGCTGTCCTCCTCTGGCCTAAACTGAGTAGATATATGCGTAGCATATACAGAAATGTGCCTACTGTAGTAACTTAGCAACTCATTCTCAGACACCTCGTGAAGACACATCAAGGCCAGCATTCTGTGCTTCTCTAAAAAAGGTTGGCTTTGTTGAAGTCCATGATTTTATTGTTCACACCAACTGACCAGTTCTTTCTGGTTGCACTCTTTTAAGGCCTATCTATGGCATGTCCAGAAACCAGTTTGAGTATATAGTTCTCATTTCAAAACATTCACATGTCATCCATCCTGAAGTTGTCCCATCAGTTTAACAAACGCCATATTTAATACGTTCCTTTGCCTACCAGCACAGAATATTTGACCTTTTGTGACCCATCTCCTGCCAGACAAAGTTTAAGATTGCTTTGTGAAATAAAGCTGTCGCCAAGATCAGCCTCATAAAAAATGGATTGTGCTTGAAAACCTGTAGTACGAACACTGACAGCTCTGAAATATGGAATTAAATTGAAACTAGATTAGTTTGGGAGAAGATATAAGGAGTGAAAAACATATCTTTGAACTTTGGAGTTTTAAAGTTTTTTTAATGAAAATATTTATCATTTTGCAAGCATTTTTTTTATCTTCGTTATCTCTGCTCTGTAACCTTAAAGCCAACTCTTTGACAGTTTACGTTGTAAATAAAGTGCTATCTTTTATATTAAACTCCATAAGCGGCATGAACATGTCCTGCTGGTAAGTGCAATATAAAAATTGTCACCTTTTATAGTGTAAAGTTAAGAGATCCAGTGTATTAAGCTTAAGCATGACAAATTGCTGCAAGAGAGTTAAAAAGTGTGTTGTGTTTGGATTAATCTGTATATTTAGCTTAGAGTATATCAACTGTAGTTAAAGGGATCTGTGGGAGGATGTTTGATGTGCAAACTAATATTGTGGACACATTTTATGGGTTGGATAAACCTTTAAAGATTCACACTAAAAATAACATTTTATCCACCAAAGTACTAAAGAATTCTGAAAAGGACATTTGCCATGTATTCTCACCCTGGAATGTACCCTCCTTTGTGTACTAGAAGGATTCTTTTAAGTTTCTTCAATTGTTCTTGTAAACTATACTAAAACTTTTCTCTAAAAAATAAGATCTTATATGAAGCATGAACTGACCGCTCACAGCTAGACTTAGCATGTCTTTATTGCTAAGGACTCAGGATAAAGGATACTTGAGGCTTTCACCTAGGTGAACTCAGGAAAATTAGGTTAAGTTAATGTCTTAACATATTAACGCTAAAAAAAAGACATGGACTGCACCTGAAAAATCATACATTGACATTCTGAGGCTGAGTCTACATTTTCAAAAATGAACTTGAGGTTCTTAGTTAATCAAAGTTGATTAAAGCGAATAAGCCCACTGTCATACAATAGGGCCCTACTCTGTTAATGGGGATGTCCATTACCTATTCATATCAATAGACGTGAATGTGTGGGGCACGACTCCCATCCCCACTGACCAAATATTGATGACATATCCTAAGGATATGCCATTATTATAAAAGTACAGGACACTTTTAACTTTAACATTTCATGGCAGCTACTGCCAATGGAACACCGAACAATCAGAAAGAGATACTCAGGTACTCAACAGCAGCTCTCCTAAATGGGGAAAAAACCCTGAGCCTCACACCCTCCATCAACCCTACAGACAAAGCAGAGCAGCAACAATGGCCCCCACAAGTTACCTTTCATGGAAACATTAAGACTCTCATATCAATTTTTGGAAACTGAAGCAAAGGCATGTTTAATCTAGCAAGAGACTGCAACTTACACTCAGTTTCTTGTCTGAAACCACATGGAAAGTTAAATTTCTGAGATCAGTTCTTTTGATGTGTTGCACCATTTCTCCTGTGGTGCTATGTCTGTGAGTTGAGCTTGGGTGTTCCAGCACACATTGTAGCAGCCATGCAGCACTCCACTTAATTGAGTAAAGAGGTTGTCATAATGTTGCATAGAAAAGAGAAGGAAGGCTGTCCTGGTGTAGATCAGACAAGCTGAGGAGAAGGGGTAGATGGTTCCACTCACCTATTCTTGTTGTGGAAGGCAGACACAATACTGGGAATCGCATGCAAAGTTACTCCAAAAGGCTGCAGCTATGCCCTCTGGTTCCTGGACTTAGGAGCACCAGAACTGTGAACTGGCGACTGTAAAAAAAAAATACAGGCTGGAGGAGCGCTGCCAGGAAGGAGGTATTCATGGAAGTAAGGGTCAGGTATGATAAAACAGGAAATAGCCCAATCTTTATAAGGGTTTCCATGTGATGTAAAAGGCTCAATATACACAATAAAAAATATAAAAAAACTTTTATTAAAAATGTATATATAATATTGCAAAATCCCACAGGATATATTAGTTACTAAGATTTTTTTTACTATGTGATTCCGAGCATAAACATTGTAACATAGTACTACCATGGATTAGTTCGTAAACCCATCTAGTCAACAACATCTTCAGTGTTAACCCTTGTCACGTCTCATTTGCTGATATTGAAACACCATTACAGTGTTATTCTGTTGATAATGGTCCATATTACATTCTACAGTAGCTGATATAAACACAGACATATATACGGAACAGAATAATTAACCACACTTTATCTAAACACTATTTGATGGAGCATAATAAAGATAGTGCTAAGTCATAATGTCTATGCTCTGTGATAAAACACTCGGGGATCGCCTTTGCTGGGGTCAAAGGTCACGTGCGTTCAGCATGAAACTCAGGCGCAGAGCTGGGATACGGGTGTAACTAACTAAACAATGGACAACCTAACTACCAACTGGCGGGCTTCTCCCGTCCAGCCAAACCACAGTTGCAGTGGGCACTGCTTTCACTCACGTGTGTCTCTCACACTGACAGGCTCTCTGTGTTCCCAGGCTGAGACACTCACACAACCACCTGGCATCCTTTTATATCCACCTCCCATTATTCATTAGTCACCAGGTGCGATACTGACCAGACTAGGCCACATAGGAAAGGTATCTGGGCGAGATATACCTGCCCTCATCCACTATTCCCACATGATTCTTACAGCTCCAAATCACATAGTAAAAAAATCTTAGTAACTAATAGATACTGTGGGATTATGCAATATTAATATTGCATTATTAATATTGTTTTTATAATAATTATTGTTGTTTTTTTTACTGTGTATATTGAGCCTGTTTCGTCGAATTGTAACACTTTCCTGTTTTATCATACCTGATGAAGGGGTCTGTTTGTCCATAGTTGAAATAAAACATTTCATACTTACCTTAATGGATACCTCCTTCCTGGCAGCGCTCCTCCAGCCTGTATTTTCTTTACAATCACTGCAATGGCAGTGGGCTTATGCAGTTTGATCATAATAGTAACAAGATGTAGTAGAATATTAGATGTACAGTCACTGTCTTTTTCTTTTACACCTGTGGTGTAATTGCATAATCTGTCCCCTCATTTTTTATTTTTGTTTGCTGGGTGCCAGCACTCCTCCCATTTGTATTAGGCATTTTTCATTTAGGAACTAGATCTGTGCCTTGCCACAATTCTGTCTCTGAGCTCCTTGGCCAGTTCCTTTGACCTCATGATTCTCATTTGGTCTGACATGCACTGTGAGCTGTGAGGTCTTATATAGACAGGTGTGTGCCTTTACAAATCAAGTCCTATCAGTTTAATTAAACACAGCTGGACTCCAATGAATGAGTAGAACCATCTCAAGGAGGATCACAAGGAAATGGAAAGCATGTGACTTAAATATGAGTGTCTGAGCAAAGGGTCTGAATACTTATGACCATGTGATATTTCAGTTTTTATTTTTTAATAAATTTGCAAAAAGTTCTACATTTCTGTTTTTTTCAGTCAAGATGGGGTGCAGTGTACATTAATGAGAAAAAAAATGAACTTTTTTGAATTTACCAAATGGCTGCAATGAAACAAAGAGTGAAAAATTTAAAGGGATCTGAATACTTTCCATACTCACTATATAATAAAGGAACAGTACAAAAGAAGATAAAAGATAATATAATCTAGTCTCACTGATTTGACTTAGTAGTGAGCAATCATTATTTATACAAAAATGTCACCATGTAACTTATCTTTGGTTGGCAATGCTCCTCATCAGATACAGAGTAACGATCTCAGCGCGTTTTCCCCCATATCTGGATTCATCAGGAGATTCAAAGATGCATGTGCTTAATAGCGGATCAATGTCCTAAAGATGAGGCTGCAGTTACAGGGACAGTGCACCTCTTTGTCACACCGGCTTTGTGTGTGTATGTGTTGCACTGATTCGCTCTGCAATTTTATCGGTCCTGCTATACATTCCTATTCGAATATTTTTCTATAGTTGAGGCATTTTTATTAGGGCTCTCACTGACCATTATCTGCCCCTTATTTAGGTCAATCTTCTTAGGGTGCCGTTACACTAAACGATGCACCAGCGATCCCGACAACGATATGGATCGCTGGTGCATCGCTAAGTGGTCGCTAGTGAGCTGCCACACAGGCAGATCTCACCAGCGACATAGCAGCGGTCGGGGGTTGCTACTTACCTGTCAGACGCGGCGATCCTGACGTCCTCCTGCCCGCGTCCACGCGTCGCTCGTCGGCGCCACAGGAAGCCCAGCAGGAAGCGCCCAACGAGAAATGGTCCAGGACGTTCTCGCGCGATCAGCGATAACCAGCGCGGGAGCCGGTCGGAGGTAAGTATCACATGTAGCGATATCGCTAGCAATATCGCTGCTACGTCACAAAACCAGTGACGTTACAGCGATATTGCTAGCGATATCGCTATGTGTAACGCGCCCTTTAGGTTAGGAATAGTCGATGACCACGCAGAGGCATTAATCTATTGATGTTATATCCACCTCTGTGGACAGGGAAGTGTGTTCTGGGATTTGATTCATCTGATCAGACCACCCTCTGTCAGATTAGTCACTAGCCCTAAGCACCTTTTTTGCACCTTTGCACTTTATTCACTCTTTTGGGTCAATTTTTTTATATATACTTAATAAAAGTTATTTTTTATAAGGGTTATTTATAGTAAGCCTACAAACACGCTTTTTTTGTACATTCTTCTGTTAGCTCACCCTCCTGACCAAGCCAAATTATACAATTCTAACCAGTGTCACTTTATGTGGTAATAACTCTGGAATACATCAACTTTTCCCAGAGATAGTTTTGTCATGACATATTGTACCTTATGTTAGCAGTAAATTTAGTTAATTATTGTTTACATTTATTTATAAAAAAATTGGAATTTTGGAAACTTAAAACAGATAGTTGTATCACACAAGATAGTTAATAAATAACATTTACCACATGCATACTTTACATAAGCATAATTTTTTAAACATGATTTTTTTTTGTTAGGAATTTAGGATTTTATGAGCAATTTCTATTTTAATTTTCAATACCATTTTCTTTAGGGACCACATCCCATTTGAAATGGATTTGAGGGGCTTATGTGACAGAAAATGCCAAAAGTGACACCATTTTAAAAATTGCATCACATAAAGTGCTCAAAACCACATATAAGAAGTATATTAACCCTTCAGGTGCTTCATAGGAATGAAAACAATTTGAAAATTTAAATTTTTCCCACAAAAATGTTGCTTTAGCCCCAAGTTTCACAAGGGTATCAGGAGAAAATGGACCAAACAATTTGTTGTGCAATTTCTCCTGAGTAAGGGTACTGTCACACTTAGCGATGTACCAGCGATCCTGACCAGCGATATGACGCGGTCAGGATCGCTGGTACATCGCTAAGTGGTCGCTAGTGAGCTGCCACACAGGCAGATCTCACCAGCGACATCACAGGGGTCGGGGGTCGCTACTTACCTGTCAGACGAGGCGATCCTGACGTCCTCCCGCCCGCGTCCACGCGTCGCTCGTCGTCACAGCAGGAAGCCCAGCAGGAAGCTGACGACGAGACATGGTCCAGGACGTTCTCGCGCGATCAGCGATAACCAGCAGGGGAGCGGTCGGAGGTAAGTATCAGACATAGCGATATCGCTAGCAATATCGCTATAACGTCACAAAAACCAGTGATGTTATAGCGATATTGCTAGCGATATCGCTTAGTGTGACAGGCCCTTAAGACAATACCTGACACATGGGGGAAAATTACTGTTTGGACACATGGCATGGTTCGAAAGGGAAGGAGTGCCATTAGACTTTTGCAGTGCAAATACGGCTGGAATAGATAGCTGACACCATGTCAAGTTTGCGAAGCCCCTTATATGCCTAAATAGTGGAATCCCCTTACAAGAGACACCTTGAACCCACAAGTGCTTAACAGTTTTTTATAACATTGAACAGTAAAAATCACATTTTCCCCACAAAATTGCTGTTTAGACCCAATTTTTTTATTTTATTTTCACAAGGGTCAGAAGAAGGAGCACCATTTGACCATTGAAGTGCAAACTTGGCTAGAATAGATAGCAGATGCCATGTCCTGTTTGTTGAACATCTGATGTGCCTAATCAGTGGAAACCCCCCACAAGTGATCTCATTTTGGAAACTATACCCTCAAGGAATTTATTTAAAAATGTGGTAAGCACCTTGAACCCACATTTGCTTCCCAGAATTGTATATTGCTGAACCGTGAAAACTAAACTATACATCTTTTCCCACAAAAATGTTGGCTTTGCCCCAAGTTTTTCATTTTCACAAGGGTAACAGGAAAAGATGGACCATACAATTTCTTGTGAAGTTTCTCCTGAGTACATCGGTATCCCATATTTGTTGGAACACAACTGTTTTTGCGCCCCTCAGTTTTCAGAAGGGAGGAGCGCCATTTGAAATTTGCAGCACAAAATTGGCTGGAAAAGATAGCAGATGCTATGTCGCATTTGCAGAGCACCAGAAGTGCCTAAACACTGGAAACCCCCAACAAGTTCATTTTCACAAGGGTAACAGAAGAAAATGGACCTTACAATTTGTTCTGCAATTTGTCCTGTACAATGACCGCATATGTAATGGAAAGCTACTGTTTGGTGTACAGAAGGGCTTGGAAGGGATGGAACGCTATCGAATTTTGGAGCGCCAATTTGGCTGGAGTTGATTGCAAACGCCATGTCATATTTGAAGAGACATTGACATGAAAAAACACCAGAAACCCCCACAAGTGTCCCCATTTTGGAAACTACACCTCTCGAGCAATTTATCTAAGTGTGCAGTGAGCATTTTCAAACCTCAGGCGATTCACAGTATTGTTTGACACTGGGCTGAGTCAATGGAAAATTACCATTTTTTTCCATTAAAATGTTGCTTTGGCCCAAAGTTTTTAATTTTCAGAAGGGGTAATAGGAGAAAACGAACATTACAATTTGTTGTGCAATTTCTCCTGAGTATGTCAATACCCCATATGTGGTCGATAACTACTTCTGAAACACAGTGCAAATCTCAGAAAGGAAGGCATGTCTTACTGGAGTGCAAAGTTTTGCTGTAATGGTTTGAGGGTTCAATGTCACACTGGTAGAGCCATTGAGGTGCCAGAAAAGCAACATAAGTGACCCCACTTTACAAACTACACCTCTCAAGGAATTCATCAAGAGGTGTAGTCAGGATATTGACACCACATTCTGCATGCCTCACAGAATTTTATACCATTGAGTGGTGAAGAAAGAATAATTACATTTTTACAACTAAAATGTTGTTTTAGCCTCAAGGTTTTAATTTTGATATGGACTGATAAAAAAAATTGACCTCATTTTGTTGTGCAATTTCTCATGAGTGTGCCAATTCCCTACATGTAATCGGAAAAATACTTTTCAGGCACTGTGGAAAACTCAGAATGGATTGAGCACCATATTATAATGTAGATTTTGCTGTTATGGATTTTGGGTGCTATGACACATCAGCAGAGCCCCTGAGAGGCAAGAACAGAAGATCTCCCCATAAGTGACCACATTTTACAAACTACACTACAATGAATTTGTCTAAGGGTGCAGTGATCATATTGACACCACAGGTGTGTCACAGGATTTTATTCTATTGGGCGATGAAGAAAAAATAATTACCACCGAAAATGTTGTTTTAGCCACAGATTTTACATTTTCACATGTGGAAATGGGTAAAAATGGCACCAAAAATTGTCACATAATTTCTGCTAAACGTGACAGTACTCCACATGTGGCTCTACAGTACTGCTTAGCCACAAGGCGAGACTGAGAAGGGAAGGAGCACCATTAGACTCTTGGAGAACAAATTTTCATAGAATAGTATGTGGACTCCATATACAGAGCCCCTAAGTGCCAGAAGAACAAAATCCCCCCTTAAGTGACTCCATTTTGAAAATTACACTTCCCACTGGGTATTTTTCTACAGGTGTAGTTTTCCAGAATCCAGCAGCTATGGATGTTGCTGAGTGAAAATTCCAAATCTGCCATTGTACTGCTCATAAATTGTGGTGCCCAGTACATTGTACTGCCCAGTATGTTGTAGTGCCCATATATTGTGCCCAGTTCGTACTACTGGAGATATTGACCCCATAAATTAAGTGGGCTCTCATTGCTACAAAAATGCCAAACATGTGGATGCTAACTGCAGTTTAGGCACACTGTGGAGCTCAGAAGGGAGGGGGCTTTAGGATTTGGGAGTGTAGAATTCTCTGGATTTCTTTTGGGAGGTGAGGAGCCATTTTGCATGTCCAGAACCTTTGTGTTTGCAGTAACATGGAAATTCCCTATGTTTCCATTGACCGATGATGGACATAAATGGTGACTTGTTTCTTTTTGTAGATTGAGTTGAAGCTTCTATTGGGAACACTTTACATAACATTTTGGATCACATTTTACCTCCACTCTACGCTGAGCACTTACATTGGGATTTCCATATAAAACTCCAAATGACATGATTCATATGAAGGCCCCAAAGGACTCTGGACTCTGTCTGACCTCAGTTCAGCAGAGTACTTTGTTTCAGAAATGCACAAAACTGTGGCCAACTACACTTTTATGCACACTTAAAAAGATGGACACCGCTGGAACATAGGCCAGACAATATTCACAGTGCCTCTATCTGCCTCATTATAGGAAATCTTTCGCTGGGGCTTTTGTTTGGATCACATATTTCAGAGATTTACATGGAATCCCCTGTGTAAGCGCTCAGCATAGAGTGCAGGATAAATGTGAGCCTAGCCTTACTACGATCTTTGGAAAGCAGAATAAACAAATCTGGAAAAGCAGGTCAAGAAATGGTTCTATTTATTTTTTATTATTATTATTTTTATTTCTTCCAGGCACTGCACACCCTGGAGCCTGGAAGAAATGATTAACATAAAGACAGAATATAACATTTATCAGCATCAAGACCATTAATATGAGGCGTACAGGTAGGACTAGTGTGACATTTCTATTACCTGTATGCCCATATTAATAGGTCATATACATCCTGGGGGGTGGCATTATCAATGACTGACGGCTATCTCTGTAAGCTTATATACAAAGAAGCTGTCAGTCGCTGATAAGACTGCACACTGGACCGAAAATCCCTGAAAGAGTAGACATATAAATAATTAAAACACACGTTATACTGCTCTATAACATGATGCCTAGAGATTACAAACCATTTTCAGAATGAAAGGTTCCCTTTAAAAACACAGCTGCTTTTATTTCCACCCAATGATGACAATTTGAGAGCGGTGATTGAAGCTGTGGGGCAGCGCTGGCGTCACTCACTGTGCTTCTAAAGGAAGCAGAGTGCAGGAGCCTCAGTCACTTCTGCCGAAGCTTCTGCCAGCACTATGAATTCAAGACATCTACAGAGGGTGGCAATGTGGGTCGCCCTCCCAGGGCTGTGGGGTACTCGGTACTGGGCCGGTGTCAGTGGGATGTGTCGCAGCGGCGGCGACCCGGTCCGTGGCCCTGGGCACCCAAGCAATGGGGGATGTAGTAATGAAGTGGAATAGTTCATGACACCACCTGTGGTGTTTGGCAAGCAAGATGTTAAGCCATCGCTGCATGCAGATCCTCTGGGGCTGATGGTGGGTTGCAGCATAGATGGTGTAGCTCCTCACAGGTGAAGCTGTAACCCCAGGGCAGTGTATAGGCGCAGGCGGTGTGAGGAATGTTGGTACCCAGATGTAGTAGTGCTGACGGTGTTGGCGCACAAAGGAATGGAAGACACCAGGGCTTGTAGTTCCAAACCTTTACTCACAGTTCGTGGTACACACTGGTGCCTGCCTCCGTGCCGTGTCCTCCGGGGTAGAGACTCAATCAACCTCCCGGGCAAGTCAGGATTCTCCTCTCCAACACCCCGCCAACATGTACCTCTCCTGAACGACTCCTCTATTGCACCTTGTAGTGTGAAGAGCTCCAGTACCGTGGTACTCTGAAGTTCCTCCAGTCAGATGTTCCTAACAACTCTACTTGTATGACAGACAGCTGTAGCCTCTCTCGGGGACTCCCTTCTCTGAAGTCCTGGCTCTCTATTCAGTTGCTGTTGTGCTGTTGTGCCCCAAGTCTTGGATGGGAGTTGTGCATTTACAGCCAACTACTCCACCGGTGTCTGCTGCAGAACCATAAGTGTCAATACAACCTCGGGGATCGGGCCCCGGCCTTGCACTGAGAACCTATAGGCAGGGTTCCTCTTCCAACCCACAACTCCTCTCAGTTCTCTTACTCCTTCGTTCCACGCTGTTCCTTCTCTCTCTTATGGAAGCTTAGGTTGCAGTTCTACGTCTTTCTCCTTCTGTTCCTTTCCCGTGCCAGCTGGCTCAGGTCACTGAGGCAGCTGCAGCACTCCTTCCTCCATCCCTTCTTCCAGGGATCCATCCTCAGTCTCTCCTGACTGACTGACCCTCTAGACTCATCTGACCTCCCATCAGACTGACCTGTAATTCTAAACTTTCCCACTCTTTTATATCCAACTCCACCCACCTCCCAGCACATCTCGTGTTATGAAGCAAGGAACCACAAAAGGTGCTCTGCTACCCTCTAAGCATTAAGCCGCAATGTGGTCAATGCTGAACTATCCTGTGTGTGGGATGCTGGTGTTGGAGTGTGGAAAGAAGTTCCCAACTTACCTAGATGGTGGGGCACTACACCTTAGGAGAAGGTGCAGTACCTCTGTGGCGACTGAGCCTCAGGGGCGCCACAAATGAAAGGAGCAGTGGTAAGTAACCACAGAACACTCCCCAGAAGATGTCCTTTTCCTGGCTGGGAGATAAACGCAGCGTGGAAGTGAATGATAGGAAGAAAAGCTACAGACTACAACCAGAATCACCTCAATATACAAAATACTTTATTGGATACAAACAGACATGACCAATTAAAAACAATTAAAAGTCAATCCAACACGTTTCAAAATTCACTGATTCCTTCGTTACTTATGAAAGAATCAGTGAATTCCGAAAGGCGTTGGATTGTGGTCCTGCTCGCGCTCCGTAGCCAGTCACGTAAGTCATCACGTGACCGTGACGTCACGCAAGGTCCTGCAGCTTCTCTGTATCTGCTTCTATTATACCTTGCTGGCTGTAATCACGGACATTGTACTCACGCGGCAGCGGGGTACACTCTAGGAGGGACGTCTGTCACCAGCCAGGACAGCGCCCCATAAGGTCATACATGACCCTTCTTGTTATTTTTATTTTTCCTGTAAGGATGTTGCCCAAAGCTAGGATCACTAACTAAGCACCTGCCTTCACAACACTGATCGCAGCATTGAAACTAAATACTCTGTGAGAATGCTGCTTCAAGTTGAGATCATCATCTCAGGACATGTTAAAGGTAATATACCTATAAGCCTGACTCACTTCTCTATACAAAAAATAGCTTTTTTAGAGTTCTGCATAATCTATGCTGTATCCTCAATTTCTTTTTCATGGTACATAAAATATACAGTTAGGTCCATATATATTTGGACAGACACAACATTTTTCTAATTTTGGTTCTAGACATTACCACAATGAATTTTAAACGTAGCAATTCAGATGCAGTTGAACTTCAGACTTTCACCTTTCATTTGAGGGTATCCACATTAAAATTGGATAAAGGGTTTAGGTGTTTCAGCTCCTTAACATGTGCCACCCTGTTTTTAAAGGGACCAAAAGTAATTGGACAGATTAAATAATTGTAAATAAAATGTTCATTTCTAGTACTTGGTTGAAAACCCTTTGTTGGCAATGACTGCCTGAAGTCTTGAACTCATGGACATCACCAGAGAGGAGTGAGGATCCCTGGAAGAGGGATGGAGTGCTGCTGCTGCCTCAGTGATCTGAGCCTGCTGGCACAGGAAAGGAAAGAAGGAGAAAGACATTAGACTGAAACCTGACCTTCTAAGAGAAAGAGGGATTAGTACGGAACGAAGGAGTAAAAGGGAACACAGAGGACGTGGGTTAGAGGAAGAACCCTGCCTAGAAGTTCTAAGCACAAGGCCGGGGCCCGGTCCCCAAGGTTGTATGGATACTGAAGGTCCTGCAGCAGACACCGGTGGAGTATTGAGCTGTAAATGCACTACTCCCATCTAAGACTTGGGGGCACAATAGCAACTTGGATAGTGAGCCGGAGCTCAGGAGTAAGGAGTCCCCGAAGCAGGCTACAGCTGTCTGCCGTACAAGTATAGTTCTTGGGAACATCTGTCAGGAGGCACTCCAGTGTAACTCAGAACTAGGAGGGCTTCACTTAAAGGCACTATAGAGGAGAAGTTCAGAAAGGTACATGTTGGCGGAGTGTTGGAAGGGAGCATCCTATCTTGCCTGGAGGTTGACTGAGCCCAGGGAAATGGGCCGAGGTAGGAAGAAGAACGCCAGAACGCCATGATGGAAGAAGAGGGAAGGAGGCCTGTGGAGCGTGGGGAGGCTGAGCTGGATCTCCCCGGCACCATGGCTGAAGGCTCGGACCCTGCTTCTAGGCTGAATCGCCGGCGGCTAGAGGAAGAGGTTGCCTGGCTGACCCAACGTTTGCAGCTGAGGCAGGAGGCCTTGTGGAGGCTAAACAGGCAGCATGCCCAGGAGGTAGGCCTCATCGGTACCCGTCGCTACAATACCGGAGCTTCCCCAGGCAGACGCCATGGAGCCTGCAGCCGCTGCCACACCACCAACAGCATCCGGAGTCCCTTCTCTGCCGCCACCACTGGAGGAGTTGTATGAGGCCCCGGGAGCCGAAGTGGAAGAAGAGGAGCTCCTGCCCAGACCTGACGCGGCCGCGCAGGTCCCACCAGAGACCCCTGCAGACCCGGAGCCGCCATTATCTCCACCGCCGTCCCCAGTGTCCCACCGGACAGCGTCCACCGCCGCTAGGCCACACACCAGAGCAGCAGAGCTATCTACCCATGAGGAACAGTTGATGGGTATCGATATGCATCATGGGTTCCCTTTACCACATCTTCCATGCCCTAGGCGGCAATCGCACCAGTTGCCACCACCATGCCCTTTGGCAAGCAACCAGCAACAAGATGAAGACACCCAAAGCTTCACCCCTGGTAGCAGTTCCAGTCCAGAAACCCCAGGAGGGGACCACAATTAGTCCAAATGCTACTTTAAAGTGAATCTCGTTGCCCAGGAGGGTATTTGCACAGTTGTGCCATTGTTTTCTATTTTTGCACCAGTTTCCTATTTTTGGTTATCATGTCCTAGTTTATTTTCCCAGAGTTGCCCTGTTTTGTTGGCAGCCTTCACACTTGAACTGTGGAGATCATGAACGTTGAATGGTCCAGAACTGTTATTGTATATAGTTTTCACCTCTTTAGGTGCTCTCTCTTGGTTTTACGTAGGACTCTCTTTTTGAAAGACGATCTACCTCGACATAGGGACATTTCCAGACGCGATGGCCGGACCAGTGTCTATCTTTGCACTTGATAATAATGCTTAATGTTAGTCTCTGAATAAGAAGCTAGAACGTAATAGTGTATAATGAAAGTATTAATGACAGATTTTATAGAAGTATATTGAGAAAGAGACATAGTGAATTTTTTACAGAGTTTTTGAATAAAGATGTTGAGAATGTGAATGCAGAATTGAAAATTACAGGTGACGAACCAAGTATCTACGGTTGTCGTCCTAAATCTAGAAGAGATAGTGAAAAGTAGAAAATGTGAAAGATAATGGAAAGAGATGTGCTGCTAGAAAATGTGAATTGATATTGAGTTTGCTTAGATAGAACTTTCCATTAGGTAGTGTAATTTAAAAAGTTTAGACAGTTAATTTGTTTGTAACATTCAAGAAACCGTGCCTCCTATATTAGGAAGTTTAGTATAAGAGATGTTTATTCAGCATTACCAAAATTTTGTATGTTCCTATATTGCCAACTGTGTTTGCTTTGCAGCCCGCAGACATGCTGTGTTTAACGGGGGGGAATGTGTCGCCCCTGAGGCTTCAGTCGCCACAGCGGTACTGCACCTCCTC
Source organism: Dendrobates tinctorius (assembly GCF_039654945.1). NCBI lineage: Eukaryota > Metazoa > Chordata > Amphibia > Anura > Dendrobatidae > Dendrobates > Dendrobates tinctorius. Next base: position 60,768,089 of record NW_027361697.1, read on the forward strand.
CTGAGGTGTGGTGCCCCACCATCCAGGTAAGGTGAGAACTCCTGACCATGCTCCAACACTCGCATCCCACACAACACAGTAGTTCAGCAAAGCCACATTGCGGCTCTTTGCTTAGAGAGTAGCAGAGCACCTTTGGTGGTTCCCTGCTTGGAACACAAAACGTGCTGGGAGGCAGGTGGAGTTTAGAATACATAAAGAGCGGGAAGACTGAGGTTGAAGGTTGACTGAGCCCAGGACCCGGAGGACACAGCACGGAGGCAGGCATCTGTGTGAACTGCAGACTGTGAGTAAAGCTTTGGAACTACACGCCCTGGTGTCCTACACTTATTCCCGCATCACTACACCCCGCACTATTACATCTGGGCACCGGCCTCTACACCGCCTGTGCCTCTCCTCCATTGCTACATCTACACTGCCCTGGGACTACAGCTCCACCTGTGGGGAGCTTCACCATCTTGGCTGCAACCCACCACTAGTCCCAGAGGATCTGCATGCAGCTTCGGCCTAACACCTCACTTGCCGAACACCACAGGTGGCGTCACGAACTATTCATAAACTTCATTTCATTGTTCATTCATCCCCTTTTTGCCATGGAGCCCCAGGGCCACGGACCGGGTCACAGCTTCCGTGACAACTCCCATTGAGATCAACGGGCCAGGTACCGAGTACCCCGATAGGCCCTGGGTGGGGCGCTCCACCAGGCCTTCACTGTGGTGGTTTTCAGTTGCTGTTTGTTTGTGGGCCTTTCTGTCTGAAGTTTAGTCTTTAACAAGTGAAATGCATGCTCAATTGGGTTGAGTTCAGGTGACTAACTTAGCCATTCAAGAATATTCCACTTCTTTGCTTTAATAAACTCCTGGGTTGCTTTGGCTTTATGTTTTGGGTCATTGTCCATCTGTAGTATGAAATGATGACCAATCAGTTTGGCTGCATTTGGCAGGATCTGAGCACACAGTATGGCTCTGAATAACCCTGAATTGATTCGGCTGTTTCTGTCCTGTGTCACATCATCAATAAACACTAGTGACCCAGTGCCACTGGCAGCCATGCGTGCCCAAGCCATCACACTGCCTCCGCCGTGTTTTACAGATGATGTGGTATGCTTTGGATCATGAGCTGTACCACGCCTTTGCCATACTTTTCTCTTTCCATCATTCTGGTAGAGGTTGATCTTGGTTTCATCTGTCCAAAGAATGTTCTTCCAGAACTGTGCTGGCTTTTTTAGATGTTTTTTAGCAAAGTCCAATCTAGCCTTTTTATTCTTGATGCTTATCAGTGGCTTGCACTGTGCAGTGAACCCTCTGTATTTACTTTCATGCAGTCTTCTCTTTATGGTAGATTTGGATATTGATACGCCTACCTCCTGGAGAGTGTTGTTCACTTGGTTGGCTGTTGTGAAGGGGTTTCTCTTCACCATGGAGACTATTCTGCGATCATCCACCACTGTTATCTTCCGTGGGCGCCCAGGTCCTTTTGCATTGATGAGTTCATCAGTGCTTTCTTTCTCAGGATGTACCAAACTGTAGATTTTGCCACTTCCAATGTTGTAGCAAATTCTCGGATGGGTTTTTTTTTTCTGTTTTTGCAGCTTAAGGATGGCTTGTTTCACCTGCATGGAGAGCTCCTTTGACCGCATGTTTCCTTCACAGCAAAACCTTCCAAATGCAAGCACCACACCTCAAATCAACTCCAGGCCTTTTATCAGCTTAATTGAGAATGACATAACGAAGGGATTGCCCACACCTGTCCATGAAATAGCCTTGGAGTCAATTGTCCAATTACTTTTGGTCCCTTTAAAAACAGGGTGGCACATGTTAAGGAGCTGAAACTCCTAAACCCTTCATCCAATTTTAGTGTGGCTACCCTCAAATGAAAGCTGAAAGTCTGAACTTCATCTGCATCTGAAATGTTATGTTTAAAATTCATTGTGGTAATGTCTAGAACCAAAATTAGAAAAATGTTGCCTCTGTCCAAATATATATGGACCTAACTGTATATCAGCACAAAGTACATCACATTAAAACTAAGGTTTTTATATCTATTAATGCAATTTTTTCCTTCCCTTTGCTTATAATACAGGTTTTACATAGCACAAATTATATCTTTTATTATAATAATTTTAAGTTGGACAAAAGTGTGGTATTGTCTTATTATTTGCAGCAAATATCCTGGATTACGCTAGCGCCCCTGGTTTCTTTGAATTATTAGTTAATAATATCATCTAAGGCTCAGGGTTTAAGTGGTTAATTAAAGCTGCATGCTCCAAATTGTGTCGTACAAATAAATACATTACATTTTGGAAGGTTTTTTAAGGTAACATTTAAAATGGCTGCTATTCCTTTTGTCAGCGTAAAATATGCTTTTGCTTCTCTCAGGCCCAGGAGTAGCCGGTGAGTTTGAACAGTCATATTCACTGCTTTCTATCTTCTCACACCTTTAAGGATTCTCCAATAAGTTTTAAGCAAAGGAGATGCATTTGCCCCTGGTGCTAGATATCAGGAGGCATCAGCAAGCCACTTTGTCGAGGCTGGGATATTTAGATACAGGGTGGGGACAGTACATTGGACTTCTTGCTTCAGACGAACTCTTGGCTTTAATTCTGAGCAAAGAGACGCATTTTGGACCCGCTATTGTATTGCTAGAGATCGAATTTTACTCTTGATCCATGAGTATGTAAGGGGGCCAGGGTGTTAGTCATGGCAACAAGCTGTAGTGTTCCCACAACCTGGCGCCCTACAGATGAAATACAAAGTCATTTCTGTTCTTTGTGTGATGTGTGCAGTAGAGTATTCACTTCAGTTGCTGGAGTCCCTTCCGTCTCTATCACTCCAGCTTCAGATTTCCAGGTTCCATTAACCCTTTAAGCCCCAAGGGTGGTTTGCACGTTCATGACCGGTCCAATTTTTACAATTCTGACCACTGTCCCTTTATGAGGTAATAACTCTGAAGCGCTTCCATGGATCCTGGTGATTCTGACACTGTTTTCTCGTGACATATTGTACTTCATGTTAGTGGTAAAATTTCATACAAATAACTTGCGTTTATTTGTGAAAAAACGGAAATTTGGCAAAAATTTTGCAATTTTCCAACTATGAATTTTTATGCCCTTAAATCACAGAGATACGGCACTCAAAAAACTTGATAAGTAACATTTCCCACATGTTTACTTTACAACAGCATAATTTTGGAACCAAAATTTTTTTTTGTTAGGAAGTTATAAGGGTTAAAAATTGACCAGCGATTTCTCATTTTTGCAACACCATTTTATTTTTATGGACCACATCACATTTGAAGCCACTTTGAGTGGTCTATATGATAGAAAATACCCAAAATTGACACCATTCTAAAAACTGCACCCCTTATGGTGCTCAAAACCACATTCAAGAAGTTTATTAACCCTTTAGGTGCGTCACAGGAATTTTTTGAATATTTTAAAAAAATGAACATTTAAGTTTTTTTCACAAAAAAAATACTTCAGGTTGAATTTTTTTTATTTTACCAAGGGTAACAGGAGAAATTGGACTGCAAAATTTATTGTGCAATTTGTCCTGAGTACGCTGATATCTGATATGTGGGGGGGAATGACTGTTTCGGCGCATGGCTGAGCTCAGAAGGGAAGGAGCGCCGTTTGACTTTTTCAATGCAAAATTGTCTGGAATTCAGATCGGACGCCATGTCACGTTTGGAGAGCCCCTGATGTACCTAATCAGTGGAAACCCCCCACAAGTGACCCCATTTTGGAAACTAGACCCCCCAAGGAACTAGATATGTGGTGAGAACTTTGAACCCACAAGGGCTTCACAGAAGTTTATAACGTACAGCGGTACAATTAAAAATCATATTTTTTCCAAAAAAATGATCTTTTCACCCCCAATTTTTATTTTCCCAAGAGTAACAGGACCGTAAAAGTTATTGTGCAATTTGTCCTGAGTATGCTGATACCCCACATGTGGGGGTAAACCACTATTTGGGTGCATGGCAGAGCTCGGAAGGGAAGCAGCGCCATTTGACGTTTTTGGCAGGAATTGAGATCGGACACCATGTCGCGTTAGGAGAGCCCCTGTGTCACGTCCGCCATGTCTGCCATGTCTGTTTGTCTCAAGAACTCCTGGAGCGATGTGCATGCGCATGTTTTGTCTGCTGTCCTGCATGTTCCCTAGAGCAGTGTGCAGACTCACCTCATGTCTGAGCTGCAGGATGCCTGCGTTTCTGCTCTGCCTTCTGTGATCTTCTCGTCATGTCTGGAGTCCTTGATCATGTGACGTTTCTTAAGATCCTGCACTGTCTGGTTCTGCAATCATCTCGTCATGTCTAGAATCCCGGATCATGTGTTCTTCCTAGGATCCTGCACTGGTTGGTTCGGTGATCATCTCGTCATGTCTGAAACCCTGATCATGTGACGTTTCCTAAGATCCTGCACTGTCTGGTTCTGCTATCATCTCGTCATGTCTAGAATCCCGGAAGTGCTCCCCTGGTCCTGACCTGGAGGAGGAGGTGCTATGCCCTATATCAGGCCGCCTCTTCCTATGCTCAGGGCCTGATTATTGTGTTGCTTCCCTGCAAGGCTCTGGGTCTGTGGGGTTGCTCCCTCTATTCTGTGCCCTTGCACTTTGCTCTGTAGTGCGTCTCTGCACACGCTCCGTGCTCGTATTCCGCCTCTTGTCTGGTGCCATGTCTTGTGTTGTCTCTCGTGCCATGTTTGTCTTTGCCTTGTAGTCCTTCTGCTGTTCTCTGTCTTGGTCTGTTTTGCTATGTCTCGGCTTAGCTATTCTTTGACTTGTGGTCCTTCCTGTGTTCTCTGCCTCTCCTGTTTTGCCATGTCTTGCTTTAGCTATGCTTTGACTTGTAGTCCTCCCTGTGTTCTCTGCCTTGCTATTCCTTGCTTTGTGTTCCTCCCTATGGTCTCAGTCTTTGCTTTCTCTGCCTCGCTCTCTCCTATGGTGCTCTGTAGTGCTCCCTGGCACACGCACCATTTCTCCTCTCCTTAGTGCTCGTTTCTATGTCTAGTCCCAAGGTCTTCCCTTGGCCCGGCTCTGGGCTTCTGCCTAGGCTTCACTGCTAGACTCTGTCCTCGCTCTGACCTGGCTCTGTTTCTGCCTGTATTCCTTGCCTTGTTCCCTGCCTTGTCCTTGCATTGAACCCCGGCGTGGGTTCCCCTTGGCCGTCTCCTGTGCCGTGGTAAGTGGCACGTGTTTGTGTACAGCCGTGTGCACTGGCCAGTGTGGCGTGCCCCCTGCGTGGCTCCTAGCACGCAGCCCTTCCTTGTGCCCTGGCGTGGCTCCTAGCACGCACCCTGCCTTGAACCCTGGCGTGGCTCCTAGCACGAACCCTGCCTTGAACCCTGGCGTGGCTCCTAGCACGCACCCTGCCCTGAACCTGGCGTGGCTCCTAGCACGAAGGTTCCTTTGCCCCCTCCTGTGCCTTAGTCGTGCCTCGTGCTGGCGTTACAGCCGTGTGCATTGGCCAGTGAGGTGTGCGTCCCTGTGTGGCTCCTAGCACGCAGCCCTTCCTTGTGCCCTGGCGTGGCTCCTAGCACGCACCCTGCCTTGAACCCTGGCGTCGCTTCTAGCACGCACCCTGCCTTGAACCTTGGCGTGTCTCTACACGCACCCTGTCTTGTGCCTTGGCGTGTCTCTACACGCACTCTGTCGTACCTTGGCGTGTCTCTACAAGCACTCTGTCTTACCTTGTGCCTTGGCGTGTCTCTACACGCACTCTGTCTTGTGCCTTGGCATGTCTCTACACGCACTCTCTTATCCTATGCTTTGGCGGGCTCTACACACGCACCCTGTCTCGTTTGTGAACCTTGGCGTGTCCCCTACACACGCACCTCGCTTTGAACCCTGGCGTGTCCCCTACACACGCACCTTGCCTTGCACCTAGCCTTGAACCCTGGCGTGTCCCCTACACACGCACCTTGCCTTGCACTTAGCATTGAACCCTGGCGTGTCACATACACACGCACCTAGCCTTGGACCTTGGCGTGTTCCCTAACACGCGCCCTGCCTGGATATCTTCGTGCCTCCTTGCCTGGACCCTGGTTTGCCTGCCGGATGCCCGGAACCTGCCGACCGTTGCCAGAGGTCCGGAACCAGATGACTACGGCCTGATGTCCGGAGCGGACGTCCGCAGCCTGATCCCTGGACCCTGTCGGTTTGCCAGCAGTCTGGAGTCCGATGGCATCATGCCATTACCTGTACCTAGGCGTGCCACCTGGCACGTACCATGTTATGGACCTTGGCGTGCCCACGCGCGCACCTTGCACGTTTTGCTTGTTTACACTGTATGTGATCCTGACTTATTCTAATGAAGATACATTGCACCTACGTCTAGTCTCGTCTTGCTTCCTGCTCGTCCTTGTCGTCAGACACTCGTCTAGTGTCCCCTGAGCCGGCCGTCTGGTCCCAGCAGTCGTGGTGGCTCACCCCCTTGGTCTTGCCCCTGACACTCCCTGTATAGGGGGTGGATTCTCACAAGGTTAGCTCGCCCTCGGTGGGTGGGTGCCACGACCCAGAGGGTCCACTCAAAAAATGGGCTCAGCAGGAACTGAGTCCGTCACACCCTGATGTACCAAAACAGTGGAAACCCCCAACAAATGGCACCATTTTGGAAACTAGACCCCCCCACAAGGAACTTATCTAGATGTGTGGTGAGCACTTTGACCCCTCCAGTGTTTTACAGAAGTTTATAACGTCCGGGCGTGAAAATAAAAAAATCGTATTATTTCCACAAACATCATCTTTTAGTCACCAATTTTTTTTTTCCCAAGGGTACCAGGAGAAATTGGACCCCAAAAGTTGTTGTTCAATTTGTCCTGAGTACGTTGATACCCCATATGTGGGAGACAACTACTGTATGTGCACACGTCGGGTCTCGGAAGGGAAGTAGTGACGTTTTGGAATGCAGACTTTGATGGAATGGTCTGCGGGTGTCATGTTGCTTTTGGAGAGCCCCTGATGTACCTAAACAGTGAAAACCCCCACAAGTGACCCCATTTTGGAAACTAGACCCCCTAAAGGAACTTATCTAGTTGTGTGGTGAGCACTTTGAACCCCCCCCCCAGTGCTTCACAGAAGTTTATAACGACCGGGCATGAAAATAAAAAAATCGTATTTTTTCCACAAACTTGATCTTTTAGTCCCCATTTTTTTACTTTCCCGAGGGTAACAGGAGAAATTGGACCCCAAAAGTTGTTGTCCAATTTGTCCTGAGTACGCTGATACCCCATATGTGGGAGAAAACTACTGTATGGGCACACGTCGGGTCTCGGAAGGGAAGTAGTGACGTTTTGGAATGCAGACTTTGATGGAATGGTCTGCGGGTGTCATGTGCGTTTGGAGAGCCCCTGATGTACCTAAACTATTGAAACTCCCCACAAGTGACCCCATTTTGGAAACTAGACCCCCCACGGAACTTATCTAGATGTGTGGTGAGCACTTTGAACCCCCAAGTGCTTCACAGAAGTTTATAACGCCCGGGCGTGAAAATAAAAAAATCATTTTTTTCCACAAAAATGATATTTTTGCCCCCAATTTTTTTTTTCCTAAGGGTAACAGGAGAAATTGGACCCCAAAAGTTGTTTTTCAATTTGTCCTGAGTAGGCTGATACCCCATATGTGGGGGTAAAACACTGTTTGGGCGCATGGCAGAGCTTGGAAGGGAAGGACCACCATTTGACTTTTTCAACTCAGAATTGGCTGGAATTGAGATCAGACGCCATGTTGCATTTGGAGAGCACCTGATGTGCCCAAACAGTGGAAACCCCCAATTATAACTCCAACCCTAACCCCAACACACCCCTAGCCCTAACCCTAGCCCTAACCCTAGCCCTGGCCCTAACCCTAACCCTGGCCCTAACCATAGCCCTAGCCCTAACCCTAATGGGAAAATGGAAATAAATACATTTTCTTTTAATTTTATTATTTTTTCCTAACTAAGGGGGTGATAACGGGGGGTTTGATGTACTATTTATGGCGAGTTTTTATGTTTGGCAGCTGTCACACGCTAAAAGACGCTATTTATTGTAAAAATAGTTTTTGCATCACCACATATTGAGAGCTATAGTTTTTCCATATTTTGACCCACCGAGTCATGTGAGGTCTTATTTTTTGCGGGATGAGTTGACGTTTTTATTGGTAACATTTTCAGGCACTTGACTTTTTTGATCGCTTTTTATTCCGATTTTTGGGACGCAAAATGAACAAAAACCAGCGTTTCATGAATTTCTTTTGGGGGTGTGTGTTTACACCGTTCCGCGTGTGGTAAAATTGATAAAGCGGCTTTATTCTTCGGGTCAGTTCGGTTACAGCGATACCTCATTTAGGTCGTTTTTTTATGTTTTGGCGTTTTTATGCAATGAAAACTATTTTATATAAAAAATAATTATTTTTGCATCACTTTATTCTACGAGCTATAACTTTTTTATTTTTTCGCTGATGATGCTGTGTGACAACTCGTTTTTTGTGGGACAAGATGACGTTTTCAGCGGTACCATGGATATTTATATGCGTCTTTTTGATTGCGCGTTATTGCACTTTTTGTTCGGTGGTATGATAATAAATCATTATTTTTTGCTTCATTTTTTATTTTTATTTTTTAAGGGGTTCGCTAAAGGGGTTAACTAATGGGACAGTTTTATAGGGCAGGTCGTTATGGACGCGGCGATACCAAATATGTGTACTTTTATTGTTTGTTTTTTTATTATTTCCAAAAAATGAATTTATTGGGGGAATATTTTCTTTTTTTTTTCTAATTTATTTGGCGATTTTTTTAAAAATTATTTTAACACTTTTTTTCATTTTTTTAACTATATTACATTGTCCCAGGTGGGATATCACTGTCCTGTGACAGATCACTGATCTGTCACATCACAGATCACAGTGACAGATCAGCAATCTGTCACAGGCAGTGTGCAGGTTTCCTCCTTGCATGCGCTTTGCAGGCACTGAGGAAGTCAGCTCCCTGCAAGCCCCCGAAGGTCCCCGTCGCCATCTTGGATTCGGGGGCCTGCAGGGAAGGAGCCCCCCGCAGCAGCGCTGCACATTGCGCTGCTCAGGGAAGCACAGAGGAAGCCCCCTCCCTGCCAATGCTTCCCTTTAACCCCCGGTACACCGCGATCGTGTTTGATCATGGTGTGCAAGGGGTTAACGTGTCGGGGGCGGTCCGTGACCGCCCCTGACACATTGTGCCGTGTGTCAGCTGTGATAATCAGCTGACACCCGGCCGCGATCAGCGGTGCTCACCACGTGGGCGCCGCTGATCGCTATGACGTACTATCCCGTCCCTGGGAATTAAGTCCCAGGGCACATCGACGGGATAGTACGTCATATGGGATTAAGGGGTTAAACACTGCAGAGTCACAGTCTTTTTCTAACAGTTCAACTTTACTAATAACATGAGCACACATCACTTTGGCAGCACAATTCACAAAAGCCGAATATTCTGAACTTTTCCTGCCTTCCGGGCAGACTCCATTCTCACTGTAATCCTTCTCTTGTTTCTCCTGGCATTCCCTGCCGTCTCCTTGGACAGCCCATGTCCCATCCATGCCTTCATTTTACCTGCCATCCTGGCAGCCTCTTTGTATAATCCGCGTCCCATCTGTACTTTCCATGTCACCAGCTCCCTGTCAGCCCTTCGTTCGGTTCCTTTAGGGAAAGTTGCCGGGAACGCCATCTCAGCTGCCTCGATCTTAGACCCTGAATCCGTCCTGGGGATGATTCCATTGAGCTGGTTCCCATTTACACTATTCTCCAGCCTGGGCCCCCTTACTGCCATCCATAGACTTATGCCCATGGCTTGCAACTGTCTATTGCATAGTCATGCCCTTGGGCAGGCTGCCAGGGCATCTGCCTCTAATCAGAAAGTGCCTTTCCTATATCTTTCTGCTCTATGCTACTCTGCTCTGTGCCCCTCCCATCTACTTAACTCCTATGCTACCTATACCTTACTAACTCTTAAGGTACTGTCACACTTAGGGATGTACCAGCGATCCTGACCAGCGATATGACGCGGTCAGGATCGCTGGTACATCGCTAAGTGGTTGCTAGTGAGCTGCCACACTGGCAGATCTAACCAGCAACATTGCTGGGGATGGGGGTCGCTACTTACCTGTCACACTAGGCGATCCTGCGTCCTCCCGCCCGGCTCCACGCTCGTCGCTTGTCTCTCCACAGGAAGCGCCGCAGGAAGCTAACGATCGCGCGATCAGCGATAACCAGCGGGGGAGCGGGTCGGAGGTAATTATCAGACAGAGCGATGTTGCTAGCAATATCGCTATAACGTCACAAATTATAGCGATATTGCTAGCGATATCGCTTAGTGTGACAGTACTTTTACATCTATTCTATGCTTTATCTCTAATGTGCCCCCCTTGTATTCTAATCCCCTATACTACATCATAATCTATCCCTAAGCTAAAAGCACAATACATTACACTACAGTACGTGACAACATTAAGAAACACACATTAGCATTAGCAATGTGGTGCCGCGTGTAACCATGTGAGCAGTGTCCAGGAGAGAGAAGGCACATGAGTGTCCCCGCCACCTCCTTACAAGTAAATATAGCATTCCATATCATTTCAATATTATACTGATATATTGTAGAGCTCTAACATATTAAATTGCTGTTGGTCAAACGATCATTCAGCTGACAACCATTTCAACTGACTTTCCTATGCACAGGAGCGCTTGATTGGCCAAGTGCTCCTGTGTTCTCTGTGAAAAAAGCCTTGGACTGACATGTCGGCCTTCAGCTAATCTTCAGGAGAACAATACAAATGAACATGCAATACCAACAGCTCCCTCAATGATCAGTTGGCCAAAACCCCATAGACATTGGCAGGTTCAGCCAACATTTGTCTGATATGAAAGGGGGCTTATACAATGTTCAAGTTTTCTAATCTGCGCAAGGTCAACATTAAGCACTCTCAGGTCTCAAGGGAGGTGTTTACATTAAATTCTGTGGACGTTTCTTTCTCCTTGGAACCACAATCAATTACAGTAATTTATCTAGCTAATCCCTATTTATATTGTTTTTATTTAACTTCCTGTGACATTTCGTTTAAGAGGAGTCTCAAACAGGATGACACAGGAGGCTGGGGCTGCACTCACTCCCCGCAGTGTCTAGCACCCCTCCCACAACGGGACGACATCAGGGTGCGTCGCTTCAATTGCTTGCTGCGGTTTCTTGTATTGCTACTCTCTGAAGATGTCCTGGATCCATGCTGATGGATGCTGCAGGGAAGTCCGGGATTTGTATGAGAGAAAAAATGTATTTTCCAGATCCAAAGTTCAGGTCTCCATTGTTTTCAATGGAGCTCGGGTTCTGGTTCAACTTTGGGCACAGTTCTGGTTCCTAAACCAACCTGTGAACTAAAGTTTGGGTCAGGCACCTGAACCCAAATTTCCACAGGTCCAATCATCCCTCCTTCAGTTGGTTTCCAGTATTACAGAAAACCAGATATTTTCCTCCAAAACCTGTGCAGCACATACCCAGTTTCATCAATGGAGCTGAGTTACAATACCAGACTGAATCCATGGACAGATGTGTCATTGTTCCAGGAGAAAAGTAGTCATGTTTTTCTAAAATTAGACAAATAAAATAAAACACCTTTAAAATATGACATTAGGTAGCATCAGTGTTATAATGAAAAGCACTAATCCTCCATATCTGACCTTTTGTGAGACTTATGTACTAATTAAGGTTTCATCATTTTTCCCCCTCCCGCAGTTACCAATTACTATAATACTGAAGTCCATGACAAGACCACAGTGACGAGGCCTTTGTGTTCCAAATTTTAGGCGGCATTATTGCTGTCACAAGCCACTTAAACAGGATTTGATTTACAACTGAGAGCCAAGAAACCATGTAGAGGAGTGCTAATCCAAACAAAATTACATGTAGACTTCAAATAGAGATGGGCGCAGAGATTGGAACTTAAAATACGGCAGCTATGAAAGTGTGAATGCAACGAAGTGACAGTTGTGTACCCGGGAGAATATAAATAATTTCTTATCACACCAGAACATCTAGTGGCCGGGAACTTTAATAGTGGGTGGTAAGGTTAGATTTAGGATTCTGAAATATAATAGCTAAATATGTTCTTTATAGATAAATTAGACTCTTGTATTAGCGTAATTCTAATTGTATTAATAGCATGCTTCTAATTGTACTCTCTCTAAATGATTAGTATCTTGTATTAGCATCATAAACTGTATAAATGTACTTTCCGCTATCTCTGAAAGTTCTCGAGACAATAAATGGACAGAGTACTTGAGCCTACTCATTGGACAAAGTTACACTTGCTCCCCATGCTCCTTAACATTGGGTGTCCCAGTAGTAAAGCCCCAGCATAGTAAAGTAATATGTAGAGCTTTTAGAATACCTCCACCACTGCTGATACTATCCAGTGGCAGAATCGACTATGCAGCTTGTATATATTTTTTATTACTGAGGTTCAGTAGTCCTTTAGTAGTAGTCTCCTATTTGTGTACGGATCCCGAGAAATCCAGAGTGCGAGTGATTATGCTGGTTGCCATAGACAAAAGAGGACAAGTGTAGAATACTGAGGTACTGCCAGGCTGCCAACCCAGTGTACTTTAAACCAGTTTTGTGGGGACATTTTCAACAAAACATTCATTTTATTCATTGAAATCCTACGGTAGTCACTGAGGCTGCGCAGACTCTCCGCCTGACCCGCAGTGAACTGACTGCGTGGGAAAATATTCCTCAGTGGTTTACAGCCGGGCCGGTCACATTAGCACCGGTGCCGGTTGTAAACTATTTAACCCCTTCAGATGGATTGCGGCGTGGGACTTGACTGTATGGCGGACAGGTATGGGATATTGTTGCTTTTTTATTTTGGAATTTTTACAGGAGAACAATGGCTTTGAATGGATTGGGAGTGTAATAAAGATGGAAAAATGTGTGTTTATGTATTTCAGTAAAAGTCTTTTCTTATTGTGTGTGTGTTTTTAACCCCTTTCAGACTGGTGGATTAATAATGGAGAGGTGTCTTATTGACACCTCTCCATTATTAGCCAGGCGTAATGTCACCTTACAATAGCAGGGTGATATTAACCCCTTATTACCCCATATGCCACTCGCTACAGGGCAATGGGAAGATAGCGGGTAAGTTCCAGAATTGGCGCATCTTACAGATGCGCCTTTTCTGGGGTGGCTGGGGGCAGTTTTTTTTAGCCAGGGGGGCTCAAAAACAATGGTCCTTCTCTTGGCTATTCATATCTTCCCTCAGTCACTGGCTTGCCCTCGCTGGCGGAGAAAATTGGGTGGGAGCCCACGCCAGTTTTTTCCGTGAATTAATCCTTTAATTTGACACTTACAGCTTCAAAATTTAACACACACACACACACTACTAACATTATTACTGAGGGACATATAAAAAACTGTATGTAAACCATGTGTCATATCCTGTCCAGTTCTGTAATGATTTTACAGATGTCGACAATTGATTTTTCACCTTTTCTGCTATCTAGCTCTGTATCACAGAGAGACATAGTACAACAAACGTGAAAAAATACTCTGCTGTAAAAAAAATTCCAACAATGAACAGCAAGTGCTAGTAAAAAGATGATAACAAAACAGGGTATTTAGTTGATACATTTTTTGCAAAAAATGTACGCTAAGCCACTCCACCAATGCCAAGGTATACCCTTCATAGCAGTCCTATCCAATGTATTTAAAACCTGACCATGTGAACAGTACCTATATGAGCAGGGTTCAGAGAGGCAATATCTGATGTGGGAAACCTCCCAAAGACTTGCAAAAGCAAGAAACCAATAGAATAAAAACGAAGGCATGGGCCATGCACATACAGTGAACAGGTCGGTAAGACAGTGTTCACACCACCATGAAACTGGAACACAGAGAGACACAGTACAACAAATGTGAAAAAATAGTCTGCTGTTCATTGTTGGAATTTTTTTTTACAGCAGAGTATTTTTTCACGTTTGTTGTACTGTGTCTCTCTGTGTTCCAGTTTCTTACCGACCTGTTCACTGTATGTGCATGGCCCATGCGTTCATTTTTATCTAGCTCTGTATGAAATATATATATATATATATATATATATGTGCCTCAATGACATATATATGTATATATATACAGTATATATAGACTGTATATATTTTTTCACGAATATTTGAGGCCATGGATCCATTATATGTCCATTTTTGCAAGCTGGCGAGAAAATCTCGCCGTACAGATGACATGCGGATGTCACATGGATGTCACACGGATGCTTAGATGCGAGAAAATCGCATCCTCGCATTGCACATGGATGACATACGGATCACTGTTCAGGGAACATTTCCGCGATTCTTGTCTGTGAAAAACAGACCAATTTTTTATACGTCTAGTTTCTCCTGCCTATTGATAATAATTTTTCTATAGCGCCAACATATTCTGCAGCACTTTACATTTCAGAGGGGACTTGTACATACAATAGACATTACAGCATAACAATTAACATATAGATCAAACAGATACCAAGAGGAATGATGGCCCTGCTCGCAAGTTTACAGTCTATGAGGAAATAGGGGAGACACGCATGGTGGATGGTAACAATTGCATTTGTTGTTCGGACCAACCATAAATGTAGGAAATCAGGTGTTCATGTAATACAGAATAAATAAGACAGTGTTACATTTTTGCTAAAAACAACAAAATCAATGACACCAACCTGCAGTTATCTATCGGGATTCAGCAAAGAGCAAAGGCAAACATACCACTGATGTAACCTGTGCAGCTGCACAGGGGCCCAAGAATTACTGTATTTTTTGGACTATAAGACGCACCAGACCATAAGACGCACCTCAAATTTTCAGAAGGAAAATAGGGAAAAGAACTAATGCATCAAATGGGGCTCCGTCTTACAGTCTGAATTCAGCTTACTGTGGGGAAGGGGGGAACAGCAGTGCTGGTGGAGTGGGGTCACAGGAGAAGTTCAGTGGGCCAGCGATGATCTGACTCCCATCCCAGGTTGGTGTGACACGTTTGGCAGTGCTTGGTGATGCGGGGGCTCCGCCGACATTTTGTTAAAGCCCAGAGCCCCCGTACATCCAGTGCTGCAATTCGGTGGCCTCGTGGAAAATGGCCGCATGCGCAGATTGAGATCCCCATCCATTCTTATGCTGTCCCACCTATCTATTCAACTGCACCTCTGGTGTGGCAATACTCAAGAGCATATGGGTCGCCCTCCCAATCTTCACCCAGGGCTGTGGGGTACTCAGCACTGGGCCAGTGTCAGGGGGAGATGTGTCACAGCAGCGGTGACCCGGTCCGTGGCCCTGGGCGCCCAATATCAATGGCGGATGATGTTTGTAATGTAGTTTATATGGAAAGTTCGTGACGCCACCCGTGGTGTTTGGCAAGTAAAATGTTAAGCCAACGCTGCTTGCAGATCCACTGGGACTGATGGTGTGATGCAGCAAAGATGGTGTAGCTCCCCACAGGTGGAGCTGTAGTCCCAGGGCAGTGTAGGCGCTATGGGTGAGGATAGGTGCAGGACGGTGTGGATGCTGGTACCCAGATGTAGCGGTGCTGAAGGTGTTAGTGACAAATGAATGGAGGACACCAGAGCTTGCAGTTTCAAAGCTTTACTCACAGTTCGTGGTGCACACTGGTGCCTGCCTCCGTGCCGTGTCCTCCGGGGTAGAGACTCAACCAACCTCTCGGGCAAGCCAGGGCTCTCCTCTCCAACACTCCGCCAACATGTGCCTTTCCTGAACGACTCCTCTATTGCACCTTTTAGTGTGAAGAACTCCAGTACCGTGGTTCCCTGAAGTTCCTCCTGTCAGATGTTCCTAACAACTCTACTTGTATGACAGACAGCTGTAGCCTGATCAGGGACCTCCTGGATCCCGGCTCTCTATCCGTGTTGCTGTTGTGTCCCAAGTCTTGGTTGGGAGTAGTGCATTTACAGCCAACTACTCCACCTGTGTCTGCTGCAGAACCATAAGTGTCCATACAACCTTGGGGGACCAGGCCCCGGCCTTGCGCTGAGAACCTATAGGCAGGGTTCCTATCCAACCCACTCCTCCTCTCTGTTCTCCTTCGTTCCGCGCTGTTCCTTCTCTCTCTTATGGAAGCTTAGGTTGCAGTCCTACATCTCTCCATCTTTCTTACTTTCCCGTGCCAGCTGGCTCAGGTCACTGAGGCAGCTGCAGCACTCCTTCCTCCATCCCTTCTTCCAGGGATCCCCCACTCCTCACTGAGTGGCTTCCTACTCCGCCGACCTTCTGCCAGACTCCCCTGCACTCTAAACTTTCCCACTCTTTTATATGAATCTCAACTCCACCCACCTCCCAGCACATCTCGTGTTACGAAGCAAGGAATCACCAGAGGTGCTCTGCTACCCTCTAAGCATGAGCCGAAATGTGATCAGTGCTGAACTATCCTGTGTGTGGGATGCAGGTGTTGGAGTGCGGAAAGGAGCTCCCAACTTACCAGGATGGTGGGGCACGACACCTTAGGAGAAGGTGCAGTACCTCTGTGGCGACTAAGCCTCAGGGGCGCCACATACCCCCCGTTAAACACAGCACGTCCGCGGGCTGCAAGATAACAAAGCAGACAGCAAAGAAACATACAAAATTTTTCAATGCATAGTAACTTTTCTTATACTAATCTTCCTAGTATAGGAGGTACTCATCTTAAACGTTACAAACAATTCTATCTAAAATTTTTAATTCTAAGTGCAATTCTCAATTCAAAGTGCTATTCTCTGTAACACACTCTTCTTTCTTTTCTTTCTCTTTATCTCTTTCTCTAGATGCAAGACGCTGACCGCAAATACCTGGTCTGTCACCTGTCTACTTTCAATTCTTTATTCAAGTTACTCATCTCTATATCAGACATTCCTAATTCTCACTATATAAAAGCTATTTCTCAATTATCAATACTCTCATAAAACACATTATCAAATACTTTGCAGTAAAACATTCAACAGTTATTCTTGTAAGTGCTGGACACCACTCCCAGCCGGGATCTCTTGCAGTGTCCTTTGAGGTAGACATCATCTTCGAAAAGTGTCCATGCAAAAACATTATCTTCGCAAAGTGTCTCTTATGTAAAACCAAGAAAGGGCACCTAAAGAGGCGCAACTATTTACAATTAAAGTTTTTGGATCACTCCAAGTTCATGATCACTATTTCAATATTGGAAAACGCTGCCAATCAGCGGGGCAACAAAAGTGCTACCAGACAAACAAAAACATGATGCACAAAAATAGAAAAATAGAAGAAGGCACAACAGGTGCAACAAACCCTCCTGGGTAACGAGAAAATTTGAAAAAGGTTACTAATTGTGGTCCCCTCCTGGGGTTCTGGAATTGTCTTCAGACTCAAAGTAGTTGTTGACAAT
Source organism: Dendrobates tinctorius (assembly GCF_039654945.1). Classification (NCBI taxonomy): domain Eukaryota; kingdom Metazoa; phylum Chordata; class Amphibia; order Anura; family Dendrobatidae; genus Dendrobates; species Dendrobates tinctorius. The sequence goes on from NW_027361697.1 coordinate 60,785,471, forward strand.
CCTCAAATACTCTTCTTCCCAAGGTGTTAATCCAGGGATCTTTGGTTTGGGCTGCCGGACGGAAGGGGACTCAAGAGCAGCTTGGTTCCGAGAATCAGGTACCTGTGCAGTCGGAGAGGCAATGGTGGATGGAGGGGCAGCAACAGGTCACCTTGGTTTGTACCTCTCAATAAAGTCCTCGGGAATACGGCGGATATTCAGGGCGTACCACCCCCTGAGTCCCTCATGACGGGTGAATGTCACATACTTCCCGGGTTGCAGGTTCCTGTCTGGGTGTCCCCTCCTCAGATGGGGCTCCACGTCCCGCCGGTTAAAGAACAGGTCGCTGATCCTTTTGGATTCCGCAATGAATCCGAACCCCTTCTCTTGATTCACGTTCAGAACCTGCCCCCAGCCAAGTGCATCCCGGGGTCTGCAATGGCTAGCACGGGCCCTCTCCTTCCGAGCCAGATCCGGGCCCAGCACAGCCATCTTCCTCTGCTCTCTCTCTCGGTATTCCGCTGCCAGCTGTCGGATGGTGGCCTGACATCTCGCCCGACTCTCTTCCTCCTCCCGCTCTTCCTGGGACCTGCTCTCACCCACAGCACTAGCATCCCGGTCCCAGACCAGATCCTGGACGACCTGGCCAGCCGCTGCAACTGCGGTACACCCCAGGGCCTCCCCAGGTGGAGGAACGTCCGACGTACCTGGGGCCTCTTGGCGATGCGGCCTCTGCTCCGGTGCAGGTGGTGATGGAGCGGATGGTGGCTCCGGGTTCGCAGGGGTCTCTGCGGGGACCTGCGCAGCCACATCAGGTCCGGGCGGGGGCTCCGCTTCTACCACCGGGTCCTCTGGTAAATCCTTCGAACTGGCGGCACTCAGCCTTTACGGTCAGGGTAGAAGTGTAGATCAGCGCCGCCCGGGGACAGTCCGGTACGGTAGCAGCGGGTACCAATGGAGAGGGTACTGGTGGTGTAGGCCCCGTCCGGGGTGCGCTGCCGTCTCAGCTTCTCCAAGGTCTCCCTCCTCAGCTGCAGACGGGTGGTCAATTTGGCAATTTCTTCCTCCAGTTGCTGGCGGTTCATTCCGGAGCTCGGGTTGGAGCCGTCAGCCATGGCGCCAGGGAGATCCGTTTCCCCGCGCTCCGCAGGCCTTATTCCCTTGCTCTCCAAAATGGCGTTCTGGCGTTCTTCTTCCTGCCTTGGCCCCTTTCCCGCCACTGGCTTCTTCTGCCCCTCCTTCCGGGGGCGGTGCCTTCTTCCTGCGCATCCATACCAAGCCAGTATACGAACCCCTCGGGGGGGTGGGCCATGTTGCTGTCACATAGTAATTCAGGCAGGGGAGGCCCAATACTCTTCGCGGTCTTTTCCTAGAACCTTCCATCTCTTCACGCCCTTCTTCTTCACGCCAGCGGCCATTTCTAATGTCAATTTTACAGTCTATCAAATCAGGTCTTCTGCACATTTTCAAAAGTGTAAAGTCCAATAAATTTATGGCGCACAGAACCTGATGGTGTCGGGTCTCGTCATCCTGTTCGTGACGCCAAAATTGGGTCGCCCTCCCAGGCTTCACCCAGGGCTGTGCGGTACTCGGTACCGGGCCGGTGTCAGGGGGAGATGTGTCACAGCAGTGGTGACCCAGTCCGTGGTCCTGGGCGCCCAATATCAATGGCGGATGATGTTTGTAATGTAGTTTATATGGAAAGTTCGAGACGCCACCCGTGGTGTTTGGCAAGTAAGATGTTAAGCCAACGCTGCTTGCAGATCCACTGGGACTGATGGTGTGATGTAGCAAAGATAGTGTAGCTCCCCATAGGTGGAGCTGTAGTCCCAGGGCAGTGCAGGCGCTATGGATGAGGATAGGTGCAGGACGGTGTGGATGCTGGTACCCAGATGTAGCGGTGCTGAAGGTGTTAGTGACGAATGAATGGAGGACACCAGAGCTTGCAGTTTCAAAGTTTTACTCACAGTTCGTGGTGCACACTGGTGCCTGCCTCCGTGCCATGTCCTCCAGGGTAGAGACTCAATCAACCTCCCGGGCAAGTCAGGGCTTTCCTCTCCAACACTCCGCCAACATGTGCCTTTCCTGAACGACTCCTCTATTGCGCCTTTTAGTGTGAAGAACTCCAGTACCGTGGTTCCCTGACGTTCCTCCTGTCAGATGTTCCTAACAAATCTACTTGTATGACAGACAGCTGTAGCCTGATCAGGGACCTCCTGGATCCCGGCTCTCTATCCGTGTTGCTGTTTTGTCCCAAGTCTTGGTTGGGAGTAGTGCATTTACAGCCAACTACTCCACCGGTGTCTGCTGCAGAACCATAAGTGTCCATACAACCTTGGGGACCGGGCCCCGGCCTTGCGCTGAGAACCTATAGGCAGGGTTCCTATCCAACCCACTCCTCCTCTCTGTACTCCTTCTCCTTCGTTCCGCGCCGTTCCTTCTCTCTCTTATGGAAGCTTAGGTTGTAGTCCTACGTCTCTCCACCTTTCTTACTTTCCCGTGCCAGCTGGCTCAGGTCACTGAGGCAGCTGCAGCACTCCTTCCTCCATCCCTTCTTCCAGGGATCCCCCACTCCTCACTGAGTGGCTTCCTACTCCACCGACCTTCTGTTAGACTCCCCTGCACTCTAAACTTTCCCACTCTTTTATATGAATCTCAACTCCACCCACCTCCCAGCACATCTCGTGTTACGAAGCAAGGAATCACCAGAGGTGCTCTGCTACCCTCTAAGCATGAGCCGCAATGTGATCAGTGCTGAACTATCCTGTGTGTGGGATGCAGGTGTTGGAGTGCGGAAAGGAGCTCCCAACTTACCAGGATGGTGGGGCACGACACCTTAGGAGAAGGTGCAGTACCTCTGTGGCGACTGAGCCTCAGGGGCGCCACATATACCTCTGCCTCTTCTGTTCCTGGGTGCTTCACTGCCAGTTTTAGGGCATCTTCCATTTAGGCAATGCAATTGTGTTGCGTTTTTTGCCTCAGTTTTTCAAAATTGTGGTAAAAATTGCAATTTCTTTACTGCGAGTTTCTTAAAATTGCAAAAATGTCATAATTGAATATGGCATCAGGCTACATTCACAAGTCAAAGTACAAATAAGAGTAATACAAATTTAACTTCATTAACAGGGTTAATGGAGATAATTGAAATGTTGCTCTGTGGCTTAGATTCACTAAAAAAAATCTGAATGATATCATGCTCATCTGAAGAAAGTAGAGCAAAATTCAGCACAATCAACCTTTAAAATTGGTATAAAGTGTATTTGTAATCCATTAATTATATTTTGCACCCATCATGTGGACCTTAATCTTTTAATGGATTACAGCTAAAGACTTTTAAATTTTTAATTTTTTTTTGCTGAATTTCCCAATACTTTCTCCATGCTTTTCCTGTTTCTCTCCAATAGGATCCGGCACCCACCTGCTCATGGTTCCTAGACACCAACTGTGCATGCAAACAAAATAAACTTTTTCTTTTTTATTTGTGTATCACGCTCACTTGCTGTTATCTTCTTGGATTTAGAGTAGGCCGCTTAGGGTACCGTTAGGCCAGGGTCACACTAAGCGACGCAAAATACGGTCCGTATTTTACATGCGTAATACGGAGAAATGTCCCCTAAATAGTGCTCCGTATGTCATTCGTAATCAAGGTGTGGTCGCGTGTTTTACGCATGTAACCATCCGTATGTAATCCGCATGCCATCCGTATGCCGAGATTTTCTCGCAGGCTTGCAAAATGGACATTTAACGGTTTTGAGGCCTGCTAACTATTTAAATCCTCCGCCTGCACCCTATTTTTTGGCACTGGAACAGGTGGCTGCCTCCATTCTGTCCATTTGTGACCTTGCCTTGACTAGGTGTGTTGGTGTTGTATGTGCAACATGGCAGACAGTCTGAGTTTCAACACAACTGAGCAGGTTCTCTTCAACTGGCTTTTGTCACGCCTCTTTGGTCACCCACACCCAGTGATAGTGGATACGCGGAGGAGGAGACGCATGTGGGTCCATCCACATTTGAGGCAGAGGCTCACAAGAGGTCATTTTCACCTCCTCTATTCTTCTCTGCGGGATCATCTGGAAAAATTTTACCAATACTGTCGCATGAGCCTTGCAACATATGATCTACTCTTGGAGACACTGCAGCCTGGGATCACCTTTCAGGACACAAGGATGCGCAAAGCTATATCTGCAGAAGAGCGACTTCTCCTCACATTACGGTATGTACTACACAATCACATTCTCTATGTTCATGATGTGTTGCCCAATGTATGTTTTGTTTTGGCTTAGAGAATAATTTTGTTGCCCTCATCTTAGTCCACATACATTTAAACTTACATACCAGAATGTTATGTGTAATATGTACTGAATATCACGTAGTCATTATGCTTGAAAATATATGGGTGTTAGTAGATATGAAACAAAAAAAAGTTTGGTATGTATGTAGCTGGTATTCTTATCAATTTTCCCTTGTAGAATGTTCCATTTATGTTGTTCTTCAGCTTCCTGTCCACTGGCCTGTCTTATGCCGCCCTACACCATGAGTTTCTCATTGGAAGATCTACCATTTCTGGCATAGTCAGGTCGACATGTAGTCAAATATGGTCAAGACTCCATCAACTCGTCATGCCCGAGCCCAGGATGAAAGACTGGTTGAGGATATCAAGGGACTTTGAGGAGGACTGCCAGTTTCCTAAATGTATTGGGGCTCTTGATAGCAAACATATCCGGATGCGTAAGCCGCTAAACTCTGGCTCCCAATTCTTCAATTATAAACAATACTTTTCTGTTGTATTGTTGGCTCTGGCCGACCCTCAATACAAGTTTATAATTGTCGACATTGGGGCCTATGGAAGGACGGGAGACTCTCGAGTCTTCAATACTTCCATTATGGGTCGGCGGCAACGCACCAACCAGTTGGATCTACCCCCACCACGCCAGCTACCAGGCTCCAATCAAGAATCAGTCCCTTATGTCCTTGTGGCAGATGAGGTGTTTCAGTTAACGCGCAATGTCATGAGGCCATATCCCCGGCGCAACCTGGACCACCGGCACAGAATTTTTAACTTGCACCTATCACGTGCTCGGCAACTGGTGGAGTGTTCCTTTGGCATTCTTTGTGCCAAATGGCGGGTCCTACAGTCTGCCATTCAGCTGAGTGAACAAAATGTGAATGAAGTTATCAAAGCATGTGTTGTTCTTCATAACTTCACCAGGATACATGATTGTTCCTCCTCTGCTGGTGTTGTGCGTGGGTCGGACAATGTGCGTAGGGCGAGACCACCTATCAACCCTCAATGTAGACCGCTCTCTGGGATCAAAGTGCGTGATATTTTCACAAATTATTTTATGTCACCTGAGGGGGAAACTTATATATACAGTTGTGGCCAAAAGTATTGACACCCCTGCAATTCTGTCAGATAATACTCAGTTTCTTCCTGAAAATGATTGCAAACACAAATTCTTTGGTATCATTATCTTCATTTAATTTGTCTTAAATGAAAAAACACAAAAAGAATTGTCCTAAAGCCAAATTGGATATAATTCCACACCAAACATAAAAAAGAGGGTGGACAAAAGTATTGGCACTGTTCGAAAAACCATGTGATGCTTCTCTAATTTGTGTAATTAACAGCACCTGTAACTTACCTGTGGCACCTAACAGGTGTTGGCAATAACTAAATCTCACTTGCAGCCAGTTGACATGGATTAAAGTTGACTCAACCTCTGTCCTGTGTCCTTGTGTGTACCACATTGAGCATGGAGAAAAGAAAGAAGACCAAAGAACTGTCTGAGGACGTGAGAAACCAAATTGTGAGGAAGCATGAGCAATCTCAAGGCTACAAGTCCATCTCCAAAGACCAGAATGTTCCTGTGTCTACCGTGCGCAGTGTCTTCAAGAAGTTTAAAGCCCACGGCACTGTGGCTAACCTCCCTAGATGTGGACGGAAAAGAAAAATTGACAAGAGATTTCAACGCAAGATTGTGCAGATGTTGGATAAAGAACCTCGACTAACAGCCAAACAAGTTCAAGCTGCCCTGCAGTCCGAGGGTACAACAGTGTCAACCCGTACTATCCGTCGGCGTCTGAATGAAAAGGGACTGTATGGTAGGAGACCCAGGAAGACCCCACTTCTTACCCCGAGACATAAAAAGCCAGGCTGGAGTTTGCCAAAACTTACCTAAAAAAGCCTAAAATGTTTTGGAAGAATGTTCTCTGGTCAGATGAGACAAAAGTAGAGCTTTTTGGGCAAAGGCATCAACACAGAGTTTACAGGAGAAAAAAAGAGGCATTCAAAGAAAAGAACACGGTCCCTACAGTCAAACATGGCGGAGGTTCCCTGATGTTTTGGGGTTGCTTTGCTGCCTCTGGCACTGGACTGCTTGATCGTGTGCATGGCATTATGAAGTCTGAAGACTACCAACAAATTTTGCAGCATAATGTAGGGCCCAGTGTGAGAAAGCTGGGTCTCCCTCAGAGGTCATAGGTCTTCCAGCAAGACAATGACCCAAAACACACTTCAAAAAGCACTAGAAAATGGTTTGAGAGAAAGCACTGGAGACTTCTAAGGTGGCCAGCAATGAGTCAAGACCTGAATCCCATAGAACACCTGTGAAGAGATCTTAAAATGGCAGTTTGGAGAAGGCACTCTTCAAATATCAGGGACCTGGAGCAGTTTGCCAAAGAAGAATGGTCTAAAATTCCAGCAGAGCATTGTAAGAAACTCATTGATGGCTACCGGAAGCGGTTGGTCGCAGTTATTTTGGCTAAAGGTTGTGCAACCAAGTATTAGGCTGAGGGTGCCAATACTTTTCTCTGGCCCATTTTTGGAGTTTTGTGTGAAATGATCAATGTTTTGCTTTTTGCTTCATTCTCTTCTGTGTTTTTTCATTTAAGACAAAGTAAATGAAGATAATAATACCAAAGAATTTGTGTTTGCAATCATTTTCAGGAAGAAACTGAGTATTATCTGACAGAATTGCAGGGGTGTCAATACTTTTGGCCACAACTGTATTTAAACCCCTTATGATTCTCTGACTGTTTAATTGCCTTGGTAAGCGTATGATAGTATACTGACACCTTTTTTTTTATAATTGAGACAGAGACGTAAAATGTAGTAGACAAATGTTTACTTTTGCCTTTTTTTTTTGTTTTAAAAAACATATTATTGCCATATGATAAATGTGGCAATGGCCCAAAGTGGCCTTTTTGCAGATGTGAAAATTTAGAAACAAAACATTTTCAGAAAAACAAGAATACAACAAAACCATTATGCAAGACCAAAATGGCTACATTACAAATTTTGGTAGGTCGGGGAGGAGAAGGCAGAAGACCAGCCTGTGTTTGCTGCTGGCTACTTTGGCCAACTTGGCCATCGCCCTGTGTGGGGGCATACTGTTGCCCATGATGTGGGTAGTGTACTGCCTCCTGGGATTGTGGTGGGTACTGGGCTGACTGAAATTGGAGAGGGGCCTCTTGTTGGGGCTGGTAGGCCCGTGGCTCATACCCATAGCCATGTCGTCCCCAACCAGGTTGGGACCAGCCTCCAACACTAGGTGGGAACAAGTGGCCATATTGGTGAGGTTGGCTAGAGGCAGACATATGTGGCTGCTGTGGGAAAGGTTGGGTAGGGGGAGGAAGAGGAAAAAGCCAAGAAGATATACACCAAAAGCAGGGATCACCATAGAAAAATTATCAATTTTGTTGCATAGGATACACAAAAACACCAAAAAATATTAAAAACATTTAAAAAGTACAACGGTTATTTATACATAACCTGTAAACCTGGGAGCAGTGACAAGTCCTACATGACATCACACAGTTATACATATGTAATGTAAACAGCAAGTCCACATAGTAAATATTTTGTGTACAATAAACTCAGCCCTAAAAAACAATCTAGATGTATGCTACTACTAGGCACAATACTTTCAATGTGTCCACAAACGTGTCCTGAGAGCCTAAATATATAAGTAAATATGGGAAGAGCAAAGATGTAAGAGACACAAGTTGTGTATATTAGACTCTGTCCAATACAGCTCAGTCTATGATACTGCTAAATGCATCACTCGCATAAGGAGATGAAAAGAGTGCATAGTGGGATTGAAATACAACACATCAAGACAAGGTATTGTGGCATCAAATATCAGCCTGACATAATAACCTGTGGTAAATACCACTAATAGAATTCAATAGAGAGGCAGGCAATATAGGGTTAAGGAAAGCTAAAGCTCGTGTCAATTGACTCATAAAAAACCTCCCGTATACTTTACCACCCAGAGTAGCAGACTGCTGAGATAATGACGGATATGCTCACTAAATGCAGATGATCATTAAACCCAGATTAGTGCTGGAGGACCAGGCATAGCTCCCATAACCCGACGCGTGTTGTCACAAGTGTGACTTCATCAGGGGCATAGTGAAGTGGTGACTATTGTGAATCCATTGGGTTTAAATACACACAGAGAATGACATTAAGTCCTAACAGCTGCGGGAACTTACCGCATAGAGGACGCTCCAGGTGCTGGCATCTACTCCCTGAGACAGAGGCCACAAGGGCGCATGGACTGAACCGGTGTCATGGAAACCACACACGCTGTGTAGCGAAAGAATGGAGCAGAAGAGGGAGTCATGACTCACAGTGATTTTCATTACTGCGCCTGTGCAGTAGCACTGGAAGGTCCTGTCTCAATCCTTTAGAATGTGATCATGTGACCTGTTTCAGCAGGTCCTACAGCTAAAATGTAGTGCTACTTAAACCATTGTAGTCATACAGAAAAGCCACAGTATTTTGATACCGGCGATCTCATATATCCCCATATGGAACAATTAGATTATTATTAGTTATAACGCTGCTTTAACAACCAACGATAACCTAATAGATATAAAGAAGATAGAATACTGATAATTATACATAGCGGCAATCTGTTATGCATCAACATACAGCAATTGATTTAATGGAAGTCATAGCGCAAAAAGGTCTATCCAATAATATTAATATATAACAATAACCAAGGGGTGGATAAACTCAAATTTACAACAGCCAAGTGGATATATTCACCAGTTGAGGCCAAAAAAAAAAAACCCTATAGGTGTAAATGGTTAAGATTACCACATGAAGATACCACGTTGAAAAAATTGTCCAAAAGGGCATATCAGGGAGGCGAGGTGCCGCTCATCCACCAGAATCAGAAACCCATGTCAAGACTGTATTTTCTGAAAGACCACCACATTTGTGCAGTATTAATGTGAACTGAGGCAGTTGTTTATAGTTCCAAGAAGGATGTTATTTAGCACATATGAATAAATATTACAGTCCATGACTATCAATTTAAAACTGTTTATAGGAATGAAGTCATTTCAATTCACATTTAAACCAATAGAGACTTGTGCACATAGGCCGATAACTCCATCTATTATGACTAGTGTTGAGCATTCCGATACTGCAAATATCGGACATCGGCCGATATTCGCTGTATCAGAATTCCGATACCGAGTACCGATATTTTTACAATATCGGATACCGGAATCGGAAGTTCCCATAATGCAATGAGCCAGTGTTGTGGCTGTGATTGGCTGCTGAAATGATGTCATCATGATGCGTTGTCTGTGCGCATCATGATGCGTGGTCTGTGCGGGCCTTCCCGGGCTCTGTGCGGGCTGCCGGGGCTCTGTGCGGGCCTGCCGGGGCTCTGTGCGGGCTGCCGGGGCTCTGTGCGGGCCTGCCGGGGCTCTGTGCGGGCTGCCGGGGCTCTGTGCGGGCCTGCCTGGGGTCTGTGCAGGCATCGTCCGATGGGACTACAAGTCCCATCGGGCGATGCCTGCTACAATGACAGTGATTGACACATTAGCCAATGATGGGACAGTAGTAGTCCCATCATCCGGCTAATGTGTTGAATGTAAAATAAAAAAAAACATACATACTACATACATACTACATATACAACATTCATACAACATACATACGTACTACATACTACATATATACAACATTCATACAACAGACATACAACATGCTACATACATACAACATACATGCAACATACATACTACATACATACTACATATATACAACATTCATACAACATACATACATACTACATACATACTACATACAGACTTCATATATACTACATTCATGCAACATACATACAACATGCTACATACATACAACATACATGCAACATACATACTACATACTACATATATACTACATACATACAACATACATACAGCATGCTACAGACATACAACATATATGCAACATACATATTACATACTACATATATACAACATTCATACAACATACATACATACTACATACATACTATATACATACTACATACAATACATTCATACAATACATACATATAGACATACAGTACATATAACATAGAGTACATACTCACCATCACTTGCCACTTTGATCCCCGAAGCCAGTGTCATTCTCGCTGTAAAAAATATTAAAATAACAAACAAGCAATATACTCCCTGATCCGCAGAAATCCACGAGTGTCCCACGACGATCTCCTGCACTGCATCACTGAGAGGTTACTATAGTTCACTGGTCTCACTTTATGGCAAAAGCTGCTCACACAGCAATGCCAAAAGTGAGACTAGGGACTATTTTTTACAGTGGCGGAGGAATACAGTACGGAAGGATACCTACCTCTCGTCATTGTATTCCTGAGGCCCCTAGAGAGCGGTGGCATCAGCTGATGCTGCTGTTCTCCACGGGAGATCGTCGTGGGACACTCGTGGATTTCTGCGGATCAGGGAGTATATCGGTTGTTTGTTATTTTAATATTTTTTATAGATGACACTGGCTTCGGGGAACAAAGTGACAAGTGATGGTGAGTATGTACTATATGTTATATGTACTGTATGTCTATATGTATGTATTGTATGAATGTATGAATGTATTGTATGTAGTATGCATGTAGTATGTATGTAGTATGTATGTTGTATGTATGTAGCATGTTGTATGTATGTTGTATGAATGTAGTATATATGTAGTATGTATGTAGTATGTATGTATGTATGTTGTATGAATATAGTATATATGAAGTATGTATGTAGTATGTATGTATGTTGTATGAATGTAGTATATATGTAGTATGTATGTAGCATGTATGGTTTTTTTTTTCTTTAACATTCAACGCATTAGCCGGATGATGGGACTACTACTGTCCCATCATTGGCTAATGTGTCAATCACTGTCATTGTAGATGGCCTCTGGAAAGTACAGATATTTCAATGTCTGAAAGGACATAGGAGGAGAGGTCTAAAATTTGAAGACTACCTGAGGGGGGCGGGCTGCCAGAGAGATTATATGGATTTAACACCTCCGATTGTACCTGGTTACCCTCTGATGTAGTGGGGACCAGTTCTTGTAGTTCCTGCCTTTTCTCTTTAGAGTTGTGCTTTTTCCGTCTCCCACTCCTCTCCCTTCTGCATTGCTGGGTTCTGACGATAGCTCATCTTGATGTAGACTCACCAGTGCCAATATTGGTACTAGTATTTTTGGGTTCTATCCTGGTGTACCCTCTATTCCCATGATGGGTCCATTTGTATGCCTGATTTTTATTAAAGTCTGATAGATCACGTCATTATCTCAGCAGACTGCTACTCTGGGTGGTAAAGTATACGGGAGGTTTTTTATGAGTCAATTGACACGAGCTTTAACTTTCCTTAACCCTATATCGCCTGCCTCTCTATTGAATTCTATTAGTGGTATTTACTACAGGTTATTATGTCAGGCTGATATTTGATGCCACAATACCTTGTCTTGATGTGTTGTATTTCAATCCCACTATGCACTTTTTTCATCTCCTTATGCGAGTGATGCATTTAGCAGTATCATAGACTGAGCTGTATTGGACAGAGTCTAATATACACAACTTGTGTCTCTTACATCTTTGCTCTTCCCATATTTACTTATATATTTAGGCTCTCAGGACACGTTTGTGGACACATTGAAAGTATTGTGCCTAGTAGTAGCATACATCTAGATTGTTTTTTAGGGCTGAGTTTATTGTACACAAAATATTTACTATGTGGACTTGCTGTTTACATTACATATGTATAACTGTGTGATGTCATGTAGGACTTGTCACTGCACCCAGGTTTACAGGTTATGTATAAATAACCGTTGTACTTTTTAAATGTTTTTAATATTTTTTGGTGTTTTTGTGTATCCTATGCAATAAAATTGATAATTTTTCTATGGTGATCTCTGCTTTTTGTGTATGTCTTCTTGGCTTTTTTCTCTTTATATACATGTAGTTTAGGACATACTGTGGTTGGATCCCTATTAACTAGTTCTATTTATATGATGGTGCCCTCCGCAGTTGTTGTGAAAAGTATTGGGGTGTGTGCTTGCATCAAGCAGGATCTGAAAACATCCTCGAATACGTAGCCTCACTTCACAGGAAAGGGCCCGAAGATAACGGGCCAGGCTGTGTGAATACGCCTCCTCACCATCATCATTATTGACTCTAGCCAGATAGTTCAGTACCCCTGTGTCAACATTGATACGGGTATCTTGGGCAGGGATCTAGCACCTTCTTCTTCCTCGCCGGGATGGTCCAGCAGGCTGTGGGGAGCCCTGGATCTGGGCAGTTGGGCTGATGCTGATGTTGCCCTGCTCCTCCTGTATGGCGGATGGTGCTGCAGCAGACGGTCCTGCTTGTGGATGTAGTCCTGGTGGTGGGGTTTGTGGTGCAGGCACTGGGTTTTCCGGAGAGGAATCTTCACCCATGCTTCTTGGAGGGGGAGAAGATGGGCCAGCCACCTCTTCTCCTCCAGCCACAGGATCAATTGTGGCCTCTGTATCTGAGCCAGTTTCTCTCTCCGTAAGGTTGGAATGAGTTCTGTTATGAAATCAAACAGAGCCAAAGTTCTAAACATTAGTTTTGTCCCTGTAAAGTATCTGTGTAATGTGGTGTGAGGTATCTACTTACGGTCTCAGATCCAGAATAGGAGCGAGGAAGGAGAGGCGATCATAATAAATATATTTTCGCTTTGTGTGGCCTGCATCACCACTCCTGGCCCGCTGCTGATGTTCCCGCCTGTATTGGTCGCGGATGCTGCGCCAGCGTCTCATCACATCTTCCACTGCAATGTGACAGGAAATATTCTAAATTGCACATATTTGCTAGCTACAATTTGTTACAAGGCCTAGGCATGTGGCCTTCTAGGGTGTGCTTTCTACCCAGGGTGGCATATATAATTGGGACATCCAGGCCAGATACACAGGGTCACAATAGTTCAGGGGTCAAGTAACTGCACTTAATGACTTGGTTGGCTAGGAGGATGAGGAGCTTGTGGCCTGGGCCAAATAATGTCAGTGTAAAACAATGGATCACATAAAAATCTACACGCCTCATGAGGCAAAAAGGCCAAGCACAGGAAGGGGGGAGGCCTGATTCTAAATGCCTTTTTTGATGTGAGGTAATTTTAAACACTTTTTGGGTTGTACTTACTCATTTGCTGCTGCTCCTCACGTGGCCGATCACCAAAATCGTGGAACATCTGGCGACATATGCGCCTCCTTGACGCCTCCTTTCTTGCCTGGTTGGTATAATGGGCATCACGTTGGTCCCAGATTTCCGGGCGCTCCTGCACTAGTACAATCAGCATCTCCACATTGTGGAAATATGGTGCCATGACGCTGCAGGACTCCGTGGAGGCATACTTCCTGGATGCTTGGAGCACTTTTTGAGCTAATTAGAATGTCTAAGCTTCCTGATGATGGATTGGCCCATTTCCTGTCACCTGCCAAAAGACCTGCGTATTTCTCGCAAGTCACACGTGTGGTCCGTGTGTAATGCATATTTTTTGCGCACCCATAGACTTGCATTGGCGTACTACGGGCGTAGTACGCTGACAATCGCAGCATGCTGCGATTGGCACGGACCATAGAATACGGACGAGAAATATATGGCTGATGGGAGCTGCCCCATAGAGAATCATTTGTCCGTGTGTAATGCGTGGTTTTAACGCCTCTCACTCGTCCGTGTTTCACTCTAGTGTGACCCCTGCCTTACACTTGGCGACGCACCAGCAATCCCGACAACGATACGACCTGGTAAGGATCACTGGTGCGTCGCTACATGGTCGCTAGTAAGCTGTCAAACAGGCAGATCTACTCAACAACGCAGCAACGATACGGCGATCCGTATAACGACCTCGGCGGTCATTAGGACCTTGTCACACAGCAGGGATTCTGATGACTCCCGCCTACGTCCAAGATTTCTGAGTCACTAATGAGGTCGCTCGCCAGTGTCAAACACAGCGATGCGCGCTGGCCAGCGGGACACCAGGGATCAAAAAATGGCCCAGGACATTCGAGCACGATCAGCGACATCGCAGCGGGGGTATGATCACTGCTAAGTGTCACACGTAACGAGATCGCTGGCGAGGTCACTGTTGTGTCACAAAACCTGTGACACTTTTGGGTCGCCCTCCCAGGGCTGTAGGGTACTCGGTACCGGGCCGGTGTCAGGGGGAATGTGTCACAGCGGTGGCGGTGACCCGGTCCGTGGCCCTGGGCGCTCAATATCTAAGTGATGGTTTTTGTGGTTAATGGAATAGTTTGTGACACCACCTGTGGTGTTTGGCAAGTAAGATGTTATGCCAACGCTGCTTGCTGATCCACTGGGACTGATGGTGTGATGCAGCAAAGATGGTGTAGCTCCCCACAGGTGGAGCTGTAGTCCCAGGGCAGTGTAGGTGCAATGGATCTGGAGAAGTGCAAGATGGTGTGGATGCTGGTACCCAGATGTAGCGGTGCTGAAGGTGTTAGCGACGAAGGAATGGAGGCCAACAGAGCTTGCAGTTTCAAAGCTTTACTCACAGTTTGTGGTACACAGTGGTGACTGCCTCCATGCCGTGTCCTCCGGGGTAAAGACTCAATCAACCTCCCGGGCAAGTCAGGGCTCTCCTCTCCAACACTCCGCCAACATGTACCTTTCCTGAATGACTCCTCCAAGGCGCCTTGTGGTGTGAAGCACTCCAGTACTTAGTTACCCTGGAATATCTCCTGTCTAGATGTTCCTAGAACTCTACTTGTATGACAGACAGCTGTAGCCTGCTCGGGGATGCTCCTGGATCCCGGCTCTCTATCCGTGTTGCTGTTGTGTCCCAAGTCTTGGATGGGAGTAGTGCATTTACAGCCAACTACTCCACCGGTGTCTGCTGCAGAACCATATGTGTCCATGCAACCTCGGGGACCGGGCCCCAGCCTTGCGCTGAGAACCTATAAGCAGGGTTCCTATCCAACCCACTCCTCCTCTCTGTTCTCTTTACTCCTTTGTTCCGTACTTGTCTCTCCTTTCTTATGGATACTTAGGTTACAGTTCTACGTCTGTCTCCTTCTCCTCGGACCCGTCCTCAGACTCTCCTTACTGACTGTCCTTCTCACTCCTCTCAGATTGCTCCGAGACTGACCTCCCATCAGACGGCCCCCTATGGGACTGACCTGTAATTCTAAACCTTCCCAACATTTTATATGGATCTAAACTCCACCCACCTCCCAGCACATCTCGTGTTACAAAACAAGGACCCACGAAAGGTGCTCTGCTACCCTCTAAGCATGGAGCTGCAATCTGGTCCCTTGCTGAACTATCCTGTGTGCGGGTGTAGGTGTTGGAGTGTGGAAAGGAGCTCCCAACTTACAAGGATGGTGGGGCACTACACGTTAGGAGAAGGTGCAGTACCTCTGTGGCGACTGAGCCTCAGGGGCGCCACACTTCAGCGATCTCACTAGCGATCTCGCTATGTGAGACGGGGCCTTTAGTGATCTGCATCTGTACTGGAAGTGATGGTGCTACCATTCACCAGTCACATGACTGCTGCAGCCTGTGAAACACTACAGCAGTCAAATGATCTGAACGGCACATCACAGGATGTTTTTCAAATTACTTGCGGATGAAATTGCCTGACCACTACGGCTTATCAGCGCTTCTAGTGCTGGCACAGACATTGTGTGCCCTGCTCTAGATGCAGACATAGAAAAGGGTCCCTGTGCAAATATACACCCTTTACTGTCCAATAGCTCATCATAATGCATAATTCCACCTGCTTTGGAGGTACATGTGGGTACTCTTACCATACCTGAGCAGAGCATAACCTAACAAAACTACATTTTCAGAAGAAAAGGATTCGTACTGTCATTTACACTTCTAGAAATTAGGCACAGAAAATAAGAAATACTGAATGGCCTTAAGGCATGGAATTCATAAGGCAATTTTGGAGCTGAGTCCTCAACCATTCTAAGAAATAATTATACAGTCTGAATAGGGCAAATAGCCTTCAACAATCAATGCAAATGCGCAATGCTTATGGAAATACTCTTCCAACTTGTGTGTGACAGATGTTATAAATTCACGCTTTTTTAAAATATAGACGGGTGGCATTGAATAGACTTTTGCTGCACGTGTTCTGCATAAAACTACACTTCAAAAAAATTCTATAACACTGACAATAATTCCTACTAACGGACAGTATTGAATCTTTGCATAATCTTAAAAAAAAAACTATTTTCCTCCATGAACAGATTAAAGGGTTGTACTAGATTATCTCAAGTAATAGGTCCTCGCTATAAAGCCAATATACGACACCTGAAACCTACAATCTTCTAAATTAATTTCATTAGAACATCTGCTGTAGCACTGACATCGAAACCTGCTCTTATTACGACAGTCTGACAGGTATATGGAGAACCCTATAAATTCTGCAAATCCTCCTGAAATGTAAATGCCTTACAAGATTTCCCTTCCTGGCATTGAAGGGGTTAAGCAACGTAAACGGTAATTTGTCACATTTTTGGGTGAAAATGCAATGTTGCCGCCTACAAAACTTTGCAAGATAAATTGCGGCCACATTATTGCTTAAGTAGCGTTTTTCAGTCTATGAAATACATTTTGTGTCGAGCATTTAACGTAGATTCCCTTGACCTGAGGGCTTGGCAATTTTGAGCACTGAAACATTCTGTGCTTTGTCTACTGGTATTTTATATAAACAGAATAAATAGCGATGCAAGGGGCTGCTGGATGGTGACCCTGCATTTTAGAAGATTCTGCCTCGTCTGTACAAGATTTATCTTCCCTTTATGAATGTATCTCTAAGCCAAACAAATGACAATGAAAAGTCAGCCTATTTCCTGAAGCTTGTAAGCAAAGTCATAGGTTATTCTTCAGACACTGTTTATCTGTTTTGCTGGTGGATTTAAATTTTGTATGTTAAAGGGAGCCTGCCATCAGTATATTTGACCCCTAATGTGTAAAGACCCTTAACTCCTATTAAATAAATGCCTCTCCTGTAGTATTAGATTTGCAAATTGTAGAGAAATCCAGGCTTGACGTTTCACTCACAAGTGCAGGAGGCGGACACTGCACTTCCGGCTCTCCTGCTTCTCGCCCTGATTTCTCATCCACCGACATTTCTTTTTTGGTGTTGCCATTTCAATTTTGAGGAGTGTATCTAGTTCCCGATATATTTGGTATGATGCCCTCACATTGTAATCGTTCTCATTTAGGAGACAAGGTCACCAGACAGTTTACAAGTTAGTCAATGACGTTACTTAAAACTTTCATAGTCTTTCTAGGAAGGTTCCCTTACTTAAACATTTCTACAACTAAATTAACCTGAAGGCAAATGGGTGAATCTCAGTGGCTTTTTTTCAGCATAATATGGGTGGCGCCCCTGAGGGTTCAGTTGCTACAGAGGTACTGCACCTCACCCAGAAGTGTGGTATCCCACGACCAGGTAAGATGGAGACACCTGACCACATTCTACACCTGCATCCCACACACACTTAGAACAGCAGAACACCCTCTATGGCTCCTGCTTGGTTCACAAAGGGTGCTGGGAGGTGGGTGGAGCTTAGGAAAAGAGCGGGAGAATTGTAGGACATGAGGAGAGTTCCCTCAGAGGGAGGGGAAGTGACAGGACATATCTGGAGCAGCTCCTGTCAGTAGGAGCTGCTGGTCGGATAGGCTTTGAAAGGAAGCTCCCTGAATAGAAAAGGAGTTCTTCTAGAGTCATGGGTGGAGAGTACTCCCCGTGAGGCTCATTCCATGCTGACGGACATCAGGTGGGGGAAGAATCAAGGTCGCAGAAGGGTCTCAGCCCCTAGCCTAATGGAGGGTACATCGGGATTTAACTAGCGAGCTGACAGCTGTGGCAACTTTATGGGCCACAGCCAATTACCACAGTTATCTTCCTCAGAAAGGCAGCCACATAGGATCAAGGAAACGCCTGAGTCATGTTATCTGCCAGGATCCGCGGCAGCTGGCCTGGGACACTGACTGTGAGGTGCTGGAAAGTGGAAAGCAGCATTGTGGAGACGGCCAGGGAAGGTACATACTAACAGGGAGTGCTGGCAGGTGTACTTCACTTGCCTGGAAGTTGGCTGGACCCCTCACCTGAAGAACACAGCACTGAGGTGGGCAACTGTGTGCACCAGAGCTGTGATAAAGTCTTGGAATTACATTCAACTGCGTCATCAGTCTTCTTCCTGCGTCATCAACCCAGCACTGCTACAACCTTCACTCCACACTACATCACAGTCTCTAAACTTCTCTCAACTGCCCTGGGACTACAGCTCTGCCTTTGTAGAGCTACTACACCTCAGCTGCTTCATCTCATCTGTCCCAGTGGATCTGCATTGCAGCGCTGGTCGCCTCTGATCAGAATGCCACAGGTGGCGTCACAAACTTATATACACATTTTAATTTTACTAGGGATGGGCGAATCTACTCGTTAGGACTCGTTACTCTGCGAGTAGTAGGGGACTCGCAGGAGTCGGTACTCTGCGAGTTTCCAAGCGATTACTCGCACAGTAGCGAGTCCAATGCAAATCAATGGCAATCCTAGTTTTTTCAGAGTTTAATACAAGCAATCCTAGTTTCTTAGCGATTTTGTGTCCCGCTGTCAGCAGCGAGTCTTAGCGAGTCTAGGACTCCTATATACTGTATTTGGGACTCGCAGAACACAGAATATGTTAATTTTCAGAGACAGCCTAGTTTGTTAGGTGAGAAAACTGTGAAGAGCACTACTATGATTGGCTGCTGTCCATCGTGATGCCTATGTCATGTATCACAGGCAAGGCTGTATATAAACCCTGCCCCCGCCATTTTGGGCACATTCCTGTGACGATCTGAGCTAGTGCAGGGCGAGTTGGAGACATAGAGCAGATCTAGGGACTGTTAGTCAGTGTAGGACCTCAAGATTCCTCACATATAACACAAAAGTTCTTTTCAGAACTACCAGGACGGAGGAGTACTGTAGAGGACTGTAGGCAGGGAGAAAGGCAGGAGCAGCCTTACAGTGCATACAGCACCATCCTCAGAGCTTAGCTTACTCACTCAGCTTCCATCAGAGCTGAAATCAGAAGCATAGCTGAGCAAATTTTCTTTTTTTTTTCCACCAGATATTATTGGGGTCATATTTATCCCTGCAGCGTTATTGTTTCTGTGGCAGACCAGTGCGTTGCTGCTATCTATCCCACCAGCTAATAGCACGCACGCTGCCTGCTTGTGTGCACTAAACAATTTTTTCAGGGAGAGTGCGTTGCTTCTCTGCTAAGTTACAGCCCGCACTTCACCCCAGAGCGGTGACGCCGACAGCACCACAATCCACCTAGGTGACTGCCTTTGCGCACTAAACAATTTTTTCAGGGAGAGTGCAGGGCTTCTCTGCTACCAGCTAATAGCACGCACGTTACCTTCCTGCTGTGCCAATACGCATCACTAGCCTTGATTGTCCTCCTATTACAGTCCCCTGTAGTTATCCCCTTTGCACTGTGCATCCCCTGAGACTACAGCACGGGTCACATCACATCCCCCAGTGAAGCAGACCCCGGCCCGGTGCTGGGTACCACGGTTTCAGTGCGTCACAGACGCCAATGGTGACACAAGAAATCTCACTCTCTCCTAATCCAAAAAAGGGTACAGTAAAAGAAAATAGAAGAAATGACATCACATAACTCTTACCCATGTTTGCCTGCCCATCTTCTCCAGCGTGATCAAATGACGGGAACATACTTCTGGCGATGGACCTCCAAGCCATATTTTGCTGTCTTTCATCACCATAGCCAGGGTGGGTGGGCTGCCACAGCTGGGGCCACTCTTCAACCAGGCCGATCAGCCTCTCTGTATCACGTCTGCTACACATCTTTGGTGGGCCTGTGTGCGCAGATCTGATCGCCCTGTGTGTGCAGATCAGATCGCCCTGTGTGTGCAGAATATCAGATCAGCCTGTGCAGTAAATCGGTTAGCACAGGCGACTTCCTGTTTAGCTTCTAGCGTGATGTAAAAACGATTTTCTGTGCTTTAGGGATGAATTCTAAATCGCTAAGCTAGGGGCCACTTGTGAGAGTAAAGAGTAAAAAAAATGGCAGCACAGGAATCGCTCCAATACTCGCATCCCCATTCATTAACATTGGACTCGCTAGACTTGCAACGAATAGCGAGTTTCCGAGTTGGACTCGTTAGAGTCTAGCGATTCCGAGTATTTCAGGATTCGCCCATCCCTAAATTTTACATGAACGCCAAGGGCCACGGACCGGGTCACTGCCACCGTGACACTTCCCCTTTAAGACACCGGCCCGGTACTGAGTAGCCCACGGCCCCTGGGGCGCTTCATATGCACAAATTTGTGGGGCACTTCACTACCTCACTCTTGGGTCATCAAACATACTTGGCTGACATCATACAGCCAGCATCTGATACATGCTGCATGGTTCGAGCAGTGTGTTTCAGCTGTCATGTTCCCTTTAAGCACTGATGGAATATACTGCCCATTTTACACCTCCAATTAGCTCAAATTATATCAATTAGCCTATCTAAAGATTCTAAAGAAATGACATAATTTTCTGGAATTTTCCAAGCTATTTAACCCCTTTACCCCCAAGGGTGGATTATTGCTAATGACCAGGCCAATTTTTACAATTCTGACCACTGTCCTTTTATGAGGTAATAACTCTGGAATGCTTCCATGGATCCCGGTGATTCTGACATTGTTTTCTCATTACATACGGTATTGTACTTCATGATAGTGATAAAATTTCATTGATATAACTTGCATTTATTTGTTAAAAAATGGAAATTTGGCAAAAAGTTTGAAAATTTCGCAATTTTCCAATTTTTAATTTTCAGGCCCTTAAATCACAGAGATATGGCACACAAAACACTTAATAAGTAACATTTCCCACGTGTTTACTTTACATCAGCACAATTTTGAAACCCAAATTAAATGGTTAAAAGTTGACCAGCGATTTCTCATTTTTACAGCACCATTTTTTTTAGTGACCACATCACATTTGAATGAACTCTTGAATCACTGCGTTGAGAAACATGTGATGGTGTCTCCACAATGTTGGATGTTGATTTCCATGAGTTCATTCATCCTCATTTTTCACAGTCTTTTACTAGGCATTGCTCCTACTAGCCAGTTTACTACTACACACTGATGAGGGGCAATACCCCGAAACAGCTGTCTGTGGATACCATGTTTTGGCATAGGTGGTTTCCTTCATTGGGGATTGCCCTTCCCGTGGTTGTTCCTTCCCGGGGAAAGACCTGGCTAGTCATTGCTTGCGTTGAGAAACATGTGATGGTGTCTCCGCGGTTGTTGTTTTGCATGTTTTTGCATATTTCCCATAAGGGATGGGGGCATTGCTCTAGAATCACTGTGTTGAGAAACATGTGATGGTGTCTCTGCAGTGTTGGATGTTGATCTCCATGAGTTCATTCATCCTCATTTTTCACAGTCTTTTACTAGGCATTGCTCCTACTAGCCAGTTTCCTACTCCACACTGATGAGGGGCAATACCCCGAAACAGCTGTCTGTGGATGGATACCATGTTTTGGCATAGGTGGTTTCCTTCATTGGAGACTGCCCTTCCTGTGGTTGTTCCTTCCCGGGGAAAGACCTGGCTAGTCATTACTTGCGTTGAGAAACATGTGATGGTGTCTCCGCGGCTTGTGTTTTGCACATCACATTTGAAGTCACTTTAAGGGGTCTATATGATAGAAAATACTCAAAAGTGACACCATTCTAAAAACTGCACCCCTCAAGGTGCTCAAAACCACATTCAAGATGTTTATTAACCCTTCAGGTGATTCACAGGAATTTTTTGAATGTTTAAAAAAATGAACATTTAACTTTTTTTCACAAAAAAAATTAATTCAGGTCCATTTTTTCTTATTTCACCAAGGGAAACAGGAGAAATTGGACTGCAAAACTTATTTTGCAATTTGTCCTGAGTACGCTGATACCTGATATGTGGGGGGTAACAACTGTTTGAGTGCATGGCAGAGCTCGGAAGGGAAGGAGCACCGTTTGACTTTTTCAACGCAAAATTGGTTGGAATTGAGATTGGGCGCCATGCCAGGTTTGGAGAGCCCCTGATGTGCCTAAACAGTGGAAACCCCCCACAAGTGACCCCATTTTGGAAACTTGACCCCCCCAAGGAATTTATTTAGATGTTTGGTGAACACTTTGAACCCCAAGTGCTTCACAGAAGTTAATAACGCCCGGGCGTGAAAATGAAAAATCATATTTTTTCCACAAGCATGATCTTTTAGTCCACCTTTTTTTATTTTCCCAAGGTTAACAGGAGAAATTGGACCACAAAAGTTGTTGATCAATTTGTCCTGAGTATGTTGATACCCCATATGTGGGAGTAAACTACTGTATGGGCACACATCGGGATTCGGAAGGGAAGTAGTGACGTTTTGGAATGCAGACTTTGATGGAATGGTCTATGGGTGACATGTCGCGTTTGGAGAGCCCCTAATATGCCTAAATAGTGGAAACCCCCCACAAGTGACCCCATTTTGGAAACTAGACCCCCAATGGAACTTATCTAGATTTGTGGTGAGCACTTTGAACCCCCAAGTGCTTCACAGTTTATAAAGTAGAGCCATAAAAATAAAAAAATCATATTTTTTTCCACAAAAATGATATTTTTGCACCCCAATTTTTTATTTTCCCAAGGGTAACAGGAGAAATTGGACCCCAAACGTTGCTGTGCAATTTGTCCTGAGTAGACTGATACCCCATATGTGGGGGTAAACCACTGTATGGGCACACGACAGAGTTAGGAAGGGAAGGAGCACCATTTGACTTTTTCAACGCAAAATTGCCTGGAATTGAGATCAGACGCCATGTCGCGTTTGGAGAGCTCCTGATGTGCCTGAACAGTGGAAACCCCCCAGTTCTAACTGCAACCCTAACCCCAACCCATCGCTAACCCTAGCCCTAACCCTAACCCAAATGGCAAAATGGAAATAAATACTTTTTTTTATTATTATTTTTCCCTAAGTGACTGATAAAGGGGCATTAGATTCACTATTTATAGCTGGTTTTTATGTTTTGCAGCTGTCACACGCTAAAAGACGCTTTTAATTGCAAAAAATATTTTTGCATTACCACATTTTGAGAGCTATCATTTTTCCATATTTTGACTCACAGTCGTGTGAAGTCTTATTTTTTGCGGGACGAGTTGACGTTTTTATTGGTATTTTCAGGCACATGACATTTTTTGAATCGCTTTTTATTCCGATTTTTGGGACGCAGAATGAACAAAAACCAGCAACTCATGAATTTCTTTTGAGCGGTGCGTTTATACTGTTCCTCGTGTGGTAAAATTGAAAAAGCAGTTTTATTCTTCGGGTTAGTACAATAACAACGATACCTCATTTATAGCATTTTTATGTTTTGACGCTTTTATACAATAAAAACAATTTTATATAAAAAATAATTATTTTTGCATTGCTTTATTCTGCAAGCTATAACTTTTTTATTTTTTTGCTGATGACGCTGTATGGTGACTCGTTTTTTGCGGGACATGATGACGTTTTTAACAGTACCATGTTTATTTATATCCATCTTTTTGATCGCGTGTTATTCCACTTTTTGTTCGGCAGTATGATGATAAAGCATTGTTTTTTGCCTAGTTTTTTAAGGGGTTCACTAAAGGGGTCAACTAGTGGGACAGTTTTATAGGGTGGGTCGTTACGGACGTGGCGATACTAAATATGTGTGCTTTTATTGTTTTTTATTTACAAAAAAAAGAATTTATTAGGGAACATTTTTTTATTTATTTAGGAATTTTTTTTAAATTATTTTTACACATGTAATTTTTTTTTAAACTTTTTTACATTGTCCCGGGGGGACATTACTATATAAAGTCAGATCGCTGATCTGACACTTTACACAGCACTTTGTCAGATCAGTGATCTGACAGGTACTGCAGACGGCTTCTCAGCACCTGCTTTCAGCAGGCACTGAGAAGCCACCTTCCTGCAGGACCCGGAAGGCCCCAGTGGCCATCTTTGATCCGGGGGCATGCAGGGAGGAGGCCCTCGAACAACGTGAACACATTGCGTTGTTCCGTGGGTCCCAGGGAAGCAAGCAAGTAGCCCCCTCCCTGCGTGATTCTTCCCTATGCCCTCAGTACACTGTGATCATGTTTGATCACAGTGTGTCGGGGTTAATGTGCCGGGAGCGGTCCATGACCACTCCTGGCACATAGTGTGATAATCAGCTGACACCCGTCCGCGATCAGCTGCGCTCCCTCCGTGATCGCAGCTGATCGCTATGATGTACTATCCCGTCCATGGGCATTGAGGCCCAGGGCACATAGATGGGATAGTATGTCATATGTCAGGAAGAGGTTAAAGGCACAGTCAGCTTGATGTATGTAAACTTCTGATCCACTGGAATTTAGATATAGAGTGTCATGCTGCAGCTCTGCAGGTAAATGCAAACTTCATAATATCGCAGCAGAGTGGAGGGACAACCGAAATACTGCTCAGAGCAGTCCAGCAGCACTGCAGCAAGGCTACCACCAGGTGGAAGCAGATTAGTCAAAAAAGACTGGTCGATACCAGAGTGTAGCGCAGTACCAAGGGAAATACCAAACACAGAGTCAGAGGAACGCCAAAAAGGTCTGTACTAGAGATGAACGACTTTGCCTTTTTTCGGGTCGAGTTGGGTTTCGCGAAACCCGACTTTCGCAAAAGTCGGGTCGAACGAAATCAGCCGACTATAGGGAAAAGTCGGGGGTCCGAATGAAACACGAAACCCAATGTAAGTCAATGGGGAAGAAAAGTCGGCAGTGAGAGTAGGACAGGAAACACACTTACAGTGCCCATTTGAATGCCAAAAGCATAAATTCTTATTACTCAAGCTTGTCACCCTTTATTTACTTCATAATACTTGTTACGCACTGAAAAATGGGGGTTATTTGGCTAAAGTTGTGGGGGGTAGGGCTGGCTCCGGGTTTTCATGTGCCCTGGATGAAAGAGCGCCCCTTTAACACATACCACAACTCATGCTGCTCCGATACAGCAGAGAAATAGTGGTATACTACAAAGAAAAATACTTCACTTTTTACATCTCATGACGAGGCCCATCTATTTCTCCATACAG
Source organism: Dendrobates tinctorius (assembly GCF_039654945.1). Lineage (NCBI taxonomy): Eukaryota > Metazoa > Chordata > Amphibia > Anura > Dendrobatidae > Dendrobates > Dendrobates tinctorius. The sequence goes on from NW_027361697.1 coordinate 60,810,887, forward strand.
AATCATTGGTCCCATATAATGTTTGAAACAGTATATGATGAGCTCCACATAATGCTACAGTATATGTTGGTCCCCATGGATGAAGCTCCACTGTCTTATGGGCCCAAATAATGCTCCATACATAATGGGCCCCATTTCTAATGCTCTAGTGTATAATGGGCCCTGTAAATGCTGCTCCAGTGTCTGATGTCCACCTTTGGAATGTTCCAGTGTATGGTGGTCCCCATCTATCATTCTCCAGAGTATAGTGCTCCCCAAAAATTGCTGTCCCAACATTGAAAACAATGAAATAAGTCTCCTCGCTAGGGAATCCCTGTACTAGTCTGGACTCCTCGTCGTCCCCATCTTCCATCTCACTGCACAGTATTTCAACCTTGCAAGTGCTGTGATCCTGAGCAAGCAGGGGGTCCCACTCGTTGGCGACGGCACTGGCACAGGGCCCCTGATAGTACGGTGGTGTGTCTGACGGCGGGTGGGCAGAACCTGCACTTTCATCTGCAGCTCCCTCTTTGTCACCGTGTAAGATGGAACAGTATATGGGAAGGGTAACCTGAGTTTCATCAGGGTCAGATTCAGGCCGTGTAGCGTGCAAGGGGAATGTAGTGGTCTGGGTCAATGTACCAGCAGATTCATCGAGCAGTGGCTGGGCATCAGTGCACTTGTGTCGCCCCCAGGAGTACGGTCGCCACAGTGGCATTACTTTCCTCCTAGGGAGTGTGATGTCATGCTTGGGAGCAACGAAGGATCTCTCTAGCAGGTTAACTGATTGGGCGGCGTTATTCCCACCAGTCACGACCCTCCAAACAGCGTTCATGAAGGCAAAGTGTTTGTTTTACGTGGGCAGTATGGTTGCAAAGCTGAACCTTAACCCCTTTCTGACATCCGACGTACTATCCCGTCCACGGTATCCGGGCCCGTATGACCGTGGACGGGATAGTACGTCGGGCCCTTTAATGCGATACCGCGACTAAAGTCGCGGTGATCGCATTAAAATTCCGACGCCATCTCACCTTAGAAAAGATGGCGTCGGCATCCCAGGCTGCGATCCCGCCCCCCCGGCATCCAGAGCGCTGTGATTGGCTGTTCAATTCTGAACAGCCAATCGTAGCGTTTCTCATTGTTTCAGCCAATCAACTTGGCTGAAACAATGATATCCTAGGCTGGGATCGAGTACCGATGTACTCGATCCTAGAGCCGGTGCCTGGCAACGCCAGGCACCGGCAAAAAGCACCCGGATTGGCGCGATCGCCGATCTGACCGATCGCGCCAATCGCAGTGCACAGCGGCGCTATATCGCCGCTTTGCCCTGCCAGTACCGGCCAGGATCGGTGCTATATTAGCACCGATCGTGCTGGAGCCTGATGCAGGCCCAGCAGGGCCTGCAGGAGTTGGCTGGCACGATCGATTAGATCGGCGATCGTGCCAACCACAGGGCACAGCTGCGGTCACCATGTGACCGCTCTGTGCCCTGCTGGTGACCTGGGCATGATCTGCCTAGTAATCGGAGCTGTGAGCTCCGATTCTAGGCAGTTGCCATGGTCACCAGGCAGATCAGGGATTGGTGGGATCGATGTAATCATTCGATCCCACCAATGACAGGTCACAGCAGCGATGTGACCGCTCTGTGACCTGCCCCCTGACCTGCCTCTGACCTGTCTGACCTGTCTGCAGGGGTCCTCACTCTAGCTGAGGATTCCTGCAGAGAGATCGGACGCAGCAAGAGCTCCTGTGCTGGGTATTGTGGTGCCACAGCTTGTAGCATCACAATCCCTGCAGAAGAAGAAGAAGAAAGAAAACTACAACTGTAAGTGTTAATTGATCCCTGATCCCCTGCCCAATCTATCTTCACCCCCCCAATCTATCTTCATCCCCCCATCCCCCCTCCACCCCCCCTCTTACCCCCCTTCACCCCCCTTTTACCCCCCTCCACCCCACTTTTGCGCCACCTCCGTGCGCAGCCGGCGAGCGTTGATCGGTGACGCAGTTCACCGATCAACACTCGCGCTCGCTTTTTTTTCCTTAGCCCCCTTTGCGCCACTTCCGTTCACACATCCCGCAGCCGCAAAAGTTGGATAAGTGACATACGTCACTTATCCAAGCTTGTGCCTGCCGTTTTTCATTTTTTTCACCCCCCTTTGTGCCACCTAACTACAACCCTAACTGTTGATCCCTGCCCAATCTCTCTTCATCCACCCCAATCCCCCCATCCCCCTTCCCCCTATTTTTACCCCCCTCCACCCCACTTTTGCGCCACCTCCGTGCGCAGCTGCCAAGCGTTGATTGGTGACGCAGTTCACCGATCAACACTTGAGCTCGCTTTTTTTCCTTAGTCCCCTTTGCGCCACTTCCGTACACACATCCCGCAGCCGCAAAAGTTGGATAAGTGATACACGTCACTTATCCAAGCTTGTGCCTGCCGCTTTTCATTTTTTTCACCCCCCTTTGTGCCACCTAACTACAACCCTAACTGTTGATTCCTGCCCAATCTCTCTTCATCCACCCCAATCCCCCCACCCCCCTTCCCCCTATTTTTACCCCCTCCACCCCACTTTTGCGCCACCTCCGTGCGCAGCCGCCGAGCGTTGATTGGTGACGCAGTTCACCGATCAACACTTGAGCTCGTTTATTTTTCCTTAGCCCCTCCGTACACACATCCCGCAGCTGCGAAACTTGGATAAGTGACACAGTTCACTTATCAGAGTTTGCCGTTTTCCTTTTTTTTTTTTTCCACCCCCCCCCCTTGCGCCACCCCGTGCGCACATCCAGCAGCCTAGTTTTGATAAGTGACACTTATCAGCTAGGGCCTGCTGTTTTAGACTTTTTTCCACAGCTTTTTCTTTACAGAAAGTTTACACCAATCACTCCCCCCCCCTCACGTACACATACAGTTTTCAATAAAGTGTACACCCAAGCACCATATTTACACAAAAATGTCATCAAATTCATCCCAACAGCGCTATACAATGGAGGAGGCATATGCTATACTTGCCTCCGAAACTGATAGCGATTTGGATGACGATCCGACTTTTCTTTATTTTTCGGATTCTTCATCCTCTTCTTCTTCCTCTTCCCCTCCTCATCTTCCTCCTCGGGTCCTGCGGAACCGCCACGCAGACGCTCCAGGACAGAAGATGAGGCAGCGCCCACCATGCCCGCAGCTGACCCAGTGCTCCCCGTATGGACCTCGCCCCCCGAAAATTACGAGCCACTGATTTTTGATTTTGTGGCAGAATCAGGAATCAAGTTTGAAACCACCGGCCTCACAGAAATTGACTTTTTCAAAGTCTTTTTCTCTGAGGATTTTGTTAAACTCATGGTGGAGCAAACTAATTTGTACGCTCGTCAATTTTTGGAGCAAAACCCGCGTTCAACATTTTCAAACTGGTCTCCTGTAGACGCAGTTGAAATGACGCAGTTTTGGGGCCTGGTCCTCCATATGGGGATACTGAAGAAGCCGGAAATTCGGCAATATTGGAGTGTTGATATTTTATACAACACTCCAGTGTTCCGAATGGTCATGGCCCGGACGCGTTTTGAGGCCATCCACAAGTTTCTGCATTATACTGATAATGCAGAGTGTCCCGCACAAGATGACCCCAACTTTGACCGTCTGTTCAAAGTTCGGCCGGTCATCGAACACTTCAACAAAAAGTTTGCTGAAGTGTACGTGCCCCAAAGGGACATCAGCGTGGATGAGTCCTTGGTTCACTTCAAGGGAAGGCTGCGATTCCGTCAATACCTGCCCAGTAAGAGGGCCAGGTACGGAATCAAACTCTATAAGTTGTGTGAGAGTACCTCAGGGTACACCCACAAGTTTAGAGTTTACGAAGGGAAGGACACCCGAATTGAACCCCCTGAGTGTCCTCCTTTCCTGGGAGTGAGTGGGAAAATTGTGTGGGATTTGGTGCACCCACTGCTGGATAAAGGTTATCACCTCTACACTGATAACTTTTATACCAGCATCCCACTCTACAAATCCCTCTCTGAGCGACGTACCGCAGCCTGCGGTACTGTCCGCAAAAATCAGAGAGGCCTCCCGAAGACGCTACTTGGGCAGATGCTCCGAAAAGGTGAGAGCAGAGCCCAATGTAGCGACCACCTGCTGGTGGTCAAGTACAAGGACAAGAGAGATGTCCATCTCTTGACCACCATACACGATGATGGCAGTACCCTCTGCACTGTACGGGGTACCTCTACACAGGTCCTCAAACCGACATGTGTAGTGGGGTACAACAAAAAAATGGGGGGAGTTGATCTCTCCGATCAACTCCTCCAACCGTACAATGCATTGAGGAAGGCCAAGGTGTGGTACAAAAAGCTGGCCGTGCACATCGTCCAAATGGCAATGCTCAACGCATTCCTGCTGTCACAATGTGCATGCCCCAGCGATACGTCGTACCTTCATTTCCAGGAGGTAGTGGTTAAGGCCATGATGTTTGGCGCTCAGGAAGGAGCGGGCCCCAGTACTTCAGGAACTGAAGGTGCTCGTATTGTCCCAGGTCAGCATTTTCCGGGGGTGGTCCCGCCAACCCAAAAAAAAGGTAAGCCGCAAAAAAGGTGTCGAGTGTGTTACAAAAAAGGAATACGCAGGGACACCATTTACCAGTGCGACACCTGCCCCCGAAAAACCTGGCCTGTGCATGAAGGATTGCTTCAAATTGTACCACACCTCCATGCACTACTAATTTACATTAGATTAGTTGGGGGCACATCTAGATTTGTTCATTGGGGGTCTAGTATCCAAAATGATGTCATATGTGGGTTTTTTTCCTGTTTAGGCACATCAGGGACTCTGCAAATGGAACATGACGCCAGCAGACCATCAAAGTCTGCATTCCAAAACAACAATACTTCCCTTTCGAGCCCCAACGTGTGCCTAAACAGTTTTTTCCCACATGTGGGGTACCAGAGTACCCAGGACAAATTGGACAATGACTTTTGGGGTCCAATTTCTCCTGTTACTCTTGGGAAAATTAAAAATTGGGGACTAAATGATCATTTATGTGGGAACAAAACAGGATTTTATATTTTCACGCCTGGGCATTAAAATCTTTAGTGAAACACTTGGGGGTTCAAAGTGCTCACCACACACCTAGATAAGTTCCTTAGGGGGTCTAGTTTCCAAAATGGGGTCACTTATGGGGGGTTTCTACTGTTTAGGAACATCAAGGGCTCTGCAAATGGAACATGACGCCCGCAGACCATTCCATCAAAGTCTGCTTTCCAAAACATCATTACTTCCCTTTCGAGCCCTGACGTGTGCCCAAACAGTAGTTTTCTCCCACATGTGGGGTATCAGGGTACTCAGGACAAATTGGACAACAACTGTTGGGGTCCAATTTCTCCTGTTACTCTTGGGAAAATTAAAAATTGGGGACTAAATGATCATTTATGTGGGAACAAAACAGGATTTTATATTTTCACGCCTGGGCATTATAATCTTTAGTGAAACACTTGGGGGTTCAAAGTGCTCACCACACATCTAGATAAGTTCCTTAGGGGGTCTAGTTTCCAAAATGGGGTCACTTATGGGGGGTTTCTACTGTTTAGGAACATCAAGGGCTCTGCAAATGGAACATGACGCCCGCAGACCATTCCATCAAAGTCTGCTTTCCAAAACGTCATTACTTCCCTTTCGAGCCCTGACGTGTGCCCAAACAGTAGTTTTCTCCCTCATCTGGGGTATCAGGGTACTCAGGACAAATTGGACAACAACTTTTGGGGTCCAATTTCTATTGTTACTCTTGGGAAAATTAAAAATTGGGGACTAAATGATCATTTATGTGGGAACAAAACAGGATTTTATATTTTCACGCCTGGGCATTATAATCTTTAGTGAAACACTTGGGGGTTCAAAGTGCTCACCACACATGTAGATAAGTTCCTTAGGGGGTCTAGTTTCCAAAATGGGGTCAATTGTGGGGGGTTTCCACTGTTTAGGCACATCAGACGCTTGTCAAACTTGACATGGCGTCCGATCTCAATTCCAGCCAATTTTAGGTTGAAAAAGTCAAACAGGGCTCCTTCCCTTCTGAGCCCTGCCATGTGCCTAAACAGTGGTTCACCCCCACATATTGGGTATCAGCGTACTCAGGACAAATTTGACACCAACCTTTGGGGTCCAATTTCTCCTGTTACCCTTGGCAAAACAAAATATTGGGGACTAAATGATCATGTTTGTGGAAAAAATATGATTTTTTATTTTCACGCCCGGGTGTTATAAACTTCTGTGAAGCCCTTGGGGGTTCAAAGTGGACACCACACATCTAGATAAGTTCCTTAGGGGGTCTAGTTTCCAAAATGGGGTCACTTGTATGGGGTTTCCACTGTTTAGGCACATCAGACGCTCGTCAAACGTGACATGGCGTCCGATCTCAATTCCAGCCAATTTTAGGTTGAAAAAGTCAAACGGGACTCCTTCCCTTCTGAGCCCTGCCATGTGCCTAAACAGTGGTTCACCCCCACATATTGGGTATCAGCGTACTCAGGACAAATTTGACAACAACCTTTGGGGTCCAATTTCTCCTGTTACCCTTGGGAAAACAAAATATTGGGGACTAAATGATCATGTTTGTGGAAAAAATATGATTTTTTATTTTCACGCCCGGGTGTTATAAACTTCTGTGAAGCCCTTGGGGGTTCAAAGTGGTCACCACACATCTAGATAAGTTCCTTAGGGGGTCTAGTTTCCAAAATGGGGTCACTTGTAGGGGGTTTCCACTGTTTAGGCACATCAGACGCTCGTCAAACGTGACATGGCGTCCGATCTCAATTCCAGCCAATTTTAGGTTGAAAAAGTCAAACGGGACTCCTTCCCTTCTGAGCCCTGCCATGTGCCTAAACAGTGGTTCACCCCCACATATTGGGTATCAGCGTACTCAGGACAAATTTGACAACAACCTTTGGGGTCCAATTTCTCCTGTTACCCTTGGGAAAACAAAATATTGGGGACTAAATGATCATGTTTGTGGAAAAAATATGATTTTTTATTTTCACGCCCGGGTGTTATAAACTTCTGTGAAGCCCTTGGGGGTTCAAAGTGGTCACCACACATCTAGATAAGTTCCTTAGGGGGTCTAGTTTCCAAAATGGGGTCCAATTTCACCTGTTACCCTTGGGAAAATAAAAAAATTGTTGCTAAAATATTATTTTTGTGACTAAAAAGTTAAATGTTCATTTTTTCCTTCCACGTTGCTTCTGCTCCTGTGAAGCACCTGAAGGGTTAATAATCTTCTTGAATGTAGTTTTGAGTAGCTTCAGGGGTGCAGTTTTTAGAATGGTGTCACTTTTGGGTATTTTCTGCCATACAGACCCCTCAAAGTGACTTCAAATGTGAGGTGGTCCCTAAAAAAAATGGTTTTGTAAGTTTTGTTGTAAAAATTAGAAATCGCTTGTCAAATTTTAACCCTTATAACTTCCTAACAAAAAAAAATGTTGTTTCCCAAATTGTGCTGATGTAAAGTAGACATGTGGGAAATGTTATTTAGTAACTATTTTGTGTCACATATTTCTCTGTTTTAAGGGCATACAAATTCAAAGTTTGAAAATTGCAAAATTTTCGCCATATTTCTGTTTTTTTCATAAATAAACGCAAGTTATAGTGAAAAATTTTTACCACTAAAGTGAAGCACAATATGTCACGAGAAAACAGTCTCAGAATCGCCTAGATCCATTGAAGCGTTCCAGAGTTATAACCTCATAAAGGGACAGTGGTCAGAATTGTAAAAATTGGCTCGGTCATGAACGTGCAAACCACCCTTGGGGGTGAAGGGGTAAAAGGAATGTCCAGAAGGGCACCACCAGGAATGGAGCCTGCGGCGTAATTTGACTCAACACGGGCAACCTCAAACATCCAGCAACAAAAAAGATGCACACATTGCAAGCTTAATTCCGTTAACGAACGAGACTCCATCATGCCCCGCGGTCCGAGTCCGGCTTACTAGAGGGACACGTGAGGCTCTGGCACGTGAGATTGGCCAATAACTGGTGTGTCATGCCCTTACATGTCCGTGGCTGCATGTGCGCTACACTGAAAGGGCCAGCGTTTGTCGCTTACAGGTGCAGATAACCCGCTGAACACCGTTAGTGATGGGGATCTGGGATTACAATTATTACCCGTGAACGATGATTTCCCAGTAAATGCAGGTCAACCGTAGTTCCGGAATTAGGCCTAACCGTCATTCCTGAAAAAAATGAAAAACTTACGTGTGCAAACCTCAGGTGATGTAGCTTGCTTAACAGCTCGCCAGCCGTTCTCAGGCCCAGTATGGATTACACGTGATTGCACAAAGGTGAGAAAGGGTACCGTATCCCCGGATAACATGTATGGATAGCATAGTGTACACATTCAAAATATATGTATATAGATCAGGAGGCAGGCTCAAACGGTGTCAGGCCCAGTATAGATTACACGTGATTGCACAAAGGTGAGAAAGGGTACCGTATCCCCGGATAACATGTATGGATAGCATAGTGTAGACATTCAAAATATATGTCTATAGATCAGGAGGCAGGCTCAGACGGTGTCAGGCCCAGTATGGATTTGACGGCCAAGACTACACAGCGGAGGAGCAGGGAGAGGTAAAGATTGCAAATGCTGGGGCCCTGCCCAAGCAAGGGGGGCCCACTCGTGGGCGTCGGTACTGGCACTGGGCCCCTCATAGTATGGCGGTGTGTCTGATGGCGGGTGTGCACCACCACCGTCAGAGACACTTGATTGCACTATGAGGGACCCTGTGCCAGTGCCCGCACCCAAGAGTCGGCCTACCCACCTGTCCAGGGCAACGGCACTCGCACTGTTTCGTGCGCTAGGTGGTGACCCCGGCCATGGGGGGGGGGCAGCACAGTTAGGGAGTTTTAGAAAGTGGCATATGTTGATGTTGGACATTCAGCTGATGCAAAAGGCGAAATTGTTCAAGTCCCAGGAAGAGGAGGACCAAAACAAGCCATTTTTCTGTCAACCTATGTGTCATCAGGGGAACGTGGGATAAAATCCTTGGAAACCCATGCATGGTTCATTTTAATGAAGGTTAGGTCATCCACATTTTGGGTCGACAGACGGGTCCTTTTTTCTGTCAGGATTGATCCAGCAGCACTGAAGACTCTTTCCGATAGCACACTTGCAGCTGGGCAAGCGAGCTCCTGTAGCGCATATTGTGCCAATTCAGGCCAGGTGTCCAGTTTAGCGGCCCAATAGTCAAAGGGGAATGACTTGTGAGGGAGAACATCGACATGGGAGGAAAAGCAGTTTGTAACCATAGTTGACAAGTGCTGTCTCCTGTCACTTTCCATCGATGCAGTATTACCAGTCGTGTGAGCGGGACTTGAAAAATCAGTCCACAACATGGTCATGAAACCCCTGTCTCCAATGCCACTTCAGATGTGTCCACCACGAACACCTCTTCCAAGCTGCCCCTGGCCCCTATGGCTCATGTGAGAACCATCACCGCTGCTGTGTGCTGGGAATGCCTCAACCAACCGGTTTACCAGAGTAGCTTGTTTGTTAGCCAATATTAGGTCAAGGTTCTCCTGTGGCATGATGTTTTGGAATTTGCATTTATAGCGTGGATCCAGGATGCTGGCCAACCAGTAGTCGTCATCATTCATCATTTTGCGAATGCGGGGGTCCCTTTTTAGGATCTGCAAGGCATAAACTGACATGTGGGCCAATGTACCCGGTATCAATGATGCAGTGCGACTGCTTGGTGGAGGAGCACTTTCTGGCAAACCCACATGCCTCCAGTCACGCACAAACCCTGTACCAGACCTTGCCATGCCAACATTTTCTCTGGACACACAAGAAGCATCCTACTCCCCTAAATAATCATCACCATCATCACCCTCCTCCTCCTCTTCCTCTTCTTCCTCCACCTCGTCCAGGAGAGGTCCCGGAGCAGACAATGGCTGACTGTCGTCAAGGATTTCCTCCTCCTCTTCCTCTTCGTCAACCTCGGCTGCAGACGCCTGCTCCTTAATGTGCATCAAAGTTTGCATGAGCAGATGCATAAGTGGGATGCTCAAGCTTATGATGGCGTCGTCTGCGCTTACCAGCCGTGTGCATTCCTCAAAACACTGAAGGGCTTTACAGAGGTCTTTCAGCTTTGACCACTGCACACCTGTCAACTCCATGTCTGCCCTCAAAGTGCCTGTCCGGGTATCCTCCCACAAATGCATTACGGCCTGCCTCTGTTCGCACAGCCACTCAACCATGTGCAGGGTGGAGTTCCACCTTGTTGCAACGTCGATAATTAGCCGGTGCTTGGGAAGGTGTAGCAATCGCTGCAGCTTCTGCATACGACTGGAATGTACGGGCGACCTGCGGATGTGCGAGCACAGTTTTCGAACCTTCTGGAGCAGGCCTGTTAACTCTGGATAATTATTGAGGAAGCACTGCACCACCAGGTTCAAGGTGTGAGCCAAGCAAGTTATGTGTCTGAGTTTTGAAAGGGCTATGGCAGCCACAAAATTACGGCCGTTATCGCTAGGGTCAGGGTTAGGGTTAAGTATGGTTTGGTTAAGGGTTAGGGTCAGGGTTAGGGTCAGGGTTAGGGTTAAGTATGGTTTGGTTAAAGGTTAGGGTTAGGGTTAGGGTCAGGGTTAGGGTTAGGGTCAGGGTTAGGGTTAGGGTCAGGGTTAGGGTTAAGTATGGTTTGGTTAAGGGTTAGGGTCAGGGTTAGGGTTAAGTATGGTTTGGTTAAGGGTTAGGGTCAGGGTTAGGGTTAGGGTCAGGGTTAGGGTTAGGGTTAGGGTCAGGGTTAGGGTTAGTAAAGTCATAGTTTGGGTTAGTGTGAGGGGCCACCTAATGTTGGAAAAAAACGCAAACGCGGTAAAAACGCACTAAAAACGCATACAAACGCATAAAAACGCTGCGTTTTTTTCATGCATGCTCATAAAAATGCTTGAAAAAAACGCAGCAGTTGTATGCTTTTGTATGCATTTTTCAATGCGTTTTTTTGCGGGAAAAACGCGCTGCAAAAAAAAGCAAGTGTGAAACAGGCCTAAGCATGCAACTGGTATTCAAATTTTTCAGATTTTTCCCTCGGCTAAAGGTCCTTGCGCACTTCTTACAGATAACCTTGGCCTGATCATTAGGATTTTGTTCAAAAAAGTGCCACACTGCACTCTTCCTACTATGGAAGACATTTTGCGTCCTTGCACGCTGTGCTATTTTGACCGTCTGGCCAAGCAGTCCAGCAACTTTTTGGCTTTTTGTAACCCGTTTTTGGACTGCTCCGTGCCTGCCAGATAACAGCTGTTGCGATGTCGATGCCTGCTGCGGATGCTTCTCCTCCTCTTCAGAGATATTGGCAGCGGCACCCTCTTCCCCAAATGGATGCCAATCTGGGTCAACAACTGGGTCATCCATCACTTCCTCTTCAATGTCATGTGCACCTTCCTCTGTGTCACCGTGTACAGTGGTATAGTATGCGGGAAGGGGCACCTGAGTTTCATCAGGGTCAGAATCTGGCTCAGTACACTGCGAGGACAATGTCGTGCTCTGAGTGAATGTACCAGCAGAATCATCTATCAGTGGCTGTGCATCAGTGCACTCCATGTCAGATTCATCTTGGCCTGGGTAATTCACCATTTCACTTGATAACCCAGGCATGGTATGTGAAAACAGCTCCATGGAGTAATCTGTTGTGTGGCCTGCCACATCCTTCAATTTTGGTTGGGGTGAAGGACACAAAGAAAGGTGTGGTTCATGACCATGAGCCTCCAAAGACGACTCAGTGCTTTTATTTTTTATAAGTTCAGAAGAGGAGGCGATAGAGCTGGAGGCCGAGTCAGCAATGTAGGCCAAAACTTGTTCCTGAAGCTCCGGCTTTAAAAGTGGTTTACCTACTCCCAGAAAAGGGAGCCTTCGAGGCCTTGTGGAGCCAGACGATGACGCAGGCTTAACACCTCCTGCATTAGGTGTTATTTTGCATTTGCCACTACCAGCAGATCCAACACCATCATTAACAGCTGGCAACCCCCGCCCACTAACACGGCCTCTTACACCAAACTTCCTCATTTTTTTGAAAAATGTACCCACAATTCCACCAATGATATGGAACTGTAAAACAAGGTACAAGGTGTATATAGGACAGGGGAGAATTTAATTCTCCTACCACTTCTGGACACTGATGTATTGTGTCAGGCCAGTGTATATCACACCGCTGTATGACAGGCTGAATTTGGCTGGTGTGTAAAATGTGATATATGACGGGAGAAATGAAATGTCCTTACACACTTCTGGACACTGATGTATTGTGTGAGGCCCAATGTATATCACACCGCTGTATGACAGACTGAATTAGGCTGGTGTGAAAAATGTGACATAGGACGGCAGAAATGGATTGTCCTTACACACTTCTGGACACTGATGTATTGTGTGAGGCCCAATGTATATCACACCGCTGTATGACAGGCTGAATTTGGCTGGTGTGAAAAATATGACATAGGACGGCAGAAATGGATTGTCCTTACACACTTCTGGACACTGATGTATTGTATCAGGCCAGTGTATATCACACCGCTGTATGACAGGCTGAATTTGGCTGGTGTGTAAAATGTGATATATGATGGGAGAAATGGAATGTCCTTACACACTTCTGGACACTAATGTATTGTGTGAGGCCCAATGTATATCACACCGCTGTATGACAGGCTGAATTTGGCTGGTGTGAAAAATATGACATAGGACGGCAGAAATGGATTGTCCTTACACACTTCTGGACACTGATGTATTGTGTGAGGCCCAATGTATATCACACCGCTGTATGACAGGCTGAATTTGGCTGGTGTGAAAAATGTGACATAGGACAGCAGAAATGGATTGTCCTTACACACTTCTGGACACTGATGTATTGTATCAGGCCAGTGTATATCACACCGCTGTATGACAGGCTGAATTTGGCTGGTGTGTAAAATGTGATGTATGATGGGAGAAATGGAATGTCCTTACACACTTCTGGACACTAATGTATTGTGTGAGGCCCAATGTATATCACACCGCTGTATGACAGGCTGAATTTGGCTGGTGTGAAAAATATGACATAGGACGGCAGAAATGGATTGTCCTTACACACTTCTGGACACTGATGTATTGTGTGAGGCCCAATGTATATCACACCGCTGTATGACAGGCTGAATTTGGCTGGTGTGAAAAATGTGACATAGGACGGCAGAAATGGATTGTCCTTACACACTTCTGGACCCTGATGTATTGTGTCAGGCCAGTGTATATCACACCGCTGTATGACAGGCTGAATTTGGCTGGTGTGTAAAATGTGATATATGACGGGAGAAATGGAATGTCCTTACACACTTCTGGACACTGATGTATTGTGTCAGGCCAGTGTATATCACACCGCTGTATGACAGGCTGAATTTAGCTGGTGTGAAAAATGTGATATAGGATGGCAGAAATGGAATGTCCTTACACACTTCTGGACACTGATGTATTGTGTCAGGCCCAGTTTATATCACACTGCTGTATGACAGGATGAATTTGGCAGGTGTGAAAAATGTTATATAGGACAGGGCAGGATTGGAATCGCCCTAGAGTGTAGGTCTGTAAGAACGGAACAACTCCTCGACTTATCCTTACAGAGTCACACCCTTAGCTTCACTGTGGCCGTGATAACACCTGTAACACGGTACTGAGAGAGCAGCGTGCGCGTACACCGCTGTCCGGTGTATGGTAAATTGTCAAGCTCCGTGTTTTTTTAGTATACGGACTGACACACGCTGTCTCTCTATAGTTTTGAATGTAAGCAAACAGCAAATAGACTAGACTATTTGAAAAACTATAAGGTGGAGGTCTGTAAGAACGGAACAACTCCTCGACTTATCCTTACAGAGTCACACCCTTAGCTTCACTGTGGCCGTGATAACAGCCATTACACGGTACTGAGAGAGCAGCGTGCACTGCACGTACACCGCTGTCCGGTGTATGTTAAATTGTCAAGATCCGTGTTTTTTTAGTATATGGACTGACACACGCTGTCTCTCTATAGTTTTGAATGTAAGCAAACAGCAAATAGACTAGACTATTTGAAAAACAGACAAAATTATAAGGTGGAGGTCTGTAAGAACGGAACAACTCCTCGACTTATCCTTACAGAGTCACACCCTTAGCTTCACTGTGGCCGTGATAACAGCCATTACACGGTACTGAGAGAGCAGCGTGCACTGCACGTACACCGCTGTCCGGTGTATGTTAAATTGTCAAGATCCGTGTTTTTTTAGTATACGGACTGACACACGCTGTCTTTCTATAGTTTTGAATGTAATCAAACAGCAAATAGACTAGACTGTTTGAAAAACAGACAAAACTATAAGGTGGATGTCTGTAAGAACGAAACAACTCCTCGACTTATCCTTACAGAGTCACACCCTTAGCTTCACTGTGGCCGTGATGACAGCCGTTACACGGTACTGAGAGAGCAGCGTACACCGCTGTACGGTGTGAAAAAATGCACGCTCAGTATCTCACCAGGACAAAAAAAAAGGATTGCTTTTAAAAAGCCGTTTGCAAAGCAGTGTGAAACCAGCAATGCAGCTATCAGGTAGCCTTATAAGGCAGCCTAACAACCAACAGAGCTGATCCACCAAAATATAGCCTCTCCTTGCACTGCACAGTGACTGGTGTGTTGTACAGGCAAAATCGCTAGCAGCAGCAGCTGATTTTTTTTCTTCTTCCCTGCCTAACGCTCTTCCTACAGAATCAGCAGCAGCAGCAGCTCTCCCTATACTGAGATCAGCAGAAGTAAGATGGCGGTCGGCGTGCACGCCCTTTTATACCCCCTGTGACGCCCCCCAAAGCAAGCCAATCACTTGCATGCCCTTCTCAAAGATGGTGGGGACCGCTGCCTATGTCATCACGTTGCCCACAGTGTCCGTTCTTCCTCATTGGCTGAAAAAGGGCGCTGAAGCATGTTTTGAAACACGACTTTGGCGTTAAGTCGCCGACCTCGTGGCCGACCTCACGCTGAGGTCGGGTTTCGTTTCATGAAACCCGACTTTGGCAAAAGTCGGCGACTTTTGAATTTTTTTGACCCGTTTCGCTCAACTCTAGTTTGTACCCATCAGAAGCAGAAATACCAGAAGCAAGAGGTAGGAGCAGGTCAGAGTAAAATCAGAGTCGGGTACCGGGGAGTCAAAACACGAAGGGAACCACTGAGTTGGGACTGGAAGAGGGGAATGAACAGACACAGGCACAGTCAGCAAAACACAGCAGGACAAATCAGAGTATAACCAGAGTCAGCTGCTCATGCCGTAGGCAGAAAATATAACTGACACTGCCTGCAGGATGCAGTGCAGAGAGATAGCATACCTGACAGCAGAATGAGGCAGAGAAAAGTTAACCCCTGACATGACCAGACCAGGAAAAACCCGGTCTGGATCATGACATAGAGATTTATAAATTAAATTATCTTTTTATATAAGGTTAACTTGCGCTAAAGTGTACACAGGTTATATGCAAAACATACAGCTAAAACAAGTCCAATAACCAAATGAGAGGGCGAATTACCTTGAATAAACCTTGGTTGGCAAGGGAGGTTTCCCTGTATGTTTTGCATATAACCTGTGTACACTTTAGCGCAAGTTAACCTTATATAATTTTATTTTACATGTTTTTGGACAAATTGAGTGGTTTTTTGTCCTATTACTTGCTGCTGTGCACTCTAAGGTCTTGCGCTTAGCGCCGTTAGGTATTGTATATTCATTGATTTAAATTATCTTTTTACTTATATCATTGGAGAAATTGCTTGTGTCATGTTCATTGAAAACATCCTAAACAACTTGCTGATACCTGGATTCTGTGGAAGGGATAAATATGAGTTGCTTTAACCTAAGTGTATATAAACTTCTGACTTCACCTACCGTATATGCTCAGTGGTTGAGCAGTAGAATCCTGATAATGTTTGCGCAACATACATCGTACTATAGTTGGAAATTGTGTGACATTTGAGATCTGAGACAAGAATATGTTCTTGGTCACATTTTTGCAATAGTTTTGATCGTCTACTTAGTATTACAGTGTTGTGAATTTTTTCATCCTAAAGAAGCCTGTGCTAAATCTAGGGGACATTTATTTTTTATGAAGTTGTTATATAATTGTAAGTTAATTAGTTTGATACATCTTTCCTCTGCATTTTGTACGTGTCTTCTTGTTTTCTTCTGCTGTCAGAAATACTATGAGTTTCACTTGTGATGTATGTTTTTCTTGTTATAATAACTATAAATTAATGATGAAAAAAACCGACAGCTTCGAGTATTAGCTCTTCAACAGGGCCACAGACTGTCAATTGCAATTTGCCACTTGATTTTCACTTGACCACTTTATTTTCACATTGACTTCTACTCATCTGGCCTCATTCATCTCTATCTTCTAGCAACTCAAGAGGCTCTTGTCTGGTGCTTTCTCAGATGACCTCCCCTGCCCATTCCATCAAATACTGTCAATCTGTTCTCCTCCCTGTTTTTCAGAGATTAATCTTCCACCTTCATCCCTGGTGGATCTCGTCATTGCTCTTAGCTGAAGGATTTTACTTTGATAAACCAAATTTTAGTCTTCACACAAACATGAGAGCAGTGGCACAGTAGTTACAAAACTTTACAGTAAAGTTTGCCATAGCAAAGAACTTGTACACCATTATCACAGGTGCAAATTAATCTGGTAATACATAAAATCTGCTAAATTCAATGAAAAAATAGAGATTATGATTTTTCCCAGAAAAAAACGTGATTTTTCTACATGGGCTTGAAATGAATGGGAATGAATTACAATACTAAACAGAGTCAATGTACAAGACTTGAGGAGTGTTTGCCAAAAATGCTGACAATTCTTAACATTTTCATCATTTTAAATATGTAATTATTTGTGCTCATTAATCAATGAAATTTGGGTCCCGATTCATCGAGAATGATATTAGTCAGGCAGATCTTGATGAGGGTACGTTTTAGGTCAGACCCTGAGGATTCATTAGGATCTGCACATCACTCAATGAATAAGGAGTGTCTGACAACTGACGTGCACCTCCGTTTGTCTTGCAAAAAAACTTATTCCAGTCAAGGACTGGAGTAAGATTTGTGGCGTAAGGAAAGTCACAGCTCATCATGAATTGAACAAGCATCGCATCATGTACTATTTTGTCATAGCTGGGTAAATCTAGCATAAAAACATCAATGTCACAACATTTTTGTGCAACTGTGCAACTTTTCAAAGCGATTTATGCCAGAACTGTAGCATAATCGTTTTGATGAATCAGGACAACATCGGCAAGGAGTGTGCATGGTCTCTCTGTGTTTGCATGGGTTTCTGTTGAAATAATGTTTATTATTGTATATATTGCAACAACTACTATTTACTACTGTTTAATAGTGCATGAGTTTCTGTCTCCAGCAGTAGTGCTGTATTGCCAATAATGCATTGTTGAAAAAAAAGCAGCAAACGTGAAGTTGTACGCTCTGTGTGTGTAGCTGGAACACATATTACTTCCATTTTGCAAGCTAACAGACAAGATGCTAAGATCCTAAACTATAAGAAATAGCAGTAGTAAGCTGTGTTATCTTTGTACCTAAATAAATATATATTCACTGTTGAATGCCTGGAGAGTACACAGATTAATCTGCTGCCAACAGGTTATGGGCCCAGAAACACAGTGATCTAGAAACCCAAAGACCTAGAGGATAGAGAACAACAGTGTACTAAGAAGAAGCTAAGATGGCCTCCAGCAGCGACTTTGCCAAATCTAACTAACCAGAAGTGTCAATCCTAAAAATTAAAGGTAAAGATGCTGCTGATAAGAAAAGGTACATGGAAATACACACAGGAGTCCAGACCTGACCCACTACAAGAAAACTGGGTAGAGAAGGACTAAAAAGCACAAAGCACTCTATCCCTCAGTATAGCTGATGCTCAGATTGTGCGTGTATGTAAATGTGAAACACAAAAGAAATGTGGGAACAGCTGCAGAAAGTGCATGAAAGGATAAATCTCAGCAATAAGCTCTATTTAATGAGGACGTTGTATCAGACTAAGCTAAATAAGGGCCACTTCTATTACAAAAGAAATACTCTAGAAATTGTGGCATGCCTACAGAGCATTGGGGGAGATCTAAAGGATTTCCATAATACTGCACTATTATTAAGCAGTCTACCAGAACGCTATGGCACACTTGTAACTGCATTGGATGCACACCCAGATTATGAGCTTACATTGGAGTATGTCAGGGGAAAGCTTGTGGATGAGTTTAAGCCAAAAACAGAAAGTGTAAGCAGCAGTTGAGTATCCAAACCAGTATCTGCTTTAGAAACTCAAGATCTACCTGAAAATAAAAGTTGAAGAAAACATGTGAATGTTTTGTCTGCAAGAAATCAGGGCACCTAAAAGCTGACTGCATGACTGCAGTCTGTAAAGCTAGAATGAATCAGCTGAGAAACAAAAAGAATCATCACAGGGATAAAAATTGTATTACTGAAGCACATGATACTTCAAGTACTAAAATTGCATTTACTGTTAATGTAAGTACATCAAAGCATGCACGGTGCATAGACTATGGGGCAACTTGTCACATGACTAATTACATAAACTTCTTCTCTAACCTTGGCCAAAGTAAGTCAGAGAAAGGGATCTTTGCTAATGGCCAGTACCTGAATTCAGAAAGAAAGGTCAAAGATGGATTGAAGCAGCTAAAAAGCATGGAAAGTGTATACACTGTTAATGAACAGCACAAGAATTTTATCCATGTATGACAAAGGGTCTTGCATATAGAGACCCAGATGCAATAAGAAAGTTAGATAAAAAAAACAGCTGGTGATATTACAGTCAAACTGTAAAATCGAACAATGAAATGTACTAGCTGTCAAGAAAACCCTTTCCTAAGAATAGTTTAACAAAATCAGAACAGTTTCTGAACTTAATACACATCGATGTTTGTGGTCCAATGAGTACTCAAATTCCTGGAAAGAAGCGATATTTTTTCACGTTCGTCTATGATTATTCAATTTATGCAATTGTCAATCTGATTCACAGCAAAAGGTGAATTTCCATAGAAACTTGAAATATTTTTCGGTGACGTATATAACAAATTTAGGAGCATGCCAACAACCTATATAGCATATACGGATATTCATGAAGGACAATAAAAACCTACTCAACAAATGAATAAACCAAATTAAATTAAAGTCCAGATTTATGAAGACTTAAAAAATGTTTTATTAATTACACAATAAAAGCAAAACCAGACAAAAAAGACATAATGCAATACCATAAAATGTCGTAATGTATGAAGGTAGTTACATAGTAAACACATAAGCCATAAGTAAATATAGTGATCATAAAAATTCCATCCGCAACAAAGTGCATATAATGAGCAGGTAAAGAGTATAAAAACTCAAATAAAGTGCATAGGAAATGTAATAAGATCATAGATACCCGTGATCAATGGCTACATGCGTCTCCAGCTCCCTCCAACGTACGTTTCGCCTACCATGGCTTTCTCAAGGAGTCAAAGCTTGAGAAAGCCACGGTAGGCGAAACGTACATTGGAGGGAGCTGGAGACGCATGTAGCCATTGATCACGGGTATCTATGATCTTATTACATTTCCTATGCACTTTATTTGAGTTTTTATACTCTTTACCTGCTCATTATATGCACTTTGTTGCGGATGGAATTTTTATGATCACTATATTTACTTATGGCTTATGTGTTTACTATGTAACTACCTTCATACATTACGACATTTTATGGTATTGCATTATGTCTTTTTTGTCTGGTTTTGCTTTTATTGTGTAATTAATAAAACATTTTTTAAGTCTTCATAAATCTGGACTTTAATTTAATTTGGTTTATTCATTTGTTGAGTAAATTTAGGAGCATAACAAAAATTCTGTGTGCAGATAATGGAACTGAATACACAAATAATGAGACACAAACTGTTTTAAGGAAAAATGAATTGCGTTTCGGACCACTGTACCATACTACCCTAAACAAAATGGTGTAGTGGAAAGAAGGAACAGGGCACTTTGTGAAAATGGAAGAAGTATGCTATTTGATGCAGATTTGCCAACAACATTTTGGAGTGAAGCAATCATGACAGCTTGCTATCTTCAAAACAGACTACCAGATAAAGCTACTGAGAAAACTCCATTTCAGCAATGGAATAGCAAGAAGCCTGAACTACAAGACATAACAATATTCGGAAGTAAAGTATTTGCACATATTCTCAAAGAGAAACACACCAAGAGTAAATCTCATGCAAAAGAGGGTATCTTGTGATCTACTGTGAAACCCAGAAAGAATATAGGACACTGCACCCAGAAATGAATAAGGTCACAATAAACAGAGATGTAATGATTGAGGAGAACTTTGTGTCGCTCATGCTTCATGACATCATACCAGTAGTCCCAGCTACGCAACAACAATCTCAGTCACAATTTCAAAATAATAAAAAAAAGATACAGAAGTTTGGTTAGGTTCTTCAACAACTGAGGAAACAATAGAAAAATAAGGTGAACCTGAATTTAGGAGATCGTTAAGATCAAACAAGGGTATACCAGCTAAGTGTCTATCCTACTTTGTCAATAAAATGCTTGAGTCAAAGCCGCAGTTATGGGATGAGATGCAACAACTACCTGTCCATGAAAAACTGAAGATGATTAATGCTGCTAATGAGGAAATTAAGATCCTTCATCAACTTCAAACTTGGAAACTCACCAAACTACCACAAGGCAAGAAAGCAATCAAATGTAAATTGGATTTTAAGACTAAGTATAACTCTGAAGGCATGGTTCACACATTTAATGCAAGATTAGTCGCAAAAGGATATTCTCAGAAATATGGTGAAGATTATGATGCCACATTTTCTTCAGTTTCTAAGTAGACCACATTCAGGGCTCTAATGGCTATAGCTGCTGTACAAAAGATGTTTATCAGATATTTGGACATAAAAACTGCCTTTTTAAATGATGACAATGAAGAGGACTTGTACATGACTCAACCTAAAGGTGAAAAGAATGACCTATGGGTGAGATCGTTCTGCTTCTCAGACTTGTGGGAGCATGGGAAGCTTCTGAAGCAAGCGTGTTTGTCAGCTATCTTCTCCCTGAGCTGTCAGACCTTTGTGAGCGCAGGAAGGGAGCATCTCACATATCTTGTGCACACTAGGGGTAGGGAGTTGGGGGGGACCTCTGATGATGACAGGTACTGTGCAAGCTCGGCCAGCTGATCAGCCACTGGAGGACGGATAAAGCTTGCAGACGGAATATCGCCAGGGGTGTCAAATTTCAGCAGATGAAAGCTTGTTATTTTTTAATAGCTATAAATAACAAAACCATTTATTTCCACATTTTCTGCTTAGTTAAATGGATTTTTTTATTATTCTTTATGCAAACGAGATTCTCTTCACCCTCTTTGCTCTTTCACTGTGCATAGCTGGAGAACATTTTACTTTCATTTTGCAAGCTGAAAGACAAGATGCTAAGATCCCAAGCTATAAGAAATACCAGTTGCAAGCTGTGGTGTCTTTGTTCCTGAATAAATATATATTTATTGTTGAACAGCTGAACAGTACAGAGATTAATCCACTGCCAACAGTTATATACCACACTCAAAAGATATATTGGTAGAGAGTTTAGATTGTGAGTCCCAATGGGAAGAGTGAGGATCATGATTTTAAAGAGCTGTGGAACTAATGCCGTTGTATAAGTGAGTAAAATAAATAAATAATCAGGATAATATTTCTGCTCATTTGCATGTTTGTTTGCACTGTTTGTAAGTCCCTAATATACGTTGTAACTGCTAAAGTTTTGCATGTGGCTAGGCCCATCTATCTGCCATCCTCCACTGTAAAACAACATGTTTTTTTTTACATTAAATTATGACCTAATGCACACTAAAAGGGTTTGCTATCAATTGCTTAATATATGTATCAGCCATCCA
Organism: Dendrobates tinctorius; assembly: GCF_039654945.1. Taxonomy (NCBI): domain Eukaryota; kingdom Metazoa; phylum Chordata; class Amphibia; order Anura; family Dendrobatidae; genus Dendrobates; species Dendrobates tinctorius. Next base: position 60,832,823 of record NW_027361697.1, read on the forward strand.
AAGGTTAAAAATCATGCATATTCCCTGTGGATAAGAATCTCAGCAAGTAGACTGACTCTGTCTCCCTTCACCCCAACGCGCGTTTCGCTATTACTTTTTCCTGTGGATTGCTGATATTTATATTAAGCAATTTATAGCAAACCCATATAGTTCGTATTAGGTCATAATTTGGTTAGATGTTGCAATGGATCATGCCCAGATGCTAGTTGCACATGTAGGAAGGTTTACCCAATAGCAATAACCTAGACCACAATACCCTGTATCCATGCATAGCACTTGATGATAGCACTTATATCTTATTTACCACATCTATTTTCACTGTTTACATTTTATTATACCTTGATTTAACCCCTTACCAACATGTGCTGTATATACAGCTCTGGCAAAAATTAAGAGACCACTGCACAGTTTTATAAAAATCAGCTTCTCTACATGTCTGACAGCCATTCCATTCCAGTGTCAGTTGAATTCCAACCAGAGTACACCTCATTCTACTTAATGTGCTTCTGATTAGGTGATCACCTGAACCAAATCTTATTTAATGAAGAAAAGTATAAAAAACCCTGCTGTGGTGTTCACAGTCATCTTGCAATAGAACAAACTGGATGGCAAAACAAGTGCTAGTAATATCCCAAAAGTAATAGGAATGAAAAAATAACTTTTACCCATGCCAAAGGAGTTGAAAAGAAAAGTTTTGAGTGAGGAAAGGAAGGGCTCAGTTCTGGCTTTAATAGCAGAGGGATACAGTGAGCATCATGTTGCTTCCATCCTTAAAATTTCTAAGATGGCAGTCCATTACAACAAGGTCAAGCAGCAGACATTGGGGACAGCAAAGCTACAGACTGGCAAAGGGCGAAAATGACTCTCCACTGACTGGGATGACCATCATCTTATTCGAATGTCACTCAGCAACCGCAGGATGACATCAAGTGACTTACAAAAGGAATGGCAAATGGCCTTACGTTATGAGGTTATAAAGCATAGCTATCATGAATTAAATACAGTAGCCACATTTGATATTACTGCACAGATAAAATCCAGTTGAATCCAGTGATGCCACTGCCATTTTATTTGGACCTTCTGGTGAAAAGTTATGGGTCATCCACGGTTCTGTCTGGAAAATCATGCTCTCAGATATGACAGGAGGGAGGTGGCCCAGCCCAGGGGTGGGTGCAGCATGTGGGAGGGAGCAGCCCAGGAGATAATAGGCAGCTCCTCATTTTGGACTCAGTTTTTCTACTGGCAGGAAGCCCGTTACCTGATGCAGCTAGGGAATCACATAACAAAGATTTGCACATGTGATACTTCAGCGCCTCCCTGTGCTCACATGCTACATAACACAGTAATTGCAATCTATCTGTACCCTACTCTTGTACTACACTCTTGACTGTATACTTGTATATTGTTCTGTATATATATACCTGTATTTTTCTAGCTCACCTTTCGGCGATAAAAATATAATATTAATCTTAGGTGCTCTTTAATCTCGATTCACAAATCTCCACGTCCACATGCTCAGTTGGTTATATTATATGCTACCCCCTGGGTTAGTTTCTGACCCGATATAAGCCTATTGTTGGACTTTGCTTGTATGTTGAACAAGGAAATGGTGGCAGCATACCGTACTGTGTTAGTGGGGAACTCTGGTAGTGACAGCCGGGAGGTTTATATATATACAGCCTGGACTGGTGATGTTTATCCCCCCTCATTGGGAGCTCCTCAATAACTTGTACCTATAAGGGAAGCCTTTCCGGTGACTATTCGCCCAAGGTGCAGTTCCCTGACAGACCTGGGGCGAGTGGTGGCACCAGAGAGCCAATCCCTGCTGGGTCCTTCTCTCCCATCTTCAAAGGTGAGTGAAGTCGACACACCCCTTCCCCTGTGCGATCCGTCACACCCCTCAATCAGGTGAGGGGCCGCAAAAATGTCCCTTATCACTGAACAGAATGTAAATGACTAGTCTGTTGGACTCGGGAAGTTTTGTAATCTTAGTGAGGACCACAGTTCCTCATCTGCTAATTCCTGGGAGGATGGCGGTCATCCACTGTATCCATGAGGATGCTAATGACTAACCTGTCGCCCAAGTGGTCATAGACACAAACTGTGGCACCAAGTCCCATGAGGTTGGCGTAGTAAGGACCCAGTTATAATAGGGTGGGCTTTTTCTTTGTTCTGGGACTTGTGGGAGAAAGTGGTGTCACCTGATTGCTAGGATGTCAGCCATATCACTCCTAAAGAAACCTTGTCTCATGCCACAGCTCATGGTTTTCCTTTTTGTGACCTTGTTAGCTATGAGGATGAGGTAACATCCCTGGAGGCCAACATATCTGAGCTGGAGGTGTCCGGTGGAAACTTTGGGACTGCCTAGCTCAAGGATTTAACTCTAAAAGGGGCATTTGATAATGTAATCGTACTTAATGGTCTTACTCAAGAGCTGGGGGCTGCTACCCGATATTCAGATTTTGCCATAAATGGGGAGTTACTATATGGGGTCATCAAGCAGAGAGGTAAGGTAATTGAGTAGTTACTGGTGCTAGGGCTCTACAGACGTAAGGTGTTAGACATAGCCCATATGCATGTGTTAAGTGGTCATCTGGGGTAGAAAAAAAACCCAGGAATGGATCCTCCAGAGGTTTTACTGGCCCATTTGCCACTGAGAAATGCAGAATTATTGTATGTTCTGTCCCACCTGCCAGCTGATCTCCCCAGTGGCTCACTTCTGTAGCCACTTAGTGCCATTGCTCATCATTAAGGTCCCGTTTGATTGCATAGCCATAGAGCTAGTGGAACCCCTGGTCAAGTCCACCAGAGGGCATCAGTATATCCTGGTGGTTCTGAACTATGCAACATGGTATCCAGAGGCAGGACTGTCATGAATGAGTCACCGTAGGAGGCAAAAACAGAAATACTAGCTAAGTCCAGAAAACCAAAGAAGTTGGCAGCTATCGGATTACAGACCCCTGAACCTATCAACAACAACTAGCAGTAGCCGTGGGGGGTTCCTACGGTGCCATAGACCCCTCGATCACAGCCGGAGAACTACATAGGCCTAAAGACAGAAAGGGAAATCTAAACTGCCCCAGAGCAGACCCCAAAGCAATAGGCAGCCCCCAACATATAATGACGGTGAAACAAGATGAAAAAACACTCACACAGATAGAAAGATAGACTGAGCAAATGATGGGGCCCAAGCTAACTACATAGGACAGGATAGAAAAGCTGCTGTCTGTAATCCGCCAAAACCCTATCAAACAAGAGCCAACAGCTGATAGGGAAAAAAGCCCTGAAGACGCTAGGCTTCAAAAAGACTATATCAGCACTCAAGTATCTTCTGAAGACAGAGCTAAAAGGAATTCAGCACACCCCAGCAGGGAATGGCAGAAATCCAGAAAAACAAAAACAAAACACAAATGCAAAAGGCAGAGCAGAAAACTTAGCTTTTGAGGAGCAGGAATCAGACTGGTCTCCTAGAATCCCTCAGAGAGAGAAATCCAGCAAGGCAGAAGGGCGTCGGCTGCCTTATATCCAGTCAGGAATTCCCGTCACACAGTCATCATCATCCTGCCCAGATGCTTGGTAATCAGCCTCACTACCTTCCTTCACCAGAAGAGGGAGTTCATCAGACCTCAATGGTGAAGGGGAAAATGAACTCACAACACTGTACCACTACAAAAGTCCTCAACCAAGTGTATAGCTTGGGAGTTGGTCCATATCTTTTCCTGAACGAGGTTGTCCAAGGAGATCCTAACTGGCCAAGGAACGCCATTCATGTCAAAAGTGATTAGAGAGTTGTGCAAAACTCTGCAAGTCACAGATCTTAGAGCCTCAGTCTACCATCCACAGACAGATGGTTTGGTGGAGAGGTTTAATAAAACCTTGAAGGCCATGTTGAAGAAGGATGTAGAGAAAGACGGATGAGATTGGGACGGTCTACTGCCATACCTTTCTATCTCCATCAGAGAATTCCCACAGGACTCTACTGGTTTCTCCCCTTTTGAACTGTGGTATGGTGGACACCTTCGTGGACTCCTGGATGAAGCAAAGGAGACTTGGGATGCGGAGTCTACACCCTACAGAAGTGTAATCGAACATGTGGCCGAGATGAAAAAGAGAATTACCGAGATGATGCCCATTTTGAAAGAACATCTTTTCAAAGCACAAGAGGCACCGCAGAGGATGTATAATAAATCGACAAGGGTGAGACACTTCAACCTTGGGGATCGAGCATTAGTTCTGATAACTATGGTGGAGAGCAAATTTCTGGCCAAGTGGCAGGGCCCCTATGAATTAGGTGTAAAAGTTGGCGACTTCAACTATAAAGTCCACCAACCAGGGAGAATATAGCCCTACCAGGTGTACCACGTTAACCTGATTAAGCCATAGTGCAACAGGGAGCCCATGGAGCATGGTGTTTTGTTACTAAGTCTGAAGCCAACGTGAAAGAGGTCAAGGTGGCAGAGTCACTGTCAAGTGCCCAAAATCAGTAGTGCCAAGAATTACTACATTGGAACGGAGACTAGATCTCAGAATTATCGGGTTGTAATCAGGTCTTAGAGTATGAGGCTCTCACAGAGTCTCATGTTCGGGTCAACTTGAAGCCATATCAGACTCCTGAAGCCAGCCGAGAGGTGATCTCGAAAGAGGTGATGCTGAGTCTGGGAGTCATTGAAGAGTCCAAGAGTGGCTGGTCCAGTTCCATAGTTTAGTGCCAAAACCAGATGGAGAATGGCGGTTTTGCAATGCCTATAGGAAGCTGAATGAGGTCTCTAACTTCCATACGTATCCAATTCCCCATGTCGATGAACTGATTGAAAGGCTAGGGTTTGCCCGGTACATTACCACCCTTGACCTTACAAAAGGGTATTGGCAAATTCCCATGTCCCAAGATGCCAAGGACAGCCTTCTCAACACCAGATGGTTGTTTCCAGTACACAAGGATGCCGATTGGGTTGCAAGCTCTGGCCAAGTTCCAGAGAGCAATGGACCAGATCCTATTCCCCCACAAGAAGTATGCAGTGGCCTATCTGGATGACATAGTGATCTTCAGCCAGGATTGGGGAAGCCATCTGAACAAAGTCCAGGTGATACTTGATTCGGTACGGAAGAAATGTGTCATGGGCATGGAGGAAGCTATATACTTGGGCAATGTCGTAGGCAGGGACTAAATAAAACCCCAAATATTAAAGTTGACACGATCCAGAGTTGGCAACAACCTCTCTCAAAAAAGCTTTTCAGAGCGTTCCAGGGCATTGTGGGCTATTACCACCGATTTAACCCTAACTTTGCCATGATAGCCACCCCTGATGGGCCTTCTTAAAGGAACAAAGACAGCTATGGTTCAGTGGTCTCCAGAAGATGAGATGGCATTTCAGGAACTGAAGCTAGCCCTGTGTAAACAGCCAGTGTTGGTTGCATCTGACTTCTCTAAGGAGCTTTTGGTCCAGACAAGCGTCAGATATTGGGCTAGGCGCTGTATTATCACAAGAGGTGAACGGGAAAGAGCACCCCATAATAAATCTAAGTTGAAAGCAGTCATCCTGCGAGAAGAACTATTCAATAGTGGAGAAGGAATGTTTGGTCATCAAGTGGGTGTTGGATACTCTAAGGTACTACCTCTTGGGAAGGAGATTCAGGTTAGTATCAGACAATGCCCCACTGAGGTGGATGCAGGAGAAGAAGGGGAACAATTCCCGAGTTCAACAACCCTGCTGGCATCGCTGCATGGCCTCCCATCCCCACACACCAACTTGCTCTCTGCTCCAGGCCATGCTTTGATTTCTGTCTGCTGCCAGCTCCATGCTCTGTGCATGTTTCCTAGCTGTGTGCATAAGGGGGCAGCGCCAGAACTCCTGGTTCTTATGGAGTCAGGGTGCACCTGTCTAATGTGTCCCTGACCAATTACCAAGAGCCCTCTAGTATTTAGGGCAGCTCCACCCAGTGGAACCATGCCTGTGCAATGTGTTTACTAAGTTAGTGTCTTGTTACTGAGCTGCCAGGTCTTGCTCTGTGTTCCTCCTTCTCTGGATGCTTTACTCCTTGCTTTGCTTGGTACTTGTCTGTCTGCCCTCCAGGAGGCAGAATACCCTGGTCTCTGTGTCTTTGTTCTTGCCTTGCTTTGTACCTGTATATACTCTGGTCTCTATGTCCTTGGTCCTGTACCTTGTCTTGCACTGTTACCTTGTCTGTATTATGTCCTACCTCTGTCTGTCTGTCTCCTTGTCTTTAGCTTCTTTCCCTGCTGTGTCTTTCCTTGTGTCCTCCCTGTCTGCTTGTGTTCCGCTCTCTTGCAGCTCTGCTCGTGCTCCGCTCTCTTGTGACTCTACCTGCTCTGTACTCTTCAGGCTCTGCCTGTGCTCCATACTCTTGCGTTTCTGCTTGGTTCTGATTCTGCTGCTGCAGAACCTCTTTCGGCTCTACTATTCTTCTCTGCAGCCTTGCAGTTCTCCTCCTGTGTGAACATGTCCAAACCTGTTCCGTCATACTCCACTCTTTCCTGTCAGTACCTGTACCTGCTCCTCCTGTGTGAACTGGTCCAAATCTGTTCCATCATACTCCACTCTTTCCTGTCAGTACCCGTACCTGCTCCTCCTGTGAGAACAGGTCCAAACCTGTTCCATCATACTCCACTCTTTCCTGTCAGTACCCGTACCTGCTTCTCCTGTGTGAACAGGTCCAAACCTGGTCCATCATACTCCACTCTTTCCTGTCTGTACCAGTACTAGCACCCGCTGTGTAAACGGGTCTCTACCTGTTCCTTCATACACCACACCTGCCTGCCCCGTGACTCAGCCGTGCCTGCTTGCCCTGTGTCTCAGCCGTGCCTACCTGCCCTGTGTCTCAGCTGTGACTATCTGCCCTGTTTCTCAGCTGTGCCTACCTGCCCTGTGTCTCAACCATGCCAGCCTGCCCTGTGTCTCAGCCGTGCCTACCTGCCCTGTGTCTCAGCCGTGCCAGCCTGCGCTGTGTCTCAGCCGTGCCAGCCTGCCTTGTGTCTCAGTCATGCCAGCCTGCCCTGTGTCTCAGCCATGCCTACCTGCCCTGTGTCTCAGCCATGCCAGCCTGCCCTGTGTCTCAGCCATGCCAGCTTTCCAGTGTGTCAGCCAAACCTGCCTGCTCGTGTCTCTGCCATGCCTGCCTGCCAGTGTCTCAGCCATGCCAGCCTGCCCTGTGTCTCAGCCGTGCCAGCCTGCCCTGTCTCAGCCGTGCCAGCCTGCCAGTGTCTCCACCGTACCTGCCTGCTCGCGTCTCTGCCATGCCTGCCTGCCAGTGTCTCAGCTATGCCACCGTCTCCCCAAGTGGGATCAGCAGCCACAGCCAGACACCACCCTGGAGTGGCACCTGGCAGCTGCCTGCCGCACAAGCCTGACCTCACCACCAGAGGCTCCAGTGAAAACCAAGGCAGCTGTCCTAGTCATGCCTATTCCTGGGTATTCTGGTTTGTGGCACAGTGGGGCCACAACCCCCTGGCTCACGCCCACCAGTCAGGGCGTGAGCATAACACCGAGTGACTAGGCAATTCATAGCACTTCAGGATTTCAGCCTCCATGTAGAGCATAGGCCCGGGAAACTGCATGGCAATGCTAACACTCTGTCGAGAGTCCACTGTTTGATGGTGGAAGGTGCCAAGCCCCCCCAGCTTTGGGCAGAGGGAGTATGTAAGATGGTCGCTGGACAGGTCCTTGAGAGGAGATATGTATCAGCGACGTTGGTAGCCTCAGTAATGTAAGCCTGAGATAGCAGTCTCCAGCATGTACGGTGCCGAAGAATTAATAGCATATATCGGGGCTGGGTTTATGAGCAGTAAAAGAGGGGGGAGTGCCGCTGATCGCGGCCAGGTGTCAGCTGATTATCACAAGCACATTAACCCCGGCACATTAACCCCCAGCACATTAACCCCCGGCACACTGCGATCAAACATGATGTGCAGCGATGCTGTGGGGGCCTCCTTCCCTGCAGGTCCCGGATCCAATATGGCCACGTGGGCCTGCAGGGAGGCGGCCTCCTCAGTGCCAGCAGAGCGCAGGCATGAGGAAGGCTGCTTCAGTGCCTGTGTCACATCGCTGATCTGTCAGTGCTGTGTGATGTGTCAGATCAGCGATCCGACATATGACAGTGATGTCCCCCAGGGACAATGTAATAAAGTTAAAAAAAAATTTAAAAAGTGTAAAAATAATTTATAAAAAATCGCTAAATAAATTAAAAAAAATATTCCCTAATAAATTTATTTTTTGAAAATAAAAAAAACAAAACAATAAAAGTACTCATATTTGGTATCGCCGCGTCCGTAACGACCCGCCCTATAACACTGTCCCACTAGTTAACCCCTTTATTGAATCCCTTAAAAAACAAACAGCGTCATCAGCAAAAAAATAAAAAAATACCTCGCAGAATAAAGCGATGCAAAAATAATTATTTTTTATCTAAAATTGTTTTCATTGCATAAAAGCGCCAAAACATAAAAAAAGACATAAATGAGGTATCACTGTAACCGTACTGACCCGAAGAATAAAGCCGCCTTATCAATTTTACCACACGCGGAACGATGTAAACGCACGCCCCAAAAGAAATTCATGAAATGCTGATTTTTGTTCATTCTGCATCCCAAAAATCGGAATAAAAAGCAATCAAAAAATGTCACGTGCCCGAAAATGGTACCAATAAAAACATCAACGTGTCCGCTAAAAATAAGACCTCACATGACTCGGTGGGTCAAAATATGGAAAAATTATCAGAGAATCATAGAATCGTAGAGTTGGAAGGGACCTCCTGGGCCATCTGGTCCAACCCCCTGCTCAAAGCAGAATTCGCTAAATCATCCCTGTCAGATGTCTGTCCAGCCTCTGTTTGAAGACTTCCATTGAAGGAGAACTCACCACTTCTCGTGGCAGCTTGTTCCACTCATTGATCACTCTAACTGTCAAACAGTTTTTTCTAATATCTAATCTGTGTCTCCTCCCATTCAGTTTCATCCCATTGCTTCTAGTCTTTCCTTTTGCAAATGAGAATAAAGTTGATCCTTCTACAATGTGACAGCCCTTTAGATATTTGTAGACAGCTATTAAGTCTCCTCTCAGTCTTCTCTTTTGCAAACTAAACATTCCCAAATCCTGCAACCTTTCCTCATAAGACAGGGTTTGCAGACCGGTCACCATTCTGGTCGCTCTTTTCTGAACTTGCTCCAGTTTGTTGATGTCTTTTTTAAAATGTGGTACCCAAAACTGGACACAATATTCCAGATGAGGTCTGACCAAAGAGGAGTAGAGGGAAAAAATGACTTCACGTGATCTAGACTGTATGCTTCTGTTAATACATCCTAGAATTGCATTTGCCTTTTTTGCTGCTGCATCACACTGTTGACTCATATTCAGTCTGTGATCTATTAGTATACCCAAGTCTTTTTCACATGTGCTGTTGCTTAGCCCTATTCCTCCCATTCTGTATATGCTTTTTTCATTTTTATTGCCCAGATGTAGTACTTTGCATTTTTCCCTGTTAAAAACCATTCTGATAGTTGCTGCCCACTTCTCCAGTTTATTTATATCTTTTTGAATCCTCTCTCTCTTCTCTAGTATTAGCTATCCCTCCTAGCTTTGTGTCATCAGCAAATTTTATCAGTTTACCCTCAATTCCTTCATCTAAATCATTGATAAAGATGTTGAACAATACAGGGCCCAGGACAGAGCCCTGTGGTACCCCACTTGAGACATTCTTCCAACTGGATGAGCAGCCATTTACGACCACTCTTTGGGTCCGATCACTAAGCCAGTTATGAATCCACCTAACAGTTGCCTTGTCCATTCCATACTTAGTCATTTTTTCAATAAGGATTGTATGAGATACTTTGTCAAAAGCTTTGCTGAAGTCAAGATATACTATATCTACAGCATTTCCTTGATCCACCCAATCAGTGATTCCGTCATAGAAGGAAATTAAGTTAGTCTGACATGACTTATTAGTTACAAACCCATGCTGACTCTGTTTAATCACTTCATTCTTATCCAGGTACTGACATACATGTTGTTTAATAATTTGTTCACAGGTCTTTCCTGGTATAGAAGTCAGACTCACCGGCCTATAGTTGCTGGGTCCACCTTCTTCCCCTTTTTGAAGATAGGAACAACATTTGCTCTTCTCCAGTCTTCTGGGACTTCTCCTGTTCTCCAAGAATTTTCAAAGATTATGGAGAGGGGTTCAAAAATTTCTTCTGCTATCTCCTTCAGTACTCTGGGGTGTAATTCATCTGGACCTGGAGACTTGAATTCATTTAGGTTAACTAAGTGTTTCCTCACTATCTTTCTGTTTATAGATATCCTGGATTCTTCTATTCCCTTAATAGAACAGTGAAGAACAGTTGATGTTACATTTCCTTTCTGAGAGAAAACAGATGCAAAATAGGAATTTAAAAGTTCGGCCTTCTCAACATCCTGTCTTACCATTTCATCATTTTCATCCTGAAAAAATCCTATAGCATCTTTGACTTTTCTTTTACTTTTGACATATCCCCAAAATCCTTTATTATTGCTTTTGACATCTCTTGCAAGCCTCAATTCATTTTCAGCTTTAGATAATCTGATTTGTGCCCTGCAGGTTCTGCAGACAGCATTATATTCTTCTTTAGATATGCCTCCCTCTTTCCATTTTATAAACATTGTTTTCTTCCTTTTTAGCATGTGCTTAAGTTCTGTGTTCATCCATCCTGGTTTCCTTAAATGCTTCTTATTCTTCCCTCTTTTCGGAATTGTTAACAATTGTGCTTTGAGAATTTCATTTTTCAAGATTTCCCATCCTTCCTATAGCTCTCAACATGTGGTGATGCAAAAACTATTTTTACAATAAAAAGCGTCTTTTAGCATGCGACAGCTGCGAAACATAAAAACCAGCCATATATAGTAAATCAAACCCCCCTTTATCACCCCTTTAGTTATGGAAAAATAATAAAATAAAAAAAATGTTTTTTTTCCATTTTCCCATTAGGGCAAGGGTTAGGGCTAAAGTTAGGGCTAGGGTTAGGGTTAGGGCTAGGGTAAGGGCTGAGATTAGGGTTAGGGGTGTGTTGGGGTTAGGGTTGGAGTTAGAATTGGGGGTTTACACTATTTTGGCACATCAGGGGCTTTCCAAATGTGGCATGGCGTCCGATCTCAATTCCAGCCAAAAAAGTCAAATGGCGCTGCTTCCCTTCCGAGCTCTGCTATGCGCCCAAATAGTGGTTTACCCCATGTGGGTTATCAGCGCACTCAAGACAAATTGCACAATAACTTTTGGGGTCCTGTTACCCTTGGGAAAATAAAAATTGGGGGTGAAAAGATCATTTTTGTGGAAAAAATATGATTTTTTAATTGTACGGCTGTACGTTATAAACTTCTGTGAAGCCCTTGGGGGATTCAAAGGGCTCACCACATATCTAGATAAGTTCCTTTGGGGGTCTAGTTTCCAAAATGGGGTTACTTGTGGGGGGTTTCCACTGTTTAGGTACATCAGGAGCTCTCCAAACGTGACATGGCATCCGATCTGAATTCCAGCCAATTTTGCAGTGAAAAAGTCAAACGGCGCTCCTTCCATTCTGAGCTCTGCCATATGCTGAAACAGTGGTTTCCCCCCACATATCAGGTATCAGTGTACTCAGGACAAATTGCACAATGACTTTTGCAGTCTAATTTCTCCTGTTACCCTTGGTAAAATAAAAAAATTGAACTTGAAGTAATTTTTTTTGTGAAAAAAAGTTAAATGTTCATTTTTTCAAACATTCAAAAAATTCCTGTGAAGCACCTGAAGGGTTAATAAACTTCTTGAATGTGGTTTTGAGCACCTAAAGGGGTGCAGTTTTTAGAATGGTGTCACTTTTGGGTATTTTCTATCATATAGACCCCTCAAAGTGACTTCAAATGTGATGTGGTCCCTAAAAATAAAATGGTGTTGTGAAAATGAGAAATCGCTGACCAACTTTTAACCCTTATAACTTCTTAACAAAAAAAAATTTTGGTTCCCAAATTGTGCTGATGTAAAGTAAACATGTGGGAAATGTTACTTATTAAGTTTTTTGAGAACCATATCTCTGTGATTTAAAAGCATAAAAATTCAAAGTTGGAAAATTGCGAAATTTTCAAAATTTTCGCCAAATTTCCATTTTTTTTCACAAATAAACACAAGTTATGTGAATGAAATTTTACCACTAACATGAAGTACAATATGTAATAAGAAATCACCAGGATCCATGGAAGCATTCCAGAGTTATTACCTCATAAAGGGACAATGGTAAGAATTGTAAAAATTGGCACAGGCATTAACTTGCAAACCACCCTTGGGAGTAAAGGGGTTAAGGTACAATTAAATATAAACATAATGGCACTACTTAATTGCAATCTTCTTTTATTTATGGTTTCAATAGATAATATTATGTGGACCAAGCAATAGACTAGTCAAAATCTCCTATGAGAAGGTGGATAACTTCATTGGACGCTAACCACAATGTTTATATAGGGCCTATGGGCTAGGGGAGCCCATGACAAATGTTCACACTTCTGCCCTACCTCATTATGCAATACTCAGCTGATATTATTCTAAGTCTGAAAAGCTCCTGACCAGTGTTACTGCTAAAGACTCAACTGGTGAAGTGGATTCTCTAAGCCATAGGTAAGGGTAAACCACACAGCCCGAGGGTAATCGCACAGTTGAGCCTGATGGCACATGGATTAGTAAGGACCTGGAAAGTGGGGTATACAGGACAGCGGGCAGACAAGTGGAACCGGAAACACCAGAAAACATGGAGCTAGGAGTGTGGATATATTAAGGATCTAAAGATGAATAGTCAATCCAGGACTTGCAGAAGACAAATGGTTAAAGGCAGTGTTGTGTGCTGTCAGCAGACAGATGGTCATTGGCAGAAATGTTTGCAAACAGCAGCCAGATGGTTAACTGCAAATCAGCAGTGGTAAAACATACATCTCTGTGTCAGCCTTAGGTGGAGAGAGCAGCATAAAGAAGAGCAGAGAGTTTGATTTCAGGGATATGTCACTTGCTCAGCAGCTTGAGTAGTTTCAAGACAATCAGTGTTTTTGTCACTGCTGGCCTAGGTGTCATGTGCCAAAAAGTCCAGCTAATCTGTGTAACCCCACATCCACCCCTGAGTGGCAGCTTGCTGATAATGCAAAGTGTACACAGAAAGCTACCAACCAGGGGTATGGATGTGGTGATGCACAGCTTGTCTTTCTGACGACATGTATAACAACAGCAGAGAAAATAGAAATTCTATTATAACTGCACAAAGCGGTCCAGTAAGTGATACATAGCTGGAATCAGGTTCTCTGCCCCTACGTCTTGCATCTCTCGGAACCTATAGCAAAAACATGGTGACAGTGTAAGAAATTGGAGGGGACCCTCACATACCTCCTCTCTCCTGAACACTGAACACTTCGCACGTGCGGCACCCTGTTGTTTTACTAATGTTATTATACTGTGATGTGATGCACTTGTTATATACTGTGTGTAAGCTTAGGGACAGTTTAGGACCATAGGGGATTAGAATAGAGGGTGACATCATAGAGATAGGATAGTGTAGAATAGATAGAAGTGTTAGTAAGGTACAGGCAGCAAGGGAGCTGGTTAGTGGGGAAGAGTTAGAACAGGGCATAGCCACAGAGATATAGGAGTACTTTCTGGCTAGGCAACAGTTCCCAGGCAGGTTGATGAGAGCAGCAGATGAAGCAGACAGCCGGTCATGGGGATAAAGCTGCCACGGCAGTAAGGGGCCCCAGGTGGAAAATAGTGCCGTTGGGCACCAGCTCTAAGGGAGCTGGTGATGCTGAAGATACTGATGGGACACAGACTGTCCAGAGATATGGCAAGGATTACTAGGAAAAGGGAGACTGAGCTGATAGAAAGGATAGGAGCTGCCCTGATGGCAGGGAAAGATAAGATGTCTGTGTGTTTAACCTGTGCTGCCAGTGTGATGAATGTGGAGCGCCAGACAGGGCCTTAGATTACTCGGTACCGGGCCGGTCAGTTTTTACAGGGGATGTCACGGTAGCGGTGACCCGGTCCGTGTTCTGCTATGCACATTACACATACAGCAAGAGGGACATTGCATTTTATTTGTGGGGTACCAGGTTGTGGGAACCGTACAGCCCCTTGCCACTACTACCACCCTGGTTGCCTTACAACATATTACCTTTAAAAGGCCTTGGGTGATGATATCAAAGGTGGTGGCCGGGTCACTATAGTAACCCAGCGCAGACTTGCACAAATGGAATTGGCATTAGGGGAAGGATCCAAGATCCGGCACCTGAGCAAGGACAGCTGAGTAAAACTTATCAAATGTGCCTTTTCTGACTGGCTGTCTCAACATCTCACTATCTTTATGACGGACATGGAGCCCATACTTCACTGCCATGGCTAAAATTGTCGCAACATTCAGCTGGCCAATAAGCAGAAAGATTCTTCGTAATTGTCACTGTGTCTCCTCTTATTTGCGACAGTTTTTTGAATCCATGACCTAAAGACAGCTGCAACACTCCACCTATTCCTTGAACCATCTCTTCTCTGCTTCAGCCAGGAATTATAGTCTTCAGGAGCAGGAGAGGTGTAAGATGTTTTAGTCTGAAGAGGAATCACTTTAAGTGCCTAAACATAGTCGCTCATTTCTTGATCACTTTTATTTTATTCTTGTCCTCTTTCTGTGCATGGGACATGGGAAGCATGTGGGGGGAACACATTTTTTGGATGGTGGCAAAATTACGACTGCTGTGGAGGCCTCATTATTTTTATGTAGACCTCTATTTATACAAGTGTAATATACAAATTATGGCTTATTAAATTAAATGACTGTTCTAGTAGGTCATATGGACATGAACTACCTTAATGAGACAAACCCTTGAACTAAATAAATTGTCCTTCAGAATTATCAGTATGATTTATGTGCTTTAGTGTCCTTTCAAGGACTTGAGTGTAAAAAAATAAAGAATATCTTGCGTGGAGTCTTCTTGAATTTCAGTTTTACCGGTGTTCAAAAATGTAAGTCTACAAATGTAGAGGGACGTCATTGATAATTTAGAATTTATGCTAATTCTACTACAAACAAAATCTGCAGACATATTTGTTCTTGGCCTGGAAGTTTGGGAAGTTACAAGCACTTGAGCTATGGTTAGGTGTTCTTTCTCCGCTGGGGGAATTCTGAAACTTTAAAATGGCTATAAAATATTATCTGGCGCGTATGAGGAATGAGGCTGTTCTTCTTAACTCGGAGCGACTGTGTTTAATGGTGAGCTGAAATGCATATAAGCCAACCCAGGCGTGAAGGGCAGCGTAACGGTCATATGGAAAAGCCAACTGCTGTCCCTTAGTTATCAAGATAAGGGACCTGCCAACTCCTTCATTCACTCTGTCAACCTTGAGAGACTTGAAGCAGACTCTACCTTATACGCTGAACATCTCATATATCAGCAAGATAGAAAGACACTGTAAAATAAAGAGCAGCGGGAAAGCTGTTAACGCTAATCATTTCACCGCTCGCACCTGAAATAAACTTACTCGAGAACAGCCAAGGAAGGAAAAAAACACTTTATCAAGGTCAATTTATTCCTCTATTTTTCAAGATTACTTGCTGGGTTGGAGACAGGTGTATGATAATGGATAGATTGGTGCAGGTAAAGATTCAGGTACCATTACAAGAGCAGATATGGAAGTCTGCACACATATGAAAGAAACATTTCATGGCTGCAATGAAATTATATCCCAAATATTTCACCCACATGCCTAATACCATCATCAGTTAATTGCTACCAGTAATGCATAACACATATTGACATTGGATGTTTATTGTTGGTCCACATTTATATGTAAAGTAGAAATACATGGACTGTATGTAATACAGATGATGAAGATGTTAAAACTAGGACTTTTTTATGCTCAAATTTCTAAAAAAAAATACTGTACATAAGGAGCAAAACAGCCTTTCTTAACCCAAGGAATGATAAGCAATATAGCAAAAATATATATTAAGGAGAGTTACATAGCATAGCATTACATAGCTCCAATCTTTACACAAATTTTATTACAAAATTGTTCTCTATCCCTTTTATCACCTTGGGTTTTTCTGTTTTTGCTTTTCGTTTTTTGCTCCCCTTTTTCCAGAGCAATAACCCTTTTATTTTTCCAGCAATATCACCATGAGAGGGCTTGTTTTTTTGCTGGATGAGTTGTACTTTTGAACAACACCATTGGTTTTACCATATAGTGTACTGGAAAATGGGAAAAAAAATCAAAGTATGGTGAAATTGCAAAAAAAAGTGCAATTACACAATTATTTTTTGTTTGTTTTATTTACCATGTTCACTAAATGCTAAAACTGACCTGTCATTATGATTCTCCAGGTCATTATGGCTTCGTAGAAACCAAACATGTCTAGGTTCTTTTTTATTTAAGTAATGAAAAAGATCCAAAATTTGAAAAAAAATTGGTGCCATTTTCAGAGACCTGAAGCGTCTCCATTTTTAGTGATCTGGAGCTAATTGAAAGATTATTTTTGGCAGCCAAGCCGATGTTTTTATTGATACCATTTTGAGGTAAATATGATGTTTTGATTGCCCGTTTTTGCATTTTAACTCAATGTTGTGACAACCAAAATAACATAATTCTGTAGTTTTTCTCGTTAAGCCATTTACCGATTGGATTAATAATTTTTATATATTGATAGATTGGGCGATTCTGAATGTGGTGATACCAAATATGTCTATCTTTTATTATTTTATTTTAAATGGGGCCAAGGGGGGTGTTTTGAACTTTTATATTTTTTTAATATTTTTAAAAACTTTTTCTTTTAAACTTTTTACTGGCTTCAGTAGTCTCCATGGGAGACTAGAAGCTGCGATCATCTGATTGACTGTGCTGCACATAGCAGGGTTTCAGCCCTATATGTAGCTAAAATGCTCATCTGCTATGAACACCGGCAACAGGGTGGAGCTCATAGCTATCCGGCAATGACAACCACAGAGGTCTCTTGCAGACCATGGGTTGTCATGCCAACTCATCGGCGACCCACAGTTATGAGACACAGGTGCCGATGGGCAGAGCCAATGACACGCTTCTGGCGCATTCATGTTAAATGCCACTGTCAGAGATTGACAGCGGCATATAACATGTTAACAGCTGCAAGCGGATCGTGATTTCACCCATGGCTGTTACGGACACATGTCAGTTGATGAAATCAGCTGAAATGTGCTGGAAAAGTTTCGGGCTCATCAACGGGGAGGCAACCTATGACGTACTTATACATTAAAAGAATCTTTAAAATCTTTTTTGTGAATTAAATAAATAAAGAATAATAAAAATAAATAATAATAAATAATCTGTCCTTATAATAATATCGCAAATCATGCTGTTATTTTTATTTGGAGGGGTTTTTTTTTAGCTTTCCTTCAACCCCTGCAGCCATCCTTGTTGTTTGCTTACATCCTGATATTCCAGCTCTTCCTCTGTGTTATTAAACTGAGGAAGGCAGAGCTCTATCTGTTCCACAGCTCACACATTTCCACCTTAAGTCATACCTCCCTACTTTTGAAGAAGGGAAAGAGGGACAAAGGATGCGGCGTGCGCAGTGTGCTGCAGCAAATTTTAGGCCACGCCCTGACTACACCCATTTCACAACTAGTCACACTCATGTCCACGCCCAACCGCACCCATTTATCACTGGAGATCACACTGACTGGTACTGAGGGCACAGTGGCTGGCATTATGGGTACAGTGGCTGGTACTGTGGGAACACTGACAGGTACTAAGGAAAAGAAAGAAAGAAAACTGAGAGAGAGAGAGAAAAAAGAAAACAGAGAGAGAAAGAAAGGAGAGTGACAGAGAAAGAAAGAAAGAACAGAGAGAGGAAGAACAGCGAGAGAAGAAAGGACAAAGAGAGAAAGAAGAAAGAACAGAGAGAGAAAGAAAGAAACAACAGAGAGTGAAAGAAAGAACAGAGAGAGAAAGAAAGAGGGGAAAGAAAGAAAGAACAGAGAGCGAAAGAAAGAACAGAGAGAGAGAAAGAAAGGGGAAAGAAAGAACAGAGAGCGAAAGAAAGAACAGAGAGAGAAAGGGTAAAGAAAGAAAGAACAGAGAGAAAGAAAGAAGGGAAAGAAAGAAAGAAAGAAAGAAAGAAAGAACAGAGAAAAAGAAAGAGAAAGAAAGAACACAGAGAGAAAGAAAGAGGGGACAGAAAAAAACAGAGAGAGAGAAAGAAAGAGGGCAAAGAAGGAACAGAGAGAGAACAGATAAAAAAAGAACAGAGAGAGAAAGAAAGAACAGAGAGAAAAAGAGAAAGGAAGAACAGAGAGAGAAAAAAAGAGAAGAAAGGACAGAGTGAGAGAGAGAAAGAAAGGGGAAAGAAAGAACAGAGAAAGAAAAAAAAGAACAATGAGAGAAAAAGTTGGGACAGAAAAAAGAACAGAGGGAGGGCGAAAGAAAGAGGGGAAAGAAAGAACAGAGAGAGAAAGAAAGAGGGGAAAGAAAGAAGAGAGAGACAGAAAGAAAGTAAAGAAAGAAAGAGGGGGAAAGAAACAAAAGAGAGAGGGAAAGAAAGAACAGAGAGAAAGAAAGAAAGAGAAAGAAAGAAAGAAAGAAAGAAAGAACACAGAGAAAGAAAGTGGGGACAGAAAAAAAGAACAGAGAGAAAGAAAGAAGGAAAGAAAGAAAGAAAGAAAGAAAGAAACACACGCGGCTCCTCTCCGTACACCTCGTACACACACGGCTCCTCCGTACACCTCGCACACATGTGGCTCTGCTCCGTACACCTCGTACACACACGGCTCTACTCCGTACACCTCGTACACACACGGCTCTGCTCCGTACAACTTGTACACGTGCGACTCTGCTCCGTACACCTTGTACACACAACTCTGCTCCTTACACCTCGTACACACACGGCTCTGCTCCATATACCTCGTACACACGGCTCTGCTCTGCACACATCGTACATACACTGCTCTGCTACATCCAGACTGTAAATCCCTTCTTACCCAACACAGAAACTTTACCTCATCCAGCACCATGACAGCCAGCACAGCAGAGTCCTGCAGAGTGCAGACAGAGAGAGGCCCCTGATCATGTGACCCCTTGACTCCTCCCCTCTTACAGGTCCTGTGCGCATGTAGGGTCGGTGCGCCGAGCTGGGGGGTGGTCCCTCTTCTTATCGTGCAGAGACGAAACAGAGACAAGATGGAGACAGATACTGGGTGCACAGGTCCAAGCTTTATTCGACCGCTGTCTGCCTGACAGCCTCACAGCACTCCGCAATCTTTCCTCAGGGCTCTCTGGTTATAATACGCCACAGAACACCGCACTTTCATCAGGGACGTATATATACGTACCGTCCTTTACTCTTGTTGACGCTTTTGACAGACACTGTGGCCGCCTTAGGCCCTTAAACAAACAGTAATTTCACTGGTCACAACGTCTTTCTTAACACGGTGTCCGTAACCTCTGTGCCTCGCTGGTTTAATCTCTGTGTCTCGTCTGTTTTGTGGTATTCCTGTCAGGACCACCCCCCTGACGTTCTCTTTCCTCAGTCCCCCTGGTTTGGATTCTCTTCACAGCTGTCACAGTCCCCCTAATAAGGAAAAGGAACAGCATCCGGTCTAGGTGAAAAATTGTATCAAAAAATTTATTCTGCCAGTACAAAATACAACGTTTCGGCCATATTGTGGCCTTTTTCAAGTATAACATAACAGCACATATGGTGGCTTTTTATAGTGTGGCACAGCCAATCACCATTTAGGTAACACCCATCACAAAAAATTCATACATAAAATACATATAAATACATCCATCAGATACATATATATTCAATAACACAGTTTATCTAGTCATTATCAGTAATGGTCATAATCATATTAGAAATATTTCAAAAACATTTCATACGTAAACAACCATCCCCAAATCAGCCCACCAATAATCGTCATGCATCAAAGGTATCCATAGAAATAACGCACCAATCACTTGCAATAATACATATCCATGTATAAACCGCCAATCCCTATTCACATAATAATGGCGCCAACCCCAAAGGACCAATCATATGAGGACTCACACATCCATGTATCGGCAGAGTTCCCTCTCACCCACATGACATCATCAGCAGGAGCCAAGCTGTATCAGAGGCGCAGCCCAGTGACACGCACCACCAGGTCACGGCGCGCGCGCCGTCCACCCCTACAGGTCCGGTCATGTGACGTCTCCGTCACAAAGCACCGCGTGTGCACAGTGCCATGCAAGGGATCAGCCACACGAGCCGCCCACCGGGGGGACCGCGCACGCACAGAGACCTGGAGCACGCAGTCACACAAGGCACCCCCTCACAAGCTCGCGCATGCGCTGATTAACAAAAACAAGTGTAATATCGCACTTGAATAAATGAGTCCACACAGATAGGCCAAAATGCTCCCGTACAAAGCAACATACAAGAAACATTAGGAATCAAGTAACCACATCCATAATAACTTTAACAATATTCCATACTTTACGGAATCCTTTAGTCACATACGTTGTACATTGTAAAGTTACTTCTCATATGGTGCTTGCATCTTTTGATGTGACTTCTCTATATACGTCTATTGAGCATGACAGGGGCTTGGAGGCTGTTGATGTGGTGCTGACAGGCTCGGACATGGCACCGGAGTGTGCACAACTGGTCCTAGCACTGTTAGGTTTCATCCTCAGGAGAAATTTTTTTCTCTTTGGGGATGATTATTACCTACAGTTGCGGGGTACCGCCATGGGGTCCAATGTGGCCCCAACTTATGCTAACATCTATATGGCGGTATTCGAGGACCGGTATGTGTACAATTCCACCTACTGGTGCCATGTCCGGGCCTGGTGGCGCTACATCGACGATATCTTCTGTATCTGGGATGGTAGTCTGGAGGATCTTCTTGATTTTCAAAATGAATTGAACAACGTATTCTCTGAGTTGAAGTTTACATTGACCCACTCATGATCAGGTTCAATTTTTGGACACGCTGGTCTATAAGAAAGATGAGTCTCTGTATACTGATCTTTTTGTAAAAGAGACAGATAGGAATAGTCTTTTGGTGTATGATAGTAATCACCCAAGACGGATGGTGGAGTCACTTCCATGGAGTCAGATGTTACGTGTACAGAGGATTGTCAAAGAGGATGACAAGTTGGATTTAAGATTGGACCAGATGTGTACCAGATTGGACCAGATGTGCAAGATTCCTATGGTGATGACATGGATGGTCTCACACACTGTATAACAGACTACATTAATTTCTGTGTAGACAACACGGTACCCACAAAAGTAGTGAGGTGCTTCTCTAACAACAAACCATGGATCAGCCCCGGAATAAAGGCTCTTCTCAAAGAGAAGTTAGCCTTCAGATCAGGTGACCAGGGCACGCTGCGAGAGGTGCAGAAAGATCTTAAGAATCTAATCAGGCAGGGAAAGGCTAATTATAAGAGAAAAATTGAACTGAAACTGTCACAGAAAAGGATCCATGAAGTCTGGGAGGGTCTAAAGTCTATATCTGGGCATAGACAGACTGTCTCCAGGATGGCTGTAGATAAAGAAGGGCTTAATGAACTTAATCTATTCTTTAACAGATTTAATCACACACTGGCTGCTCCGGCCCCTGCATACCATTCACACCTCTCTGCTACAATAACCTCACCCCCTGCTGCAACTTGTCAACTGAGCCAGGGTCTGTTCTTCACAAGTACCCAGGTTGCAAAAGAACTGAATAAGATCAAAGTTTTGAAGGCTGCAGGTCCTGACGGCATAAGTGCAAGACTAATCAAAACCTGCGGGCACCAGCTGAGTGAGATCATTACATATCTGTTCAATATGAGCCTGAGAATGGGTATAGTACCACAACTGTGGAAATTATCGTGTGTGGTACCGGTTCCGAAGAAACCTTATCCGAAAGACCTTAATGACTATAGACCTGTAGCATTGACATCACACCTGATGAAGGTATTAGAGAGATTGGTTCTCACACGTCTCCGTCCTCTAGTGAGCTCGGATATGGACCCTCTCCAGTTTGCCTACAGGCCGGGCATTGGTGTGGATGATGCCATTATCCACCTTCTAGATAGGACTCTCTCTCACCTGGAGAAACCTGGGAACACTGTGAGAATAATGTTCTTCGATTTCTCTAGTGATTTTAACACCATACGGCCAGGTCTACTGAGAGACAAGTTGGGCCTTGTTGGTGTGGACCTCCAACTCTCCACCTGGATCATTAACTACCTCACGAACCGACCTCAGTTTGTAAAGGTTCGGGACAGTGTGTCAGACACGGTGATCTGCAATACAGGGGCACCTCAAGGTACAGTTCTTGCCCCTTTTCTCTTCACACTGTACACTGCGGATTTTAGGTGCAACTCATCTAGCTGCTACTTGCAGAAGTATTCTGATGACTCTGCAATAGTAGGCCTCATCACAGGAGGTGATGAAAGAGAGTACAGAGACACTAACCAAGCTTTTGTGGAGTGGTGTCAGAGGAACCACCTTAGGATTAATTCCGGGAAGACCAAGGAATTGGTGGTGGACTTTCGCAAGGGCAAAAATCCACCAGTAGTGGTGAACATTCAGGGAAATGACATTGAGATAGTCGACACCCATAAGTACCTTGGTGTGATCCTCAATAATAAGCTTGACTGGGCCCATCACTTGGATGCAGTGTACAGGAAGAGCCAAAGCAGGCTTTATCTGCTCAGAAGGCTGAGAGCCTTCAGAGTTAGAGGGGCACTCCTTGCATACTTCTTCAACTCTGTTGTGGCATCAGTCATCTTCTTTGGTGTGGCGTGCTGGGGTAGTGGCATATCAACCAAGGATAGGAATAGGCTGGACAAACTGATTAGAAGGGCCAGCTCTGTCCTGGGATGCCCCCTTGACCCAGCTCAGGAAGTAGGTGACAAGAGGATACTGGCCAAGGTGAGCTACATGGTGCAGAATGATTCCCATCCCATGCATGAGACCGTGACAAAGATGTGCAGTACTGTCAGTGACCGGCTACTTCATCCTAAATGTGAGAGGGAGCGCTATTGAAAGTCCTTCCTTCCTGCTGCAGTTAGGCTGTTTAACCAGCACTGTCCAAAACGGAGAACGACCCAAACAGTGAACTGATAGATCCAAAGTTGTGATAGTCCGGTTATATCTTTTTTTTTTCGTATATGTACCTACCTACTGTCAATGTAATGCCTTTATGCATCTGTATCTGTACTTGTTCCTGCCTTGCTGCTGTAATACTCTGAATTTCCCCATGGTGGGACGATTAAAGGATTATCTTATCTTATCTTACAAAATTTGTTAATAGGGGCTACCCTATGGATAGAGTTAATTCTTATAGAGTTAAGGCTCAAAATATACCGGTGGAGGATTCTAGCCGTAAGTGAACTAAAGGGCCTATGAGACGTGTTCCTTTTGTCTCAACATATTGCCCAGTTAGTGGCAGGATTGGAGGTATCCTGAACAAACATTGGAGCCTCTTACAGAAGGGTCTACCTCAGATATCAGAATTTGTGGACAGGCCAAAGCTTTCATACAGACGTGGACACAATCTTAAAGATAGATTGGTAAGGTCAGATATTGGTTCATCAAAAGTCAACATACAAAGGACAATATGTCCTCCTAAAATGGGCAATTTCCCATGTTTGGGATGTGCCTGTTGTGGCAACATGTTAAAGGGTGATAGTTTTAATCACCCTCGAACTGGAAAAAAATTTTCGATTAAAGAAAGGTATACGTGTTCGTCGAGTTTTGTGATTTACTTGATTTTGTGCCCATGTGGGCTTATGTATATAGGAGAGACCACCAAGGAGATTAGGGCTCGAATTAGTAAGCATAAGAGTACAATTAGGACTAAACTTGTGGAGTTGCCAATTCCGAAGCATTTTTTAGAGTGCAGACATTCAGTGAACCAGTAATTAGAGTAATAGATGGGGTTCCTGTATTGAGATGTGGGGGTGATAGGGTTAAGATGTTGAAGAAAAAAGAGTTGAGATGGATATCGATTCTCGATACATTGCAACCAAGGGGTTTGAACTTGGATTATAATCTACATACTTGTGTCACCTAATCCTTTGCTCTGTGTCATTATCCTTTGATGTGGGTGAATATTTGTTTATGTGGCCTTTTATGGTCTTTTAATTAAATGTTTTTTTATCTGTTTTTTGTGTTCATAGGTGATATATTTGGATGGAGTGGAGGACACGGGGACTGAACAGTCCTGAATTATGAAGAGGATGTTGTCCTTTGAGATTTTTTGTCGTTATTTCTTGCCTGCCATTCCCCGTGCCCTCTTTTCCTTTCTTCTTTTGTTTTTTTCTTTTTTTGTAATTATCCCAGTTTTGCTCTTTATACAATGTACAACGTATGTGACTAAAGGATTCCGTAAAGTATGGAATATTATTAAAGTTACTATGGATGTGGTTACTTGATTCCTAATGTTTCTTATATGTTGCTTTGTACGGGAGCATTTTGGCCTATCTGTGTGGACTCATTTATTCAAGTGCGGCATTACACTTGTTTTTGTTAATCAGCGCATGCGCGAGCTTGTGAGGGGGTGCTTTGTGTGACTGCGTGCTCCAGGTCTCTGTGCGTGCGCAGTCCCCCGGTGGGCGGTTCGTGTGGCTGATCCCTTGCATGGCACTGCGCACGCGCTGTGCTTTGTGACGGAGACGTCACATGACCGGACCTGTAGGGGTGGACGGCACGCGCCGTGACCTGGTGGTGCGCGTCACTGGGCTGCGCCTCTGATACAGCTTGGCTCCTGCTGATGATGTCATGTGGGTGAGAGGGAACTCTGCCGATACATGGATGTGTGAGTCCTCCTATGATTGGTCCTTTGGGGTTGGCGCCATTATTATGTGAATAGGGATTGGCGGTTTATACATGGATATGTATTATTGCAAGTGATTGGTGCGTTATTTCTATGGATACCTTTGATGCATGACGATTATTGGTGGGCTGATTTGGGGATGGTTGTTTACGTATGAAATGTTTTTGAAATATTTCTAATATGATTATGACCATTACTGATAATGACTAGATAAACTGTGTTATTGAATATATATGTATCTGATGGATGTATTTATATGTATTTTATGTATGAATTTTTTGTGATGGGTGTTACCTAAATGGTGATTGGCTGTGCCACACTATAAAAGGCCACCATATGTGCTGTTATGTTATACTTGAAAAAGGCCACAATATGGCCGAAACGTTGTATTTTGTACTGGCAGAATAAATTTTTTGATACAATTTTTCACCTAGACCGGTTGCTGTTCCTTTTCCTTATTTGGACTATTGTTCATTTGGGTCCATGAACCTTTGAACCTGCATCTACTCCTCCGCTGTGCTGTCGGCTGCTCTTTGTGTCACAGTCCTCCTGTCACTGGAGCTCCCCCTGGGGACTGGAACCTTCTGGAACCCTCCCTCAGTATTTATAGCACTCCCGGTCCCGTCACTGCAACTCCGCCCCACATGACCAACGGTTTCTAAAGCCCTAAGCTGATGTCAAGTCCTTTGCTCACACTCCTCCCTGCCATCTAATGGTCAAACCAAGGTACTGCACGTCCACTACACTTTCCTAGCTGTTTCCCCACTGTAGTAACTGACACCTGTCTAAACTGTGCAAACCTATCTTTCACTATACTGACACGTCCGTCCGTCCGTCCGTCAGGTCACCTTCCCTACACACACAGAAAACACAGCTCAGCCACATCCTTGCAGGCTGCGGTGGGTCTATCTGGGAGGGTGAGGATGGTGTCGGTGCATGGGGGGGCATGGTGGCTCAGTGCAATTCAGGAAAAATAGCATCCCAGGCAGGATGCGGGTGGGGGGTGTCAAAAACGGAACTGTCCCGCGAGAATTGGGATGGTTGGGAGCTATGCCTTAAGTGCCCATCCACTCCACATACAAAGCACCATGCTTAGATTCATATAAGTCTCAAGATGGACACATCACTGTACACAGCTGCTCTTTCCTTACATTGCTCCCACATCACTTAGTATAAGGAATTCTGACAATCTCATGTAGTCAGTAATGTTACATGTGCTGAGAAAGGCTAGCTCAGTGTACTGTAGATCAGAAATGTGTCATATAATGTAGTTACTCATTATAATATAGTGAATCCCTCTTGCATACCCAGCACCTTCCCCTCTGGCCAAAGTTACAAGCTTGCTAAAGTCATAAAATATCTTTATCTGTGTGTAGCTTGCAATGTGTTCTTTCTAATCTCCCTCATTAAGCACATCTGTAGCCAGTCTAAGCTTGCCAAGGAACAAAGGCCACTCCCTTTGACATCATATTCATAGCTCATTGTCGTGCTGCTGGCTAAGGCCGGTTTCACATTTGCGGTTGTGTACGCAGTGTTTCATCTGTATACATCCGCATCCGTCCTGTTTTGATATCTTTTATATTGTGGATGCAGGGACATGCGTTTGTATGCATTTGCCTGTGGATGCTTACGCATGCGTCGTTTCGCGGTGTGCGGCGGGGCGCGGCTAACGCACCATGTTGCATTTTTTGAGGCGTCAAATTTCCGCTGCTGTACGCATGCGGATGCTTGTGGAAGGAATGTGGGTCGCCCTCCCAGGGCTGTGGGGTACTCGGTACCGGGCCGGTGTCAGGGGGATGTGTCACAGCAGCAGTGACCCGGTCAGTTGCCCTGGGCGCCCAAGTAATCAGGGGTGTTGAATGGTGGTTTGTAGTTAATGGAATAGTTCGTGACGCCACCTGTGGTGTTCGGCAAGTGGGATGTTGGGCCGACGCTGCATGCAGATCCTCTGGGGCTGGTGGTGTGTTGCAGCCAAGATGGTGAAGCTCCCCACAGGTGGAGCTGTAGCCCCAGGGCAGTGTAGATGTAGGGGCAGAGGAGAGGTACAGGCAGTGTAGAAGCTGGTACCCAGATGTAGTGTTACAGGGTGTGTTGGCGCAGGAATAATTGGAGGACACCAGGGCGTGCAGTTCCAAAGCATTACTCACAGTCTGTCGCACACACAGATGCCTGCCTCCGTGCTGTGTCCTCTGGGTCTGGGACTCAGTCTACCTCCGGATCAGATGGAATGCTCCCTTCCAACACTCCGCCAACATGTGCCTTCCTGAACGTCATATCTTATAGCGCCTTTAACTGTGAAGTACTCCTAGTACTGAGTTACACTGGAGTGCCTCCTGACAGATGTTCCCAAGAACTCTACTTGTACGGCAGACAGATGTAGCCTGCTTCGGGGACTCATCTCTCCTAAGTCCCAGCTCACTATTCACATTGCTGTTGTGCCCCCAAGTCTTAGATGGGAGTAGTGCATTTACAGCCCACTACTCCACCGGTGTCTGTTACAGGACCTTCAGTATCCATACAATCTCGGGGACCGGGCCACGGCCTTGCGCTTAGAACTTCTAGGCAGGGTTCTCCTCTAACCCATGTCCTCTCTGTTCCCTTTCACTCCTTCGATCCGTACTAATCTCTCTCTCATAGAAGATCAGGTTTCAGTCCAATGTCTTTCTCCTTCTTTCCTTTCCTGTGCCAGCTGGCTCAGATCACTGAGGCAGCTGCAGCACTCCTTCCTCCATCCCTCTTCCAGGGATCTTCTTTCCTCATTCCTCTCTGAGTGAGTGACTCTCTCTGACTCACTCACTGACTGACTGACTGACTGAAAACCTAAACCTTCCCACTCTTTATGTATTCTAAACTCCACCCACCTCCCAGCATGTTTCGTGTTCCAAGCAGGGAGCCACCAAAGGTGCTCTGCTACACTCCAAGCAGGGAGCCGCAATGTGGCTTTGCTGAACTACCATGTTGTGTGTGATGCGAGTGTTGGAGCATGGTTAGGAGCCTCCAACTCACCTGGATGGTGGGGTACCACACCTCAGGAGGAGGTGCAGTACTTCTGTGGCAACTGAATCCAGTCTGTAGCACACACAGATGCCTGCCTCCGTGTTGTGTCCTCCAGGTTCGGGACTCAGTCTACCTCCAGATCAGATGGAATGCTCCCTTCCAACACTCTGCCAACATGTGCCTTCCTGAATGTCTCCTCTTATAGCTTCTTTAAGTGTGAAGTACTCCTAGTACTGAGTTACACTGGAGTGCCTCCTGACAGATGTTCCCAAGAACTCTACTTGTACGGCAGACAGCTGTAGCCTGCTTCGGGGACTCCTCTCTCCTGAGTCCCGGCTCACTATTCACGTTGCTGTTGTGCCCCCAAGTGTTAGATGGGAGTAGTGCATTTACAGCCCACTACTCCACCGGTGTCTGCTACAGGACCTTCAGTATCCATACAACCTCGGGGACCGGGCCCCGGCCTTGCGCTTAGAACTTCTTGGCAGGGTTCTCCTCTAACCCACGTCCTCTCTGTTCCCTTTCACTCCTTCGTTCCGTACTAATCTCTCTCTCATAGAAGATCAGGTTTCAGTCCAATGTCTTTCTCCTTCTTTCCTTTCCTGTGCCAGCTGACTGAAAGCCTAAACCTTCCCGCTCTTTATGTATTCTAAACTCCACCCACCTCCCAGCATGTTTCGTGTTCCAAGCAGGGAGCCACCAAAGGTGCTTTGCTACACTCCAAGCAGGGAGCGGCAATGTGGCTTTGCTGAACTACCATGTTGTGTGGGATGCGAGTGTTGGAGCATGGTTAGGAGCCTCCAACTCACCTGGATGGTGGGGTACCACACCTCAGGAGGTGGTGCAGTACTTCTGTAGCAATTGAATCCTCAGGGGCACCACATTCCCCCCCCGTTAAACACAGCATGTCCGCGGGCTGCAAATCAAACAGAGTTAACAATGCAGGAACATACAAAATTTTGTAATGCTGAATAAACATGTCTTATATTAAACTTCCTAATATAGGAGGCACGGGTTCTTGAACGTTACAAACAAAGTAACTGTCTAAATCTTAAATTATGCTACCTAATTTACAGTGCTATATAAGCAAACTCAATATCAATTCACATTTGCTAGCAACACATCTCCTTTCCACTATCTTTCACATTTTCCTCCTTCTACTGTCTCTTCAAGACGTAGGATGACAACCGTGGATACCTGGTTCGTCACCTGTACTTTTTAATTCCATATTCACATCCTCAACATCTTTATTCAAA
Organism: Dendrobates tinctorius; assembly: GCF_039654945.1. Classification (NCBI taxonomy): domain Eukaryota; kingdom Metazoa; phylum Chordata; class Amphibia; order Anura; family Dendrobatidae; genus Dendrobates; species Dendrobates tinctorius. The sequence continues at coordinate 60,861,909 of NW_027361697.1, forward strand.
GTTCTGTAAACATTCACTATATTTCTTCTATCAATTATACTCGAAAATCTGTCATTAAAACATTATCAGTTTCTATCTTTCTGATCCAAAAAATATATTAACCATTATCAATAAGTGTTAAAGGTAGACACGAGTCTGGAAATGTCCTTAAGATAAGATAATTCTTCTAAGTGCTGGACACCGCTCCCAGCCGGGATTTCTTGCAGTGTTCTTAGTTGGAGCCATGCCCCAGATGAGGAAGTTCTTATCCTCGAAAGAAGACCTATGTAAAACCAAGAGAGAGCACCTAAAGAGTTGCAAACTATTTACAAGGACAGTTCTGGACCACTCAGCGTTCATGATCTCTGCAGTTCAATATGAAAGCTGCCAATCAAAACTGGGCAACAACTGGAAAAACCCAAACTAAACCATGAAAGGAAAACAAAAGGCACAACGGTGCAAATACCCTCCTGGGTAACGAGAGTTAGTTATTTTTGCTAGTGGTGGTCTCCTCCTAGGGTTTCTGGAAACTGGTGATTAGGGCTGTTTCCAGGGGAGAAAAATGCATTAACAGTCCGTAGGTAATCTTCTTCCATTGGGGTGAAATTTGTCTGCCGGACTGGTTTTGGTTCAGCTTGGCACATAGGGGTAGGCACAAACACTGTTTGTTTGATGACTGCGGCTGGAGGGGAAACGATACGTGCTGCCGGTGGTATGGCAGCGGTGCCAGGATCCACGGAGTCTGCCTGGACAGAATCTGGTGCAGCAGCGGCGGGCACCGGTATGGCGGGTACCGCAGGTGTAGGCCCCTCCTGGGCGCGCTGCAGGTTCAAGGTCCATAGCGCTTCCTGCCTCAGTTGCAGGCTGCGCGTCAGCTGGGCTATTTCTTCCTCCAGCTGCTGGCGATTCTTCTCGGACACTGGGTTGGAGCTTTCAGCCATGGCGCCAAGGAGATCCGGCATGACCTCCCTGCGCTCCGCAGGCCTCCTCCCGTCTCTCTCCAAAATGGTGTTCTGGCATTCTTCTTCCTGCCTCGGCCCCTTTCCCGCCACTGGCTTCTGCCCCTCCTTCTTGGGGTGGCATCTTCTTCCAGCGCCTCCATACCAAGCCAGTATACGAACCCCTCGGGGGTGGGCCATGTTGCCGTTGCATAGTAATTCAGGCAGGGCAGGCCCAGGACAGTTTGCGGTCTTTTCTTAGGACCTCCCATGTTGTCACGCCCTTCTTCACCGCGCCAGCGGCCATTTTTAACATTCATTTTACAGTCTATCAAATTGGGTCTTCTGCACATTCTCAAAAGTTTTAAGTCCAACAAATCTTAGGCACACAGAACCCGATGGCATCGGGTCTCGTCATCCTGTTCGTGACGCCAAATTGGGTCGCCCTCCCAGGGCCGTGGTGTACTCGGTACCGGGCCGGTGTCAGGAGGATGTGTCACAGCAGCAGTGACCCAGTCCGTGGCCCTGGGTGCCCAAGTAATCAGGGGTGTTGAATGGTGGTTTGTAGTTAATGGAATAGTTCGTGATGCCACCTGTGGTGTTCGGCAAGTGGGATGTTGGGCCGACGCTGCATGCAGATCCTCTGGGGCTGGTGGTGTGTTGCAGCCAAGATGGTGATATTATGATATCCCTTGTATTGTTTACATCTAAATATAATGTGGCCGAATGGGGAGGATTTGTGACCTGTACGCATGCGCGTCATGGTCTGGGGCCGCGACGCGGCCTCTGGCGTCTCTTCCGGTGTGTTACCATGGCGTTCCACATGCCGGCGTGCACACTGGCTGACGCCGGCGCCGCTTCGCGTCCCTGGTCGTCATGACGACGGATGCGTCACTTCCGGTTGACGCCCCCTTATTTCCGGTCACGGACTTTTTTAGCTCTTTGGCTCGGCTAATCGCATCGCATAGACCCGATTGGACACATAGAATACAGACAGGACCCTTGCATATTAATTAGTAATATGGAGGAACATATTTACCAAGTATGTCATGAAAAATAAAAAATAAATAATAAATACATAAAGATATGTGTTTAACAATGTACATTCAGAGCATTGCAACAAAATTACATATATCAACAGTAAATAATAACAAGGCTATGCCCCATATATATAATATTATATGCATATATATCTCTCCAGGCCCATTGGCTCATACAGAGTTCTAGATTACACATTAGTATGAGAAATTGTTACCCAACACATTACTTTACAAATTATATATAATGCATGATGAACAATACAAATAAATAACTATATCTGGCAAATATATAAATTTCATCGGTCCAATTGTTCACTCCATAAGGCTCCATAATATACAGTCCTGATGTGCTGATATACGATATCCTTCGAGTGTATTAAATAGATGCATAAATCTCATAGTACAAATAGAGATATTCTTCAGCTATGACTCAATGCTGTACTTCAGTATGATATACACGTGGCCTAAAGTATAATGTATAATAAAGAAATAGTGAATAAAAAACCAATAAAAACAACAAATTAAAAACAACCACGCTCGCGTGGAAAATTACATGCACTCAGCAGTACAGCCAGAAGGTGATCATAGGAACAAAGCAAAACTTAGACATTCATTTAGCCCATTGGGCTGGACCGTATTTAAGGTCCATATCCATCTTGCCTCAATTTGAGACAAACGTTGTGATAATCTACCTCCCCTGATCCCAGGATCCAGTGAATCAATCCCTCTAACTCTAAAGGTCCTACTATCGCAATTGTGGTATAGTTTAAAGTGCTTAGGTATAGTCTTAAGTACAGACATATCATTTTCACCTGCCGCAGCCTGTATGCCTAGAACGTGCTCCCTGACCCTAACTTTCAACTGGCGTGTGGTCAATCCCACATAGATCAGGGAGCATGGGCAAGTAACATAGTAACATAGTTATTAAGGTTGAAGGGAGACTTTAAGTCCATCTAGTTCAACCCATATCCTATCCTAACTTGCCCTAACATGTTGATCCAGAGGAAGGCAAAAAAAACCCATGTGGCAACAAGTAAGCTTCACATTGGGGAAAAAAATTCCTTCCTGACTCCACATACGGCAATCAGACTTGCTCCCTGGATCAACGCAATATTAAGGAAACTAGTGTATATACCCTGTAATATTATACTTTTCAAGAAAGGCATCCAGTCCATTCTTAAATTTTAGTAGGGAATCACTCATTACAACATCATATGGCAGAGAGTTCCATAGTCTCACTGCTCTTACAGTAAAGAATCCGCGTCTGTGAGTTGGCTTAAACCTTCTTTCCTCCAGACGTAGAGGATGCCCCCTTGTCCCCGTCACAGGTCTAAGAGTAAAAAGATCATTAGAAAGCTTAAAGTGGCATAATATATCACACATTTTGACAGGCAGGTGATCCTCTTTTTTATTTTAAATATTTTCGAACCAGATGAGTCCGTGAACGTCTCACTTCGATCAATATTGGTGCAGGCCACACATTGTCCACAAGAGAAGCACCCATATCGTTGGGTACTACCACTCAGGAATGTCAATGGTGGATTGGTCTCATAGTGGCTCCTAATTAGATGTCCCCGTAAGTTCTTAGCTCTTCGATACGCTATCTTAGGCTTACTTGGTAAAATCTTAGCTATTATTGGATCAGCCAACAAAATAGGCCAAGACTTATCCAAAATCTTGCTCACTTTATCTGATTGTGAGTGAAAAGTTGTAACAAATCTTAGTTGATCCGGTTTAGTTATGGTGTCCTTACTCTTATACAATAAAGAGTTACGCGTACTATGTTTAGCACGGTTGTACGCTTTTTTAATGGATCTATGACTATAACCCCTTTCTTTAAACCGCTGTATCAGATCATCTGCCTGTTGTTCATAGTCAGTATCCGTCGAGCAAATGCGCCTTAAGCGAAGAAATTGTCCTAACGGTACTGCACCAATCATATGATTAGGGTGAGAGGAGGAGGCATGCAACAACGAGTTCGTGGAAGTTGGTTTCCTAAAAATATTTGTCTGGATCATATCTCGGCCGTCCCTCTTCTACACGACGTCCAAAAATTCAATCTTGTTCTTATCATGGACAAAAGTCAGCCTAATATTCAATATATTAACATTTAACTGCTGAAAAAACTGTTCCAGCAAAAACCTGGAACCCTGCCAGAACAGGAACACATCATCTATGTACCGCGTCCACAACAGGACACGGTCCATAGATGTGTGTAGATCTGACTGGAAGAGGTCCCTTTCCCACAGATCCAGGAACAGATTTGCATAGGAGGGCGCATAGGCCGCTCCCATGGCTGTCCCCTGGGTCTGTAGGAAAAAGGACCCCTTAAAAACAAAAAAGTTATGCGTAAGCGCAAATTCCAAGATCTCCAGAGTAAATTGTTTCAAGCCAATGGGCAAACTGGAGGTGCTTAGGAAAAATTCCACCGCTCTCAAACCGTCGGCATGCCGAATACTAGTATACAGCGACTCAACGTCAGCCGTCACTAGTATCGTGTCCTTATCCAGAGAGAGCCCATCCACCTTTCTCAATAACTGATTAGTATCTTTAAGAAAAGACGGCAAAACCTCCACTAACGGTTGTAATACTGAATCAATCCATCGGCCTACGTGTTCAAGATAGTTGCCCCGACCTGAAACTATTGGTCTTCCTGGTGGGCATTGTATATCCTTGTGGATTTTGGGAAGCAGATAAAAAGTCGATATTGTAGGCTCATTAACCACTAGAGCAGATCCCAATTCCCTCGTGATTATTTCTGCCTCAATAGCTCTAGAAATGATCCCCCTGAGTTTGGCATCAAAAGCGGACAAGGGGTTAAACGTAAGTTTTTTATAGCAGGTGTTATTCAATAACTGGCGAAACGCCTCCTTTTCATACATTGAATTCGGCCATATAACTATGTTACCCCCCTTGTCCGCAGGTTTGATCACAATATCAGGGAGGTCACGCAGATATTTAAGTCTAGCACGCTCTTCCCTATTCAAATTGTAATTACGAATAAGCCGTGGAATCGCCGATAATTCATTCGACACAACTTTAACAAATAAATCTATTGGACAATGGAGGAAAACGTCTAGACCGCGGACTAATCGAAGGAGGTATCTTACCTCCTTCAATTGAAGAGTGCTCCTCAGATAGTTCCTCCAAAATTCTTAACGCGGTCTGTTCATCTTCTGTAGGGAAGAGTTTGTGTGTATCATTATTGAAGAAAAAACGTTTAAATAACAGGGAACGCGCAAAGACATGTAAGTCTTTCACTATAGAAAAAACATCCGGACCAGAGGATGGAGAGAATGATAGGCCCTTATATAATAATGAACAATCAAAATCCGAAAGTATGTGTTGACTTAAATTAATTACCTTATTCATGTCACGATCATTCTCATGGAACCGAGTCCTATACCTCTTATAGGGATGGTAATCATGGTTCCTAACCCGTTTGTTGGTACTTCCTGAACGGGTAATCATAGAAGAAACTGATGTATCGGATTGAGTGCTCAGTGAGGATACAGATTGATTCGAGGCAGCCCGTTGTATCTGCCATCCATTCACAGCTACCTTTCTCCAATGATATACATTATTGGACTGGTAGTCCTTTATGTCTCTATTGATTTTGGAAGTCTGTGAATCGCTAATTTTTTTGACTGCATTATCAATCATCTTCTCCAATTCAGTCTCAAATACCTTAATACGTTCTTCAGACCCATTTCCACGTAGCTCCAACAATGTAGAATCAATATTCTTATCCAGCTCATTAATCAACCTTGTATTCAGCCCAATCAGTAACTGCATCAAACTCCCAGAACAAGTGTTGCATGCCTCCTCCCACTCGCTGATGAATGTCTGATCCTCAACCACAAATGTAGGTGTTACTCTTATCCTGAGACCTCTAGGGATCATTTTACGTGCGATATATTTCTGTAAAAAAGCACGACTCCACCAGATCCTGGTACGTCGTAATAGTAGGGTCTGTACTGAATCACAAAGGCTCTCAAATCCGAGATCACCAACCGGCTGACTGCAAACACCATCATTGCCAAAGACCTGGTCTACCTGCCCTAGCCAGGTTTTCTCTCTGGCTTTGTAGTCCATCCTTTTACGAGTTTCACCTGTGCAAAACACAGAACAGTATACATAAAATAGAGTACTCATAAACACAATCAGACCAGGAGGACATATTCCTGGCATAATAAATTACACCTAGATGCCTCCTCTGTTGTGTAAGACCTAAATATAGATCCGTCGCTAAAGACAATTATGAAAAGGGGGGGAGTGGAAAACCACTAATGAACGACTACAGATCCGATATAAAAAAATAATATATACTGTATATCTTTATTAGGACACATAAACAGATCCCGGACAAAACAGTGCTCGATAGTGCATTAAAATAATCCACGCACCATGGGAAACATAGCAAACCTCCCTAGGAGACTTGGATAATATAGTCCAAAAGGACACTGAAATCTCCTCACATAGATAGGCATACAAGATTGACATTATATCATAATATCTTGAATATTCATTTACGAACCTACCAGCCCTACTCACATAATTGCTCTCCCCTAAGACTAATAGTCAGAGAGCCGCTATAATAATAAAGAGAGGATGTCACTATATATCTGCACCACCAAATAGTAAACAAATGCCTCAGTGGTTGGTGCTCACTAACACTTCCTAAGCACCTCCAGTTTGCCCATTGGCTTGAAACAATTTACTCTGGAGATCTTGGAATTTGCGCTTACGCATAACTTTTTTGTTTTTAAGGGGTCCTTTTTCCTACAGACCCAGGGGACAGCCATGGGAGCGGCCTATGCGCCCTCCTATGCAAATCTTTTCCTGGGTCTGTGGGAAAGGGACCTCTTCCAGTCAGATCTACACACATCTATGGACCGTGTCCTGTTGTGGACGCGGTACATAGATGATGTGTTCCTGATCTGGCAGGGTTCCAGGTTTTTGCTGGAACAGTTTTTTCAGCAGTTAAATGTTAATATATTGAATATTAGGCTGACTTTTGTCCATGATAAGAACAAGATTGAATTTTTGGACGTCGTGTTGAAGAGGGACGGCCGAGATATGATCCAGACAAATATTTTTAGGAAACCAACTTCCACGAACTCGTTGTTGCATACCTCCTCCTCTCACCCTAATCATATGATTGGTGCAGTACCGTTAGGACAATTTCTTCGCTTAAGGCGCATTTGCTCGACGGATACTGACTATGAACAACAGGCAGATGATCTGATACAGCGGTTTAAAGAAAGGGGTTATAGTCATAGATCCATTAAAAAAGCGTACAACCGTGCTAAACATAGTACGCGTAACTCTTTATTGTATAAGAGTAAGGACACCATAACTAAACCGGATCAACTAAGATTTGTTACAACTTTTCACTCACAATCAGATAAAGTGAGCAAGATTTTGGATAAGTCTTGGCCTATTTTGTTGGCTGATCCAATAATAGCTAAGATTTTACCAAGTAAGCCTAAGATAGCGTATCGAAGAGCTAAGAACTTACGGGGACATCTAATTAGGAGCCACTATGAGACCAATCCACCATTGACATTCCTGAGTGGTAGTACCCAACGATATGGGTGCTTCTCTTGTGGACAATGTGTGGCCTGCACCAATATTGATCGAAGTGAGACGTTCACGGACTCATCTGGTTCGAAAATATTTAAAATAAAAAAGAGGATCACCTGCCTGTCAAAATGTGTGATATATTATGCCACTTTAAGCTTTCTAATGATCTTTTTACTCTTAGACCTGTGACGGGGACAAGGGGGCATCCTCTACGTCTGGAGGAAAGAAGGTTTAAGCCAACTCACAGACGCGGATTCTTTACTGTAAGAGCAGTGAGACTATGGAACTCTCTGCCATATGATGTTGTAATGAGTGATTCCCTACTAAAATTTAAGAATGGACTGGATGCCTTTCTTGAAAAGTATAATATTACAGGGTATATACACTAGTTTCCTTAATATTGCGTTGATCCAGGGAGCAAGTCTGATTGCCGTATGTGGAGTCAGGAAGGAATTTTTTTCCCCAATGTGAAGCTTACTTGTTGCCACATGGGTTTTTTTTGCCTTCCTCTGGATCAACATGTTAGGGCAAGTTAGGATAGGATATGGGTTGAACTAGATGGACTTAAAGTCTCCCTTCAACCTTAATAACTATGTTACTATGTTACTATGTTACTTGCCCATGCTCCCTGATCTATGTGGGATTGACCACACGCCAGTTGAAAGTTAGGGTCAGGGAGCACGTTCTAGGCATACAGGCTGCGGCAGGTGAAAATGATATGTCTGTACTTAAGACTATACCTAAGCACTTTAAACTATACCACAATTGCGATAGTAGGACCTTTAGAGTTAGAGGGATTGATTCACTGGATCCTGGGATCAGGGGAGGTAGATTATCACAACGTTTGTCTCAAATTGAGGCAAGATGGATATGGACCTTAAATACGGTCCAGCCCAAAGGGCTAAATGAATGTCTAAGTTTTGCTTTGTTCCTATGATCACCTTCTGGCTGTACTGCTGAGTGCATGTAATTTTCCACGCGAGCGTGGTTGTTTTTAATTTGTTGTTTTTATTGGTTTTTTATTCACTATTTCTTTATTATACATTATACTTTAGGCCACGTGTATATCATACTGAAGTACAGCATTGAGTCATAGCTGAAGAATATCTCTATTTGTACTATGAGATTTATGCATCTATTTAATACACTCGAAGGATATCGTATATCAGCACATCAGGACTGTATATTATGGAGCCTTATGGAGTGAACAATTGGACCGATGAAATTTATATATTTGCCAGATATAGTTATTTATTTGTATTGTTCATCATGCATTATATATAATTTGTAAAGTAATGTGTTGGGTAACAATTTCTCATACTAATGTGTAATCTAGAACTCTGTATGAGCCAATGGGCCTGGAGAGATATATATGCATATAATATTATATATATGGGGCATAGCCTTGTTATTATTTACTGTTGATATATGTAATTTTGTTGCAATGCTCTGAATGTACATTGTTAAACACATATCTTTATGTATTTATTATTTAATTTTTATTTTTTATTTTTTATTTTTCATGACATACTTGGTAAATATGTTCCTCCATATTACTATTTAATATGCAAGGGTCCTGTCTGTATTCTATGTGTCCAATCGGGTCTATGCGATGCGATTATGATATCCCTTGTATTGTTTACATCTAAATATAATGTGGCCGAATGGGGAGGATTTGTGACCTGTACGCATGCGCGTCATGGTCTGGGGCCGCGACGCGGCCTCTGGCGTCTCCTCCAGTGTGTTACCATGGCGTTCCACACGCCGGCGTGCACACTGGCTGACGCCGGCGCCGCTACGCGTCCTTGGTCGTCATGACGACGGATGCGTCACTTCCGGTTGGCGCCCCTTATTTCCGGTCACGGCCTTTTTTAGCTCTTTGGCTCGGCTGTAGTTCACGCCCCCTGACGAAGGACGAGCTTCCGAAACGCGCGTCGGGGCACACACGCAGACCCCCCTGGGACTCCTCACCACCGCCCGTTGCTGGTAATTATTACCGTTTTTCCGCTGTATGTGTGTCTGCTTGTTAGTGAGCACCAACCACTGAGGCATTTGTTTACTATTTGGTGGTGCAGATATATAGTGACATCCTCTCTTTATTATTATAGCGGCTCTCTGACTATTAGTCTTAGGGGAGAGCAATTATGTGAGTAGGGCTGGTAGGTTCGTAAATGAATATTCAAGATATTATGATATAATGTCAATCTTGTATGCCTATCTATGTGAGGAGATTTCAGTGTCCTTTTGGACTATATTATCCAAGTCTCCTAGGGAGGTTTGCTATGTTTCCCATGGTGCGTGGATTATTTTAATGCACTATCAAGCACTGTTTTGTCCGGGATCTGTTTATGTGTCCTAATAAAGATATATATATTATTTTTTTATATCGGATCTGTAGTCGTTCATTAGTGGTTTTCCACTCCACCCCTTTTCGGCAGACAGCTGTAGCCTGCTTCGGGGACTTCTCTCTCCTGAGTCCCGGCTCACTATTCACGTTGCTGTTGTGCCCTCAAGTCTTAGATGGGAGTAGTGCATTTACAGCCCACTACTCCACTGGTGTCTGCTGCAGGACCTTCAGTATCCATACACCTCGGGGACCGGGCCCCGGCCTTGCACTTAGAACTTCTAGGCAGGGTTCTCCTCTAACCCACGTCCTCTCTGTTCCCTTTTACTCCATCGTTCCGTACTAATCTCTCTCTCTCATAGAAGATCAGGTTTCGGTCCAATGTCTTTCTCCTTCTTTCCTTTCCTGTGCCAGCTGGCTCAGATCACTGAGGCAGCTGCAGCACTCCTTCCTCCATCCCTCTTGCAGGGATCTTCTTTCCTCACTCCTCTCTGAGTGACTCTCTCTGACTCACTCACTGACTGACTGACTATCTAAACCTTCCCGCTCTTTATATATTCTAAACTCCACCCCCCTCCCAGCACGTTTCGTGTTCCAAGCAGGGAGCCACCAAAGGTGCTCTGCTACACTCCAAGCAGGGAGCCGCAATGTGGCTTTGCTGAACTACCATGTTGTGTGTGATGCGAGTGTTGGAGCGTGGTTAGGAGCCTCCAACTCACCTGGATGGTGGGGTACCACACCTCAGGAGGAGGTGCAGTACCTCTGTGGCAACTGAATCCTCAGGGGTGCCACAAATGTATCAAAACAACCCATTACAGTCTATGAGAATGCATAGGAACACAAGGACATGCGTACGACTGAGTTTGCTTACTCATGCATTTTCTGAGTAAACAAGTCCAGGAACTGGTTTAAGCCATCCCCCAAACAAAGATGTTTAAAAAGAGGATGTGGGCACGTGAAGTCCAGTACTCTCCAGACTCTGGAAACAATTGGAAGCAATCTGAATTTCTGGGAAGACTGCAATACAAAATGTGAGTACACAAGCTAATGTCTGTCTGTCTGTTTTTCTCCCTGCAGTCTTGAATCATTTTTGTCTCTTTCTTGCAGCATTCATCACCAGGCCATCAAGTGCTGAACACACCTTACACAGCGGACAGGAGACTGAAGTAAGAACATTTGCAACTGATTGGTAAGTATTCACTGTCACTATGTGGCAAAATCATGTTTTTTCTTTACAGAACACTTCAAGTGCAGAAGAGCTGGAGCAGTAGACTCAGGCCCAAGTTCCGGTGGCAAGACGGCGTGTAAGTATTCTTGACTGTTTTTGGTTAATCTTTTTTTTTCTTGACTGTTTTTGTTTTTTGTTGAATGTTTTTGGTTTAAAAGTGTTTTATCTTTCCAACATTAATGTCTTTCTTTCATTTCTAGGTTCCACAACGGGAGGAGGAAGAAGTACAGTCATGGCCAAAAGTTTAGAGAATGACACAAATATTAATTTTTACAAAGTCTACTGCTTCATTTTTTCTAATGGCAATTTGCATATACTCCAGAATGTTATAAAGAGTGATCAGCTTAACAGCAATTACTTGCAAAGTCAATATTTGCCTAGAAAATTAACTTTATCCCACAAAACACATTTCAACATCATTGCAGCCCTGCCTTAAAAGGACCAGCTAACATCGTTTCAGTGATTGCTCCATTAACACAGGTGTGGGTGTTGATGAGGACAGGGCTGGAGATCAATCTGTCATGATTAAGTAAGAATGACACCACTGGACACTTTAAAAGGAGGCTGGTGCTTGGCATCATTGTTTCTCTTCTGTTAACTATGGTTATCTCTAAAGAAACACGTGTAGTCATCATTGCACTGCACAAAAATGGCCTAACAGGGAAGAGTATCGCAGCAAGAAAGATTGCACCTCAGTCAACAATCTATCGCATCATCAAGAACTTCAAGGAGAGAGGTTCCCTTGTTGCCAAAAAGGCTCCAGGGCGGCCAAGAAAGACCAGCAAGCGCCAGGACCGTCTCTTAAAAGTGTTTCTGCTGCGGGATCGGGCTACCAGCAGTGCTGAGCTTGCTCAGGAATGGCAGCAGGCAGGTGTGAGTGCATCTGCACGCACTGTGAGGCGGAGACTCTTGGAGCAAGGCCTGTCTCAAGGAGGGCAGCAAAGAAGCCACTTCTCTCCAGAAAAAACATCATGGACAGACTGATATTCTGCAAGAGGTACAGGGAGTGGACTGCTGAGGACTGGGGTAAAGTCATTTTCTCTGATGAATCCCCTTTTAGATTGTTTGGGACATCTGGAAAACGGCTTATTCGGAGAAGACCAGGTGAGCGCTACCACCAGTCTTGTCTCATGCCAACTGTCAAGCATCCTGAAACCATTCATGTGTGGGGTGGCTTCTCAGCCAAGGGAATGGGCTCTCTCTCAGTCTTGCCTAAAAACACAGCCATGAATAAAGAATGGTACCAGAATGTCCTCCAAGAGCAACTTCTCCCAACCGTCCAAGAGCAGTTTGGTGATCAACAATGCCTTTTTCAACATGATGGAGCACCTTGCCATAAAGCAAAGGTGATAACTAAATGGCTCAGGGAACAAAACATAGAGATTTTGGGACCATGGCCTGGAAACTCCCCAGATCTTAATCCCATTGAGAACTTGTGGTCAATCATCAAGAGACGGGTGGACAAACAAAAACCTTCAAATTCAGACAAAATAAAAGCATTGATTTTGCAAGAATGGACTGCTATCAGTCAGGATTTGATCCAGAAGTTGATTGAGAGCATGCCAGGGAGAATTGCTGAGGTCCTGAAGAAGAAGGGTCAACACTGCAAATATTGACTTGCTGCATTAACTCATTCTAACTGTCAATATAACCTTTTGTTACTCATAATATGAATGCAATTATATTTCTGTATGTGATAAAAACATCTGACAAACACACATAAAAACCAGAGGGCAGCAGATCATGTGAAAATATAATATTTGTGTCATTCTCTAAACTTTTGGCCATGACTGTAGATAATGACCTCCTCATCACAATGGTGGAAGAGAGAGTTCTGTTGTGGGACACCCGGGAGCAGCAGCACTCGGACAACGTGGTGATTCGGTGGCTGTGGGATGAGGTGGCCTGATCACTGATGGATGACTGGGACAACACCACACCACAAGGAATTTTGTATGTATCGCAATGTGGTCTGATGTGGCAGTGAACATGTAAGACCAGGATCACACAACCGCGTGTGATGCCATAAACTCCAGTCAGTTTCTTGCATCACACACGGTTGTGTGATCCTGGCCTAAAGTGCATTGTTTAACAATTTCTTTTTTTTCCCCCTTCATAGTGAACAACGTCAGAACCCATTGACGTTCGATGAAGGATCGCTTCAACAAGGACCCAAGACAGGAGATCCAAGTTCGCAGTGGTGCTGCAGCAAGGATAAGGAAATACAAATATCACAGGATGCTGGATTTCCCGAGTCCTGTTCTTGCTCGGCGAACGTAAGTATTTTTGTGTTGTATTCCATTGTATTGCATTCCCTAATCTGAATTTTTCTATTCCACAGGAGTTGGTGCTTTTACAATTGTTATTTTTGTGTAGTAATGTTTTCTTTTCTTTTCCACACAGAACCTGGAGCAGCACCCTCGAACCTGGATCGTCCTCTGGAGCGGCCCCTCATTGACCAGCCACGGAACAGTCCCAGTCATCCACCAGTGATGCAGCAAGTGGGCCGGCTTCACAGGCTGGAGAACAGGCAGCTGGTCCATCAGGTGTTCCCCTGTCCCAGGCCTCTGTCAACGGTTTTATGGGTCTTCCAGACAGCGTCAGAAGGCCTTGGAGCGGTCACTCATGCCTGAGTTTGTTCACTTGAGCTCGGTCTTACAGAATGGCCTGAGGTCGCTTGGTAACAGACTGGAAAGTGGGTTTGCCCATATAAACACACTTTTCCAGGATGTCACCCGACGCCTTGACCATCTGGAAGCCGACCTCCAGAGACCGGCACAACATTTTTTTCATGTGATAGAGCGGGGCATGTCGCAACACCTTACGCCTGAACTCCAGCTTAATGTGATGCAGGCCTGCAATGCTGCTTACGTTCAGGCTATGCAGCAGACTCGGTACTTCCAGCAGCCGCATGTGGCATTTACACTTGTGCCACCACTAAGCCGCTTCAGTTCTTTACCGATTTCTGCTGCATACCACTGTACCGCCACCACCATGCCCGGTCCTGCCGCACACCACTATATCACCACCACCATGCCGGGTGCTGCTGAACGCCACTCCACCACCATGCCGAGTCCTACTACTGTGCGGCCGTCCACCACCACCACCATGCCTGGTGAAGATCCTGCATGGCTGTCCACCGCCACCACCTTGCCAGGTCAAGATCCAGCACGCCCATCCACTTCCAGTGCTGATCCCACCACTCCAACCCTCCCAAGGAGACACAGACATAAAAGAAGCCAGTAGCCAAAACCAAAAAGAAGAGAAGAACTGTCCAACTACCTCCACCCTCACCATCCAATGTGTCTGTGTTGTCCAGTTTGTCTCTCCCTTCCAATGTGTCTCTCCCATCCCATGCTTCCATTCCTAATGTGTCTACTTCCATGTTTGACCTTCCAGACCCCACACATTTAGTAGGCCCTTCATCTGGAACCCCTTCATCGTCCACACCTAGCCAATCCTCCCAGCTCCATACCCCCCAGGTCCATAACATTTCCCCCTCATTACTTCGTAAAAAGTAATTTTTTTTTTGTTGTTGTGAATAAGTTTGTGTGTTTTTCCCCCATCACTGCTTGTTCTTTGTCTCTTTCATCGCTGGCAACACATACCGTGCGCCGTCCACACACACTATGTTTTTGCCACCTCATAGCTCCATGACAGACACTCCTCCTTTTCTTTCTTTGCTTTACACTGCAGCTTTGCTTCTTGTGTCTGTTATGGAGCTATGAGGTGGCAAAAACACAAAGAGGACTGAAAATCGTAGCTGGATGTCCTGTCCGCTGATGGATCCTTGTACACGAAGCAGCAAATCCTGGAAGCTCTCCTGAGACATTCTCGTGTACTCAAAATATTTATTCGGGTTTTCACGGAGCTCACTGAATAAGGAGTGGTAGGCTCCACGACTCTCCTGGACTTCAACAATGTGGTGTTGCTAAAAGCGCTGACGCCATCTTCTCCGTCTTTCTCTTTTCCGTTCTTGCTCACAAGCAAATGTAAAGGCAAGAAGGAAGTTGACATCCAAATCCAGATTCCAATAGAAACTTTCCATGCGAAAATCCATCTTGATGCTGGATACAGGAGCAAAATGTGAGGATTTCATCTGTACAAGAGTCTATATATAGAAATCCCATGAGACACGCTCATTGGTGTCCCATTGGTGGTGTCTGTTGTCAAGGAATTTCTCCTGGAAAATCTTTTCCTATCAAACGCATGCGCATAAAAAGCGCAAACACATGCAAAAACTGCAAACGCAGCAGTTTTTGCCATTGTGTGTAAGCTGATGCGGATAAAACACACTGCATTAGCATGCATTTTTGTATGCGTTTGTCGTTGCAGACAATATGCTGCGGTCTCAACCGCAAATGTGAAACCAGCCTAAGCTGCACCTGCAGTGCGGGTTTCAAGCCGCAGCTTGTCAGTTGTCTGCAGCGGAGACACTAGCCTCCGCTGCGCAGTCTCACCCATAGCCATTTATTGGATGCAGTAAATCCGCATGGTTCAATGATCACCTGCAGATTTACCTGCATGATTAGAACGCAGCGTTTTGGATGCAACAAAATTACGATGCTTCCAAAACGTTGCTATATCCTGATCTTGGGCACATAGCCAAAAGCAGTGGTGGCAAACCTATGGCATGCATGCCAGAGGGGGCACGCAGAGCCCTCCTGGTGGGCACGCGCACCATCAGGGCCGGTTTTAGGCTGGTTTCACACTTGTGTTTTTTTGCGCTGTTTTTTAGCGCAAAAAAAGCATGTGTTTTTTCCCTCTATCTTTTACATGGGTGCGCATAGGTGCGCATACACATGCGTTTGTACGCGTTTGTATGCGCATGCGTTTTTTTGTAGTGTGCGCTCGGGCGCACAAAATGCATCCTGTTGCATTTTTTGTGCGTCCGACTTGCCCCAAAAAAACGCATGCGCACTCAATGCGTTTTTTTACAGCAAAACACCCATTATAGTCTATGGGTGCGCATACGTGCGCATTATGCGCCAAAAAAGCATGCGTTTTTTTTTTAAACTCACCAAAACCCGCAAAAAACGCACACAAACGCATGACGCGTTTTTTCATGCATTTGTGAGTGCAAAAAACGCACCGCAAAAAAACGCAAGTGTGAAAGTAGCCTTAGGCAAAGTGGGGCCCTAGACATAGTTTAAAATGGGGCCTCAAATGCTAACATATTGCACATCACACAGAAGCATTTCGGCTGTATTTGCATGCGCTGAGTTCAGGCCGCTAAATGAGTGTGATCGACAATATTGAAGACTTTAAACAATTGTTTCCTGGCCTTTTTCCACCATCTGAGAAAGAATGATGGGAACAGAACAATCACTAATGGATCACTAACAGATCACCATACAGTATCATGTTATCAGCGGCACATCTACAGTTTACACCCCATAGTCCTCCATATAATGTGCCCCATAATCCTCCATATAGTATAATACACGCCTCATAGTGCTCCATATAGTATAATACAACGCCACTCATCCATGTAGTACAATTCACTTCCCATAGTATAATGCACCCCATAGTTCTTCACATAGTATAATGTATTCCCCATAGTCCTCGATACGGTATAATGCAGCCCACATATAGTATAATGCAGTCAACCCAGAATATAATGCAGCCACCCCAGAGTATAATGCAACTCCGCCATACAATATAATGTAACCCCCATAGAATATAATGCAGCCCCCCTCTTATAGTATAATGCAGCCACCCCTTAGAACATAATGCAGCAACCCCACAGAATGTAATGTAACCCCCCATAGAATATAATGCAGCCCCCCTTAAATAGTATAATACAGCCCCTCCATAGAATATATGGCAGCCCCATCACAGAGTATAATGCAGCAAAACAATAGAATATAATACTGTCACGTGGACCCGCC
This sequence comes from Dendrobates tinctorius, assembly GCF_039654945.1. Classification (NCBI taxonomy): domain Eukaryota; kingdom Metazoa; phylum Chordata; class Amphibia; order Anura; family Dendrobatidae; genus Dendrobates; species Dendrobates tinctorius. Next base: position 60,878,915 of record NW_027361697.1, read on the forward strand.
CTGTGTGACACGACCAGCAGGGTCGGTAACTAAAACAACAAGACAAGGCACGTGTAACTGTCCTGTGTGACGCGACCCGCAGGCCGGTAACTGAAACAGCAAGACACAGGGAAAGGGGCAACAGTTACAACGGTGGGCCCTGCAATAGGGAACGGGGACGTGGAGACCTCCTGCACTCCCCTGAGTCAGTGTCCCTCACACTCCTAACGTTCCCTATACCGGTTCCGCACCGAGCGCCGATCAGGATACCTGTCACCCTAGCACACCCTACACCTATCTCTTGCTAGGGAGCTGGGTGGTGCAGGCACTGGCCCCACCGCTGTACTAATACACATCAGGGAAAAATACAAACAGGAGAAACACCAAAAAGACTTATCTTGCTCTGCTGAAGCACCAGGCAGCAGAGTTCATCACCAGATTAACTTTTCGCAGTGGCTCGACACCTCAGAGCCAACTGCCACCTTCACCATCTCACTCTGCTGCGGACACCGGGCAGCCAGAGTTCAACACAGTTTCAGCAGCAGCTCCAACCTTCAAGCCAGCTGCTAACTTCACCAGGTTTCTGCAGTGGCATAACACCTCAGCCAGCTGCTCCCTTCACCATGGTTGGAATCCCAAAAAGACGCTCACCACCACTGGGGGCAAACTTAGAACAAAAGACACCACAGTGCAATAATCCGAATGGCCACCGGGGGCAAAAACCAAAATTAAGCACAGCTTAAGAAAAAAAAAGGTTACCTGTGCTTTTTATCAGTCCTGATCCAGCAAGGATCATGACAGTACCCTTCCCTTAATGAGGGGCCTCTGGACCCTCAAGACCACTCCTCATCAGGGTACCACCTACAGCGGGGACGCCCAGACCCAGAGTTCACCCCAGCAACTACCTGCACGTCAGGTTGATGACAAACGAGCCCGCTGGTATTGGCAACGTTCCTGCAGGCACCACACATCTCCGAAGCACTGACCTGGGGAACGAGTTGTGTATGTGTATGTTTGGTATGAGCTGGTAACACTCCACAACACACTTCCACTGGATGTTTTTTGGTGGCCACCCATACACGCTCGTTCACACACAAACGTTTATTGCCACTCGTTCATTTGTCACCATTTGAAGAACTCTTTCTGGAATTGACAACAGAGGTGTCCCCCTGTGTCACCACACTCACACCCCCGCACTTCACCAAGGGGTACACCACCCTCCAACCCCTTCCACCACGAGGTCTGCGCCTCCCAGGGTTGGCCAATGGCGAGGGTTGAGACTTGCCCCTACTCTCCTGCAACACATCTGCTGCTCTCACCGGAGAGGAAGGGGTCCGTTGAAGAGAGACGGCAGAGACAGTAGTTCCTAGGCAGCAGCCCTCACACGAGTGCCCCCAGCTGACCACTTCCCTCGCCCGCAAATCTATTACCGGGTTGTGTCTTTTCAGCCAAGGGAGGCCTAAAACAATAGGTACTGGCATTCCCTCCAATACGTAGCGTGACAAGGACTCCTCATGATGTCCTATACGCAGATGGATATTCTCTACAACTTTGGTCAAGCTCCCCTGGCTCAGTGGAACAGAGTTTATGGCCTGGACGCTTATAGGCTGGGCTAGTGCCCTACACCTCAGACCATGAGTCTGGACAAAACGAGCATGCACCAGACTGACTCCTGCTCCGCTGTCCACAAGCACCGATATCACCTCCGGTACCCCGCCGACCAAGACCTCTGCTGACATGGTACCCTGGGAGGGCAAAATGGAGAAAATGTATACAACCTGGTCGCCTCCGTCCAAGCGACCAGGGGAATGTGGCTTCTCAGATGGCAAAGATAATTTTGCGCGCAATGGGCAAGCCTTCAGGACATGACCAGTCTGCCCACAGTACAAACATGCCGACACCACTCCCCGAACCGTAGGCAGCTCCGAATACAAACTAGCTCCTCCTACTTGCATAGGTTCATCTGGAGACTTGGCATGAACTGGGCAGGCTCTCATAAAATGGCCAGGCTTCCCACAGGAAAAGCATACCCCCCCACCATGACGAGCCGCAGACACCCCCTTCTTTGTATCAACACCGGGCTGTCTGGGTTCCTCCATCCGCACTGGTGGGTCCTCCTCCCTAGCGAGGACATCAGGGGGCACTTTTTGTATATGTCTTTCCCTAAGGCGTCTATCCACCCAGATGGCAAGGGACATGGCGGCCTCCAGCGACCTGGGGGTGGCGTACTGAACCAGAGTATCCTGCAACTTTGGAGACAAATCCTGCACAAATTGACTTCTAAGTGCAGGGTCATTCCACTGAGTGTTAGTGGCCCATCTCCTAAACTCTGAGCAGTACTCCTCAGCAACCCGGGCTCTCTGTTAACACCTACGGATTCGGGATTCCGCCAGGGCGAGGCCTTCAGGATCCCCATACACAAGCGCCAAAGCCGCAAAAAACTCGTCCACGGACTCTACTGATGGAGAATCGTCCGGTAGGGAGAAGGCCCAGGATTGGGGATCCCCTTTAAGAAGGGACGTAATGATTCCCACCCATTGCTCTTCACTTCCTAATGAACGAGGGCGCAGCCTGAAATACAATTTACAGGCTTGTTGAAACACCAAGAATTGATCTCTCCCTCCAGAAAATTTGTCAGGGAGGGATATCTTGGGTTCTGGCTGAGCCAAGCCCCCAAAGCCCACCAACTGCTGCAGTTGCTGCACCAACTCACTGTACAGCCCCTTAATCTCATTAGTAAGGGTGTGCAGCATTTGGGCAAAGGTCTGAACTGGGTCCATGGCTCAGCAGAAAAAAAAAGTTGTGGGTTGGTGATAATGTCACGTGGACCCGTCCTGTGTGACACGACCCGCAGGGTCAGTAACTAAAACAACAAGACAAGGCACATGTAACTGTCCTGTGTGACGCGACCTGCAGGCCGGTAACTGAAGGAAATGGGACAACTTTTGATTAGTGAGCCGTAGGAACCTTTTTTGAACCAATGGAGCCCACAAACCCCTCAACGGAAGTTGTTTCAGAAGCTAATCTGAGCAGCTTAAGCCCAGGAAATTTTGGGAGACGGAAAAGTCTTGGGGAAAGTGATGGTACCGGTGGCTGCAAAAATTACCTTACCGCCTGGCCAGATAGTGCTCACATTGCCACTGCGAGCATATACTCCTCTAGAGGGAGTGGAAGTGCAAATCGAGCCAACGGCAATGGATCAAATACCCACTGGATTACTTGTCGCTCAGACCCTAGCCACAGTCCGAGACCGCAATGTTGTAGTGCGTTGTATCAATCTGGGGACCGAAAGCCTCACCCTTCTAGCCAAGAGCAAAGTAGCCCAAATCCTGGGCATGTGGGAGAAGCTAATGCCAACCGAAGTAGTCCAACTGGCCTTTGTGCAAGGGGATCCCTGGACTCTGGCAGTTACAGCCACATCGGAGTCTCCATCTGATAGCAAAAGAAAGAATCATAGAATTTTAGAGTGTATGCGGGCAGAACTGAAAGGACTATCACCTCAACAAGTGCAGCAAGTAGAGGATGTACTGGAGCGCTATCAGGATGTCTGTGCCCGCCATGAAGATGACTTCGGATGCACTCAGGCCGTCGCTCATGAATTTCCTACCGGGAATGCAGCACCAGTATGATAGAGATATCGTCAAATACCTCCCCAGATGTAAAAAGAGGTGAAGGAAATGCTGGCTCACATGCTACAAAGTGGATTGATACGGGAGAGTCAGAGTCCGTGGGCAGCCTCCCATTATCCTGGTCCAAAGAAAAGATGGGACTCTGCGGTTCTGTGTCAATTATAGGGGGCTGAATGCTTGCAAAGTGCGAGACTCTTATCTATTGCCCTGAATTGAGGAATCCCTCTCTGCCCTGGGACGGGTGAAGTATTTTTCCACCCTTGATCTGGCTAACGAGTACTGGCAGGTGCCAATGGCAGAAAATGACCGGCCAAAAACAGCATTTGTATTGCCCATGGGACTGTTTGAGTTCAATCGTATGCCCTTTGTTCTAACTAATGCTCCAGGGATATTCCAGCGCTTAATGGAGAGGTGTTTGGGAGATTTGAATTTTGAGGCTATATTGATCTACCTTGAAGACATCATCGTCTACGCACAAACCTTTGAGGAGCACCAACAGCGACTCGAACAAGTGCTGAGCTGGTTACAGAGTCATGGCCTGAAAGTAAAGCCACAGAAATGTCATCTATTCCTTAAGCAGATTAAATATTTGGAGCATATTGTGTCGAGTGAAGGAGTAAGACCTGCACGAGATAAAGTGTCGGCGGTGCAAGAATGGCCCAATCCTACGACGGTGAAAGATGTACGAGCTTTCCTAGCTTACTGGCTATTACATGAGATTTGTGAAAATCTTCACCTGTTTCGAAAAGCCCCTTGCTGGTACTGTTAAAAGGAGTGTCGGCCGGTTCAAAGAACCAAACCATACAGTGGGGAGCCCGTCAAGAGGAAGCCTTCCAGGCTTTGAAAATGGCCCTCACCGAAGCTTCCATACTTGCTTATGCCAATTTTTCACAGCCATTCATCCTTCAAACTGACAGAAGTCTACACGGCCTGGGAGCAGTCCTGTTGCAGGTACAAGGAGAAAAAGAATGGGTGATAGCCTACGCGAACCGGTCCCTGCATGATTCACAGCAAAACCCTGACAATTATAGCTCTTTCAAGTTGGAACTGCTGGCCCTGGTATGGGCCATGATGGAGAATTTCACAGAGTACTTATCCGGATCGGAGGTATTGGTGAGGATGAAAAATAATCCCTTGGCCCACCTCGAGAATGCGAAGCTAGGGCCCTGGATCAATGGTGGGTGGCCCGCATGGTGAAGTATCAGTACAAGATTCTCTTCTGGGCCAAGGCCAAGAATACCCATGCCGAAGCCCTGTCCAGGGTGACACATGAACGTCCTGGCCGTGACCGAGATGAAGAGCTTGAGGCAGAGGAGATCCCTGGATTCAGAAACTTGTTTACCTCGTTGGTGGCGACGCAGGGACAGTTCGAAAAGGGGTCTAAAGATCCAAGCACTAGGACAGTCTCGAGACGAATGGATACAACTCCAACAGCTGGACAAGGAGACCACTCAGCTGCGACAGTGGATGGCGTTGAAGCAACTTCCTAGTCGATGGGACAGAAATGCACTGTCCCAGGCGCCCTGTGAATTTGAGGACAATGGGAAAGACTTTGTTTGAAGGATAGATTGTTATATCAGAAAGTGCATCTGTTGCAAAAATTGAGAGTCACTTGGTAAGTAGTGCTCCCAGAGAAGGCGATCAAGATGGTGGCCACCGAGTCTCATGAGCGAGGAGCCCATTTCGGTGCAGAGAAAACGTTCTGTTGGCTGCAGAGATTGGTGTATCACCCACGACTAAGAAATGCGGTGGAAGATGCTTGCCAACAATGCAGGAGCTGTGAGCTTGCCAAGCCCCCAGAACAGCAGGCCCCAACACAGACCATTGTGACCTCTGCCCCTCTGGAAGTCTTGATGATCGACTACCTGACTGTAGGACCAGCGCATCTTGGCTATGATCATTATCTGGTGATGACCGAGCACTTCACTAAGTTTGCTGTGGTAACTCCAACTAGAGATCAGACCGTCAAATCAGCTGCATAGACCATCTGTGGAGATTTAATCTGCATGTATGGCTGCCTGAAAAGGATTCACTCTGATCAAGGCGCCTGCTTCCAGGGGCGAGTTATGGAAGAACAACATTGTTTGTACCAGATCGTGAAGTCCAGAGCTACTCCCTATCACCCTCAAGGGAATGGGCATGTGAACGCTTCAATTGAACATTGATCCAAATGTTACGCACTTTTGAAGAGGACCGAAAGATATGGTGGCCTGAGTTTTTGTGGTGGAGCTGGTGTGGGTGTAAAATAACCAAGTTCACAGCACAACAGGATTCACACCGTACACCTTGTTGTTCGGGCGAAAAAGACGAGAGATTTCAGAGCTGGAGCTGGACCCGGAGGAGGACTACCCATGGACAAGGGTGTCCTCTTGGGTCAAGGAACACCGGCACCGATTGCAGACTCTCATTGGACTGGTGCAGATGAAGTTTCAGGAACTTAAGAGCCAAAAAGCGCCACCTATTCACAGGACAGCTCTGAAACCCGGGAACCGAGTTTTTGTCCGGAATAATCGGCCCTGGGGAAAATTGGAAAGTTGGTGGGAGTAGACTCCGCACTGAGTGACATGACAGGTTGTCCCGATGGGCCGGTGTATGAAGTTAAGCCTGAACAGGAGGAGGGAGCACCCACTAGAGTAGTCCATCGTAGCATGTTGCGGCTCTGCTTGTCAAAAGAACCCAAAAGTGGAGAAAAGTTGCCAAAAAACGGGGAGATGCCCCCAGCTCCAGTTCCTGACTTCGATGGAGAGGAGGTAGTGTTAGCTCCCTGCTCAACCCCAATGAGGTGCTACCTACCCCTTCTGAAGAGATGAACACTGACCCGCCAATGCTGGAAGTCGCTGGAGCGGAAAACTCACTGGGCCAGAGCATCCCTTTACCGCCCACAAGTCAGCCCGAATTACGCCAGTCAGAGCGAACCACAGCTGGAGTGCCTACCGCCCACTATGAGCAAGATCAGTTTATCTGGCAGAAAATTATCCAAGAAGTCTAGAATAGTAAATGACTAGTGAAGGAGCTCTCGCACGTGGAATGGCGAGCTAAAGGAAGATGGGGGTGTAGAAGGGAGGACCGGGCTGCTGAAGTACTGGGTCCGGAACTGCTGGGGCCGCACCTCCTGTTGCTGGAGGGAATGCAATTGCAGCCGGAGCAAGCCATTAACCTAGGTGAAGGAGGCGTGGCCAGGGGCAGTAAGCAAAAACGGGCTGCCTGGGAACAAAGAGTCTCTTCCCTCCAGAACGCTGAGCAGGTGCGGACGGCAGCCGTAGTGAGGAGTAAGTTAGGCCGCAGCATGCAGAGACGGGACGGCTGCATGAGAGACTTACTGATATTGGCAGGCGGGCAGGGTAATGCGCGACAGGCAGAGCATTGCAACACCGATATCCGGGTGTCGGCTGGTGCACAAAGGAGGGCACGCCGATAGGAGCTGTGCAGAGCAGCCATTCAGGTGACAGCGCCTGCTCAGAGAGTCACATGCCAAGTTGAACTTTGTGGAGAGCTGTATCCTTTTGCTCTGCAGGTATATGGACTAGGGGATCAGTGGGCAAAACCAGAGACCGCCTGCTGCCGCCAGAAGTAGGATCGTGTATAGGGCGGGAACGTCTGAAGATGCCACGTCGACCGCTGCCAGTGTTTCACTGCCCTCGGGACCTCCAGCAAGTGACGAGCTGTGAAGCCACGATATGTGAATTTGGTTAACAAAAGACTGGTCACAAGGAACCTTGTTGTGATTAGAGAACAGGCTCAAAGAAGAGAACCAAAAATCAATTAAAATTTAACATTCATTATTAAATATTTAAAATTTGATAAAGGATCAGAATTATTTGTACACTGAAAATACTCAGAGGGGGACGTGGTAGACCAAATCACATGAGCATATAAATATATTGCAAAGCTCCCAACACAAACAAATTAATATAAGGTAAGTAATGAATGATCAAAAAATATTATAATATCCATACTGTAATAATCTCACAGCAAAAATGACCTGAGGCAAATATAAAAAAAAATAATACAGTAACATAGTGCTATAAGCATACTGTATATGCTTAAAGATAAAAATGTCCAGGAAGGATGGGAAATCTTGAAAAATGAAATTCTCAAAGCACAATTGTTAACAATTCCGAAAAGAGGGAAGAATAGGAAGCATTTAAGGAAACCAGGATGGATGAACACAGAAGTTAAGCACATGCTAAAAAGGAAGAAAAAAATGTTTATAAAATGGAAAGAGGGAGGCATATCTAAAGAAGAATATAATGCTGTCTGCAGAACCTGCAGGGCACAAATCATATTACCTAAAGCTGACAATGAATTGAGGCTTGCAAGAGATGTCAAAAGCAATAATAAAGGATTTTGGGGATATGTCAAAAGTAAAAGAAAAGTCAAAGATGCTATAGGATTTTTACAGGATGAAAATGATGAAATGGTAAGACAGGATGTTGAGAAGGCCGAACTTTTAAATTCCTATTTTGCATCTGTTTTCTCTCAGAAAGGAAATGTAACATCAACTGTTCTTCACTGTCCTATTAAGGGAATAGAAGAATCCAGGATATCTATAAACAGAAAGATAGTGAGGAAACACTTAGCTAACCTAAATGAATTCAAGTCTCCAGGTACAGATGAATTACACGCCAGAGTACTGAAGGAGATAGCAGAAGAAATTTTTTAACCCCTCTCCATAATCTTTGAAAATTCTTGTAGAACAGGAGAAGTCCCAGAAGACTGGAGTAGAGCAAATGTTGTTCCTATCTTCAAAAAGGGGAAGAAGGTGGACCCAGGCAACTATAGGCCGGTGAGTCTGACTTCTATACCAGGAAAGATCTTTGAACAAATTATTAAACAACATGTATGTCAGTAGCTGGATAAGAATGAAGTGATTAAACAGAGTCAGCATGAGTTTGTAACTAATAAGTCATGTCAGACTAACTTAATTTCCTTCTATGATGGAATCACTGATTGGGTGGATCAAGGAAATGCTGTAGATATAGTATATCTTGACTTCAGCAAAGCTTTTGACAAAGTATCTTATACAATCCTTATTGAAAAAATGACTAAGTATGGAATGGACATGGCAACTGTTAGGTGGATTCATAACTGGCTTAGTGATCGGACCCAAAGAGTGGTCGTAAATGGCTGCTCATCCATTTGGAAGAATGTCTCAAGTGGGGTACCACAGGGCTCTGTCCTGGGCCCTGTATTGTTCAACATCTTTATCAATGATTTAGATGAAGGAACTGAGGGTAAACTGATTAAATTTGCTGATGACACAAAGCTATGAGGGATACCTAATACTAGAGAAGAGAGAGAGAGGATTCAAAAAGATATAAATAAACTGGAGAAGTGGGCAGCAACTAACAGAATGGTTTTTAACAGGGAAAAATGCAAAGTACTACATCTGGGCAATAAAAATGAAAAAAGCATATACAGAATGGGAGGAATAGGGCTAAGCAACAGCACATGTGAAAAAGACTTGGGTATACTAATAGATCACAGACTGAATATGAGTCAACAGTGCGATGCAGCAGCAAAAAAGGCAAATGCAATTCTAGGATGTATTAACAGAAGCATACAGTCTAGATCACGTGAAGTCAATATTTCCCTCTACTCCTCTTTGGTCAGACCTCATCTGGAATATTGTGTCCAGTTTTGGGCACCACATTTTAAAAAAGACATCAACAAACTGGAGCAAGTTCAGAAAAGAGCGACCAGAATGGTGACCGGTCTGCAAACCCTGTCTTATGAGGAAAGGTTGCAGGATTTGGGAATGTTTAGCTTGCAAAAGAGAAGACTGAGAGGAGACTTAATAGCTGTCTACAAATAACTAAAGGGCTGTCACATTGTAGAAGGATCAACTTTATTCTCATTTGCACAAGGAAAGACTAGAAGCAATGGGATGAAACTGAATGGGAGGAGACACAGATTAGATATTAGAAAAAACTTTTTGACAGTTAGAGTGATCAATGAGTGGAACAAGCTGCCACGAGAAGTGGTGAGTTCTCCTTCAATGGAAGTCTTCAAACAGAGGCTGGACAGACATCTGACTGGGATGATTTAGCGAATCCTGCTTTGAGCAGGGGGTTGGACCAGATGGCCCAGGAGGTCCCTTCCAACTCTACGATTCAATGATTCTATGATTCTAATAGTAATACCCAGATCCACATTCCTGCTCTACATGAAGACTACAGTCAAAGGTGCTATATAGTGAACATCAGTTACCTGGGCAGTGGAGCTGTGTGAAAAAGAGTAGAAGACAGGAGTGAAAGTGGTCCAGCCGTTCTCCCCTCGCCCCTAGTCTGCCTGAGTCGGAGGCAATGTCTGCTTACATTGCAGAGAATCTGGAAAGAGGGCTCATCTTAAAGTCTGCATTGCTCACTTAGTGCAAGCTTCTTCTTTGTAAGAAAGAAATAAGGAGTTTTTGATGGTCAGAGGAGTTTTATATCTGAAGGTAGCTCTTCCATACTACCCCTGAACATTAATATGCTATTGATGTAACCGATATAGTACTGGATTCCACTTATTGGTGTCCTTGTACTGCACTTTTATGTTGGTTCTTTTTCTGGTTTTTAATGATCCCTAAACATTTAACAAAGATTATATACATATTTTGTAAACACTCCTATTGTCCTCCTTTTTAAACATTAGGTTTCAGATATACCTGATAAAGTCCAATGACAAACTGAAATCCAGCATACAGCGGTTTAAAATCCAATAATCTTTATTGTGAATCCATTAAAATATAGACTATACAGACAAGTTTCTGACCCGTTTTGTGTCAATTCGACTCTTAGAGTACATCTGACACAAAACAAGCCAGAAAATCTCCACTTTACCTTGTATATTTGAATGGATTTACAATTATGATTACTGAATTTTATACCGCCATGTGGTAGACTCTATACCATGATTGGACTATACCTTCTTAATTCCTTCATTCCTGGTATTCTGCCTTCTTCCACGTATGATGCTGTGTGGATTCCAGCATACGGCTAAACCCTACATCCACTCCCAGTAAAAAGACTGTATGGATGCTTAAGTCTATGTTTATTGAGATGATGATGAACTTAGTAACAAAGAACAACAATGGTAGATGATAACGGATGATATAGTGGATGATAACATATGAACACAAGGATGGATGATATCGGTGAATACAATAGTGGATGAGATCAGGTAAAAACTACAAAGAAATAGACAGTACAGAAATACATTGTACAATATACCTCTCTCACAAGACACTGCATGATGGCTGCATGATGGCTAGCTTACACAGGTGCATAGTACAAATACATAACAGCATTAAACCATCACCAGAATCTGTTTGACAGAAGCAGTGATTTGCAGAGAGCAGGACACGTGTGTGTAACTCAGAGATCCGGGAGAAAATGGCTACAAGCTTCCTAGCCCAGGAAACCTGAAGGGGCGGTTCTAAAGAGAACAAGTATTAAAGGGAGAGGATCCTAAATCCATGTACAGGAAAAGTGAACAACTATGACATCTAATGGCCACAGCTGGAACAGCACTTATGAAATTACTTGCTGCACATAAATGGGCAGAACAGTCCCCGCTATTTGGTTCTTTTGGGGACAATAGCAGTACAAGTTCAGTAACTGGCCTGAGGAACAGTTTGTTCTCCCCAAGTTTGCACACTTTGACCTCTACTTTGCACACTTTTCCATCCTTGCTGGGAAGAGGATTGGTGACTAGGCAGAGTGGCCACTCATTTCAATGTGACTGGCTGTCTTTGACAAGTACAACATCGCCGGGTTGGATGTTTGGGTGGTCTTTTTGCCACTTTATCCTGGTTTGCAGAGTGGAGAGGTATTGCTTCTTCCATCTGTCCCAGAAGACATTGGACACGCTTTGTCGTCTGTAGAGGTCTTTATCGTTTAATTCTCCAAGTGGAGCAATCGGGACACAGGTTTTCTGCGTGAGTAGCATTGCAGGAGTAAGGACTGTCGGGTCTCTGGAATCACTGGAAAGTGCTGTCAGTGGCCTGGCGTTCATGATAGCTGATATATCAGCCAAGAACGTAGTTAAACTCTAAAGTGTGAGTCTGGTGTTCGCTTTGACTGATGCGTCACAGAAGATACAAAGTCTTTGTGTCTTGACTTCTGTGGATGGCACAGGAGCATATGATCGTTTCACAGGAAGGTTGGTCAAGGCTTCAAGAGACCTCCTCCACTCTGCCCACAGATCTGCTTTTTCTACTGGAAGTGGATCATCGAAATCAGACATGTTTTGGTTGAAGTCTCTTAGCGTTATTTTTCCTTGGATAGTTACTGGAGCTACGAATCACAGGCGGTCATATAGGCTATTCACGAAAGAGAGAACTCTTCTGCGCGTGAAGGGTTTCTCGTCTTTACTGCTCTGGAAGGTGAAGGCTTCTGTCTTCAGATACCAAAGCAATCCAAGGCTCTGCTGCAAGGGAAGGGAGTTGATGCTTAGGTCTAGGTCCTTTAGATTGCTGGAATAGTCTTGAGAGGGAATGGCTTCCATCAACTCTCAGCTGTTGGAGGAAATCTTGTGTAACCTTAGGTTAGACTGAGCGGGCATTTCTTGAGCCCTTTTTAGTCGACTGATTGCAGCCTCATTTGTCAGTATGGACTTCAAGCAGTCGTCTACGTAGAAGTCCTTTTCTACAAAGGATCTTATGTCTGACACATACTTTTCTTCGCCCTCTTTGGTGGAATTTCGGAGGCCGTAGATAGCGACTGCTGGGGAAGGGCTGTTTCCGAAGATGTGCACCCTTATCCAGTATTCTGTGATGTCTTTGTCCAGATTGTCACGGTACCAGAACAACCTCAAGTAGTTTCTGTGTTCCTCTTGACAAGAAAACAGTGGAACCTCTGTTGTATGTCAGCCATAAATGCCACTGTATCTCTGCGGAAAGAGAGTAGTACTTCCAGAAGTCTGTTGTTGATGTCTGGACCCGACAGTAGGACATCATTCAATGAAACATCTCCGCATTTGGCGCTTGAGTCGAAAACCACTCTTATTTGACCTGGCTTCTTAGGATTGTATACTCTGAAGATGGGCAGGTACTAACACTCCTCTGAGGGCCGAAGTGCAGGTGAAATCTCTGCGTGGTTGTTCTGGAATATCTTCCCCATGAAGGTAAAGTGTTCCTTCGACAGGTGACTTCTGAAGCTTGTGCCTGAGGAAGATGAATCGGCTATAGACCAGTTGCCTGCTGTTGGGTAGGCACCTTCTCTGAGGTCAAAATGGTAAAGGTGCAACCCAACTGCTCAATTCATCTTTGACTATTTGTCTATCCATGATGTCCAAGAACATCCTATCTTCTATGAATATTGCTACCTTGTGATTTTCCTTTGTCCTGTGGAAGACTGTGCATCCCATGTGGTCTTGTTTACCTTCACAGGCGTGGTCTTCGTTGGTAGGTACTGAGAAAGGACAAGGTAGGGGAGTGCTGTTTGATAATTCCTTTACCAACAGACTATTGTGACATGGCCAGAAGAGAGACAAATGTCCATTTTCTAGTGTGCTGGTAAGCGACAAATGTCCATTTTCAAGTGTGCTGGTAAGCATACTGTTGACTGAGGCTGGCTTGTGTGCTCCTCCTAGACAGACATCTCCTATAATGACCCATCCAAGGTCGAGCCTCTGTGCGTACGGAGTGTTTCGGGAGCCGTTTATACATTCTCTAGTCTTGAGGACTCGTAGTATATCTCTTCCCAGGAGCAGAGCAATTGGGGCCTCTGGATCCAACTCAGGTATCAGGTGGGCTTTACACTTTAGATGGTGGTGATGTGTCACCACCTCCGGCGAAGGTATCTCTGACCTATTGTCTGAAATCTGGTTGCACTCCAGGATGGTCGGTAGCGGTAGGCAGGTTTGGCCATCTATGGACTCCACCTTGTATCCGGTTGCGTTCCTCCCCGCCGTCTCAATGGTACCTGAACACATACTCAGGGTCTAGGGAGAACCAGGACCTACAATGCTGAAGTTTTCAAAGAAGATGGACCTTCCTAGGGACCTGCTACTTTGGTCATCCAGGATTGCATATATCTTGAGGGCTTTGCCCTTGCAGCCTGCAGGATAGACTCAGACAATGCAGATCTTTGAACAGGATCTTCCTCCTGTGAGTCCCTTACAGATCTCTGTACATTTAAAGCTGACCTCAGGGGTGTCTTTGTCAGTGTCCTTCTGCTTCCCATCATGTTCCTCAGCTTGCGACAACACTCGTGGAAGTGATCCAGGGTGCAAGGCTGTATTGCGATCCATGCTGCTGCATTCTGCACATTTCACGCTAGCTTCACAGTTCCTGGCGAGGTGAGAGGTTGTGGCACAACATTTGAAGTAGATGTTGTTCTCCTTGAGGAAACCTTTGCAATCCTCCAAAGACTTCTCCTGAAGACCCTGCATTTTAGCAGAGGATGTGGTTTCTTATGTAGAGGACACTGTTTACTGACATCCTGAGGCTTGTTCTCGTCTGCAGGGAGTTTATTCACATTGTGAAGAGGACCTGTGGAAACTATGTTAGTTTTATGTACTGCCACGTGTGTCCTTCTGGGTTTGACACCGGGGGCAGTGGAACATGACAGAGTGAAGTCAAAACTAGGGTCATTTCTGATCTTAGCTTGTTGGGTGACAAGCTCTACGAATACAGTGAAAGGAGGGAACTGTACATTATAATTTTGTTTAAACCGTGAACCATATGTAACCCACTTTTCTTGTAGGTTGTAAGGAAGTTTTTGTATTATCCTATTGACACCCCTAGCGGTGTCTAAAAATGCCAATCCATGCAAGTCTCCTTCCTCCTGGGCAACCTGCAACTCTATCAGTAAATCACTCAATTCTCTAAGCTTTTGATAACCTTTAGGTCCTATCTTAGGGAAATTTTCAGTTCTTTTGTACAAAGCCTTCTCTAAGACTTCTACTGTCCCATAGCATTCATCAAGTCTTTCCCACACATTACATAGACCTGTGTGGTGTGTGGATGCTTTATATTAAATTCTCTTAGTCTTTTGGCATGCTCAACCGACTCACTTCTGAGCCACTTTACCAGGAGATCTAACTCCTCACTACCAGAAAGGTCCAGACCATGGATGGCGTTCCGGAACGAGGCTTGCCATGACCTTTATTTCTCGGGTTTATCAGTGAACTTTACAAGTCCCTTTGTAATCAGTTCTCGGCGGGCAAAGAACTTTGCAAAGTCCATGGTGGCTCGGTCAGTGCTGGCACAAGCCGGGGTGTTATAGTCATGTTTAGTGTGTGGTGTATCACCATACCTGTAAGACGCTTCTGACTTCGGATAGTCTGTGTGGTATCTTCTCGGTGAAGAAGGTGTCTCTTTAAGGCGGGATGGGAGCTGTACCTTCTGCTCAGTGGAACGGTAGCTGTGGTCGACATCTCTGTGCTGGACGTCTCCTCGTCTATGGTAGTGAAGTTCGGAGTTGGATCGCTGGTAATCGGCATAGGCTGATCGATGTGATGAGTCAGGGCTGTCATCCATGCCGGGATGTTGACGGACGTACTCTGTGACACGCTGCACTAGATATGATCTGAGAATGCTGCTGCGCCTCTCATAATCAGGATCCTTCATAGCTTCCAAATACTCTGCTTTAGCTACTCCAGCTGCTGTCTCTGTCTGCCGCAAGTCTTTCTATAGATGGTCGCAGGTGTGCACTCTCCGCCTCTTGCTCTGCCTGCAAACATGCATCTTCGGCTTCAGGCTTTGTCTGCAGACATGCAGTTTCGGCTTGCAGGCGAGCAGTTTCCGCCTCTCTCTCTGCCCCTTGCTCTGCCTGTAGACTTACCTTCATTGCTTCGTGCTCTGCTTGTCTAAGCTTTAGATGCATCTCTTGTTCGGCGAAGGAGGATCTCGCGTTTGGCAACTTCGTCTTCGGCATGAGCGACAGCAGCGAGCTTTGCTATTGACAACCTACTAGAGCTTGTTTGTGATCTTGTTTTGTGTGAGGATGTGCTGTTTTGAGACATTGTACGTTTAGCTGCGTACTGCTGAGTATATTGGCGGGAAACTGAGTCTATGTATAAGTGGACTTCAGAGTGGCGGGAATGGTGTAGCACTTGTTGGCGGGCTGCACTCTCATTTTGCGGCTGTATGGGGCTGCTGTGATACACGTATGCGGAGCAGTGTGGGTGTTAGCGTTCCAGTACAGTCTATTTAATCACCGCGTGCGACCGGCGGCCCTTTACTGAGCCCTGGGCTCTTATTCCATGCGGCTGTATGGCGGTTGCTGTAATACCCATATGCTGTGCAGTCTGGGTGATAGCGGTCCCTTACAGCCTGTGTAATCACCGCCTGCGACCAGTGGTTCCGTTTTTACTGTTCTGACTTCTTCCACGTATGACGCTGTATGTATTCCAGCATACGGCTAAACCCTTCATGCACTCCCAGTAAAAACTGTATGGGTGCTTAAGTCTATGTTTATTGAGATGATGGTGAACTTAGTAACGGAGAACAACAATGGTAGATGATAATGGATGATATAGTGGATGATAACATATGAACACAAGGATGGATGATATCGGTGGATAATAAAGTGGATGAGATTGGGTAAAAACTACAAAGAAATAGACAGTACATCAGTACTGGCATATAACAGCAGCAGTTATACAGGGTGCTATTACATCAGTAAAAGCAATGACACAGGAGTATTACAGGGGTTGCACAATACAACACATAATGCCGTTAAGAGGATATCTAAGCAAACTTAGGCTGCAGCATTGCACTAACCTAAACAGAGATGCATCTATCTAACATGCAGTGCAAAGAGCATTACAACTGGCTAGAAAATACATTGTACAATATAATTCTCTCACAAGACACTGCACGATGGCTGCATGATGGCTAGCTTACACAGGTACATAGCACAAAGACATAACTGCATTAAACCCTCACCGGAATCCACTTGACGGAAGCAGTGATTTGCAGAAAGCAGTAAACGTGTGTGTAACTCAGAGATTTGGGAGAAAATGGCTTCAAGCTTCCTAGCCCAGGAAACCTGAAGGGGCAGTTCTAAACAGAACAACTATTAAAGGGAGAGGATCCTAAATCCATGAACAGGAAAAGAGAACAACTATGACATCTAATGGCCATAGCTGGAACAGCACTTATGAAATTACTTGCTGCACATAAATGAACAGAACACCTGGGATATTTTACATTTTTGTTTTTTCCTTCCCTCCTTCCAAGAGCCATAACTTTTTATTTTTCTGTCAATACCCAAAATGAGGGTATTTTCCCTTCTTCCAAGAGCCATAACTTTTTATTTTTCTGTCAATAGCCAAATGAAGGATTATTTTTTCTGGGATGAGTTGGACTTTTAAATTACACCATTCGTTTTACCATATAGTGCGCTGGAGAACAGGACAAAAAATTCCAAGTGCAGTAAAAGGTATAACTGCAATTCCACAATTGTTTTATGGATTTTTACTTACCATGTTCACTATATGGTAACAATGTCCTGTCAATATTATTCTCCAGGTCAGTATGAGTATGCAGAGACTAAACATGTACAGTGGGGAAAAAAAGTATTTAGTCAGCCACCAATTGTGCAAGTTCATCCACTTAAAAAGATGAGAGAGGCCTGTAATTGACATCATAGGTAGACCACAACTATGAGAGTCAAAATGAGAAAACAAATCCAGAAAATCACCTTGTCTGATTTGGCAAGGTTTATTTTGCAAATTATGGTGGAAAATAAGTATTTGATCATTAACAAAAGTTCATCTCAATATTTTGTTATAAATCCTTTGTTGGCAATGACAGAGGTCAAACGTTTCCTGTAAGTCTTCACAAGGTTGGCACACACTGTTGGTGGTATGTTGGCCCATTCCTCCATGCAGATTTCCTCTAGAGCAGTGATGTTTTGGGCCTGTCACTGGGCAACACAGAGTTTCAAATCTCTCCAAAGTTTTTCTATGGGGTTGAGATCTGGAGGACTATAAAGGATTATGGGGGTGCATTATACTATGTGGAGGCCTATGAGACATGCATTATACTGTCTGAAGGACTATAGTGGTAAAATATACTAAGGTTGCGCATTATACTATAGGGAGGACTATGGGCTGTGCAATATACTATATGGACAACTATGGGGAATGCATTATAGTTTTGCTATGGTGTACCATGACTTCTATTTACAACCCTTTTGAGCATAATGATTTTTTTTTCTATACATTAAAGAGCAATGGCAGAACAAGGGACATATACCAGGATGGGGGATCTATACCATAACGGGCTGCACGGTGGCTCAGTGGTTATCACTGCAGCCTTGCAGCGCTGGGGTCCTGGGTACAAATCCCACCAAGGACAACATCTGCAAGGAGTTTGTATGTTCTCCCCGTGTTTGTGTGGGATTCATCCCACATTCCAAAGACATACAGTTAGGTAATTTAGATTGTGAGCCCCATTGGGGACAGCAGTGATAATGTGTTCAAAAATGTGAAGCGCTGCGGAATATGTTAGCACTATATAAAAAAAATAAAGGAAAATAAAGATAATAGGGCCAAGAAGAGGAATATAAATATCAGGGTGGGGGGCATATATACACACTGATGAACAAAACGATAACAATGTTTTGAACTTTTGACTTTTAGGCTCCCTATCTCACCATGCACTACTGCTTCAAAAAAGAGACTATCATCACTTTATAGGCAATCATCTTTGCTATCCTATACATAAATTTGACATGCAACTATTTAGTATATGATTAGTTATGCAGATTCTTGTCGTGTAACTGCATTGTTCTTGTTTTGCTCCTAAAAATCTAAATTAGGCTAGTTTCACACTAGCGTTTATGAGCGCAGCGACGGCCTGTGCACGGCCGCCGCTAAGCCCCGCCCCCTGCCGCGCCCCCGCCGGTAGCTCCGCCCACCGGCGCATGACGCTGCATGCGCCCTGCGTCCCCTATCTTTATCACAGGGGGCGCAGGCCGTGCGCAGTATGCGTTTGGCGGCGCATGCGCCTTTTTGACGGTGCGCCGACATAACCAAACTGCAGCAGGTTGCGTTTGGCGCAGGTCGGCGCACCGTCAAAAGGACGCATGCGCCGCCAAACGCATACTGCGCACGGCCTGCGCCCCTTGTGATAAAGATAGTGGACGCAGGGCGCATGCAGCGTCATGCGCCGGTGGGCGGAGCTACCGGTGGGGCGCAGCAGGGGGCGGGGCTTAGCGGCGGCCGTGCGCAGGCCGTCATAAACGCTAGTGTGAAACTAGCCTTAGAATTGTTATTATTTTGTTAGTATTTTGTAGATCCACCTTTGACTTTCAACACGGCCTGAATCCTTCTGGGCATGCTTTCGATCAGATTCAAGCATGTCTCAGGAAGATCTCAGGTCTCTTCTACACGTTCCCAAAGTTGGTGCATACTGGTCGACTCACTTGAGTATATACAGATTTTTCTTCAACTCTACCCACAAGCGTTTGATTGGGTTGAGGTCTTGGGACTGTGAGGGCAAATCCAGCACTATCCAATGCCTTTGACTGTGAATCAACCCAATATTATCAGGATATCGCCAATGAACTTGACAGTTCCTCCAATTTCTTGATTAATTTGCCTCTTTTTCCCTTGTATCTTTCAGACCCATTTGCACCCATCAATGCCTAGTCTATTGACTTTTGTCTCATTGGTCCAAATCTCATGTTTCCAATCTTCTACTGTCCACTTTTCCGTACTGTTTTGCAAACTCGAGCCGACGCTACTTATGATAATATTGAAGTCGAGACTTCTTCACCTTTGGGGAGAACCCAAACAGTAAAGTTCAGCGTCCATACCAAACATCTACTGTTTAGGCATGGATACCGAACACGGACTTCACTAGGAAGTTTGTGTTAGTGTTTGGGTTCGGACCCCCAAACACTGGGTGTTTCTCGCACTGTCATGCACATGAGAGAGCGGCAAACACTTGCCTCTAGTTGGCAATAAAATCATTACCGTTTGCATATTACCCTCAAAACAATGACAAATTGAGAGAATCGGTTAATCTATGAAGCAATATCCACAAATTTTCTACAACTTCCATCAAAATAGTTGGCAGGATTTGCATTTGTTAGCCAAATTTGCCCACAA
Organism: Dendrobates tinctorius; assembly: GCF_039654945.1. Classification (NCBI taxonomy): domain Eukaryota; kingdom Metazoa; phylum Chordata; class Amphibia; order Anura; family Dendrobatidae; genus Dendrobates; species Dendrobates tinctorius. Next base: position 60,898,573 of record NW_027361697.1, read on the forward strand.
CAATTCAGTTTCAGAGACTTCTAGGAAATTCTGAGAAATTTGTCACAGTGTAAGGTCGGGAGTCTCAATTTCCTCTGGCAATTGCACCTGTCAACTTTTTGCTGTGAACTGCATCTCTCAGGCTATACTTATAGGAACATCTGAACTGAGGTGCAATTGAATTTGTCGGCAGATGCAGATAAAGCAAGGAAGAGTTCTAATAGATACGGTCAATCTGTTCCCATCACTACTCCAGGAAAAGTTTGACTTTCTTTCAAAAGCATACGGTTAAACACTCATTGCAAAAAATAAATTGGTTCCTAATTTCATCAGCTCATTCCAAATGATTTAGCAAATTAATTTGATCACTTTCCATCTGAAGTTATTTTCCATGTTAAAAATTCTAAATGAATTTTATATCTCCTTACTTTGTCCTCTGGTCCTCAAAATATTCTCTCCCGCTTCATCCTTTGATCCTGACTTGGAATATGGGATCAAACAATACGTGAACTATAAAAAAGTCCGTAGGTGTTGGCATAAGCAACAGAAATGGACTTATTGTTTATGTAAAGGATGACTTTACAGTAGCCTGACAGCAGATGGCGATAGTGTGAAGTTAAATGTTTGCTGTATTGTGGGGAGGGAAGCTCTCCTGTTATTGTTCGTTTTACTTTCACTTTGACTGTATTATGCCTGCAGCACGGCTGTGTGCTTCTGAACTCTTATCTCATGTTTACCCATAAGAAGTAAATGCTGTTTATTCAAGATAACTTGCTCAGTGAAGTTCTCCTGTGTACTGGTGGATTCTCAAAAGATTCACTCTGCTACAGGTTATGGGCCCAGACACCCAGAACAGGAAATAGTCCCAGACACCCAGGACAGAGACACCCAGAAGATAACTCCAAGCAATACATCCAGACACAGGAGAAGCAGATAAGATAAAACCCAGGGAACTGAGAAAACAAATCCAGATACAGAGGGACAAAGGAATTTATGACCCAGGAACTGGAGGGCCACACACTGGAGATAATTACAGAGAATCACCACACACAGGATATACAGGAACTCAAGAAGAAAGAAGAATATCTTCATAAAACAAGTAAGATTATATAAAAATGATGTGCAGCACTGAGCTGAAACTCACAGTAGCTAAGCTGAACAGTGAAAATTATCAGTTAATGAAATTCAAAGTAGAGATGTTGTTATCTAAAGAAGATTTATGGAAAGTAATCATTACAGATAGACCTGATGAAGATAATCAGACATGGGATAGAAAGAATAGAAAAGGTAGAGCCACCATTAGCTTATTAGTGGATGATGCTCAATTAATACACATAAGAAATGAAGAAACAGCGAAAGGAATGTGGCATGCAATGAAAAAGCTATATGAAAGATCTAGTTTAAATCACAAGTTCTTTCTATTGAGAAAGCTTTACAGTATGAGATTGAGTACAAATGACGATATGCAGAAGCACATATTCTCAATGATGGAAGTAATATCACAGCTAAGGCCTATTGGTGAAGACATTAAATAAAGTCATGTAGCAGCAATGTTATTGTGCAGTTTACCAGATTCGTATACAGCCTTGATAAATGCCCTAGAGACAAGACCAGAAAAGACATCACATTGGATTTTGTGAAAACCAGACTAATAGATGAATATCAGAGAAGAAAAGAACAGACAAATCATTCTTCTACTGAAAAGGACAGTGGAAACGCTCTTAAAGCTACAGAATTTAGAAAACCCTGTAATAAAGAGACAAGAGAATGTTTCAAATGTAAGAAAAAAGGTAATTTAAAGAAAGACTGTACTGTTATGAATGAGTCACCGAGGAGGAAAAAACAAAAAGCAAGCTAAGCCCAGAAAACCGGAGAGGTTGGTAACTAGCGGATTGCAGACCCCTGATCCTATCCACACAACTAGCAATAGCCGTGGAGCGTGCCTACGGTGGTCCTAGATGCCTCGTCATGGCCGGAGAACTAAATAAGCCTAAAGAAAGAAAGGGAAAATCTAAACTACCCCAGAGCAGACCCCAAAGCAATAGACAGCCCCCAACATGTATTGTCGGTGAAACAAGATGAAAACACAAACACAGATAGAAAGATAGGCTGAGCAAACGATGGGGCCCTCACTAACTAGAAAGAACAGGAAAGAAAAGCTGCTGTCTGCAATCACGCAAAAAACCCTGCCAAAATGTCCAACACGTCTGATAGAAAAAAGCCCTGAAGTCGCTAGACTTCAATTCCCTATATCAGCACTCAGGTATATTCTGAAGACAGAGCAAAAGAGATCAACTGATCAGAGACAAAATGGGGATTCAGCCCGGTCCCAGCCAGGGCTGGCTTAACACACAACAAACTGAATAGACCAACAAAATCAAGTGTGAACATTAGCAAAAACACTTAGCTTTGAGAAGACAGGACCCAAACTGGAAACCAGAAGCCACAGTCAGGAAAAATCACCAGCAAGAAACTAGGGAGTCGGCTGCCTTAAATCCAATCAGAAACTCCTGATGTCCAATCACAGTCCTCTTCCTCAGGTGGCCGGTCTCTGCCACTTAGATCAGCTTCATTACCTTCCTTCACCAACAGAGGGAGTCCAGATAGAGAACTCACTACTCCTCTGTCAGCACAGCCAGCTCCATAAACCTCACCAGAAACCAGAGGCAAACCCGAAAATGAGCTCACAACAGTACCCCCCCCTTGAGGAGGGGTCACCGAACCCTCATCCACGCCACCGGGCCGATCAGGATGGGCCCGATGAAAAGCACGAACCAATCTATCAGCATGAATATCAGAGGCAGAGACCCAAGAATTGTCCTCCTGGCCATAACCTTTCCACTTGACCAAATACTGGAGTCTCCGTCTAGCCAGACGAGAATCCAGTATTTTCTTTACCTCATATTCCACATTACCTTCAACCAATACAGGGTCAGGAGGTGCCGCCATAGGAACTACTGGCTCAACACATCTCTTCAACAGCGACTTATGAAACACGTTATGGATCTTAAACGTAACAGGAAGAGCCAATCGAAAAGAAACCAGATTAAGAATCTCCAAAATCTTGTAAGGTGGCTTGAACTTTGGAGAAGTCACCTTCATAGAGATATTCTTTGATGACAACCAAACCATATCACCCACTTTAAACCGGGGACCAATGGTCCTATGCCGGTTAGAAAACCGCTGGGCCTTTTCCTGGGAGAGAGACAACTTATCCACTACTTGGTCCCAAATCTGCTGCATTCTCTCTACCACAGTGTCAACACCTGGGCAGGTTGAAGATTCCACTTGCCCTGAAGAAAATCGAGGATGAAACCCAAAGTTACAGAAAAAGGGCGGCATCAAGGTGGCAGAACTAGCTCTATTATTTAAAGCGAATTTGGCCAAGGGCAAAAATGAAACCCAATCATCCTGATCAGCAGATATAAAACATCTCAAATAGGACTCCAAAGTCTGGTTTGTTCTCTCCGTCTGCCCATTGGTCTGAGGGTGAAACGAAGAGGAGAAGGACAACTGAATTCCCAGCTTGGAACAAAAGGCTTTCCAGAATCTGGAAACAAACTGAACTCCTCTGTCCGATACAATGTTCTCAGGAATCCCATGCAACCGAACCACCTGTTGTAAAAACAAGGGTACCAACTCTGAGGAAGATGGCAACTTTGAGAGTGGTACAAGATGGACCATCTTAGAGAATCTCTCACAAATCACCCAGATAACAGTAATTCTCTGAGAGACAGGAAGATCAGAAATAAAATCCATTGAAATATGGGTCCATGGCCTCTTAGGCACCGGCAAGGGCATCAACAACCCACCAGAGCAAGAACAGGGTTTAGACCGGGAACAAGTCCCACAGGACTGCACAAAATTCCTACATCACGAGATAAGGCAGGCCACCAAAAAGACCGACTCACCAAATCTCTGGTACCAAAAATACCTGCATGACAAGCCAATGTGGAGCAATGAACTTCAGACATCACTCTCTTCCTCCACTGGTCAGGAACATACAATTTTCCCATAGGACAACGCTCAGGTTTGTCCTCCTGGAATTCTTCCAGAGCACGTCTCAAATCAGGCGAGATGGCAGAAAGAACTACCCCCTCACCTAGGATGGTAGTAGGCTTGGTCACAATAGTGTGTGCAATTCTAGCAGGAAACAAGGTGATAACGAATGTCAAGGCAGATGAACAATTATATCATCTTGATACACCAAAGGAACAGATGAAGGTAAAGATAGGGTGCGCAGATCGCAAGCGTCCATGTGCGCTAGTAGGCAGCGATGACCGGAAGGGGTGGGCAGGGAGCCGGCAGGGGGCGGAGCTTAGCGGCGGCCGTGCGCAGGCCGTTGCTGCGATATAAAGCGCAAATGTGAAACCGGCCTTACTCAGTAACACCTTTTTGGCCGAGTAACATTATGAATTGGTACCAAATATATGCTCTAAAAGTTAGAAGACTTTGATGTGTTATTCCACATTACATAGCCATGGTACATGTGTATATGTATTGTTCGCCTAACTTCTTACTTACACACTGTTCTGGTGATCTATATGTAATGTGTGCATCCTTTAGCATGTATTAATGTATATATTTTCGACATTTGTTTAATTGTAGGTTCCTCACAACTGGCCTTTCTTATGCCGCACTCCTTCTGGAGTTTTTGATTGGGCGATCAACAATATCTGGCATCGTTCGTGCTACATGTTCTGAAATCTGGTCCAGACTTAATCATCTGGTCATTTCAGAGCCCAAGATGGGAGACGGGTTGAGTATTGCCAGGGGATTTGAGTTGCACTGACAATTCCACAATTGTATTGGAGCCCTGGATGGGAAGCACATCCGTGTGTGTAAGCCGCCGAACTCAGGGTCCCAATTCTATAATTATAAACAATATTTTTCTGTAGTTTTGTTGGCTCTGGTTGACAGTAACTACAGGTTTATAATTGTAGACATTGGGGCTTATGGAAGAACTGGAGTCTCGAGTCTTCAATTCTTCCATTATGGGTCGGCGGCTGCGCAATAACCAGTTGGACCTGCCACCACCACGTACGTCAGCTGCCAGGCTCAAGTCAAGAATCGGTGCCTTATGTCCTAGTGGGGGATGAAGCATTCCAATTGACCAGGCATGTCATGAGGTCTTACCCGCGGAGAAACCTTGACCACCGGCGCAGGATTTTTAATTTGCGCCTTTCACGTGCCTGAAGACTGGTGGAGTGCGCCTTCGGCATTCTTTGTGCCAAATGGCATGTCCTCTAGTCTGCCTTTCAGCTGAGTGAAGCCAACATCACTGAGGTCATCAAAGCTTGTGTGGTCCTCCATAACTTCACTAGACTGCATGATTGCTCCTCATCTGATGTGACTGAAGGTGTGGGGGACAATGGGGATAGGCCTAGGCAACATGTGCTCCCTTTACGGCGTCCTCTCTCAGGACTCAAAGTACGTGATGTGTTCACCCAGTATTTTGTTTCACCTCATGGTGCTTCTACCTGGCAAGATCAGGCTGTATCTATGTTGTGATGGTCTTATGTGTGTGTATATAAATCTTTTTTTTTGTGTTCTATGATTTGTGTGTTCGGTTTATATAGGCTAAAGTTGACTTACTTATTCGAATGCCTAAAATAATTCAAGAAGAGGGCCAAAGTTGCATTTTCAAATTTTTTATAAATGCAAAAAATAACTTAGAATACTGTTTACCATATTTTGGTCATATAGCAGATATTGCCCTGGTCATTTAGCCTTTTCTGTATAGAACATTATATTATTTGGACACCCAAATAGGTAACAAGAAATACTAATTTTCTATCACAAAAACATAAACAACTTTTTGTTTTTATAACTGCTGATAACTTTGTGAAGGTGATGGCGGGAGGCCTTCATATCTTTGTTGGGGGTTGGGGTACCCAGCTTGACCATCACCCTATTGGGGTGGTTGTTCTTGGCCCTGTGGGAATATGTGGCCATGGTCATGTAGCTGCGCACCAAAGAGACCATAAGGATACTGGCAATTAAAATCCTGTGGCTGATTGTAGCTTCGTCCATCATACCCCCCAATATGATCATGTTGTCCAAACCCAGGTTTGGGCCAGACTCCAACACCAGGTCTGTAAAAGTGGCCATATTGGGCAGGTTGGTTATAGGCTGCCATTTGGCCCTGTTGTTGCCAAGGTTGGTCTGGGGGGGGAATGGGTGGAGGTGTAGGCACACGTGCAGGCGGAACCTCAGATCCTAATTGAGCATGCACATCTGGTTGTCGGGCAAGGCGGAGACCATTACGGGTTGAGAGCTGCCACCTCTCAAGATACTCAAACAACCCATATGGGTCATTGGGGTGTGTGCATGCATCAAATAGGATCTGAATGGATCCTCGCACACGTAGCCTCACCTCATGAGGTAGGGGACGGAGGTACCAGGCCAGGCTTCGGGAATATGCCTCTTCACCCTCATCCTGGGCAGCCCTGGACAGGTAATTGAGGACCCCTGTGTCTACATGCCTCCGGGTATCAGAGGCAGTGTTGTCTCTTCTCTGTCTCCCATGGCGGCCTATGGCTGCATGCTGGGGGGACCCCTCAAGATGGCCAGTAGGGCTGCTGCTGTTGCCGGGGTCTTTTATGTTGCTAGCTGCTGGTGGCTCTTCTGGTTCTGGACCAGGTCCAGAACCTGATGCTGGTCCTGGTGCTGGTGGAGCTTGGGGGTTTCAAAAGCTCGGTTCAGAACATGGGCCAGCCACCTCTTCACATCCCCCGTCCGGGTCTATAATGGGCTCTTGTATCCGACCCTGTCTCCCTCTGTGAGGTTGAACGGAGTTCTGTTAGGAAATGTAAAAAAAAAAAATGTAGCTCTGACCCTAAAAATGTGTCATGTGGTGTGATGTCTGTACTTACGGTCTGAGACCATAATTGGTGCCAAAAATGACAAGCGGTCAAAATATATGTATTTCCGCTTTGTCGGTGCTGCTGCCCCACTCCTGGCCCTCTGCTGTCTTTCCCGCCGGTACTTGTCACGGATGCTGCGCCAGCGTCTCATCACGTCCTCAACTGCAATGTGCAGTGAAAATGGACTTTAACCTTTGTGAAATGTGCCAAGCAATATTCCTAACATTTCACAAAGTCAAGTGGCCTAGTAGGGGCGTTAGCAAACAGGGATACCTACATACACAGTATAGGATTGTAGGGGCTACTTTTCAAAAAGCTCACTTCTGGCCTTAAGCTGATTGGTAAAAAAAGGTAATTACTTATGAATTTGTTGTTGCTCCTCACGTGGCCGTTGGGCAAAGTCTGGAAACGTGCACACAGATGCGCCTCCATGCCTCCTCTTTTCGGGCCCGGTCTGAATAATTGGCATCCCGTTGGTCCCAAAGTTCGGGCCTATCCTGGACCAACACAATTAAGAGCTCCACATTAATGTGGCTAGACATGATGCTGTACTCCGTGGAGGCGTACTTCCTGGATGTCTGGAGAGCTTTTTGAGCTAATTTGCACGTCTAAGCTTCCTGATGATGGATTGGCCCATTTCATGTCACCAGGAGAAGTCTGGCGTATATCTCGCAAGTCACATGTGTGGTCCCTGTGTAATGCATTTTTTTTGCGCACCTGGATCGCCCTCACCCAGGGCAGCGGGGTACACGGAGCCGGGCCTGGTGGATTTCCATGGGAGATGTCACGGCAGCTGTGACCCGGTCCGTGGCTCTGGGCGTCCATTGTAAAAGGGGGTTAAGTGATGTTGTAAAGTTTATGAGTGAATGATTCGCGACGCCACCTTTGGTGTTCGGCAATGAAGATGTTAAGCCGACGCTGCAAACAGATCCTCTGGGACAGATGGTGTGGTGCAGCAGTGATGGTGTAGCCCTCCACAGGTAGGGCTGTAGTCCCAGGGCAGAGCAGATGAGGAGGAGAGGTGTTAAGGGAGAGAGTGTAGTGTCCGGCACCAAGATGTAGCAGTGCTGAGTGGGTTGGCGCAGTAATAAGCGGAGGACACCAGGGCATGTAGTTCCAAAGCTTTACTCATAGTCTGTTGAGCATACAGGTGCCCGCCTCGGTACCATGTCCTCCAGGTCAGGGGCTCAGCCAAATTCCAGGCAAGATGAAGTACTCCCTTCCAACACTCCGCCAACATATGTGCCTTTTCTGAATGTCTCCCTTTTGCGCCTATAGTGAAGTACTCATAGTACTGAGTTACACTGGAGTTCCTCTTGTCAGATGTTCCTATGAACTCTACTTGTACGGCAGACAGCTGTAGCCTGCTTCGGGGACTCCTTGCTACCAAGCCCCGGCTCACTATCGTTGCTGTTGTGCCCCCAAGTCTTGTGTGGGAATAAAGTGGTGACAACTTCTATTCCTCCGGTGTCTGCTGCAGGACCATTAGTATCCATACAACCTCGGGGACCGGACCCCGGCCGTGCGCTGTGAACTTGGGAGGGGTTCTGCTCTAACCCTAATCCTTAGTCCTCCTCTCCTTACATTCCATACTAATCCTTCCTTCTTATGGAGAGAGTCAAGCTTTCCATCAATGTCTCTTTCCTGTGCCAGCGGACCCAGGTCACTGAGGTCGCCTGCAGCACTTCCTTCATCCATCCCACTCAGGGGATCTTCAGTCTTCCTCTCACTATGTCAGACTGACTAAATCCTAAACTCTTCCCGCCCTTTTGGTGCTAAATAACTCCACCCGCCTCCCAGCACGCTTCGTGTTCCAAGCAGGGAGCCACCAAAGGGTGCTTTGCTACACTACTATGTTGTGTTGGATGCAGGTGTTGGAGCATGGTCAGGTGTCTCCACCTTACCTGAATGGTGGGGTACCACACCTCAGAAGGAGGTGCAGTACCTCTGTGGCGACTGAACCCTCAGGGGCGCCACATACCCCCCGTTAAACACAGCACGTCCGCGGGCTGCAAGTGAAACAAAGTTAGACAAAACAAAGGAACATACAAAAAATTTTTAAATGCTGATAAACAATTCTTATCTAAACTTCCCAATGTGGGAGGCACTCACTCTTGAACGTTGCAAAACAACTTAATTAACTATCTATACTTAATATATATTAAAAGCTATATTAACTAGTTTAAAGTGCTATGGTGCCAGTTCAAGTATCATCATTAACACATTTTCTATTACTGCTAGACTTCTAAACCCTAGGTGACAACCGCTGATGCCTGGTTCGTCACCTGCATTTTCAATCCTCATTAAAATTTTCATCTTTATTCAAATCCTTCATCTCTTTATTAAAACATTCCTTCAGTCTTCCTCTCACTATGTCAGACTGACTAAATCCTAAACTCTTCCCGCTCTTTTGGTGCCAACTAACTCCACCCACCACCCAGCACGCTTCGTGTTCCAAGCAGGGAGCCACCAAAGGGTGCTTTGCTACACTACTATGTTGTGTGGGATGCAGGTGTTGGAGCGTGGTCAGGTGTCTCCACCTTACCTGAATGGTGGGGTACCACACCTCAGAAGGAGGTGCAATACCTCTGTGGTGACTGAACCCTCATGGGCGCCACACACCCATAGACTTGCATTGGCGTATTACAGTCGTAGTACGCTGACAATCACAACATGCTGCGATTGGCTAGGCCCGTAAAAAATATGCAACAAAAATACGGCTGATGGGAGCTGACCCATAGAGAATCATTGGTCCGTGTGCAATGCGTGTTTTTAACGCCTCTCACTCATCCGTATTCCTCTCTAGTGTGACGCCGGCCTTAGACACAAGCTACAAAGACAGTGCACACGTCACACTAGTATTATGCAAGTTCCACACAAATAGACTACACAAGCACAGTGCAGACATCACAAAAGCACAACATATATATTACACAAGGTTTATAAACATATTGCACAAGTCACACCAGCATGTCACACACGTCACATAAAAAACACATCATGCACACAACATTATGCACGTCATACAAGCACAGTGCACATCACACAAGAAAAGAGTACACATCACCCTAACATTAGGCACGTCACAGAAACACAGCATGTACTTAAAACAAGCACACATCACAGTAACACAGTACGCAAATTACACACATACAGAGTACATGACACCCAAGCAGAGAACACAGATCACACCAGCACAACATACTTGCACACACGACAAAATCATTATGTATGTGTTATATAAGTAAAGCACACAGCTTACACAACCCCAGCACATGTCACACCATTACATGCTACGCAAGCAGAGAACACATGTGAGACGCACTTCTCACATGTTCAGATCACAAAACAATAGAGATACAGCACACAAGTACAGCACACATGTCACACGTCCCACTATTATGTACCTGTCACACAAGTATTGTGCACACTTCAAACAAAGCACAAGACAGATATCACAGAAACATTATGCATATGACCAACCATCACACATGGCACACATCACACAACTATTAAGCATGTCACAAAAGCCCAATATACACGTCAAACAAGATATTATGCGTTTTTCATACAGCATTATGCACACGTCACACGACCACTATACACGCCACTAAAGGCAACCACGTTCAACAACTCCATTACACATATCACACAAATTAATGAGAAATTTTGTGAGTGTGGCGCCCCTGAGGCTTCAGTCGCCACAGAGGTACTGCACCTTCTCCTAAGGTGTAGTGCCCCACCATCCAGGTAGGGTGGGAACTCCTGACCACACTCCACACCTGCATTCCACACACAGGATAGTTCAGTGGGGCCACCTAACAGCTTCATGCTGGGGGTTAGCAGAGCACCCCTCGTGGAACCCTGCTTCGTAACACGAGATGTGCTGGGAGGCAGGTGGAGTAAGATGATACAAAAGAGTGGGAAGAGTGAAAGTTAGTAGTTAGTTGGTTAGAGGAGAGAGAAGAGAGAAGATGGGTGTCTGAAGGACGTGCTGCAGCAGGTCCCAGTGATCTGGGCTGCTGGCACGAGAAAGACCAGAGAAAGAGACTAATAAGATTGATAACCTAACCTTCCATAAGAGAGATAGAACAGATCGGAACGAAGGAGAACAGAAGGACGGTGGGAAGCAGGTTGAGAAAGAGAGAGAACCCTTCCAGTCCAGAGAGTGCAAAGGTCGGGGCCCGGTCCCCGAGGTTGATTGGATCTCTATGTCCGGCAACAAACACCGGAGGTGTAGTGAGCCGCTAACGCCTTGCTCCCATCATAGACTTGGGACACAACAGCAACTGAATAGAGAGCCAGGACGCAGAGTGGAGTCCCCAAAGCAGGCTACAGCTGTCTGTCATACAAGTAAAGACTAGGAACACCTAGAGAGAGGCATTCCAGGGTAACTTAGTACTGGAGTGCTTCGCACCTAAAGGCGCATTGGAGGAGTCGTTCAGTGAAAGTACATGTTGGCGGAGTGTGGAAGGGAGAATCCTATCCTGCCTGGAGGTTGGCTGGAGCCCTGACCTGGAGAACACGATGCGGAGGCAGGCAGTTGAGTGAACTGCAAGCAATGAGTAAAGCTTTGGAACCGCATACTCTGGTGTCCTCCAGTTATTCCCGCACCACTACACCTGGGCACCAGCCTCCATACCATGCTGCGCCTCTCCTCATCCATTGCACCTACACTGCCCAGGGAGCTATACCATCTCTGCTGCACCACACCATCAGTCCCAGCGGATCTGTATGCAGCGTTGGCGTACCATCTTACTTGCCAAACACCACGGGTGGCGTCACGAACTATTCATGTAAACTTTAGCACCATTAACATCACCGCCATTGATATTGGGTGCCCAGGACCACGCGGGTCACCGCTGCTGTAACACATTCCCGCCTTAACACCGGCCCGGTACCGAGTACCCCGCTGCCCTTGGTGTGCGAGGGCGACCCATGAGCACAGCAAACAACACACATGCACAGTGCACACATCACAAAAGCACAGAGCAAATGTCACATGTAGTGCATCGTGGGTGGTCCAGTGTGATAGACAGGCAGTGACCACAGTAAAGTTCCCCAAAAAAAGTCTCTTTAATATTCAATAATTTTGCATTAACATGGAGAGGATATAAATAGGGATGAGCGAAGGTGCTCGATGATACTCGGTTATCACTCGAGTTTCATGCTGCTCGGATGTGCTCATTACTCGGTGAGCATTGGGTGATGCTCGATGTAAAACTTGAATCCACACCCTGCATCTTTTGCACCTGTTATACAGCCAGTAAGCATGCAGGAATTGCCTGTGAATCACTGTAATGCCTTAGCCATATGGGTTGTGGCATTACTGTGATTGGCTGGTGATGTGACATGATCAGGGATTATAAAAGGACAGGCGCCGTCTGGTTCGTCACACTGACGACATTGCACAGCTCTTTGACACTTCGCATTGGAGAAAGAGAGTGCTTGTCTAGGTCTGTATGCACAGTATAATGAATCAGAAGTCTGTAGTGTTGATACTGGTGCTGAAGCTGAGCCATCACACTTAAGGCCCCTTTACATTTAGCGATGCACCAGCGATCCGACCAGCGATCCGACCCGGTCAGGATCGCTGGTGCATCGCTAAATGATCGCTAGTGAGCTGTCACACAGGCAGACCTCACAGCGATGCAGCAGCGATGCAGCGCATGATACTCACCTTTCACACACAGCGATCCTGACGTCCTCCCGCCCACTTCCACACGTTGCTCGTCGTCAAAAGGGCACAGCGCACACAAAATCCTACTAGCGCACGGCCAGCGCACGGTCTGCGCACCCTATGCTAAAGATAGGGTGCGCAGATCGCATGCAGCGATGTGCGATAGTAGGAGATGACCGGAGGGGGCGTGGCAGGGGCGGGGCTTTGCAGCGCCGTGTGCTGCGAGCAAATACGCTAGTGTGAAACTAGCCTTAGCTACATTACTCAGCCATACACTATTGCGCAGTGTATAGTACATTTCTGTGATCTCTAAAACTGAAAAAAACATTTACAGATTTTGCAGCCTTCCATTTATCAGCCATAAATTGTTACGTGGTCTGTGAACATTTCTGCGATCTCTAAAACCGAAAAAAAAACTTTAAAAAATGTTGTAGGATTCCATTTCTCAGCCGTAGAATGTTACATGGTCTGTAAACATTTCTGTGATCTCTAAAATGGAAAAAAATAAGCTTTTAAAAACTTTGTAGGCTTTCATTCCTCAGCCATAGAATGTTACGTGGACGGTAATCATTTCTGTGAACTTTAAAACAGAAAAAAGCATTAAAACATTTTATGGATTGAATTTGATTGTTATCCATACATTTTTGCATTCTTTCTGTTACATTACAGTAGAGTAAACTCCCAAAAACTGCTTTGACTTCTACAGGTGACCAATTTATTCTTTTACTAAATATAAACTTGGTTTCAAGAGACCTAGCAATTACAAAATGCGTAAGACGTGTGTAAGGGACAGGGAAGTGGAAGTGCTAATGATGATGCACGAAGATGCCGAGAAAGTGGTGTGACTACGCCTGTTGTTGGAGCACAAGAAACATAACCATCCATGACATATAGGTTCCTGTCCCACTTTGTAGGGTGGCACGGTACACGAGTTCTGAAGCCATTCAAGTCGAACAGGTGGTCCATTGGATAGCAGATAATGCTTCCAGCAGGCTTGGCAGCACCATACAGTCTTACACATGGTCCAGTCTCACTAGCTAAAGTCTGGATCACTCAATCCTCACCCTGATCCTCCTTCCTCCCACTATGTTGAGTTCCAGGAGCTCTTTACAACATAATTTCTTGACTGTGGCATCCCAACCTGCATGCTCCATGCAGACATGTTGTTTAGTGATGCACAAAACTCAGAGCAGCCATGATAACCAGAACATGATGGTGGGGAATGGCAAATTTAGGATAAGGAGGAAGATGATAATGAGACACAGTTGCCACTAAGGCTTGTTGTTGTGAAGTCACAAAGTCAGGAGTACCAAGGTGTGGTGGTGGAACACAATGCGATGGATGACTAAATCACAGACCCAACATGCGAAGCTGGCAAGCAGAGCGAGGCCAGCAGCGCTGAGGGGGGAGATCAGCAGCACTGAAACAGACAGGAAGTGGCAGTGGGGTGACCAGAGGGAGAAGGTGGACTACTGTTCCACAGAGCACCAACACTCGTGCATTTCTCCATCAAGGAGTTAGGTGTTCCCCAGTTGGGACTTTTTTAAAGAGAATTCTGAGACTAACAAAATGGCCATTTGCAACCTGTGCCATGCCAAGTTCAGCAGAGACATGACCACTAAGAACCTAACCACCACCAACATGATCAGGCACATGTCATTTAAGCACCCGACTCAGTGGGCCCAATGTCTGTGTCCACCATTGGAGCCATCGGGTGACACCAGTGCCTCTTTCCCTGTGCTAGGTACTTCTCAATCCCCTGTCCAAAATACTGGTACAGAAAGTGTGCGTTTTCGTCACATTTCTTCAGCACAAATTTGTCACAAAACTTGATGCTAGTAAAGTGAATGAGAAACCTAAAGTGTCATGCACTTGTTAAGTATTTTTGAATTGCAGATTTGGGGCAGAAAATAATCTGCATCATGTCAATTCTCTGTGCATTTATGCCCTGAGTTTTTCACCATTGACTTTACTCAAATCAATTAAAAACGCTTCAAAAACTAAACAAAAACTTTTGTGTTTGCATCTGCATTTTTCCTGCCAAGAGATTGCAGAAATGGTGCAGAAACTTTGTGCAACATGTGCACATACCCTCATCAGTATTATATTTCTCACCCATAGACTATTCTGTCGTCTGGAGTACATTTCGTTGTTATATAACCCTCAAAAACCTTGTGAAAAATTTATCGGCATTATATTGCTCATCCATAGAGTTTAACATATTCTTGGGTAGATTACTTTTCTATATAAACCTCAAAAAACGTGTTAAAAATTTTTAGGCTGTGTGCACACTTTGCAGACTTAGTGCAATTTGTTGTGTTTTTTCAGCTCGGATTTCTGACAAAACCTGATGTCAGCAAAGTGAATGAGAAACCTAAAGTGTCATGCACAGGTTAAGTATTTTTTACTTGCAGATTTGGTGCAGAAAATAATGTGTAGCATGTCAGTTCTCTGTGCATTTTGTTCCTGCATTTTTCACCATTGACTTCACTCAAATCAACCAAAAGCGCCGCGCAATAAAAGCACCAAAATCGCGGTAAAAATGCACTAAAACTGCACATTTTTGCAGCTGCATTTTCCTGCGGAGATGTAGAAATGGTGCATTATATTGCTCACCCATGGATTATTCTGTGGTATGGAGCACATTTCCTTGGTATATAACCCTCACAAAAGTACATAGCGTTTATGAGTCTAGGAGACCAATACATGACAATTAGAACACAATGTGTTTGAGGCCCTCCTTTATGTCTATTACAGGGTGTATTTGAGTCCCTTATTTATGGCAGTTCATGCTTCCATCATAAATTAAAAAGAAATTTCCTATTTTTAATAAAAAGAAATCAGCTGACGTTTACCGCACTTAAATTATAATTTTTAAAATTAATTTTTAGATTTTGCCCTATGTACAAGTCATTATACAGGAAAAATGTTTCTTAACATTTTTTTTCCCTGTAAAGCGCAATTTCTCATCGATTTGGAATGTTTTAGTGTCACTCATTAAAGTGGAGTAAAAGTGTGACGCCATTGTTCTCAGCAGTGTTATGGGAATTAAAGATGCTTCCAGGAGTCTTCCCTATCCTTCCATTCAGCACTTTTCCCATCCATTTGAATATTTTCACTGCCCCCCGAACCTCTTTGTAGAGTCTGCCGGAAAAAAAGCTTGGATTTCCCATTTACTCCCATTATACTCGTTATTCGAAATGAGCATGCAAGTATTAGGTATTGCTCGTTCGAGCAATGAGCACCTGAGCATTTTAGTGCTCGCTCATCCCTAGATATAAAGTTTACTGCACCTAATCCTCTCTAAAAGCTCGTAAATAGTGGCATAACTAGTTTTATTGGCCCCAGTGCAAAATTTGAAACTGGGCCCCCCCACCTTGGGAAACCTGCACATGTCCCACCAACCTACACACAAACATATTAGCATGTTGCTCAGTTGCGTGGGTTCCAGTAGCATTGATAGAGTCTGTGTTAGCAGCCCATAAAATAAATGCTATGTGTGATTGTAGCCTAAGTACGCTCTATTGATAACATAATTTATTTTTGGTCATGTAGCTCAACCCTGTATCTTATTTATCTTTGCACTGTATTATAAGATATGCATATTTGGACAGATTTTACATTTAATCCTTGGCCTAGATTTCTTTAAATATCCTGAATATAGCGAAAATTTGAAACACAAATTTCAATTTGAAAAGTGTAGAACTATTCATTTATTCAATGATTAGAGATTTTATTCACATAAAATTGGTAAAATCCTTTTAGTCTTTTAGTTAGGTTTGAAGTCCGTTATGAACTCATGACATAAACACATTTTTAGTTATTATGCAAAAATTGCTGAAATTAATATCCATTTGTGCGATTCTAAAAATGTATATGAAGAATTAAAAAAAGTCTATAAACAGTTTATTAACCGTAAAAACAGCAGCTATATCTGGTGAAGTGAGAGAATATTATACTAGATTGTCTAATTGGAGGAAGAAAGAGTTACTATGATCTCATGTGGCTCAGCAGTCTGGCTCTTCTGTCATCATTGTCTTTAACGCCCTTCTCACATTGCAGAACATGGCGCAACTACTTGAGAGTGGTAATATAACAACTGTACACTGACCTTTTATACTAGCGGATACAGAGTACTTGAAAGAGGTAACAAAAGCTCAAGTGTATTAGTGTTTGACTGTAGTAGTCATGTGGCAGCAACAGTAGTCTATGTTTGTCTCCGTGATCTTCCTGGTCTTGACATTGCTTTTGACCGACCTCCTGATACTTTAGCTTTTCCTCTGACTATGGTTTTGTCTCTTGATTCTATCTCTAGAGATTTCCTTATGGTTTGAACCCGGCAAGGTGGGCTACTCTTGTCCCAGCCTCACTCTTACAGGCAGCAGTTACTCTGTGGTCGCAACCACTGGTGGATACAGACAGAAAAAGACCCCTGTACAAAAATAATATATGGGCCCTTTACAGTCCTAAAGGTCATAATAAGGCACTATTCCACGTGCTTTGAAGGTAGAAGTGGACCTCCTCACCTCTTTGGCCCCTGCAGGTCGCACGGGTTGCACCAATGATATGTCCCACCTGGGCGCAACCCAGAAGGTCCCATTGTAAGTTCATCTCCTTGTATAGGGTTTAAAAGTTTAAGACCTGGTTTCCTCTGAGACAATCCTTCATCTTTTCAGATAAGGTATTTCATAAATCTCTGTTCAAAATAAAACGATCACCTGCTCACCCTTTTAGTGATTCTTCCCCTCCTCCAATCATAATCAGCGGTCACTTTGAATATGAAGTGCTAGAAATTCTTAAATTCTTGATTCTCCATATGGTGAGAGGACCCTTACAATATCTAGTTCATTGGAGAGGTTATAGTTCAGAAGAGAGATACTGGTTCAGGCCAACAACCTGATCAGCAGACTTAATCAGTTGTTTCTGGATAAGTCTTAACCTAAGGGGCTAGAGTATTGAGGAGAATGCCATTATAGTCTTACCTGGACCTGCTCCAGCGATGTCGCTCTCTGTTGACAGAGAAAGCCATCACATTGACTTTACAAACAGTTCTGGTGATGGGTGCAACATTGCCAACATAATTGGGTACTGCAAATTCTGTCCAATAGGGTACAGTTACACTAAGCGATGCACCAGCGATCCCAACAACGATACGACCAGGTAAGGATCACTGGTGCGTCGCTACATGATCGCTAGTAAGCTGTCAAACAGGCAGGTCTACGCAACGATGCGGCGATCCGTATAACGACCTCGGTGGTCATTGGGACCTTGTCACACAGCAGCTATTCTGACAACTCACGCCTGCATCCATGAGTTCTGCGACGCCAGCGAGGTCGCTCATCAGTGTCAAAACACAGCGATGCATGCTGGCAAGCGGGACACCAACGATCAAAAATTGGCCCAGGACATTCGAGTACGATCTGCGATATCCAGCAGGGGGGCCAGTCGCCGCTATGTGTCACATGTAGCGAGATCGCTGGTGAGATTGCTGTTGCGCAACAAAATCGATGACTTTCTAGCGATCTTGCTAACGATCGCATTATGTGAGACGGGGCCTTAAGAATGCTGCTGTGAATGTGAGTGTGTTGATCTCCAGTTAGTTTGTAGTCAAGCTTATCAGAAGGTATAATTATCAGACAATGCTACATTGGATTTAAACTCTTAGGCCTCTTTCACACATCCGGTTTGTGCCGTCAGGCACAATCCGGCACGTGTGTAAAAAAACGGATCCGTTTTTTTTTACCGCCGGATGCGTTTTTTTGTCATTGAGAAGCACATGCGCCGGATCGCGCCGCATGTGCTTCCGTTTGTTCCGGTTTTTACCGGATCCGGCTGAATTCCTCTGTCCGGCGGCCGGACAGGACGGGTGCTGCAGCGTTTTTTTGTCCGGCGAAAAAAGACGGACATGGCCGGATGCGGCCCTCCCGACTCTGCGGGACAATGTTACGCTATGGCACATTCCGGCCGCCGGATCAGGCTTCTACCTGATTCGGCCACCGCATGCACGGTTTTACCCTGTGCGCATGCCCGGATATCTCTCTCTCTCTTTCATACCCCGTTCTCTCTCTCTCTCTTTCATACCCCGTTCTCTCTCTCTCTCTTTCATACCCCGTTCTCTCTCTCTCTCTTTCATACCCCGTTCTCTCTTTTTCATACCCTGTTCACTTGCTCGTGGATCCTTTTCTTCCCCGGCGACTCCGCAACATAGCTGTGTCAGGCGCCGTAAGATGCGCCGCATATACTTCCGGTCCCTCCATTCACGGCTGGATCCGGCACTCCATCTTTTTGCCGCACGGAGCCGGAATGCCACCGACGGACGTGTGAAAGTAGCCTTAGCAAACTGCTAGTTATTGCTTGGTATACTGATTGATCTGTGGTGCTATACTGCTGTTTTGATCCTGATCTGGCTTATGACCCTAACTATATCTGTCTCAATTGTACATCCTAATCTTGATCTTACTATTGACTGCATGATTATCTGCGATTCCTCTGACAACAGTTTTGTCTCCATATTCCGTACTTGATTCTATTCTTCCATTCATGATCTAACTAGTTTGACTACACTTGAATCTGGCTCACTTCTCAGCCCAGCAGTTATGCCAGGCACACTACCCAGGAGCCCCATTGTAAGTTCAGATCCTTCTATTTTATTTTGGTTAAACAGAGAGATCCAGGATTCTGCTATATAGAATGGCTAGTGTTAAGTCTTTTAGAGGTTGCCTTCGTTGGCTGACAACCTCAAACTAACTTTACACAATAACTGGCTCTAATAATGGATCACATTGTAGGGTTGCAAGCCGGGCTGGGGGGTGGTCCCTCTTTATACCACACAGTGACATACAGAGACAAGATGGAGGCAGATTTCAGGTGCAACAGGTCCAAGATTATTTTCCACCGTCCGACTGACGGCCCTCACGATACACCGCAATTCTCTTCACGGCCCTCCGTGACCATGCCCCATTACACACTCACACACCGTACTTTTCTACCAGGGACATAATTACACGTACCGTCCCTTTTTCACTTAGCGACGATCCTGTCAGCGCAGTCACTGTGGCCGTCTTAGGCCCGTTCACCATCAGCACTTTTACTGCTCAGTAATCGTCTTCAATACAGTATGTTTCTCTCCGGGGCCTCGTCTGTACTGCGGTACTCCCTGTCAGGACCACCCCCATGACTTTCTCTCTCCTCAGTCCCCTGGTTTGGCTCTCCTCACAGCACACAAACTGTCACAGACTCCTTGTCTCTTGAGCACCTCCCGGGGACTGGAACTTTCTGGAACCCTCCTGTCAAATTTATAACTTTCCCGGTTCCCTGTAAATCCGCCCCCCATGACCAACGGTTTCTAAAGCCCTAAGCTGCTGTTAAGTCCTGAACTTACTCCTCCCTGCTATCTTGTGGTCAACCCCAGGTACTGCACATCACCTACACTTTCCTAGCTGTTTCCCCACTGTCATAACTGCTATCTGCCTAAAATGTGCAAACCCTCCTTCCTACTTACTGACAAGTCAGTCCGTCAGGTCACCTTCCCTACACTCCTCCTTCCTTTGTCTATTGTCGTCCTCGACAATCGTCGTCCCTGCCTTAGTCGTTTTTGAAACCTCTCCTACTTTCTGTTGTCGGACCGGTGGTTGGGCCATAGCCACCATCTGCGGGGGCCGAACCAAACCGGGAGCACCATGCTCTGAGCAGCCTACCGCTACTCGCCAGCACACACGCCACATGACAACTCCTTTCAAGTTGGGCTAGGTACACCCGGATTCTCTCTACGGCGTGTACCTTCCCCTACTCTCCCCTTCTGTCACCTTCCACTATCCGGCACGCCATGACCGAGGCCTTACGCCTACCAGATCACTGTCAGCGTCCGCTTCCTTCTTCGGGAATGTCCGTGGAGTTAGGGACCTGACTTGGGACTTTTGTCCGTCTCACATCTTCCATCTCTTTACCTTTCCTTCAATAACAAGTCATGGTCAGCTTCCCGGTCACACAGACCCTCTTATCTCATAGACCCCTTTGATCTCACATTCCTTCTGGTCACACATTTCCATTGGTCCTACAGACCCCTCATATTCGGACGTGTTGCAATCTTCTTATGCATATTATACATTAAACCAAACTTTATAATATGACACAAGTACCCTTTTTTTTTCCATTTGCTACTTCTTGTTTTTTGTTTTTTTTAACCAACAAAAAAAATGTAACAGGCTTTCTCCCCCTTCCTTTAACATTGGCACTCCCCTTTTTTTTTATATGCACCCCCGCCATGTCAGGCAAACCAAGTTCAACAATTTTAACAAAACAAAAAAAATATATATATTTTTTTAACGCAAACTGTCCCAATGACCTGTATAACATTACAACGAATTCCTGACAGTCCACGCCATCTCCTGGTGGCCGTTAACAAGGGACCCCACAGCCGTGGAGCTCCCGGGATCCAGGGAGTGTCCTTAAAGTCCTTACTATGGGGGCTCATGTTCTTCAGGTTCAGCGAGCACGGCTACTGCATAGTAGCCGCGAGGACAATATTCCTTGTAATAGGATACCAAGTCCCCCTCTTGCAAGGCTCAGCCATGGCGAATAGAGGCCACATTTATATAGACTTTCTGCCCGGTAGCAAGATCTCGAATAAACCCGTATCCCTTTGATATATTCGTGCATACAAGCTGTCCCAGAGATCGTGTAGCCGCCATGCCAGCCTCCCCCTTTGCATGAGGCAGGTTCCGTACTTCCTGCTCCCTGGCTTGCTTCTTCTTTACCACTTCTGCGACCCAAAGGGAGAGTCCGGTGTGAGCCCGGGAGTTCAGTGGGCAGGACTTAGCCGGGGACGAAAACAGGGCAGAGGCGGCTGATGATGTCTGCGGCCCAGCAGCCGCTGGGGCCGGGTGGCGGATAGGGGCAGACAGGTTTTCCTGATGTTGGGCCACAGGGCCTGACAAATAGGCTGCAGCCAGTTCCAAGGCCGGCATAACCACAGCCGCAGGGTGAACTGCATCCGGAGCTTCAGCCGGAGCCAGCATAACCGGAGTAATCACTGGTTTCGAGGATGTCACCACTTGCAGGGGGGACGCAACAGCGTCTTCTGAAAACAGGCTCCGCACCGGCGACACCGGGTGTGGCGTCACCGGGCGGGGTGGCTCGGGGCTGGGAGCGGAGGCCCCGCTCAGCTCCACATAAACAGCGGGGTCTTTCGTGGCCAGATCTTCGGGGTCACAGGAGGCCGCGTGCCATGGCTGAGTGGTGGGGGCCGCTTGCGGAGCCGCTGGCAGAGCCGGGGGAACTCTCTCCTTCCCCGGCATCGCGGTCTCCGTCACATCTCTCCGCGGCTGCTCCCTCAGTCTCCGCTCTTCACTCCACCTTCCGGTGGGGCTGGCCTCCAGGCTCAGAGGTTCCGTGGAGAGGCTCTCTACTGGTATCTTGGGCGGCCGCTCCCATAGGATCCGCCATGGCTCCGCTCCTCCACCCGAGACCGGACTGGCTGTTCGTGACTCCGAGGTATAGGTCTTCTGGCAAAGCTCGACCTCACGCCGCCATCACCACTTCAGGCGGCCGATGCCTCTACAACCGCAGCGTCGCATCCCGTCCAGTGGGCAGCAATCGAATGGCGCCAGACAGCCGCAGCCAACCTTTTCCTTTGTGCCACTCCCTCTGCTGGGTGGGTCGACGGCAGGCCTTTCCACCCACTTGTCAGGGTCCAATATGTGGGAGCGTCGGCCTTCTGGTACATATCGCAGTCCCCAGGGGTACGTAGGAGGGGGCCCCAGTCCATTGGGGACAACAGCAAACACCTGGATCTCTCCTCTGCGCTGAAGCAGCACCGCCATCTTGCTGCGGACCTGGTACCGCCCCGGATCCTCTGCTGGCACCGCAGATACTCCACAGTGCTCCCAATTTGTAATCCACAGGTTGGTAATTTGTAATCAAGAGGTGTTTATAATCCACACAGTGCAGTCCAAGTCTATTCCCATTCCTCAGAGGCAGGCCTGCCGCAGAATATATTGTATTAGCAGTGTTGATCCTGCCGACTACGCCAAGTGTAGGGTTGCAGGCCGAGCTGGGGGGTGGTCCCTCTGTATACCGCGCAGTGACGTACAGACACAAGATGGAGGCAGATTTCAGGTGCAACAGGTCCAAGATTATTTTCCGCCGTCCGACTGACGGCCCTCACGATACACCGCAATTCTCTTCACGGCCCTCCGTGACCAGGCCCTGTTACACACTCACACACCGTACGTTTCCACCAGGGACGTAATTACACTTACCATCCCTTTTTCACTTAGCGACGATCCTGTCAGCGCAGTCACTGTGGCCGTCTTAGGCCCGTTCGCCATCAGCACTTTTACAGGTCAGTAATCGTCTTCAATACGGTACGTTTCTCTCCGGGGCCTCATCTGTACTGCAGTACTCCCTGTTAGAACCATCCCCCTGACTTTCTCTCTCCTCAGTCCCCTGGTTTGGCTCTCCTCACAGCACATAAACTGTCACAGACTCCTTGTCTCTTGAGCACCATCCGGAGACTGGAACTTTCTGGAACCCTCCTGTGAAATTTAGAACTTTCCCCGTTCCCTGTAACTCCGCCCCCATGACCAACGGTTTCTAAAGCCCTAAGCTGCTGTTAAGTCCTGAACTTACACACCTCCCTGCCATCTTGTGGTCAACCCTAGGTACTGCACGTCATCTACACTTTCCTAGCTGTTTCCCCACTGTCATAACTGCTATCTGCCTAAAATGTGCAAACCCTCCTTCCTACTTACTGACAAGTCCGTCCGTCAGGTCACCTTCCCTACACTATTTCAAAGAGTGGTTGTTCAAATGCAAGGTCGGTTAGTACAGGACCATGCAGAACAGATTCAACATCAGCCGCTCAAGCTGCTTCAGCTACTTTTCTGGTCATTTCTGAACCTCAGGTGCACCTACCTGAATGATTTCTAGGTGATCATAAATACTTTATTATCTTTAAAAAAAAAGCTATCACCGGTACATCAGACTCCGTCCATAATCATCTGGTTTTGAAAACCAGAGAGTGAAACTTATTATTTCACTCTGTCAAGGTAAACTCCAAGGTTGGGCACACTTTTTACCCATAAATGCTCCTAAACTCTACACTGTGGACTTTTTTGATGTCCTAGGGAAATTGTGCACTGGAGCCCCGAATAGCAGAACAAATTTTGGTCTATCTGGAAATTCCTCAAACATTGTATTACCTGGTTTACCTGAAATAATTTAAGGTTTTGCTTTTGTCTTTTTCTATGTGTGAATCTGAAAAACTACCTCTACATAAGGTATATAATTGTTCTACTGATCTGGTATCAAACTTCGAAGTGTAAAATATTTAATATTTAAGAGCAAAAATGTCAGGCCATGAAAGATTATGCAGAAAGTCACTAGACTTTTCGCATCACCTATTGGGGCAGGTTTCCTTTTTGATGGTAAACGTAAAGAGGTTGTCCACTACTTGAACAACCCCTTCTTAATCTAATTTTGGAGGGCGTTCTGTATGAAATTGGGCATCTCACTCTCCTTCTCGTCGGCATATCACCCGGAGAGCAATGGTCAGACAGAACGCACCAATCAATCCCTGGAACAAATTCTCAGGTGTCTGACCTCCGCCAGACAGGAGGATTGGTGTGATGCGTTACCGTTGGCTGAATTCGCTTTTAACAACCGGGTGAGTCAGTCCACCAACATGTCCCCATTCCTGATTAACTATGGCTTTAATCCGCATTTTGGGGAGTTTTCTCGGGTGGATTCCGGTTGTCCAGGAGCAGAGGGGTCCGTTCAACGGTTAAAAAACCTCTGGGCTGAAGTCCGGCATAATATCTCTCAGCCCAGGGGAGATACAAATATTTTGCGGACAAAAAGAGAGCCTCGGGAGACATGTTTCAGGTGGGAGAGAAGGTTTGGCTCTCCACGCGTAACATCAACTTAAAGGTACCATCAGTTAAGTTGGGACCAAAGTTCATTGGTCCGTACGAGATTATGGAGATAGTCAACCCTGTGGCATATAGGTTACGTCTCCCCGCCTCCTTAAAAATATCTAATGTGTTCCTTAAGTCTCTGTTGAAACCAGCAGGATCTGTCAAAGAGAACTCTGACACTGTTGTTCCTCCAGTGCTGGTGGAGGGTCAATTGGAGTATGAGGTCGGACATATTGTGGACTCTCGGCGGGTGCGCCGCTCTTTGCAGTACCTGGTCCACTGGAAGGGATATGGACTAGAAGAGCGCTCATGGGTCCCTGCTCGCTCGGTACATGCAGATCGCCTGGTTCAGGCGTTCCATGCCAAGTTCCCGGGGAGGCCTGGGGGTCCAGAGGCCCCCCGTTGAGAGGGGGGTACTGTCATGATCCCAGTGCAGGTTTTTGAGCTGCACACCGGGGGTTAATGTCTGGAGCTCTGTGCAGGTTTTGACCTGCACACTTGGGGTTAATGATTGTGGCCTCTTTCTAGCTCCGGGAGAGCTTCATAAACCCCTGGGTAGCTTCAATCCCTGCCAGTTATACTTTTGCCTTTGGCCTAGTGTGCTGACCCCCGTGTGCCTGTTTGTTGCTATAGCTTGTTTATATGGTTCTGACCCAGCTTTGTTTCCCATTGTGAGTTTGCCTGTTGATTTTGTACTGCGTTATTATCTGTGTATGACTCATTGCCTGTGACCTGACTACTCTCTGTCCGCCCCCTTTGGTACCTTGCAGCTATCTCTGTGTGTGACTCATTGGCTACATCCTGACTATTCTCACTGTCTATGCCCCTGGGTAACTTTGTCTCGCAGTTACTCTGCTAGGAATTGTCTTGCAGCTCCTAGCTCTGTGGAGTTTAGGCCACGTCTATAGCAGTCACGTGCTTCAGGTCCTGCAGCTCTGAAGTACGCATCTATTCAGTTGCTGCCCGCTCCACAGGTAGCTTTGAGCACGCTTTCGCTTTACTCAGGACACGCACACTGGCTCAGTGAGCAAGTTCAGTGCGGTGTCTTTGGCAGATTGTCAAGTGTTCTATCATCAGTACTTCTAGAGGAGCAGAGGTCACAATGGTCTGTGTGGGAGCTCTGTGTTCCAGAGGTTTTGCTAATTCGCAGCTTCTACATTGCCGACAGGCCTCTTCCACCACAGCATATAAACTAGCTTTTGCAGCCACTGAAAGGTCTTCTTCTGACCAAAGTGAGCTCCTCTTTCGTGTGCTTCCGTGGCCACCTAAGGCAGCAGCGTCTTGGGGATCAACACCTGCCAGGTGACACCCAGTTCCTGTTGTAGTTGGATCTTCCAGTACAACAGCCCATTCTTTAGTTGAAGCCTTTCCCACTGTCGAAGGATCTGCAGAGTCCCTGGGGACTGGGCGTCTCTCTCTCTCTGACTGAGAAGTTGTTTTAGCATTACCCACTGTCTCATTTGAGCGAGTTCCCCATCTTTCTGCCTGTACCTGTTCCTGCGTAGCTGCCATCGTCCTGGCAGAATCCCGGAGCTTATGGACCTCCTCAACCTCCAGTTCTTCATCTCGGTTGGTCCCAGGTTTCTCATGTGTCACTCTGGATGAGGCGACTGCATAAGTATTCTCAGCTTTCCTCTTTTAAGCGATTTTATATTGATACTTTCTCATCCGAGCCACCCAATGCTGCTCCAGTGTACCTAGTTTCACGTTATCCAGATGGGCCAAAGGGTTATTGTCGGTACGTACCAGGACTTCAGAGCCAGACAAGTATTCTGCAAACTTCTCCATCATTTGACTGCCCCCCGAGGAAGATAGAGCTCTTTGTACGCTGGTTGGGCATCAGTATGGGTAAGAGATCTTATATAATTATGTATTATACATTGCTGGTTAATTAATGATTCATATTAGATCCTGTGATTAGTTTTATTACTTGTTAATGTGTCTATATACTTCTGGCATGTATTTTGTTTACATTTGATCATTACCTTCTACCTTTCCTCTTTTTTGGACACGACTCCCCTGTTTACATTGAGGTAGCACACTTTATGCACTATGCACTTTAGATGGTTAATACATTAGTGTGCTCTTTTGTGTCAACACGGAGGATTTTCTGTATATTATTATTATTATCATACATTTTTATAGCGCCATTTATTCCATGGCGCTTTACATGTGAAAAGGGGCAAATATGGACAAGTACATTAAACATGAGCAATACAAGACACACATAAATACAGGAGGAGAGAGGTCCCTGCCCGCAAGGGCTCCCAGTCTACAAGGGATGGATGAGGATACACTAGAAGAGGGTAGAGCTGGTCGTGCGGCGGTTCAGTAGACTGAGGGTCAATGCAGGTTATAGGCTTGTTGGAAGAGGTGGGTCTTCAGATTCTTTTTGAAGGTTTCCATGGCAGGTGAGAGTCTGATGTGTTGAGGTAGACAATTCCTGAGTATGGGGGAAGCACAAGAGAAGTCTTGTATGCGGTTGTGGGAAGAAGAGATAAGAGGAGAGTAGAGAAGGAGATCTTGGGAGGATCCAATGTGGCGTGAGGGTAAGTAGCGGGAGACCATGTCACAAATGTAGGGAGGAGATTGGTTGTGGATGGCTTTGTATGTCATAGTTAGGGTTTTGAACTGGAGCCTCTGGATGATAGGAAGCCAATGAAGGGCTTGGCAAAGGGGAGAGGCTGGGGAATAATGAGGAGACAGGTGGATTAGTCAGGCAGCAGAATGTAGGATGGATTGGAGTGGTGCCAGAGTGCTAGAGGGGAGGCCAAAGAGTAGGAGGTTGCAGTAGTCGAGGCGGGAGATGATAAGTGCATGCACTAGTGTTTTTGTGGTGTCATGGTCAAGGAATGCGCAGATCCAGGAAATGTTTTTGAGTTTGAGATGACAGGAGGAGGCTAGGGTTTGGATATGTGGCTTGAAAGAGAGGGCAGTGTCGAGGATCACCCCGAGGCACCGAGAATGCGGGACTGGGGAAAGTGAGCAGCCATTGACATTGATGGATATGTCTGGTGGAGGGGTGGAGTGAGATGGGGGAAAGAATATGAATTCTGTTTTGTCCATGTTCAGTTTTAGAAATCGAGCAGAGAAGAAAGCTCAAATAGTGGACAGACATTGTGCGATTTTGGTCACTATGGAGGTGAGGTCAGGTCCAGATAGGTAGATCTGCTTGTTGTCGGCATAGAGATGATACTGGAGACCGTGGGATTCTATGAGCTGTCCCAGGCCGAAGGTATAGATGGAGAAGAGTAGGGGTCCTAGAACTGAGCCTTGAGGAACACAGACAGAGAGGGGGCGGGGTGAGGAGGTTGTGTGGAAGAGGGACACACTGAATGTTCGGTCTGTTAGATATGATGAGATCCAGGATAGGGCCAAGCCTGTGATGCCCAGAGACGAGAGAATCTGGAGCAGGAGGGAATGGTCCACAGTGTCGAAGGCAGAAGACAAGTCCAGGAGAAGGAGGACAGATTAGTGTCGCTTTCTCTTGGCGGTTAGTAGGTCGTTGGTGACTTTAGTTAGGGCAGTTTCAGTTGAGTGATGCAGTCGGAAGCCTGATTGTAAGCGGTCAAAGAGGGAGCAGGAGGAGAGGTGGGAGGACAGTTCAAGATGGACATGCTGTTCCAGTAGTTTTGAGGTATAAGGGAGAATAGATATTGGGTGATAGCTAGACACAGAGGATGGGTCGAGGGGGGTCTTTTTGAGGATGGGTGTGATCGAGGCATATTTGAAGGATGAGGGGAACACACCATTTGTAAGAGAGTGGTTGAAGAGGTGTGTTAGAGTAGGGATGAAGACTATGGCAAGGTTAGGGATGAGGTGTGACGGGAGCGGGTCAAGCGTGCAAGTGGTGAGGTGTGATCTTGAAAGGAGGGTGGAGAGCTGATCTTCCCTCATGGTGGAGAAGTTGGTTTTGGAGGAACAGGGCTGAGCAGCTAATAGGGGCATTGGGGGCTGTGGGCCAAAGCTTTCTTTGATCATATCAATCTTCTGCTTAAAGAAGGAGGCAAAGCCTTCGGTAATGAGATGAGAGGGAGGAGGTGCTAGGGGATGAAATAGAGAATTGAAAGTGTTGAAAAGCTGTTTAGGGTTGTGAGACAGGGAGGATATGAGAGATGAGAAGTAAGTTTGCTTTGCGGCAGTGAGTGTGGACTTGAAGCTGGTGAGGGACTGCTTGTATGCGGTTAAGTGCTCGGCAGAGTGGGATTTCTTCCATCTCTGCTGAGCAACCCTGGAAGCCCATCTCAGTTCTTTGGTGAAGCTGGTCAGTCAGAGCTGCCTGTTGATTGTACGAGTTTTGCTATGTGTGAGGGGGCGGCCGAATCAAGTGCTGCTGTTATTGTGGTGTTATAAAAGGTGGCAGCAGCATCTGTGTCTTGAAGTGAAGTTATGTCTGTAAGAGGGAGGAGGAACTCAGAGAGCACTTGTAAATTGAGGTGTTTGGGATTTCTGCGAGGGTAAGCGAGTTTGTGGAGTGGGGGTTGCATACTAGGAGAGGAGAAGGAAGAGAATGTCAGTAGGTTGAGGTCAGACAGGGGAGGGGTGAGTTAGTGAGATTAGTAAGGGAGCAGAGGCAGCTGAAGATAAGATCCAGCGTGTGACCATCTTTGTGAGTGCCGTGGAGGACCATTGAGTGAGGCAAAAGGAGGCAATGAGCGATAAACGTTTGGAGGCAGCTGGGGTGGAAGCATCAATGGGGATGTTGAAGTTACCCATGATGATAGTGGGGATGTCAGCAGAAAGGAACTGAAGCAGCCAGGTGGTGAAGTGATCAAGAAAGGTGGAGATGGCTAGTTCTGGGGGGCAGTAGATGACAGCCAGCTGGAGGTTGGAAGGGGAGTAGATGCGGACGGAGTGCACCTCAAACAAGGGAAGAGTAGCGGAGGGTGGTAGAGGAATTGGGGTAAAGGAACAGGTATTTGAGAGGAGCAAGCCAACTCCTCCACCACGTTTGTTGCTGGGGCGAAGGGTGTGAGAAAGATGGAATCCGCCATAAGAGAGAGCAGCTGGGGAGGCTGAGTCAGAGGGGGTGAGCCAGGTTTCAGTGATACCAAGAAAGGAGAGTTTGTTGGTGATGAAGAGGTCATGGATGAACAACAATTTATTGCAGACTGAGCGTGTGATCCATAGTGCTCCAGGTAGGGGGACCGGAGGAGTGGGGGCTGGATGAACAGGTATGAGGTTATCATCATTGCAAAAACGTGTGGAAGATCATGGCAGGGTGTTAGAAATGAGTGTGGGAATACGTTGAGGAGGGCCAGGATTTGGGGAGATGTCGCCAGCAATGAGGAGTATTAGACTGAGCATTAGAAGGTGGGAGCAAGATAGGACATGATGCGGCCGTGTGTGTCTGGAGAAAAAGGATTATACTGTATGTGCAGGAACAGTTCTGAGGAGAAGGTGAGGTGGCTGGAGAGGTTGGAGGGGGAAATGAATAGTTCCTTACTAGGTAGGGGGATTCGAAGAGATGTGAAAAAAAGAAGTATGGGGGTGAAAGTGAGAAGAAACCGAAACATTGTGGTGCTTATCTAATCCGTTACCTTACTATCAAATTCCAGTCCAATTCTAGTCTAATTTAGAGTAGCGTAATTAGAAATCTGTAATTGAAAATGCGGAATTTGAAATAGGCAGACTGTGTCAGGGCAGAAGCATGGCCCTGAGTATATCTGCGACTAAGAGGGATCAGCTGTGAGAGGGCATGTGGGCGTGATTGCCCTGACCACATGTTCAGAGTTAACCAAAGGTGATAAAAAGTGGGGGAGGGACTGCCCACTCAGAGGTAAACATGGAGGACAGAAGAGGAATTAAATACATTATGGATACAAAAGGTAGGACAAGCAATGCGTACCAGGGATAGTAAAAGAAATTCACAGAACACAGTTGGGAGCTGGGAAAAGCTGGGGACATTCAATGCATACCAGGGATAGCAAAAGAAATTCACAGAACACAGTCGGGAGCTGGGAAAAGCTGGGGACATTCAATGCATACCAGGGATAGTAAAAGAAATTCACAGAACACAGTCGGGAGCTGGGAAAAGCTGGGGACATTCGATGCATACCAGGGATAGTAAAAGAAATTCACAGAACACAGTCGGGAGCTGGGAAAAGCTGGGGACATTCAATGAGTACCAGGGATAGTAAAAGAAATTCACAGAACACAGTCAGGAGCTGGAAAAAGCTGGGGTCATTCAATGCGTACCAGGGACAGTAAAAGAAATTCACAGAACACAGTCGGGAGCTGGGAAAAGCTGGGGACATTCAATGCATACCTGTGGGAAGAGGAAAAACAGCTTGATTAGATGGTACAGATGGTGATGATGATAATATTGCAGGGGTGATGAGTGGCCAAATGCATTCTAGAATTCTAGTCTAATTCAGAGTAGCGTAATTAGAAATCTGTAATTTG
Organism: Dendrobates tinctorius; assembly: GCF_039654945.1. Lineage (NCBI taxonomy): Eukaryota > Metazoa > Chordata > Amphibia > Anura > Dendrobatidae > Dendrobates > Dendrobates tinctorius. The sequence goes on from NW_027361697.1 coordinate 60,929,418, forward strand.
AAATATGGAATTTGAAATAGGCAGACTGCGTCTGGGCAGACGCATGGCCCTGAGGGGATATATATGAGGATGTTTTATGTATGCCCTCCATCGTTTCCATAGTCTTACTTGCTGTCCGCCTGTTCGTCTCCACATGGATTTTATATCCAGTATGGATGTTATTTTATAATATTGGTGGTTTTGTATACTTGTATTAATAAAGATGAATGTCATTTTATCTTTTTGTTTCTGATTTTTTTATATACCAACAATGTGGCTAGGAGATCAAGTAAACTATGAATGTTATGTATTTCCTATGTCTTTCTGAGAGGATTCTAGTTAGTTAATATGAGGTTTCATATGTCATTTTTGTTCTGGTAAGTTTCTATAAACTTCTCCATCATGGCCCCCACTAATGCCAACAGCTCCGGTTTGAATGAACTGTAATTGTCTGGATTCCGTTCAGTCATGGAGGGACTAACTCGTGTAGGCGATTACTCACTCTTTTCCTTCTTGGATCTGGGAAAACACAGCTCCGAGTCCATGCAGGCTTCCATCAGTGCGGAGAATAAATGGTTAAGAGAAGTCGGCATAAGCTAACACTGGTTCTTCAGTAAAAGCCACCTTCAGAGCTTGGAACGCTTTCTCCTGGCGAACTCCCAATGGAATAGTCCTGTTTTTTGCGCCAGACGGCACCCCTTTCAACAGTTCTAACAGCTGGTTCACAATGCGAGTAAAGTTCTTTATAAATCACCAATAATACCCGGTATGCCCCAAGAAGGCCCGTACATCTTTCACAGTCTTCGGGTGTAGGCCATTCTTGCACCACAGCAATTTTCTCACAGGACAGCCTAACTCCCTCGGCAGAGACAACATGTTCCAAGTACTCAATGTGGGTGCAAAACAGATGACACTTCTGAGGCTTCACTTTCAAACCGTGTCTCTATAGATGGCTCAAGACCTGTTTCAGTCTTTGCAGATGTTCCTCAAACTAGGCGGCATACACGATGATATAGTCTAGATAGATGAGAGTGACCTCAAAGTTCAAGATGCCTACACACCTCTCCATCAGTCGCTGGAAAGTACCAGGAGTGTTAGCCAGGCCAAACGGCATGTGTTTGAATTCGTACAGACCCATAGGTAGTATAAAGGCCGTCTTTGCTCGGTTATGCTCGGACATCGGTACTTGCCAATAGCCACTGGCTAAATCCAACTACGAGAAGTATTTTGCGCTTCCGAGTGCAGACAATGATTCCTCAATCCTTGGTAGCGGATATGACTCGCGCACATTACAGGCATTCAGTTTACGATAGTCCACACAAAAACATAAAGTTTCATCTTTCTTTTGTAAGATGGGAGCAACCCACAGGCTCTGACTCTCTCAAATAACACCATGTTGTAGCATCTGTGTAAGCATCCCCTTTACCTCTTGGTAAATTTGCGGTTGGATTTGTCAATATCGTTCCCTTATGGGCGCAGCATTTCCAGTTGGAATCTCGTGGGTGATTGCTGTAGTGCTGCCAAAATCGTCCTCATGACATGAAAATACATCCTGATATTGCCCTAATAGAGCTTCTACCTGCTGGACCTGTTGCGGAGTAAGTTTTGTCAATTCGGCCCGCATTTGTTCCAGTATATGGCGCCCTTCCCGCATGTGCTGAGGTTCTGGTACCGAAGACGTGTCTACACTCACGGTCCAAGGATATCCCTGTTTCACCATCAATTGTATGGCCTGTGGTGGTATCAGTTCTTCCAGGATGCACAGAATTTGCACTACTTCACTCCTGGGTGGGAGCATGATATTACCTTCTCCAAAATTAACACATTGCACTGGGACCGTCCCTTCATGTACAGTAGCTAACATCTGCCCAACGAGTAGCCCTGGAGGCAGTTGCTCCATAATAGCTGGCTCTATCTGTATCTTGACTCCTTCCAGAGGGGTACAAGCCCGGATGGGTAGAGTTAGCACGGTTTTACCCTGTGGCAGAACAAGATTGGCTGAGGCTGGATCAATCACTTTTCCCAACATTTTCCCATCACTAGAGGTTTCTTGGGCTTGGGCCGTACAGATTAGCTGCTGGAACACTCTCTTTGGGGAGTGCGAGGGCTCCACTGTTTCAGGAACACATCTGGGGACTCGTTGATTAGAAGACTTCCGAATTCATTCATCACGTTCATCCCTAGAGTGAGAGCATGTCCACTATCTGCGTCACTGGCGGTCAGCACCACTCCATTCCGACCGAGGTCTTTACCACAGACAGTGATTTGCATCCAGACCACCCCTGCGACCGGGATCGGTAAGTGATTAGCATCTGTCAACTTTATTACCGGGCCCCATTCAGTCGGCATCGTTCGGGGAAGTGTCTTCTGAAGTATGTTTCAGGCATTGTGATCACCTGCAAAGCCAGTGTCTACCAAACAGCGAACGGCCCGACCATCCATTTTGGCCCAGACAAGGGGACACATGGAAACTAGACTTATGGGACTACTGATACTCCATTTTAACTGTTCAGGCTCCAGGAGGTGTCCCTCAGCCTCGGAGCCTCCTAGTTTAACAGACAGTGCTGGAGGTGCCTACTCGTCGTGCAAAGCCCTGAGCGAAATGTCCAATTTCACCACAGTTGTAGCATGTGGGGACTCTGGGGAGTTCTTCTCTGTGGGACGTTCTTGTTTCACGATGAGGTTCAGGACCAGTTCTGCATCCAGGCGGGTTTGGTGATGCTGCTGGTTTCTTCCTTGAATCAGCCAACTCTTCTCGTATATCCTGGATTTCCTTCCGCAACTCTTTCACCTATATCGGTTCAGTGGCCATTGTCACAGATATCTCTGCGCTCCAGACTTACCCCGCCAGAACTGTCACCCTCTGCTCCTGCTTGCGTGTGCGCGCCTCGCTCCCCACCTCTGAAAAGGTCATGTGTGGGTTTACCCACAAGCGCACTCACTCTTGCACGTCTCTCAAGCCTGTCTCCATCTTATCCCGCTGTACTATGTCAGTAGACCCTACGCCTACACCGTCTTTTCTAGTAATGGCTATATGGATCTCCTGTAGCGCGTTCATATACTAGGTCACCGTCTCTCCCTCCCTTTGAACCCGGCGAAATAAGCTCATACGTAACTCCCCTACATCCGTAGGGTCTCCATGTGTTTCCTCCAGTATTTGTAACACCTTATTAAAAGTGTCCCTTTCTCAAGGAGGTCAAGGCATGACAGTATCCCTCGCCTCCGCTTCTAATGCAGGTGTCATGGGATGTATCCTCATCATTCCCCTGATCCACTCAGTCCAGCTCCATAGCATAGCATTGTTCCCAGTAAACTTCGGGAGGTTGCTCATCATCACCCCCAGGAATATGTTGGACCTAGGACCCACCCCAACTACTTGGTCTGCCGCCTCCGTGCTGTAGGACTGCATCCTGCCGACTACGCTAAGTGTAAGCAGCGTGGTGGATGCAGTAACGGACAACAGGCAGAGCAAGGGTTAACGTTGTTTTTACTTAAACAGGGGGATACTCCACGCAGGGAGGGGAAAGGAGAGGCAGGGGTATGGCAAGTGATATGAGCACAATAGATGTGCATGGTGAAGTATCAATTGTAATAATTATAGCAACTGTTCATGAAGGGTTAACTTATCAGTCCGATGGCTTCCTGACTGCAGAGTCTTAGGTCCAAATGGTTGCGCCTACTCAATTGGTGCGTGATGACTCCAGTGTCGTCCTGAATGAGTTGATGGTCCAGTTCCCGGTGGTGGCTGTGAGTCCTCGCTATCTTGTGTGGGGTCCTGGGTCAAGGATTCCTCGTGTGAAGTGCAGCGCAGCCTCTACCACTGCCAAAGCTTAACGTAGCTCGACAATAGTATGCGAGTGAGGAAGGGCACAGTTCTAGAAGAGTCACCCGGTCTTTCTTAGGCGGCACGCACGTGGTAACAACTGGCCCAGAGCGTTTGGCACCTTCGGTTGTGGGAGCCAACGGGCACACGGCAGGTCTCTGGTCACAATTGTCACCGATGCTCACCTGCAGGGTCCTCTGCGCACCTCCCGGCGCGCTCCCGCTCCCCGGCGCATCCCCGCTCCTGACCTCCGGCCTCCCCGACGTCGGTCCTACACTCCTGCGGCCGGCACTCTGATTACACCATGTGATGCGCTGGCTCCGCCCCCAACATGGCGGCACCCATCCTCTATTTCTGCCCGGCGACTTCCCAGGTAAGATGCCTGTATATCGTTCTGATCTTCTGTCCCTTTGGTCAGCGCTCTCTACGCTCCCAGGCCCTGTACCTTCCCCTTGTGGCTCCTTGTCTGTGTCTTGTTTTTTTGCCTCTGTGTTCGCTATCCCTGCGTTCCTGACCTCGCCTCTCCTCTGCTGCTCACTCCTGCCTTCTTCCCTACTGTACTGTGAGTCTCCTGCCCTGTGGTCCTTGTCCCTTTAGCCTCTCACCTCTCCCTCTCTCTTGCAGCCTCCAGCATTCGCCAGCTCAGAACCCTCCACGTCCGTCTCTCTCTCTGGCTCCTTATTTGTTGTCCTCTGTACCGCTGCTCTGCTGACTCTTCACCCTAGTACCCCCTGGTGCTCACCCAGTCGCCCCTTTGGCTCCGGCTGTCACGGTTCCATCCCTTGTGGGTCTGCCCCAAACACTCCTTGTATAGGGGGTGGCCCCACCTGGTCAGCTCGCCCGCAGGGGCTCTGGAGCCGTGACCCAGAGAGTCCACTCCGGGTTATTGTCTTTATCTGCCATCTAAAGCACAAACCGTAACAGATACACAGGCCATGGACCCTGCTGGAGTCACGGCTACTCAGAAGGAGTTAATTTTTTTACGAGAGAACCAAATGCGCATAATGTCCTTATGAAATCAATGGACGCGCGCCTCTCCGCCCTCCAAACCTCTGATCCTGGTAATGTGGCCCAGCTGGCCGGCTTGCAGCAAGAGTTAGCGCAGCAGCGGGACGCACAGAATCACATCCTCAGCTACATGGCCTCGGTTGACGGCCGCTTACTCTCGCTCCAGGCGGCCGCAGCCGCTCCTTCCCCAGTTGCTAGTCCCCACCCACCTACCGCGGTTGGCCAAACCACCCCGCTATAACGGTGACGCTAAACTGTGCCGAGGGTTCCTGAACCAATGTCGCCTCCACTTCGAATTGCAGCCTCAGGCATACCCCACGGACCGGTCTAAAGTGGCCTTCATAATCTCCCATCTTGAAGGGCACGCTTTGGCATGGGTAAACCCCCTCTGGGAGCGTAATCACCCCCTAGTTGCCCACTTGTCAGATTTTTTGGACACGTTTCGTCGCGTATTCGACTAGCCAGGCCGTCTCGCCTCCACTACTGAGTCTTTGTTCAGCTTATGCCAAGGATCCCTAACCGTGGGGCAATATGCCATTCAATTTCGGACTCTGTCATCCAATTTGGGCTGGAACAATGAGGCATTGGTGGGAGCGTTTTGGAGGGGGCTTTCGGGTCGTATAAAGGACGAGCTAGCGGGCCGCGACACTCCCACGGCTCTTGAGGATCTAATCTCCTTGGCGACCCGAATCGATCTGCGGTTCCAAGAATGGGCCCGTGAGAGAAGACTCGCGTGCCCGCTGCCATCTCCTCGCAGACCTCTCAGCCCTCGTTCTAGGGCTTTGTCCTCTGCGTCAGTACCCGAGCCTATGCAGGTGGATCGCTTGAAGCTCTCCGAACAGCGTCGCAAGGAGAGAAGTTCTCACGGCCTATGTTTTTATTGCGGCAGTGGGTCTCATTTGCTCCGAACCTGTCCGGAACGTTCGGAAAACTTCTCCGCCTAGGTCAGGTAAGAGAGGCCTCCCTAGGTGTGCATGATTCCTCTCCACCCCTTTCTCTCTCGATCCTATTACATGTGGGTGACAAGCGAGTTTCCTTGGCAGCCTACGTGGATTCGGGCGCCGCTGGGAATTTTGTTAGGCTCGATATAGTCTCCAAATTTTCGGTCCCTGTAAAGCCCCTTGAAAGCCCCCAGGTCCTTGCATCTGTAGACGGTAATCCCTTGCGAGAGTCCGTTAAGCTAGTTACGCATGAGATCGAGCTCCAGGTTGGCGCCTTGCACAAGGAGAGAATCTCATTTTTTTCTTTAGCCGGCATCTCCCATCCTGTTCTCCTAGGTCTTCCCTGGTTGCAACTTCATGAGCCCACCCTGGATTGGCGAAACGGCAATGTTTTGTGCTGGGGGGAGTCTTGTCGGTCTCGGGGTCTGCAGCCGGTGCATCCCATGGGTGTTCCCCGTCTCCTCCCTGGTCCCTCTAGTTTGCCGCCCACATATAGGGCCTACGCAGATGTCTTCGACAAGAGAGAAGCTGAGGTTCTTCCACCCTACCGACCTTATGACTGCCCTATCGAACTCATTCCTGGTGCCACTCCTCCCCGTGGGAGAATTTTTCCTCTTTCTTTAGCCGAAACGCAAGCTATGTCGGAGTACATTCAAGAGAATTTAGCCAAAGGCTTCATTCAGAAATCATCCTCACCTGCGAGAGCAGGTTTCTTTTTTGTGAAGAAGAAGGACGGGTCTCTTCGTCCATGTATTGATTATCGGGGCCTTAACCGCATCACGGTGAAAAACAAGTACCAGCTTTCATTAATTCCTGAACTCTTCGATCGCTTGAGAGGAGCACGAGTCTTCACCAAGCTAGACCTGCGAGGAGCCTACAATCTTGTTCGTATACGGTCCGGGGATGAATGGAAGACCGCATTCAACACACGGGACTGGCATTACGAGTACTTAGTAATGCCATTTGGACTCTGCAACGCCCCTGCAGTATTCCAAGAACTCGTCAATGACATCTTTCGAGATCTCCTCTATGTCTGTGTAGTGGTCTATTTGGACGACATCTTGATCTTCTCCCCCGACTTGTCTACTCACCGCCGAGATGTCCATCAAGTTCTACATCGTCTCAGGGAGAATTTCCTATTTGCCAAATTGGAGAAATGCCTCTTTGAGCAGGCCTCCCTGCCGTTCCTTGGCTACATCGTTTCGAGTACTGGCTTGGAGATGGATCCTGAAAAGGTCTCTGCCATTCTCAAATGGCCGCGTCCCCAAGGAGTGAAGGCAATCCAGCGTTTTTTGGGCTTCGCCAATTTATACAGGCAATTTATCCCGCATTTTTCCTCCCTGGCCAAGCCTATCTCGGCTCTCACTCGCAAAGGGGTTAATCCCCACACTTGGCCGTTGGAGGCCGAGGTCGCCTTTAAGAATTTAAAACAGGAATTCGCTAAGTCTCCGGTACTCCACCGTTCAGATGCCAATAGGCCATTCCTCCTGGAGGTTGATGCTTCGTCTGTGGGAGCAGGAGCTGTCCTTCTGCAAAAAACCTCCTCGGGACGCGTGGTCACATGTGGGTTCTTCTCCAAAGCCTTCTCCGCCCCAGAGCAAAATTACTCCATCGGAGACAGAGAACTACTGGCCATTAAACTCGCTCTCGAGGAGTGGCGCCGTCTTCTTGAAGGAGCTGTCCATCCGTTCATCATATTCACGGATCATAAGAATTTGGCTTATGTTCAGACCGCCCAAAGACTCAACCCACGTCAAGCTAGATGGTCTCTGTTCTTCGGGCGCTCTGATTTTCAGCTCCACTTCCGGCCAGGGAATAAGAACGTCAAGGCTGACGCCCTGTCTCGTTCCTTTTCGCCTGTGGACAATGAGGATGGTCCAGCGCACATCATCAATCCAGCTAAGATTATCACTGTGGCTCCCCTAAGTGTACTTTCTCTACCACCTGGTAAGACCTTCGCTCAAGACGGGGACAAGGCTAGGGTCCTACGTTGGGGGCACTCATCTAAATTTTCTGGACACGCTGGAGTGAGAGACTCTCTATCTCGTCTCTCGTCACTATTGGTGGCCTTCGCTTCGCCAAGATGTCGTGGACTTCATCGCTTCCTGTCCTTCGTGTGCCAAGAACAAGGTCTCTCAACGCCAGCCCTTTGGGCTCCTGCATCCATTACCCATACCTCGACTCCATGGACCCACATAGCTATGGACTTCATCACCGATCTGCCACTGTCCTCAAGATGTACGGTTATCTTAGTGGTTGTGGATCGGTTTTCTAAGATGGCTCACTTTGTTCCATTCTCTGGTCTGCCTTCTGCCCTTGAGTTGGCGAAGATTTTCTTGCTCCACGTCTTCCGTCTCCATGGCTTTCCCCAGCACATCGTCTCGGACAGAGGAGTCCAATTTACCTCTCGATTTTGGCGAGCTCTCTGCGGCTTGATGAAGATAACTCTGGATTTTTCCTCAGCCTATCATCCCCAGTCTAACGGACAAGTAGAACGGGTCAATCAAGTCCTAACTTCCTACCTCCGGCATTTTTCCAACGCTCACCAAGAAGACTGGGTTTCTCTTCTTCCGTGGGCTGAATTCGCATACAATAATCATTTCAGTGAAGCTTCTGCCAAGTCTCCCTTTTTTGTGGTTTTTGGACAACATCCCGGCATTCCCCTTCCCATGTCCCCCACCTCGGGTGTACCGGCGGCGGACTCTGTGTTGATAGATTTCTCCCAGATTTGGAGGGACACCAGGGAGGCCCTTGAGAGAGCCAGTCACAAAATGAAGGATTATGCCGATAAGAGACGCTTAGACGCTTCTCCGTACTCCCCCGGGGAGCGGGTCTGGCTATCCACACGGTATATCAGACTAAAGGTCCCTTCTTATAAGTTGGGTCCACATTTCATTGGTCCTTTTGAAATCCTAAAGCATGTCAATGACGTGGCCTACAAATTAAAATTGCCTGCCTCTCTAAGAATTCCTAATGTTTTTCATGTATCCCTCCTCAAACCTGTGGTATTTAATCACTTCCACTCAACTGCTTCGCAAAATTTCCAACCCAGCAGTTCTGATAATACCTTTGAGGTTAAAGAGATACTTGCCACAAAAACGGTTAGAGGTCGAACTTTGTTTTTGGTCGATTGGAAAGGTTTGGGTCCTGAGGAGAGGTCCTGGGAACCTCGAGAAAACATTAATGCACCTCTGATCATGAAATGATTTTTTGACAACCTTAGGAGGGGAGGGAGTAGAGGGGGGGTACTGTCACGCCCACCGCCGATGTTCACCTGCAGGGTCCTGTGCGCACCTCCCGGCGCGCACCCGCTCCCCGGCACGTCCCCGCTCCTGACCTCCGGTCTCCCCGACGTCGGTCCTACACTCCTGCGGCCGGCACTCTGATTACACCATGTGACGCGCTGGCTCCACCCCCAACATGGCGGCGCCCATCCTCTATTTCTACCCGGCGTCTTCCCATGTAAGACGCCTGTGTATCGCTCTGATCCGCTCTCCCTTTGGTCAGCGCTCTCTACGCTCCCAGGCTCTGTACCTTCCCCTTGTGGCTCCTTGTCTGTGTCTTGTTGTTTTGCCTCTGTGTTCGCTATCCCTGTGTTCCTGACCTCGCCTCTCCTCTGCTGCTCACTCCTGCCTCCTTCCCTACTGTACTGTGAGTCTCCTGCCCTGTGGTCCTTGCCCCTTTAGCCTCTCACTTCTCCCTCTCTCTTGCAGCCTCCAGCATTCGCCAGCTCGGAACCCTCCACGTCGTCTCTCTGGCTCCTTATTTGTTGTCCTCTGTACCGCTGCTCCGCTGACTCTTCACCCTAGTACCCCCTGGTGCTCACCCAGTCACCCCTTTGGCTCCGGCTGTCACGGTTCCATCCCTTGTGGGTCTGCCCCAAACACTCCCTGTATAGGGGGTGACCCCACCTGGTCAGCTCGCCCGCAGGGGCTCTGGAGCCGTGACCCAGAGGGTCCACTCCGGGTTATTGTCTTTATCTGCCATCTAAAGCACAAACCGTAACAACAATCACTGTACCTGGTTGCAGGGAATCTACGTATAGTGCGGGCCTGCACTGTCACGGTGCTCAGAGGACGGAGCACCAAACTTCCCCTGCTGCGCGTTGCGTCTTCCCACCAAGTTTCCCCTCTCTTTCCCACACCCAGTTTTTTTTTATCTTAACCATGCCCCCTGCTGTCGAGTAGAAAGGTTGGTCCGGGTTGCAAAGCTTTCCCCCAGACAACAATGGTGACAGCCCCGACAGTTCTGGTGCCGGCCCAAGAGAGGTACCCCCGGTCCAATCCATCTTCTTACACTTTCTTCTCAAAGAAATTTTCCTCTGATGAAAGAAATTATGATGTGGGGTATTGTAGGTCACTTATTGTTAAATTAGCTTTTGAAGAATGGAGGCATTTGTTGGAGGGGGCCATTCATCCATTCACTGTGGTCACATCATAAAAATTTAGCTTACATTGAATCAGCAAAAAAGTTAACTCCTAGACAGGTCGGATGGTCCTTATTTTTCTCTAGATTTAAGTTCTCTATCACATTCAGGCCAGTCTAAGAATGTGTCACAGAGTCTTGATTCAGTTTCACCTACAGAACCTCGATAGTTCCTAAGGGCATTGAGGTTTCTGTGGTATTCTCGGAGTTGGTAGCGAAGATCCATAAAACTCAGTCGTTGGCCCCGTCTACCTTTCCAGGGTCCAAGCTATTTGTACCTGTGTACTTACAATTATGCCTGTTACAGGAGTTTCATGATTCTATCTTGAGTCACCCTAGGGTCACAGCTATGCAGCAAGTTATTTCCAGACTCTTTTGGTGGCCATCTATGAATAAGGATATTAAAAATTTTGTATCAGCCTGTAAAGCTAAAATTTGTCAAAACCGGCCAGCTGGGGAACTGATTCCATTGCCAATTCCGGAAAGATCATGGACTCATCTGTCCATGGATTTCATCACTGATTTGATTTGATGGGAAAACCGTTATCTGGGTGGTAGTTGACCATTTCAGTGAACAAGCTCATTTTGCTCCATTGTCAGGGTTACATAATGCTGAAACACTCTCAGGTTGTTTATTAGTCACGTGTTGACGTTGCATGGAATTCCTCTTAGCATTGTGTCTGATAGGGGATTGCAATTTGTCTCCACTTACTGGAGTGCTTTTTTAAAGAAATTGGGGACTGACTTGTCTTTTTCTTCTGCTTACCACCCTGAAATCAATGGTCAGATAGAGAGGACAAACCAAACTTTGGAGCACATTTTGAGCTTTTTTTTGCAGCTCAGTAGGAGAACTCGTCCTCATACCTGCCTCTTGCACAGTTTGCCTTTAATAGTCAGGTCAATCAATCCACTGGAACCTTTCCATTTTTCTGTAATCACAGTTTTCATCCTCATTTTGGTGAGCTTTCCAGGATAAGATCTGAGTGCCCAGGGGGGTGGAGGTTGCTATACAGAAGCTTGGGGATGTTTGGAAGGAGATTGAAAGGAATATTGGGGTTGCTCAAGTTAGCCAAAAGCATAAGGCTGAAAAAAGACGTTTGGCAGTGCCGGTTTTTAAGGTGGGCAATAGGGTCTGGCTATCATCCAAAGACATTAAGCTTAAGGTACTGTCTGGGAAGTTAGGTCCAAAATTCATCAGTTCCTATGAGGTCCTGGAAGAGGTCCATCCAGAGGCATTTAGGTTGAAGCTTGCTCTATCACTCTGCATCTCTAATGTCTTCCATAGATCCCTGTTGAAGGAATTTGTTCCCTCAGTGAGGTCGCCCTCATCCTCGCCCCCTCTGGTTGCTGTTGATGACACTCTAGAGTATGAGATGCAAAGGGTTGTGGGTTCTTGGAAGGTCTGTAATTCCTTTCAGTACTGTCACGATCAGGGGTGATATGTATGACCTTTGGCTGCACACGGCTATCACATGTGCAGGGGGATTATCTTAGTTGTCCCACTGCTGCCAACAATGTGATGAAAACAGCAAGCTAGTCTTGCCCTAACAATTTACCGCAGGGGGCTTATTTTGGTTATCCCATCGCTGCCACAGTGTGTCACAAGCTGCCGGGATTTATGTATATCCCACTCTCCAGTTCCACTTTGGAACTCGCAGCTCGCCGGCACCCCCCTTACCCTCAGGTCAGTCAGAGAACTGCACCTAGGATAATTAGTCGCCGGACCGGCTACTTGTTGTGCAATGGCTATTAGGCCCGCTTGAGGTGAAAGAATTATAAATGCTTTGGCCGCAGCCAAAAAAATCAGCTTATGAAATCCGCTCAGACACTGCCAGCACTACCCTCCAGCCAAAACACACTTCGCTGCCACCAGCTTCTGTTCTCTCTATTAATATTTAAAATTAATAAAGGGGTACAAAGCCAACCAATATTAGTGGCGTAATTATCTTCAGGCACATATAAATTCATCACAGAGAAAGGAGACAGAACTAATACATTTTATAGTTTATTCCCAAAAGATGGGCAATGTTTACAGAGATATAAAAAGGTTTTACAGTATGAGACAATAACAGCATGTACAAAGCAAATACAAATGAAAGGGATTTAAAAAGCAGAAAAAAACTTACATATTGCTTAGATCATTTCAGGAAGAACCATGCTGGGGGAGGTGGAGCCAGATGTCACCATTCATTTGAGATCTTATTGCCACGGCATCCCAAGCTAGAATGAATGGGGGGTAGGGGACAATACCTTAAACCTTTGGGCTTGTGACATCATTAATGGGGCTGGTTTTCCAGCTCTCTCTCCCTTGCTTTCAGAGGTACAATCTGGCTACAAACTTATAATAATCATACTCGCAGAGGGTAACTCGTATAGAAACGCACATAGTATCATCTTTTACAGCTTGTCGCTGGCGATCATTCAAAACCAAACTCGAACTAGTTATTTCACACTGTTCAGGAGCAATCCATTTCTCTGGTTCTGTTGGTGCTGGAACCATGAAAAACATGGGCTATGAAGCTTAGTTGACCCACGTCGCAGAAATGTAACTTTCATATTTTTATCATAAACTCACAGCGTTTTATGACCAAATGATCATATTCTAATGATAGTCTATGAGAGTAAATTAGCACATTTTGGAGACAAAGAGACCCCCTGCTGTGAGGAGAGAAATCCCTCACTGCTGTCTCAGATTAAACTCAGTGTGTATGCAGCTGCAGGCAGAGAACGTAAAGGCTGCCATGTGTGACAAGCGGGAGGGAAGCGGGGTCGCCTGTCTCTAGGCAGCTATGCATCGTTCTAGAAAGTGTAGAGAATGGAAGATTCTGGAATGTTCCGGAAAAGTCATACATGATATTTTACATTATCGTTACAAGTACCTTATACATTGGAAGGGATATGGTATGGAGGAGAGATCCTGGGTTCCAGCCCGATCCGTGAGGGCCAATTGACTGAGCAGGGCCTTTCATGCTAGGTTTCCTGGAAAGCCTGGCAAGAGGAGGTACTGTCATGATTTCATAACTGAATGTGACCTAGGAATGCTGTGAGCGATATCTCGGCCACACAATGGAATCTGGAGTGTGCTGGACTGTTGGTTGTATGATTGACAGTACAGTCGTCCAATCTGTTCCTGAAGCATGCTAGGCTGTCAGCATTTTGATTGACAGTCCTGCTTCTCTATCTGGTTTAGTCTGTGGACGTTTTCTCAGGTGCCTCCCGTCTTTCATCATTTGAAAGGTATTTATCTTGCTAGCTGTCAGTAGTCAGTGTCACTTATAGCTTTGCCTAAGCTGGACATGTTTGCTTATTTATGTTTCTCTTTCCTCTGACCCTGTTGCCGGACCTTAGATTTGTCATAACTTCTCTGGTGGATCCCCCTTCTGCTTTTAATGCTCACTGACTTTAGACCCTGGAATTGGCCTCTGACTATCTCTTTGTTGTACTCCCTGGTTTTGACTTACCTTCCTGGCATTTGACTGAAGACTGTTCCTGACCACGCCTTTGACTTAACCCTCTGTACTTCTAGCCATCATGGTGCTTCACCTCATACCTCCTGACTACTCTGTCTTACGGCTCGCCCATGAGTAGTGACTCAGCATGACACCTCCCCTACCCAGGAGTTGTGGCGTGATCAGACCATGGACCTGCATGGTAAGACACAGTCATTGCACAGTACAGAGCAGGGGCACCTTTAAAACATTATCTCAGCAAAGGAACAGTTTTTTTTAACACATGCAATTATGGAGCATATAATTATTCCAAGAATTAGTGATTAAAATGTATTTTGCTTGTGGGAAAACCCCTATAAGCAGTCTACTGCTTTGCAAAATTAAAGATAAATTTCTCAGCAGACCCTGTATTGGCCCAGCCTTACACAGAGCATTATTTTGTAGTAGATGTTGTGCCTCAGGAGTAGGAGCAGTGTGTTCACAGTGTACACTGTCTCTCAGTCCAACTGTGTTTCTACTTTTCACGAAAATTTTTATCTTCCTAGATAAACTACAATATAGGTAATCATATATTGTTGGTGTCATTTCATAGCAATCTATAAAGGATGTGCTAAATGTGCTTTGTTCATTTCTAGATTTGATTTTGTAGAGACATTAAAGGAAATCACCCCTCCAGAGTCTCCTATATGGTCATGTCTGTCATAGGAAGCTGAATAAAATGATACAGTTTCATCTGCGATCTGATGTCTTATTCCAGATAAATCCACATTTAGCAGTTAAAGGAAATCTATCACTGGATGTTGAAGGCCTATGTAAATGGCCTGTGTCCGGTCTGATGGGCGGTGTTTCTTCTTTTTTCTCCACCCCATCCGTGGCCCCCGTCTGCGATCTTCTCCTGTATTAGAGTAGTTCTTCTCCATAGTTCGCGCGTGCGCAAAGCAATCTTGCTTCACGCATACGCCGTATTCTTTGCCCAACTGCGGGCAAAGCCGATAATCATTACTGTGCATTCACCGGTACACTATCTCCCGGGACACGGAACACAGCAAAATACTTCCGGGACATAGTGTACCGGCGCATGCACAGTAATGATTATCGACTTTGCCCGCAGTTGGGCAAAGCATACTGCGTGTGCACAAAGCAAGATTGCTTTGCGCACACGCGAACTATGGAGAAGGGGATTAGCAAATAAAGTAGAATGTGAGCAAAATATTTTTAAAAATAGGGAAAAAAATACAAAATTTCAAATCACTTTTTACCTTATTAAAAAGAAAAAAATATATATATTTGATGTCCCTGCATTAGTAAATATCTGATCTATCAAAGTAAAAAATAAAATAATCCGATTGTTACGGCGTAACGAGAAAAAAGTTGAAACGCCCAAATTTTTTGGTTGCAGCAAAATTGTAATAAAATGCAATAAGAGGGGATCAAAACATTGTACTTACCCCAAAATGGTATAATTTAAATCATCAGCTCAGGGTGCAAAAAATAAGCCCTCACACAGCCCCAGATCTTGAAAATTGAAAACGTTATGTGTCTTGGAAAATTGCGACACAAGCAAATAATTTTATTTACAAATTTTCCTCAAAATTTTCAACTCTTAAATAAAAAATATATATATATACGTTTCGTATCTGCTTAATCGTACTTATCTGGAAAATCATATTGCCAGATCAGTTTTACCTGAGTGAATAAAAACCCCAAAAGCAATTGTGGAATTGTTTATTTGCAAATTCGATGCACTTGGAAAATAGAAAAGTTATGACTATTGGAAGAAGGTGAGGAAAAAAATAAACTGAAAAAAATGGAAATTGGCCATGGTGGGAAGGATTTAAGTGGCATGCGCCTCAATGAATTTGGTACATTGTAATCGAGCAAGCCCTCCATTAACATTGGCTTGTGCACTGTCAGTCTTAATGAATAACTACCTTTGTATTTCTTCTCGGTGTTGCAATTTTGTTGTTGAAGATGAAGACTGTATTTTACCATTTCAAACTTTGGTAAAATTGCATCTTTAATTTGCATGGATATTGACAAGTGCTTAGGTAGTTTTGACAATATGATTACACTTTCCTCCTTTCTGTGATGGTATAAACCTCAGATTTAGGAAAAAAATAAGGGCAATTGATCCTCCATATTCTTCCCCAAGCAAGTGTCTTGTTTCATTGTTCTTTTATCAGACAGATTATAGGGGTTTATACTTAATATGGTTGTTGCCAAGTTACTCCATAGTACATAGCACCCAGAAGCCAACCGATCAGATGTGGAAATTGTCTGTGGTGGAGCCCAGTGGTGTCACTTGACGCTTATCGGCCCCAATGCAATATCACCAACAGTGCCGCCAACTAGCATGGGTCTTCAATAGTTTTGGTCTTCTCTTGTGGGCCAAACAGACTTTTTGGCCCCCTAACCTTTAGGGCATGGGTTTGACTTCAACCTCTTCACCCTCTGTAGTTATGCCCTAGGTGGTGCCTAAAACAGAAAAGGAACTGAAAAGAAGCAAGAAGGGTAAGTATAGTATACTAGATGGTGGCCCGATTCTAACGCATCAGGTATTCTAGAATATGTATGTAGTTTATTTATGAAGTTTTAATAATAATGCAATAATGCACCCCTAATCCTGATATGAATGGCCCTCTCACCCCCCCAATCCTGATATGCATGGTACCCCTCCCCCCTATCCTGGTATGCATGGTCCCCTCACCCCCCAATCCTGATATGCATGGTCCCCTCATCCCCCAATCCTGATATGCATGGTCCTCTCACCCCCCAATCCTGATATGCATGGTACCCCTCACCCCTCTTTCCTGGTAAGCATGGTCCCCTCAGCCCCCTTTCCTGGTATGCATGGTCCTGTCACCCCCCAATCCTGATATGCATGGTCCCCTCACCCCCCAATCCTGATATGCATGGTCCTCTCACCCCCTAATCCTGATATGCATGGTACCCCTCACCCCCAAATCCTGGTAAGCATGGTCCTCTCACCCCCCAATCCTGGAATGCATGGTCCTCTCACCCCCCAATCATGGTATGCATGGTCCTCTCACCCCTCTTTCCTGGTATTCATGGTCCCCTCACCTCCCTTTCCTAGTAAGCATGGTTCCTTCACCCCCCTTTCCTGGTATGCATGGTCCCCCTCACTCCACTTTCCTGGTATGCATGGTCCCGTCACCCCCCTTTCCTGGTATGCATGGTCCCCTCACCCCCCTTTCCTGGTATGCATGGTCCCCTCACCCCCCTTTCCTGGTATGCATGGTCCCCTCACCTCCCTTTCCTGGTATGCATGGTCCCCTTCACCCCCCTTTCCTGGTATGCATGGTCCCCTCACCTCCCTTTCCTGGTATACATTGTCACCCTCACCCCCCTATCCTGGAATGCATGGTCACCCTCACCCCTCTATCCTAGTATGCATGGTACCCTCATCCCCCTTTCCTGGTATGCATGGTCCCTTCACCTCCCTCTCCTAGTAAGCATGGTTCCCTCACCCCCCTTTCCTGGTATGCATGGTCCCCCTCACTCCCCTTTCCTGGTATGCATGGTCCCGTAACCCCCCTTTCCTGGTATGCATGGTCCCTTCACCTCCCTTTCCTGGTATACATGGTCACCCTCACCCCCCTATCCTGGAATGCATGGTCACCCTCACCCCTCTATCCTGGTATGCATAGTCACCCTCACCCCCCTATCCTAGTATGCATGGTACCCTCATCCCCCTTTCCTGGTATGCATGGTCCCCTCAACTCCCTTTCCTAGTAAGCATGGTTCCCTCACCCCCCTTTCCTGGTATGCATGGTCCCCCTCACTCCCCTTTCCTGGTATGCATGGTCCCGTAACCCCCCTTTCCTGGTATGCATGGTCCCCTCACCCCCCCTTTCTTGGTATGCATGGTCCCCTCACCCCCCTTTCCTGGTATGCATGGTCCCCTCACCTCCCTTTCCTGGTATACATGGTCACCCTCACCCCTCTATCCTGGTATGCATGGTCACCCTCACCTCCCTATCCTGGTATGCATGGTCACCTCACCCCCTATCCTGATATGCATGGTCACCCTCACCCCCCTTTCCTGGTATGCATGGTCACCCTCACCCCCCTTTGCTGGTATGCATGTCCCCCTCACCCCCCTTTCCTGGTATGCATGGTCCCCCTCATCCCCCTTTCCTGGTATGCATGAGCGGAGATCGCGGGCCGTCGGAAGGTGAGTATAACCTTTTGTTTATTTTAATTCTTTTTTTTACAGAGCCCTGCACCCGATTGAGCACTGTGCCCGACTGCGCCTGCCGCTGATTGGACCATTCAGCGGCAGGCGCAGCTTACCGTTCCAAATAGCTGCGCCTGTAGCCACGGGATTTTGGTTACAGACAGACATGATAAGACGATTATATATATATAGATGAGTCTAGTTTGGAAACTGAAAGCTTTTTCTTGACCTGATCTGGGGACATAAATTATTTAGTGGTCTTTTATGGAGTCTGAATTTACATAAGAATCTGGTAAGGTATTTGTGTTTATATTGATATTTGGTTTCAGTTTATCCATATAATATAAGTGGAAATAAACCACCTCACTTGAACGGCCCATGGGATGAAGAAGCAAGGATACGTGCAGCTACACGCAGGAAAATCCAGAAAAAAACTATTGATATCCCGTTTCTAAAATTCCAGACTTTATTAGAAAAAAGTAAGAGCACATGGGTACACATGTCATGGTGATCTATGCATGGACAACGCGGATCAAGCCCCCTTCTGGCATTCTTTCTCAATCAGAATCCGACTAAACTGTTTCTAGCCTCACGCAATATCATCTATCCTGTGACTAGAGTGTACATCAAGAGAAGAGAAAACAGCTAAACTGCAATGATATATTAAAAGGTACACCTCATATAATATATCCACTTTATTAAATATAAAATGCCAGATTAAAAACATATAACAGATAGCCCACCATAACTCCATCCAAAAATATAATCAGTTGAGCCCCAAGAAAATATATAGTCTGCATTAGACAAAATGTGCTAAGGGGCATAGAGACCTCAGCAATTACCATGATAAATATGAAAGAAATATCTAGGATATAATAATATGATAAACAAAAGGATCAAAACAATTAAGCTAATAATAACCCCTAAAGTGCAGGCACAGTATACTGCAAAACCATATGTGCCAATACATAGCAAAAAGATATATGTAATGTCAACATGTACCAAAAGGGTAATATGGTAATATAGGCCCCCATATGTCCGTCCTAGCTTCCATATATCTATTCTTGCCCCCATGTATCCATCCTGGCCCCCATATGTCCATCCTAGCCACCATATATCCATTTTTGTCACATGTATCCATCCAGGCCCCCATATGTCCATATTGGCCCCCACATATCCTTTGTCCATCCTGGCCCCCAAATATTTCTTATCTATCCTGACACCCACATGTCTCTTGTCCAGCCTGGCCCCCATATGTTCAGCCTGGCCCCCATATGTCACTTGTCTAGCTTGGTCCCCATATGTCCCTTGTCTATCCTGGCCCCCATATGTCCATCTTAGCCACCATATATCCATTTTTGTCACATGTATCCATCCTGGCCCCCATTTATTCATCCTGGCCCCCATATGTCCTTCCTGGCCCCCATATATTTCTTGTCTATCCTGACACCCACATGTCTCTTGTCCAGCCTGGCCCCCATATGTTCAGCCTGTCCCCCATATGTTACTTGTCCAGCTTGGTCCCCATATGTCCCTTGTCTATCCTGGCCCCCATATGTCCATCCTGGCCCTTATACAGTATGTCCCTTGTCCATCCTGGCCCCCAAATGTCCATCCTGGCCCCCACATGTCCAGTCTGGCCACCATATTTCCAGCCTGGTTCCCATATGTCGCATGTCCAGACTGGCCCCCATATGTCCCTTGTCCATTCTGGAGATGATATTTCCTTTGTCCATCCTGGCTTCCATTTATCCATCCTGGACCCCCATTTGACCATCCTGGCCCTTATATGTCCCTGGACCACAAATGTCCATCCTGCCCCTTATATGTCCCTTGTCCATCCTGGCCCCCACATGTCCTGCCTGGCCCCATATGTCTCATGTCCAGTCTGGCCCCCATATGTCCAGCCTGGCTCCCATATGTCCCTTGTCCATCCTAGCCCCGATATTTCCCTTGTCCATCCTGGCTTCCAGTTCTCCATCCTGGACCCCCATTTTTCCATCCTGGTCCTTATATATCCCTTGTCCATCCTGGACCCCACATGTGCCTTGTTCATCCTGGCTCCCATTTGTCCCTTGTCCATCCTGGCCCTCATATATCCATCCTGGCCCCCATATGTCCTCCTTGGCCCCCATATATCCATTCTTGCCCCCGTATATCCATTCTGGCCCCCATATTGCAATTCTGGCCTCCATATATCCATTCTGGCCCTCATATATCCATTGTGGCCCTCATATGACTATCCTAGTCCACATATATTCATTCTGGCCCCCATATATCCATCCTGGTCCCCATATATCCATTATTGCACCATGTATCCATCCTAGCCCCCATATATGCATTTTTGTCACATGTATCCATCCTGGCCCCCATGTATCCATCCTGGCCCCCATATGTCCAGCCTGGCCCTCACATGTCCCTTGTCCCTCCTGGCAGCAATAAGTCCCTTTTCCATCCTGGCCCCCATTTGTCCAGCCTGGCCCGATATGTCCCATGTCAAGCCTGGTCCCCATGTGTCCAGCCTGGCTCCCATATGTTGCTTGTCCAGACTGGCCCGCATATGTCCCTTGTCCATTCTGGCCCCCATATTTTCCTTGTCTATCCTGGCTCCCATTTGTCCCTTGTCCATCCTGGCCCCCCTATGTCCATCCTGACCCTTATATGTCCATCCTGATCCCCATATGTCCTTCCTGGCCGGCCCCCATGTATCCATTCTTGCCCCCATGTGTCCATTCTGGCCCCATATGCAAATTCTGGCCCCCATATATCCATTCTGGCCTTCATATATCCATCCTGGCCTCCATATGACCATCCTAGACACCATATATTCATCCTGGCCCCCATATGTCCATCCTGGCCCCCATATATCTATTCTTGCCCCCATGTATCCATCCTGGCCCCCATATGTCCATCCTAGCCCCTATATATCCATTTTTGTCACATGTATCCATCCTGACCCCCATGTATTTATCCTGGCCCCCATTTGTCCAGCCTGGCCCCATATGTCCCATGTCCAGCCTGGCCCTCATATGTCCCTTGCCCTTCCTGGCCACCATATTTCCATTGTCCATCCTGGCCTCCATTTGTCCCTTGTCGATCCTGGCCCCCATATGTCCATCTGGGCCTTACTGGCCCCCATTTGTGCCTTGTCCATTGTGGCCCCCATATATCCATCCTAGCCACCATATATCCATCCAGGCCCCCATTTGACCATCCTAGTCCCCATATTTCCATCCTGGCCCCATATGTCCTCAGTGGCTATTAAAAGTATATTTCTCTCTGAAATACCACAGCGTTTCAGAGACAAACATACATGGCTGTGATCGTGCAGCCAGTGGCTGACACATGCTGCCCCTGGTATGGGGATAGGTTCACATTAAACTGAAGATGTCTGAAAAGTGTTGTGGAATTCATTGAACTATATAAGTGTGTAAAATAAATAAAAAATAGAAACTGTATAAATGAAAGGTTTTAATTACAATAGTAGCGACATCAATAAATGTACTCCATGGGCATCAAATATCACTGATGTCAGTTACATTTGCCCAGCATTGAATGCGTTAATATTATGTGAGCAACACAGGCTTGAGTTGTTTGGGTCTATATTAAATATCCCCCATTCTTAGTACAAAGTGCTTTCCCGATCTCACAATTAGCACCACACATCGGACAAATTGCTCAAGATTTGGGTGTTTTAGGGGATTCCTATAATGAGTTGTGAGATCACTTTATGACGCGCTAATGAAAGGCCGTTACCTTCTAACACTCCACTAATGCACTGCACATCAAGCGAGCAGCGCCAAATCCTCTTTATATTACGAGAGCGGAGATTAAATTACACTTACACTGTGAGCTATAAAGCTTTATGGATCCTGTAGTAATTCTCCTAACTACTCCATTATGTAGAGCGCAAAGATTTCTTTGCAAGTCAAGAAATAATACATCAAGGGAACATTTACTGCTACACGCGGCTCTGGTAAAAATGTACGGTATCTTCTGTGAATTAAAGCTGAAACCTCTTTATGGGAAGACACAGAAATTCACTTCACTTTTCATTTAAGCCTTTCTGCCCTGGTTTATAGATGTCGAACCTTCACGCTCTTATTCCTGGCCGGCTAGCGGCACGCGTTATAAATGAGTATAAATTTCCGCATCTGACGAGCACCTCGCGGTCTCATGCCTAATGCGCAAAGTTAGGGAACAGCAGGTAAAAATTTCACAAACATCCTTATTTATGATCTTGTCCTTGGTCATAGAGGTGGGGGGGCGAAATTTCAATGTACTAAAATGAAAAGTATGATTAAGGAGACAGAGCGTGTTGACAAGGATAGTGGCCCGGCTGCCTCCATTCCCTGCTGAAAATATATAATACTTTTCTGACATCAATTTTAGATGGAATAGACATAGATGTGGTTTGGAGGAAAATGTAAAAAAATGAGATGCTTTGTGTTTTAACTCTATCATTCCTACAGGCAACTGTAGCCCACTACCATAATGAATTAATGGGCAGCCATTATATGCTCCTCTGCATGGTTGACTGTTGGGGTGCATGGTAGTTTTTATGTTTTTTTATATATACATTTTTATATACTGTATATAGTCTCATTGTTATTGAAATTTTGATTAATTTATTATTTATATTAATTTATTCTTTTTTATAAGATTGTTGGACTACGGGTGCATTATTACATAATCACCAGATCTGAGAAAATGTTGCTATTATTTTAGTGATTATTGTCAATTGTCAATTATCGTCGCCATTTCTTTTTTACTGTTGTCTGTTGTTATCCAGTGGTGTTTGTTTTCTTTTTTGTTTCTTAGAAATTATTTGTGACTTGAAGAATTTGATCAATTTGTAAGATGACAGCTCTCAAGTCATTGTAAATCTAACTCTACAAACATCGGTCTTTCAGGAATTTCTGCACTGTCAGTATAAGTGTACGCTGGAAAGCAGATATTATCATGTAATACACGTTCATTTAATCAGTTTGAATAATGTTACCTGTAGCAAAAGATAAGTAAAAAATCTGACCATTGTACTTAATAATGGAAAAGGAAATCATAAGAAAAAGAGTAAGGGTGTATAGTCAGTGGCATTTCTAAAATATGCTCTGTATCAGGGGTGGGCCATTAATTTTCCGAAGACACCTCCTGAGAGACCGAGACTGTTCTGGAGGGCCTAATCAATAGGATTAAATACATTCTGTTCACTATTAATATAACTGTATCACTTAATACTAAACAGAAATCATCTCTGCTGACTTGCTACTACTACTACTAATACATGTTATGATAGGGCTTAGTGTAACGTATCCTTACCACTAGCAGCTTATCAAGCCCATAAAATTTACTGCTTTTTATCAAATTTGTAAATCATATGTTCCTGTTATTCAGCCGTTGTGCCTTGATTAACAGCTCCCCCACACAGCATGATATCCCCACAATCCCCCACAGTATGATGTCCCCACAGCCCCCCAACACAGTATGATGCCCCCTCATCTCACCAGCATAGTATAATATAACTATGCACAGTATGATGTCCCCACAGTCCCCTAACACAGTATGATGCCCCCTCATCTCACCAGCAAAGTATAATATAACTATGCACAGTATGATGTCCCCACAGCTCACCAATATAGTATAATATAACTACACACAGTATGATGTCCCCACAGTCCCCTAACACAGTATGATGCTCACTCAGCTCACCAACATAGTATAATATAACTACACACAGTATGATGTCCCCACAGTCCCCTAACACAGTATGATGCTCCCTCAGCTCACCAACATAGTATAATATAACTACACACAGTATGATGTCCCCACAGTCCCCTAACACAGTATGATGCTCCCTCAGCTCACCAACATAGTATAATATAACTACACACAGTATGATGTCCCCACAGTCCCCTAACACAGTATGATGCTCCCTCAGCTCACCAACATAGTATAATATAACTACACACAGTATGATGTCCCCACAGTCCCCTAACACGGTATGATGCCCACTCATCTCACCACCATAGTATAATATAACTATACACAGTATGATGTCCCCACAGTCCCCTAACACAGTATGATGCTCCCTCATCTCACCAACATAGTATAATATAACTACACACAGTATGATGTCCCCACAGTCCCCTAACACAGTATGATGCTCCCTCAGCTCACCAACATAGTATAATATAACTACACACAGTATGATGTCCCCACAGTCCCCTAACACAGTATGATGCCCCCTCATCTCACCAACATAGTATAATATAACTACACACAGTATGATGTCCCCACAGTCCCCTAACACAGTATGATGCCCCCTCATCTCAACAACATAGTATAATATAACTACACACAGTATGATGTCCCCACAGTCCCCTAACACAGTATGATGCTCCCTCAGCTCACCAACATAGTATAATATAACTTCACTCAGTATGATGTCCCCACAGCTCACCAATATAGTATAATATAACTACACACGGTATGATGTCCCCACAGTCCCCTAACACAGTATGATGCCCCCTCATCTCACCAACATAGTATAATATAACTATACACAGTGCGATGTCCCCACAGTCCCCTAACACAGTATGATGCTCCCTCAGCTCACCAACATTTTCTAATATAACTACACACTGTTAGGGCTGGCGGAACACACCAAATAATAAAATAATAGTAAGGTGCGTTCTCAGCCCGGGGTCCACCGTGCAGGGGTGGTAAACTGCTGCTTAGTAATGGCAGAAGTATAAAGCGGTATACAAGAGGTCACACGTGGGTTAACGTCACCCAGTGTGAACAGAAGCGAACTCTGTTACGACACAGAGCCATGCCACCGCTGAACATAAATGCCGGAGCCTGTTAAAATCACAGCACTCGGCAAGAGAGCGCTCAGTATGCCGTCACAGAACTCAGCCCAAAGGACATGAGGTCTGAGTCCCTCTAGACCTTCTGAGTGCGCGGCGTCGCACCTGCAGACGCCACTATAGCTGCTGACTAAGGTGGAGTGTCGAGCACATGCACCGTGGCGTGCAGAGCCACCGGTGGACACTGATGTTAGTCTCAGAATCTGCCTCTACCTACACCTGGGTGCTTAACAGGCTAGGCTGCACAACACATGCGCGTACCAAGGGTAGGGGTTTCAAATGAGTCAGTCACCAGAGACATTCATACTTGCATACAACACTCACTCCTCATAGTCTGGTAATGCAGTCTATACTAGCGCATGGCCGAGCGGCCATGCGAACCATTTATAGCCGCGTCCTTCCGGGACCTTACTGACCTTTCTGATGGTCCAATCCTAGCTGGAGAAGGACCTAAGCATGTGACATCCGATCTTCAATGAGAGATCGTCCCACGGGCATGCTCAGTGGACCGAAAGGAGGACTTAGTCCCTGGAGTAGCTCGCTGCTGACCAGCATGCATTGCTATAGCTTTACCAGAGGTGGCAGCAGCAACCAAACCCACGGGGCTAGTCTGGGCAGAGCGCCGGGACAGACGAGTCTGCTGAGCAACCTTCTCTGCGGTTAGAGAGAAATGGGAGACCGCCGGAAGCAAGGCTCGGGATTCCCGCTGTGCAGCGACAGGAACCCGACGCCTAACACACACAGTATGATGTCCCCACAGCCCCCACATGCAGTATGATGCTCCCTCAGCTCACCAACATAGTATAATGTAACTACACACAGTATGAAGTCCCTACAGCCCCCACCTGCAGTATGATGTCCTTCAACACGGTAAGATGCCCCCTCATCTCACCAACATAGTATAATATAACTGTGCACAGTATGATGTCCCCACAGTCCCCTAACACAGTATGATGCTCCCTCAGCTCACCAACATTTTGTAATATAACTACACACAATATGATGTCCCCACAGCCCCCACATGCAGTATGATGCTCCCTCAGCTCACCAACATAGTATAATATAACTACACACAGTATGATGTCCCTACAGCCCCAACCTGCAGTATGATGTCCTCCAACACAGTATGATGCTCCCTCAGCTTACTAACATTTTATAATATAACTACACACAGTATGATGTCCCTACAGCCCCCACATGCAGTACGATGCTCCCTCAGCTCATCAACACTGTATAATTTAACTACACACAGTATGATGTCCCCACAGCCCCCACATGCAGTATGATGCTCCCTCAGCTCACCAACATAGTATAATATAACTACACACAGTATGATATCCCCACAGCCCCCACCTGCAGTATGATGTCCTCCAACACAGTATGATGCTCTCTCAGCTCACCAACATTTTATAATATAACTACACACAGTATGATGTCCCTACAGCCCCCACATGCAGTATGATGCTCCCTCAGCTCATCAACACTGTATAATATAACTACACACAGTATGATGTCCCCACAGCCCCCACATGCAGTATGATGCTCCCTCAGCTCACCAACATAGTATAATATAACTACACACAGTATGATATCCCCACAGCCCCCACCTGCAGTATGATGTCCTCCAATACAGTATGATGCTCTCTCAGCTCACCAACATTTTATAATATAACTACACACAGTATGATGTCCCCACAGCCCCCACATGCAGTATGATGCTCCATCAGCTCGCCAACATAGTATAATATAACTACACACAGTATGATGCCCCTACAGCCCCCACCTGCAGTATGATGTCCCCACAGCCCCTCAACACAGTTTGATGCCCCTCAGCTTACCAACATAGTATAATGTCTACTACACACAGCATGATGGCCCCACTGCTCCCCAATGTACTGTGACGACACTCACATGCAGTATGATTGCTCCTCAGCTCTCTATACAGTATGATGGGATGGATCTCACAAGTTATAATATAGAAAAAAAACAGCACACAAAATTATCTTCTTCAAAGTATTTGTAGCCTGAGGCTTGAGAAAGCGGAGGTCCCCCGAAACGTCACGGAAGGTGTGCTTCCTGGCAGCTGGTCAGTGTCTATGCCTTCCTGTTTGTGTCATCGTAGTGCATGAATGCGCATGGACAGCCTGCGCTAGAATCTAACTGCAGTTTGGGAGCTTATATAAGCCCGCAGTGCAGTCTGGAGACATTGTTCACAGTGTGATTATTAGAGATGAGCAAACTTGTTCGGAAAACAATCGCCAAACTCAAATTTAGCATGAACATAGCTCATTAGGATTCCTGTTTGGATTCCCAAGCATTTTTCCTAAAAATTGGCAAAAGTCGGCCAAAGTTTAGTAAATGACCAAGTTCACTAAGGGCTTTTTTAGACGTCAGTGATTCCAGTAGCAGAACGGACAACAAAATTTCCCGCACATGTGCACACTTATGATGCATGGATAACATCCCTATCTCATCAGTGTGACACATACCTGGGAATCAGCAGTACGGTACACGCTGTGCCCCGGCACTAGGTGCTGAAGTGAAGACAGCTCACATCATGATCCCCTTCTCGCGCTGTGATCAGCACTAGCAGGAGGCAATGCTGAGAGTTGTATTTAACTGTTAACAGCGAGAGCAAGCGACAGTTGATGAATAATTATAAAAAATGATGTGGGGTTCTACTGTATTTTTTATAATCAGTCAGGTAAAAGTGACAGCTTCGGGCTGCAATCCTCAGCTGTCAGCTTCTGCAAGCTGATTATCAAGAAAAGAAGGGCCCCCACGCCATACTTAGTTATTTAAGTAGTTAATTAAAAAAAAACGCATGGGATCCCTCCATTTTTGACAGCCAGCCAAACTAATACAGACAGCTGGGGGCTGGAATTCCCCAGCTGGTAAGAGGTAATCGATATTGCCCTCCCAGCCTAAAAAAAGCAGCCCATAGCCGCCCCCAAGAAAAGGTGCATCTATCTCTTTGCCCGGCTCTTCCCACTTGCCTTGTGGCAGTGACAAGTGAGGTTCATATTTGTGAAGTTGATGTCACCTTTGTATTGTCCATTGACATCAAGCCCATGGGTTAGTAATGGAAAGGCATCTATAAGATGCCCCCATTACTAACCTCATAGTCATATAGTCATATTGTACGAAAACACAGACACCCAGAATAAAGTACTTTAATTGAAATAATGACACAGCCTCCTTTAATCAATCTTAATTAAACCATACTCACTTCATCGCCCATTACAGTGAAGCCATTGTCCCCAGTATGAGAATTAAATTAATAAGCAACCATATTCCTCACACTGAAAAGATAATTCATTTGTCCCGCGGTGGGCCTAGTTCTGCTACATCTAGATGGCAGGCTGCATTGTTGCATGATACGACTATACAGCCTGCCATCCAGCAGAGACAATGTGTAGAGTCTGCTACTGTTGCTTAGTATCTCGCTGTGAACTCCTATGACCTGACTGATGTCACCATGAGCGTGTTAAAGTTTGCACGCTCGCGGTGCCATCAGAAGGGTCCTGTTAGTTCACAGCCAGTGAACTCAGTTCAACTCACTGATGTCAGTGCACCGTGGGAAAAGTTGTAAAGGCACTTTCTCAGCAGCTGCGAGGCACGGAAACCTCATATGAAACTTTGAGGGACATTTTAAGGATACTGGTTTCCAGGTGCTGGAACACCTGAAGGCTGTAAACTAAGGTTACCTTGGGTGTGTAATTTACTGTACTAGTAAATATATAAGAAAATAAACTAAAAAAAAATCGAGTGGGGTCCCCAGTAATTTTCATAAACAGCTGAGGGAAAGCTGACGGCTGGGGGCTACTGTTAATATTCTGGGAAAGAGACAATAATCATAAAGGTTCCCAGGCTATTAATATCAGTTTACAGCTGTAAATTGTAGTCTTTCCTGGTTATTAAAATGGGGAACCCCTCCAAAAGAATGACATGGGGTTCTCATGTATATTTGATAACCAGCCAGTCAAAACTGACTGCTGCTGGCTGTGAGCTTTAGCAAGGCTGGTTATCAAGAATAGAGGGGTCCCCACACCATATTTTTGCCCAGCTCTTCTCACTTGCCCTGTGGCAGTGGCAAGTGAGGTTCATGTTGGTGGGTTGGTGTCACCTTTATATTGCCCACCGACATCAAGCCCTTGGATTAGTAATGGAGAGGCATCTTTAAGACGCCTCTCCCTTTCTAATCCTTTAGTTATATTGTAACGAAACACACAGCCAGAATAAAGTCCTTTATTTGAAATAAAAACAAAACATAGTTTACCTTTTTTTATTTAAAAATAAAAAAACACAGTTATACTCACTTAACGCCCATGCCATTGAAGCCCTCTTCTCTTGTAATAAAACAATGGATTATGGCGTAGGACAGAACAACAGACAGGTGAGGGATATGGTTGTTTTTTATTTTTGTTTTATTACAGGAGACCATTGCTTCAGTGGAATGGGCAATCATGTGATTATGGTTTAATTTAGATTCAGTAAAGGAGTCTGTGTCATTCTTTAACTTAAATGACTTTATTCTGGTGATGTTGCTTTTTTATACAATGTGACAATGGGGTTATTAAAGGATGCATCTTATAGACGCCTCTTCATTACTAACCTCTGGGCTTTATGTCACCTGACAATACAAAGATGACATCAACCCCCAACTATTACCCCACTTGCCATCACACCAGGGCAAGTGGGAAGAGCAGGGCAAAGCACCAGAATTGGGGCATCTAATAGATGCACCTTTTCTGGTGCGGCTGTGGGCTGCTATTTTAGGCTGGGGGTCCAATATCCATGACCACTTCCAAACATGAGAATACCAGCCCCAAGCTGTCTGCTTTAGCAAATTTGGTTGTCAAAAATGGGGTGGACCCTACGCTGTTTTTTTAATTATTTATTTAAATTATTTAAAAAATGGTGAGGGTACCTCTCTATTCTTGATAACCAGCTTGACTAATGCTGACAGCTGAGAGTTGCAGCCTGTAGCCGCCAGTTTTACCTGGCTGATTATCAAAAATACAGGGAAACCTACATAATTTTTTAAAATGTATTTATAGCGCTGATGAATGATTCCATCCGCGGTGCCTGTTCTAGCTGTTATCAACGGCAGCAGGCATATTGCTGCAATCTCACTCTGTCATCTGACAGATCGGCAATGACAACCACAGGGGTTTCTGGCAGACCCCGGGTAGTCATGCCAAGCCATTGGCGCCCCACCGTCATGTGACAGGGGCACCGATGGGCGTGGTTTGTGATGCTCTTTCGGCTGGATAGTCTGGATAAGGATTTGGGATGCAATTCATTAAGATGTTTATTCCAGAAATCTGATGTTAGCATCTTTAAGAAGTTGCAATATTTTTGCATAACTTGGCAACTGTTCAAAAATATTGCGACTTTTGGTGTTTTAAATACCAATCCTAATCAACTACTCTAATATGGGCATATCATGGGGATGGAGTGTCCAGGCCTGCCTGTCAAATCCACCATGTTATGTCACTAAAGTGGTGCAACATTCTACAAGAATGTACTTCAGCCCTTGGCTTGCATACACTTTTGGCGACAACGCAATCTGGATATCAGATGAGCCTGATTCACTAAGCAGCGCACGCTGCTTAATGAATTAGTTTGGTGTACTCCAGCGAGTGCTTTATTAAGACTGGCATACACTATCACAGTCATAATGAATCGCCCCCAAGGCTTTTGAAGAAGTTTAAAAACTGGTAGAAGAATTTTATCATAAATGTCTTGTCAACGTTTGGATATATCACATTCAATTGGCAAAAAAAGATGGAGTACATTATAAAAGTTTCCCATTACAAAATGTCCTGTGAGACATGCATTCAAGCATTTATTTATACCTTAAATCTAATTATCTGACCATGTGCTTTCCTATTATTCCTATTACAAGCAATAATATGACTGTTCAGACACCTCATAAACAGAACCATTCACAAAATTTTACATTTTGAACAGGGCACACTATACAATAGTGGCTGCAGGGCGGAATAAAACATTTTTGTGACTTTTTTATTTTGCCTCTCTGTTGCAGAGATATTAGTACCTAATGAGTTAACTGTTGTTAAATCCAAGTGGTGCTATAAATTACTTCTCACAGAGATGTGCTCTCCTTGTATGAGTTGCCTAATCATAAGCAACACCGCAAAAAAGAACACGCCCCACAATACTTTAGATTTCTCAGTGTCTAAGGTGTGATGCTACAGCTCTGATCTCCTCTGATTAGAGCACAGATGACTCACACTTTTCAGATAAGGTACCAAGGGACAGTACAACAGAATTTATCTGTGTTACATTACAAACCCTTTTATCAGCTCGCCTCCTCTCAAAACACAGTCAGCTCTGCTGTACTGCCCCTTCACCAGTGCTGCCTGTCTGGAAAGGAGTCACACTTATGTTTGTTGTGCTAAGAGCAATTTGTAATCACTCTGAAGTGACAGCACAAGAAACTAAAGAAACTACTCTTATGTGAGATGTAATGCCACTAAGTTCCGCTCTCACTGCAGAGGGATTACAATATGCTGTGAGCCTAACAGACATAAATCTGCTTACTGACACATCTTCGGATAGGCAGTGTTGGAGAAGGGGTAGTACAGCAGAGCTGACGGTGCTATGACAGGAGAGCTCATATAATGGTTTGTAATGTGACACAGCTAAACTCAGCAGGACTTTCTAATTGTACAGAAGGTTAGACCAGGAGATCAGATAATACCCATTAGGACTTAACAAATGTTAATTCATTAGGTTCTAAACACTTTGATTGTTGATATCTCTGCGATTGTAAGTACTTTGATTGTTGATATCTTTGAGAGGCAAAGTTAAACAAAAAAAGCTTTTATTTCACTCTGCAGCCACTATTACATCATATGCCCATTTCAACATGAAAAATATGGTGAAAGGTCCTTAAGATTTAACTAGACAACATTCTAATTCCCTAAACAGCCACTATCTGATAAAAGCTTTAAAACCCTCACTGCCATCTTGTTACATGATACTCTCCCAATGTTGCTGTTTGTGACAACAGCCTCCAGTGTAACATTTAAATTCCATTACTATCATTTTCCAGAAAACAAGGAAAAAAGGTATAAAAAAAAAAGATTCTGTTACGGTTTTAGAGACTGGATAATCTTTCAGGTAGCCAAAGTTGTTTATTTTACCAACAGCTGCAAGTCCAACTTCTCTAACCACCAATAATCAGCTGTTTTAGGCAAGGAACCTGCAATTGGCCATGCTGCAGCAGTTACAGAGGAAATGCAGCAGTACCTGCTTGCCATTCAAACGGTCAACTACGTAGTGCAGGTGTGCCTAACCTACTTGTGTCTTAAGTGGCCTGCAGGTCCCTGCTGTGCAGCTCACATTAGTGGAAGCTGTAAAAAGTATTAAAAGGTATCAAAATATATATACTACATTCATACAACATACATACATACTAAATACATACTACATATACTGTATACTACATTCATACAACATACATACATACTACATACATACATACTACATATATACTACATTCATACAACATACATACATACATACTACATACATACTACATACAGTTGTGGCCAAAGGTATTGACATCCCTGCAATTCTGTCAGATAATACTCAGTTTCTTCCTGAAAATGATTGCAAACACAAATTCTTTGGTATTATTATCTTCATTTAATTTGTCTTAAATGAAAAAGCACAAAAGAGAATGAAGCAAAAAGCAAAACATTAATCATTTCACACAAAACTCCAAAAATAGGCCAGACAAAAGTATTGGCACCCTCAGCCTAATACTTGGTTGCACAACCTTTAGCCAAAATAACTGCGACCAACCGCTTCCGGTAACCATCAATGAGTTTCTTACAATGCTCTGCTGGAATTTTAGACCATTCTTCTTTGGCAAACTGCTCCAGGTCACTGATATTTGAAGGGTGCCTTCTCCAAACTGCCATTTTTAGATCTCTCCACAGGTGCTCAATGGGATTCAGGTCTGGACTCATTGCTGGCCACCTTAGAAGTCTCCAGTGCTTTCTCTCAAACCATTTTCTAGTGCTTTTTGAAGTGTGTTTTGGGTCATTATCCTGCTGGAAGACCCATGACCTCTGAGGGAGACCAAGCTTTCTCACACTGGGCCCTACATTATGCTGCAAAATTTGTTGGTAGTCTTCAGACTTCATAATGCCATGCACACGGTCTAGTGCCAGAGGCAGCATAGCAACCCCAAAACATCAGGGAACCTCCACCATGTTTGAGTGTAGGGACCGTGTTCTTTTCTTTGAATGCCTCTTTTTTTCTCCTGTAAACTCTATGTTGATGCCTTTGCCCAAAAAGCTCTACTTTTGTCTCATCTGACCAGAGAACATTCTTCCAAAACGTTTTAGGCTTTTTCAGGTAAGTTTTGGCAAACTCCAGCCTGGCTTTTTTATGTCTCGGGGTAAGAAGTGGGGTCTTCCTGGGTCTCCTACCATACAGTCCCTTTTCATTCAGACGCCGACGGATAGTACGGGTTGACACTGTTGTACCCTCAGACTGCAGGGCAGCTTGAACTTGTTTGGATGTTAGTCGAGGTTCTTTATCCAACATCCGCACAATCTTGCGTTGAAATCTCTGTCAATTTTTCTTTTCCGTCCACATCTAGGGAGGTTAGCCACAGTGCCATGGGCTTTAAACTTCTTGATGACACTGCGCACGGTAGACACAGGAACATTCAGGTCTTTGGAGATGGACTTGTAGCCTTGAGATTGCTCATGCTTCCTCACAATTTGGTTTCTCAAGTCCTCAGACAGTTCTTTGGTCTTCTTTCTTTTCTCCATGCTCAATGTGGTGCACACAAGGACACAGGACAGAGGTTGAGTCAACTTTAATCCATGTCAACTGGCTGCAAGTGTGATTTAGTTATTGCCAACACCTGTTAGGTGCCACAGGTAAGTTACAGGTGCTGTTAATTACACAAATTAGAGAAGCATCACATGATTTTTAGAACAGTGCCAATACTTTTGTCCACCCTCTTTTTTATGTTTGGTGTGGAATTATATCCAATTTGGCTTTAGGACAATTCTTTTTGTGTTTTTTCATTTAAGACAAATTAAATGAAGATAATAATACCAAAGAATTTGTGTTTGCAATCATTTTCAGGAAGAAACTGAGTATTATCTGACAGAATTGCAGGGGTGTCAATACTTTTGGCTACAACTGTACATTTAAAAAAAACTGCTGGAAAAAATAATTTAGAGTGCATGTGAACAAGTGCTGAGTCGTATATTAGAGCCACAGATGTTTTTTTTAACACTCTCAGTGTATTTTGAAGATACTGACATGTTTTACAAACACAACATGATCTAAGGCTGGTTTCACATTAGCGCATTTTCAGCGCGCGCACGGCCGGGGGTAGCTCCGCCCCCGATCCGGCTCTCTGCCCGGCGTGCCCGCCCCTTCCTTGTAGCGCCGCCTACTAGCGGACAGCGGCGCCTGCGATCGGCGCACCCTATCTTTAGCATAGGGTGCGCCGATCGTGCGCAGGCCGTGCGCTAGTTGCGCTTTGACCTGCGCTGCGCACTTTTGACGGTGCGCCGTGCGCGCCAAAATCCGAAAAGTTTGATTTTGGCGCGCACGGCGCACCGTCAAAAGTGCGCAGCGCAGGTCAAAGCGCAACTAGCGCATGGCCTGCGCACGATCGGCGCACCCTATGCTAAAGATAGGGTGCGCCGATCGCAGGCGCCGCTGTCCGCTAGTAGGCGGCGCTACAAGGAAGGGGCGGGCACGCCAGGCAGAGAGCCGGATCGGGGGCGGAGCTACCCCCGGCCGTGCGCGCGCTGAAAATGCGCTAATGTGAAACCAGCCTAAGTGATGTTTTTATCGTGCATTTTACCATAGACTTTTCAAAGGTAAATGAAAACACTAGAAAAATGTGTATCAAAAACATACGTATAAAACTGCATAAAAATTAAGTGATTTAAAAAAAAGTGAGAAAAAGCTGAAAAAAAATCATCTGTGATAAGGAAGTCTAAGAGAAAAGTTCTTTATGGAATCTATTTTATTCTATTTTAAGAATTATCTTTTGTCATAGCCTAAGACTTCACATGTGCCACATCTTATCAGTAGCATAGCTACCAAGGGGCAGAGGAGGTAGTTACCACAGAGCTACGCTAACCTTAACTAACACAGTTAAGCCTCCCGTACAGTTAAGGCCCATGGTAGAGCACAGAGACACGATTTCCCTGCACTATCACTCTGTACTGTAGACTGCAGGTCGCTTTAAGCATGGGGTCTACAGAACGGCTGAGAATCAGACGCACGCGCAGGACGTCAAAGCTACAGCGCAATAAGTTTCTGATGTTCTTTTATTTTGATTAAAACTTGCTTGGGCATCATAAACAATGGGGGACCCTCATACAGTGTGGGAGGGCTGATACATTATAGATGTAAGGGGTTGAAGGTTTTACCCCTTTAAGTTCCCAATGCTGCTAATGTATGTATATATTCATGTATATTTTATTGACACGAGATTTCTTTATTATGCTGTGTCTATGATGTGTAGAGCAGGTTATTTAATGTATTATTGTTATAGGGCTACTAGATGGGACACTGAGGTGTATATACTGTAGGACAATAGAGGGTACAGTGAGAATGTAAATAGTTAACATAGGAGGGGTGACTTAGTTTAAGGGAAGGGAGATTCCTGGTTAGGGACAGTGGGGGCGAGGGCACCCATAGAGCTCGGGTGGCCTCTGGCCCGGGCAAGTTAGATACCCCGCAACGTTTATACAGACGTGAAAGCCCTGTCATCCAGAACATGGGGAACAGCATCACCAAGAACTAGTGCAAGGAGCAGAAAATTTACAGCTGGAGTGCAAACAGCATAGCTAAAGCTACAGAAGTTTTCTAGAGAAGAAACTACACGGCAGCACAGACGGGCGGTTATTCATCATTTGGCAGTTCCTAGCATGGGCAGACACCCTCATGGCCGGGGATGCCCTTATAAAGTGTGGGGCCCATTATACAGTTTGGGGCTAAGGCAGCTGCCATTATACAGTTTAGGAGCTAAACTGGGGGCCATTACACATTTTTGGGGCTAATGTGGAGCCCATTTTACAGTATAGGAGCTAATGTGGGACCCATTATACAGTATAGGAGCAAATGTGGAGCCTATTATACAGTATAGGATCTGATATATCATTATACAGTATAGGAGCGAATGTGGGGCCAATTAAGCAATATAGGAGCTAATGTGGAGCCAATTATTGTCATGCCCGCCATGTCCGTTATGCCTGTCATGCCCGCCATGTCCGTTATGCCTGTCATGCCCGCCATGTCTGTTATGCCGCATGATCCCTGGAGCAGTGTGCACGTGCACTGAATTCTCATACCCATTATGTCTCATGCTGCAAGATCCCTGGAAGCAGTGTGCACATGCACCTCGTGACTATTGTGCTGCAAGATGCCTGGAACAGTGTGCACGCGCACCTTACCTCATGGCTGCACGCCGTTGCTAGGTAACCATCCGTCTCTGCTCTGATTCTGCAATCCTCTAGGTATTCCTGGAGCCCCTGATCATGTGACCTTTCCTATCTTCCAGCACCGTCTGATTCTGCAATCCTCTAGGTATTCCTGGAGCCCCTGATCATGTGACCTTTCCTCTGTTCCAGCACTGTCTGATTCTGCAATCCTCTCTGTATTCCTGGAGCCCCTGATCATGTGACCTTCTCTATGGTTCAGCCCAGTCTGATCGAGCAACGCTCTCTATGACCCTGGAGGAACTGAACCGGAAGTCCTTCCCTGATTCTGACCCGGAAGTGCAGGTGCTATGGTGCTATATCAGACCACCCCTTCCTATGGTCGGGGCCTGAGTATTGTGTTGCTTCCCTGCATGGCTGCTTGGTCTGCTTGGTCGCTCCCTGTGTTCTGTGCCTCTGAACCGGAAGTCCTTCCCTGATCCTGACCCGGAAGTGCAGGTGCTATGGTGCTATATCAAACCACCCCTTCCTATGGTCGGGGCCTGAGTATTGTGTTGCTTCCCTGCAACGCTGCTTTGTCTGCTCGGTCGCTCCCTGTGTTCTGTGCCCCTGCACTCTGATCTGTCGTCCGTCTCTGCACACGCTCTGTGCTTGTACTCCGCCTCTTGTCTCGTGCCTTGTCTTGTGTTTGTCCATTGTGCCATGTTTTGTCCGTGTCAGGCTTGGACTTGTAGTCCTTCCGGTGTTCTCTGCCTTGCCTGCTTTGCCATGTCTTGCCTTTCCTATGCTTTGCCTTGTGGTCCTCCCTATGTTCTCTGTCTTTGCTTGTTCTTCCTTCCTCTTACCTATGGTGCTCTGTTGTGCCTCCTGGCACTTGCACCATTCCTCCTCTCTTACCTATGGTGCTCTGTAGTGCCTCCTGGCACACGCACCATTCCTCCTCTCTTACCTTTTGTGCTCTCTAGCACATTTCATGCTAGTCTCAAGGTTCTCCCTTGACCCGGCTCTGGGCTTCGGCTTACGCTCCGCTGCTAGCTCTGTTCTCGCTCTGACCTGACTCTGTGTTTCTGCCTACGTTCTGCTCCTTGTTCCGCTCCTTGTCTTGCCTTGCCTTGTTTCTTGCTTTGCTTTGCCTTGTTTCTTCGCGTGCCCTTTGCATGCGCCTGGCCTTCCTAGCCTCCTGCTTGTGCCTCAGCCGTGCCCCCCCTAGCCGTGCCCGCCTGCTTGTGCCTCAGCCGTGCTCGTCTGTCAGTGACAGCTGTGTCGCCTGCTATGCCCCAGCCGGGTTCGCTGGAGTCGTACCCGCCTGTTTGTGCTGCAGCCCGTCCAGCTTGCCAGTGCCCCAGCCATGCTCTCTGTGCTTCCTTGCACCCACGCTGTCTCTGCACTGTGATTTGCGTGCTTCTTTTAGCTCGCGCAGGTCCTCGCCTGCCCTGTGGCATACCTCCCCGTGCTTCTGTAAAAGTACGTGCAGGTTTTGCCATGTACCCTGTCGTGCCCTCTTGAACGCACAGGTCCTAGCCTATACCCTGTAAGAACAAAACCGTTGGCACAACCCTGAGAATTGTAGGTGGTGCCCAAGTAGGATCCCAATCCGTGAACTAAGTATATATAAACTTGGCACACACCAAAGGTTTCTGATGCAGAAAGGTGATTTTTAATTATATAACAGTACATACATACACACACGTTTCGGTCTAGGACCTTCATCAATGTACTGTGAAATATAAATAAAGATGAAAAAAATACAATTAAAAAAGAAAGTATATACAACAATATATGGGTTTTCCAGGTAAACACTTTTGAAAAAAATGCTGAGACATCGGTCACATTATCGCACATGTTAGATATTGGCAGGGAGTAATAAGTAATCATGAAGAGCAAGATCAACGTAGAAAAGAACACACATACCGATATATTGTACTGTGAGTTTCTTAGTGACTGGGCTTTGTGAGATAGACCTGGGGGAGGATAAAGGTGCTATAATAGCCAATATAACTTAGTAAGTGGTGAGATGGTTTGTGTTACCTAAGTTACATACCAATCCTGTGAGGAGGCACATGAAGCCGTCCCACTGCTAAAGGCAAAGAATAGCACTGGAGTAATACTACAGAGACGTGACGTGAAGTCACAAAATCTGTCTATATGAGGCAAAGAACTCTTACCGTGGTGGTTAGTGGAGTGTGGACGCGGTATCCGCCGCGAATCCCAAGCGCTGCAGAGTGTGAGAGTGGCAGGGTTATATAACCCTGTGAATTATGAGCCCTGGTTGGGGGCGCGCCACCGGAAGTCAGTGGGCGTGTATTAGACACGTCACCAAAAGCTCCGGACGCCGAGAGAGACATAGAGGGGGCGTGTCAGCAGGGAGCACTGGGAGTGTACTACTGCCTGTCAGGCTGGCTTACAGAGCAGAGCGGTGGACATTAGTGAACTATCCTGGGTTAACTACCGCAGCGCCGACATCGTAGGTGCCAGTGGTGAAGATAGTGGCTATTCAGTGCTTTGAGGGTGACGATTCAAACAATCACAGTTGTTGGTTCTGTAAATGAGACATAATTAAATTAGTATCCATGACATTCAATGTACAGTGGCATTAAAGAGTACATTATTTATAGCATTAACCCAGTAGTGACATTGTAGAGAACAAAAAGGGAGGAAAAATATATCAGATGGTGTCAGACATTATACTTGTAAGAAGGCCTGTGAATCATAGTCTTTATTTAACCCCTTGGGTGTCAGGGTATTGAGTTCATGAATCCAATAGGCCTCTCTCCTTTTTAATATGTTAATGCGGTTGCCTCCTCTACGTGAGGTATGAACCTGCTCAATGACTTGAAATTTTAATTGAGCAATGGTGTGGCCCGCAGTAATGAAATGATATGGGATGGGGAGAAGCATGTTCTTGCATCTGATCGTAGACTTATGCTTGGATATACGGTCTCTGATGTGTTGTGTGGTTTCCCCTACATAGAGTAAACCACACGGACATTTGATAATGTATACTACAAACGAGCTGTCGCAGGTGTAATATTCACGGATATTAAATTTTTTACCAGTATGGGGATGGTAGAAGAAATTACCTTTCTGTACGTTATTACATTGCGTGCATTGCAGGCAGGGGAAAGTGCCGAATTTAGGATTTGATAAGAAACGTTGTTGATTCTTTAGAGGGCCAGGGGAGCCAATATCTGCTTTAATCAGAGTGTCACGGACATTCCGTGGTCTCCTAAAACAAGGTAAAAAGGGTACTCTGAATGCCTCTACATTCGGGTGAGCCGTAGAGAGGAGATGCCAATGACGTCTAATGCTGGAATGAATACGATAAGCAAAGGGATGGTAGTCATGAACGAAAGAAATGCGATTGGCGGTCTTAGATTCCCTTGGGGGGGAAAGGTCCACATCATTTAACACACTCGTTGGATATCCCCTCTCAAGGAATTTTGTACGCATTTCGTCCATGCGTATTTTTTGAACCCCTGTATTAGACACAATCCTCTGAACCCTTTTGAATTGTGACTTGGGGATCGCGTTTTTCAATTTAGTGGGATGGAAGCTTTCGTAATGAAGCAAACTATTGCGATCAGTGGGTTTCCTATAGAGATCAGTGGATAGGTGTCCCAAATCATCCTTCATGACTACCGTATCAAGGAAATTGATTTGTTCAAGGTGATAGGTCATGGTGAAGCTCAGTCCAGGCCAGGCTGTTTGTAACATGGAGAAGAAGGATTGTAGTGTATCTAGTGATCCCCCCCAGATACAGAAGATATCGTCGATATATCTCTTCCACACTAACGCATGGGTGCGGAAGAGACAGTCACGATAGATGATGTGATCCTCCAAATGGGCCACGTAGCAATTTGCATACGGAGGTGCGGTGTTCGAGCCCATCGCAGTCCCCCTCATCTGCAAATAATATGTGTCTTCAAAAAGAAAAAAATTCCTAGTTAAGATGATGGACAATAATTCACAGCATAGGTTGGTTTGTTCAGGATGGAATTTGGATAGTTCCAGAAGTCTCCGCACTGACTGAAAACCCTGTATGTGGGGAATGGATGTATATAGATCTTTTACATCAAAAGTGACAAGAATGGCATCTTTAGGGACATGGTCCAGAGTACGGATAACATCCAAAAAGGCCCCTGTATCGAGTAGAAAGGAAGGTGTCTGTTTGATAAGAGGTGTAAGAATTTTCTCTAGATATTTGGAAATGGGAGAGAAAATTGACTCCGTAGAGGCCACGATAGGTCTTCCTGGTGGGTTATCTAAGTTTTTATGTACTTTAGGCAGTATATAAAAAAACGGTGTAATGGGGAATTTTTTGGTTAGAAAATCACAGGTTTTGTTATCTAGGACTCCGCTCAATTTATATTTAGATAAGGTAGTTTGAATAATGTGTTTTATTTCATTGGTGGGATCCCTCTCAAGTGGTAGATAGACCGAGGTGTCACTCAATTGGCGATGAACCTCACCCAAATACATTGTTTTGTCAAGGACAACAATGGCTCCCCCCTTATCTGCTGGTTTGATAATAATGTCTTTGTCGTCCTGTAAGGTTTTAAGAGCTTGTTGATCAAGTGCAGTAAGGTTAGATGGAAAATGCATACGCCCTTTATGGATGTCATCCCGCAGATTTTGGAAAGTGTTATCAATAAAAGAGATGAATGTCTCTAGGGCATGTGAGCCTGTGGGAGGTCTAAAGTTGCTTTTATTCCTAAGTCCTAGGCTATCTGAGGATAGCAAGAGAGGGTGTGGTGGTGTAATACTATTGTTGGTACCAATAGCATTGGAGAAGTGTAGTTTCAGCCTTAGTGATCTATAGAACCTCTGAAGGTCCATGTCAAGATTAAAGGTATTATACCTATAACTTGGGCAGAAGGAAAGGCCCTTTTGTAAAACCCGGTATTCTGCTATACCTAAACTTTTGGAAGAGATGTTGATTACCAACGGGTCATTACCTGCGAGCGAGTGACACGACCGGAGTCCATGTTTCTGTGTGGGTCTCTTCCCCCTGCGGATCCTCTTCTTTTCGTGGATCTGCGTCTCTGTCCTAAAAAACGACTGTATGAGGCCTGTCTGTCGTGATCCGATCCTGAAGACGAGATGTCCGTGGTGGATCTGTAATTGGAGTAGGCATTGAAGTTCCCGGAGTTGTAAGATTCTCGCCATTTGTAGACTCTATTCTGTTCGTAATCTTCTGTATCACGGGCAAACTTGTTCCTCTTTCTGGTCTCGGTGTCTCGTCGATGTTGATCGATGACACCGTTGATCTTGGTCTTCAAATTATTGAAGTCTTCAGTGCTGATGGAAGATGAGAGCTGGGTTTCTATGTTAGAGATTTCCTCTTTGCACTTTGCGATTCCTAGATGTAGATGCTCTAACGTAAGGGTCATAAGGTCAAAGGAACATTTGTTAATAATTTGTTCAAATTTGGAACAGAAATCACTTGAATCGCTGAAGAGGGTGGGACGTAGGGGAACCCGTAGACCTCTAGGTATCCTCTGAACTTTAAGGTATTCAGTGAGGGTAACACAGTGTAGCTCCAAATTGGTGCACCGCCTGAGTGTCCTCTCCAAGTCACGACCTCTGGTCTCCCTGGGAGGCAGTCTAAGGAAATCGCTGGGAAGGGTGGATTGTGCTATAATGTTAGATGTCTCCTCTGCATTATATGAAAACGTAAGGGATGTCATTGCCCAGAAGGGTGTGCACAGCGTAAAGGGTAACTATGTAAGAACAAAACCGTTGGCACAACCCTGAGAATTGTAGGTGGTGCCCAAGTAGGATCCCAATCCGTGAACTAAGTATATATAAACTTGGCACACACCAAAGGTTTCTGATGCAGAAAGGTGATTTTTAATTATATAACAGTACATACATACACAGACGTTTCGGTCTAGGACCTTCATCAATGTACTGTGAAATATAAATAAAGATGAAAAAAATACAATTAAAAAAGAAAGTATATACAACAATATATGGGTTTTCCAGGTAAACACTTTTGAAAAAAATGCTGAGACATCGGTCACATTATCGCACACGATAGATATTGGCAGGGAGTAATAAGTAATCATGAAGAGCAAGATCAACGTAGAAAAGAACACACATACCGATATATTGTACTGTGAGTTTCTTAGTGACTGGGCTTTGTGAGATAGACCTGGGGGAGGATAAAGGTGCTAGCCTATACCCTGGCGTGCCCCTCTGCACGCGCAGGACTCTGCTTTTAACCCTGACCCTGGCATGCCCTCTGCAAGAGCAGGACTCTGCCTTGAACCTTGACCCTGGCATGTCTCTGCACGTGCAGGACTCTGCCTTGAACTTCGACCCTGGCATGCCCTCTGCACGCGCAGGACTCTGCCTTGAACCCTGACCCTGGCATGCCTCTCTGCACGTGCAGTACCCTGCCTTGAACTCTGACCCTGGCGTGCCCTCTGCATGCGCCCGACTCTGCCTTGAACCCTGACCCTGGCATGCCCCTTGGCACGTGCAGGACCCTGTCTTGTATGTTGAACTTTGAACTCTGGCGTGTCCCCTACACATGCACCGTACTTTGCACGTTTGAATCTGGCGTGTCCCCTACACATGCACCTTGCCTTGCACCTTGCCCTGGACCCTGGTGTGCCCTAGCACACACCCCGCCTGGATTCTTGCCCTGGACCTCGTCGTGTTCCCTAACACGCACCATGCCTGGACATCTGTCGTGCCTCCTGCCTGTGTCCTGGTTTGCCTGCTGGATTCCTGGAGCCTGCCATCACTGCCAGAGAGCGTGAGCATGAAGCCTACACCTCGCCCTAGGTGGGTGGGTGCCATGACCCAGAGGGTCCACTCTAAAGAAATCGACTCAGCGTAAGCTGACCTTGTCACAGAATACTCAGGCCATGGTCTCTGCTGGTACCTCAGCCACTGCTTTGATGAAGATTCAGACCCGGCCCATGTCCTCCGAACTCGCTTGGAAAATGAAAAATGAGGATGAATGAATCATGGAGATCAACATCCAACACTGTGGAGACACCATCACATGTTTCTCAACGCAGTGATTCTAGAGCAATGCCCCCATCCCTTATGGGAAATATGTAAAAACATGCAAAACACAAGCCGCGGAGACACCATCACATGTTTCTCAACGCAAGCAATGACTAGCCAGGTCTTTCCCTGGGAAGGAACAACCACGGGAAGGGCAGTCTCCAATGAAGAAAACCACCTATGCCAAAACATGGTATCCATCCACAGACAGCTGTTTCTTTTTTTTTTTTTTTTTTTAAACCATTCAGATTAGTTATATACAACTCAATATAAGCTCATCAACTTAAACGTCGTTGTTTCAACTCTCATCATTATGGTTCATATTTATTTTAGTATAACAAACCAATGGTATACACAAAAGACATCCTGAACATCAATAAATATCACTAAAATTCACTGATCTTTGATCAGGTGCTGCCATTTTTTAAATTTCCAGACACCCTCTGCATCAGAACCACCACCGCCTTCGCTGTCTAATTTATAAATCAAGTATAATCTAGAAAGGATCAGCCCAACACACTTATTCACAGATACATGCTTCTCTTTGAAAATTCCTAAATTCCTCACATCCCACAAACTCTGCATCACACAAGTCTTAATTAACCATAGGATTCTATTTTTCACACAACCACATGCACCAATTCCAAACATCGCAACACGCCAGTCAATAAAACTCACACCTGCTAACTCCTTACACAACCAACCTACACACTTCCACACACTGCACGCGTAATTACAGTCCCACATAGTATGCCACACAGTCTCACATCCACCACATCCTTCTCTTGGGCACACATCAGTTCTGGTCAGACCTGG
The DNA here is from genome assembly GCF_039654945.1 of Dendrobates tinctorius. Taxonomy (NCBI): domain Eukaryota; kingdom Metazoa; phylum Chordata; class Amphibia; order Anura; family Dendrobatidae; genus Dendrobates; species Dendrobates tinctorius. The sequence continues at coordinate 60,973,405 of NW_027361697.1, forward strand.
ACTCTTCTGTACCTGTCGCACAGGCAAAATATTGTGCAAGGACATACATACAATATCCCTTTGTCTATTTGACATCCTGTGCGTTCCCAAACTCTTCCATGCAACCGAAACTTCATTCCCTCTCAACCCCACAATATTACATTCCACATCATTCTTACGTATTATTTTCATCACATTCTTAGCCATTCTAAAATCATTCATCTGTACACTCAGCAAATCATGCTTCCTCACAAACTTCTCAATCACCTCATACCAGACCAGACACTGGAAAGCAACAGGCACTCTAGCATCCCTCTTTCTCCAACATAAGCCATATAACATCCAACCAGCTGAATAACTTGCCATATACACTCCCTTATTTCCTTTATTCAGCAAAATAACAACAGTTTTGATATACTGAAGCCCCAGAAAAATCTCAATGTTTGGAAAGGCCATGCCACCATGGTGACACACCTTGAAAAGACTCTCTCTATTAAGTTTCTCTATTTTACTGCTCCAGAAAAAAGTAAAAACTAACTTTTACACTCTTTTTATTTTCCTACACGACAGTGGAAAAACTGCTGCAATAAAAAGCAAAATCGGAAGAATCACCGCTTTTATGACCAAAATCTTACCACTCAAGGTCAAGTCTCTCAGTCGCCAAAAATTTAGCTTACGCTCTATGCGCAAACCACACTCCTCCCAGCTCTCCTTACCTTCCAAGTCCTTATTAAATAATACTCCCAGCACTTTGATAGCACCCGCCTCACACTTTACCCCCTCCATTTTAACCCTGTCATCCCCAAAACATTTAAAACTGCATTTATTCCAATTCACTCTAAAGCCATATGCACCACAGAAAAACTCCAGAAGCAACTTAACCCTACTCATAGACGCAACACTTTCACTCACAGCCACAACATCATCCATATATCCAAGAACTTTCACATGCTTCCCACCACTCCCAGGTACCAACAAACCTCGCATCATTTTATTACCTCTCACCAAGCACAACAGAGGTTCAATCACACATACAAACAAGACAGGGGACATGGGACACCCCTGCCTTACACCAGACTTAATATTCACTTTCTCACTCAACCACCCATTAACAAGAAACTCACTTGACACACAATCATACAAAGACATTATCCCATTCACAAATTTTTGAGGAAATCCCATTCTCTCCAGAACTTTAAACAAAAGCACATGCGAGACCCTATCAAACGCTTTCTCAAAATCAATTGACAGAACCATACACTTCCGTTTCCTTCCCATGCAGTCTCCAATCAAATCCCTTAATAACAATAAGTTATCACTCATACTTCTTCCAGGCACAGCACACACTTGATCCTCATCCACAATACTACCAATCACCTCACGCATACGATTCGCCAACAATTTGCTATAGATTTTGTAATCTGCGTTCAGCAATGTTATAGGTCTCCAATTCTCTAAACACTTTCTCTCACCTTTCTTATGCACAAGCACAACCACCCCCTCTTTCATTGATTCACACAACTTACCACTCTCCCACATATACTTACATATCTCAGTCAAATCAGCACCCAGAAAATCCCACGCCTTCACATAGAATTCTACCGGCAATCCGTCTTTACCTGGTGTCTTATTCTTTTTAGCACTCTTCATCACGTTTTCTACTTCTTCCATAATTACGTCCTCATTCAAAATATCACATTCTCCACTATCCAACTTGTTCTCTAACCCATTCAGCACTTCTGAAACAAGACCAGAATCAATCCATTTTTTATCATATAACTTGCTATAGAACCTATTCACCTCCTTTATCACATTCTCACCTGACACACACAAACCATTCCTATCCAGGATTTTATCCATATCAACCTTTCTCCCATTCATTTTCTTAAAAAAGAACCTCGTGCACTTTTCATCTTTCTCAAGATGTTCTATTTTGGTGCGATAGATGATTTGTTTCCCTTTTTCATCCATAACACTCTTTAATTCACTCTTTGTCTCAGCCAGCAGATCAGACACATCCATGCCACTTTCTCCACACTTCCTTAACCAGTCTAAGAGCCTGTTTAAATCATTAAATCTACTCAGATAAATAGCAGCTTTTTTATAGCCCCACTTTTTGAAGAATTTTTTGCAACACACCTTAACCCAGTCCCACCATTCCAGTACACACGCAAAATCCCTCTTACATACTCTCCACTCTTTATACTTTATTTTTAATTCATTCATCACATCCTCATCTTCTAACAATCTTACATTCAGCTTCCAAACCCCACCCCCATACACACGGTCATCAATCGCACTAAACACACCTCTCAAACACTCATGATCAGAAAAAGGTACAGCATTTTGTTCAAAATTCATACACAACATATTTTTGGAAAACAACATTTTATCTATCCTGGATGCAATACCACCCCTATCAGCATGGTACGTTGGCGGTAGTGGGATGCCACATTTCAGAGCAGCAGCATCTAGAAGGGAAAAATCAGAAATAAGATTGGATAACTTTTTACCAGTTATGTCACAATTCCCTTCTGTGGTGCAATTAAAGTCTCCAACTAAAACTGTAGGCATTTTGCCCAGAAGAAACAAACTTAATTTTTCCAAAAGAGCCAGACGCTCCTTTTTCCTGTCATGTCCTGATGGACAGTACACATTAATAATTCTAGCCCGCCACCCCCTATAGCTAACATGTGCAATTATACATCTACCCACCTCTACCACCGTGTAGCTATCTAAACTAATCTCCCTGTTACCTATTAATATCCATACACCATCATTCCTATTAACACATGAGCCAGACCATACATGCTGTCCGTAAGGCCAGTCCTTATCGCTTGGAGCATCCACAATCCCACATTCCTGAAGACAAAAGATGTGAGCATTCATCTGTTTAATATAATCTAGAACGATTGCCCTCCTGAATTTGGATCTAATTTGCCTGACATTCAGGGACGCAATGCCCCAACCAGCTTGGGGAGCCATAACATGACTGTGTTATTTACATGATGACAAACACGTCACTTCCTCTTCATCCGTTTTCGTCTTCCATCTGGAACTGCAACTCCTTGAATCTGTTTACGTCTGCGGGAATGCCTAAAAAAGCATTGGTGTCAGGAGAGAAGACATTCTGAGGGTAACTACGTTCACTCACCAGACTTAAACCGGGGTCTGCCCAATCCGTTCTGGGCTTCTTACAGGAATTTCCAGGCTCCTCATCCTCAGAGGACCTCGCAAGAGTGAAGTCACCTTGATCTCCACAACTGGCCAACTCCTCCTCAGTAGCAAACCAAGATACACTGGGGTATTGCCAAGAGTACTCTCCAACTCCCCCTCCCCACAGACATCAGACTGATGAGGGAGCTCACATTCAACATCAGTAGCTTCCAAAACAGCCACCTCTGGGCTGGGAGACTCCGTTTGGGGCAGGGCCTCCTCATGTGCATCCATGATTGCAGGTTCCTCAATAAGTTCTGGGTCTGAAACCTGTGGAATGTCAACAACAGCAGCAGGGGGTGCAGCTGCCCCACCTGAGACCTCAGCGTAAGACCTAGGACTGATCCTGGCCTTACAGTCCCGATACTTATGGCCCTCCTCACCACAAGCATTACACATAACAGGATTTGTGCAGTCTTTTGCCATATGGCCAGAAGCATTGCAATTCCTGCAAGTTGTCATCTCCTTGCAACTATCCTGGGTATGCCCGAAATTTTTACACCTCCTGCAATACATTGGGGCATCTGGAAAGAACAAAAAAACAGTATTTTTGAATTGATAATTGAAAAATTAAGAGGGGGGTAATGGATGCCTCCCGGGCCTTGGGGGTCCATCCCAAATCTCACAAAAACTTTGTACTTCCCAGTCCAGAGACTTTCTCCATTCAGGACCCTGTGGGAGTACTGAACATAAATGCAATGTCTTTTCAAAAATAAAGCAATGTCCTCCAGGGAAACAAAAGGGTTGTGCATGAAAACTAAAAGTGGGATATCTCCCTTAGAGTACAGCACAGTAAAGGTAAGACCTTCCAGCAAAGGATTTGCCACTCCATTTTTCAGGGCAGTAAACAAATTCTGGCAAGCCGCCATAGAAGATAGCACCAGTACATACCTGCCTTCTCTCCTAAACTCCTGCAGGCATATTATATCGGACTTCCGAATCTTCAGGATGTCATAAAACACCATGTTGACCAAATATCCCAAGGAAAAATGCAACTTCTTATCTTCAGCGATGTCAATCCTGAATCCATTTTTGACCCGGCTATCACCGGTCCCAGAGAATTGAAGTCGGACTCCCATCGTCCACAACTCCAAGGGTCTCCTCCCCGAAACCTCCTGGCTATCTCCCAAAAGCAGCGACCGGCTTAAGCCACCGAAGTGGCGATGCCGGAAGGCCAAGAGACAGCACTCAAGGTATTCAGGAAACTCTGCACCTCATCAGTGTGGAGTAGGAAACTGGCTAGTAGGAGCAATGCCTAGTAAAAGACTGTGAAAAATGAGGATGAATGAACTCATGGAGATCAACATCCAACACTGCGGAGACACCATCACATGTGGATGGATACCATGTTTTGGCATAGGTGGTTTCCTTCATTGGAGACAGCCCTTCCCGTGGTTGTTCCTTCCCGGGGAAAGACCTGGCTAGTCATTGCTTGCGTTGAGAAACATGTGATGTGTCTCCGCGGCTTGTGTTTTGCATGTTTTTGCATATTTCCCATAAGGGATGGGGGCATTGCTCTAGAATCACTGCGTTGAGAAACGTGATGGTGTCTCCGCAGTGTTGGATGTTGATCTCCATGAGTTCATTCATCCTCATTTTTCACAGTCTTTTACTAGACATTGCTCCTACTAGCCAGTTTCCTACTCCACACTGATGAAGGGCAATACCCCGAAACAGCTGTCTGTGGATGGATACCATGTTTTGGCATAGGTGGTTTCCTTCATTGGAGACTGCCCTTCCCGTGGTTGTTCCTTCCCGGGGAAAGACCTGGCTAGTCATTGCTTGCGTTGAGAAACATGTGATGGTGTCTCCGCGGCTTGTGTTTTGCATGTTCTCGCTTGGAAAATGGCGGTACCCTCGGCCACTGTTCTGATGAAGAATCAGACCCAGCCCTTGTCCTCCGAACTCGCTTGGAAAATTGTGGCAGCCAGAGAAAGAAGACTTCCTTGTCTACTCGCAGTCCTCCCCACTGGATTCCCGTGTCTTCGTCTGCGGCTCCTGTATCTGGACCGGTGCAGGTGTCTGTTTCAAGATGGTGGATCAACGTGTTAGGAGTGGCTTGTACTAAAACTCTGGATTCAGCCAAAGAATTTTTTTTTCCTTTCTCTTCCAGCCCCGATAAGAGGGGGCTTAAGGAGGGGGGGTACTGTCATGCCCGCCATGTCTGTTATGCCACGTGATCCCTGGATCAGTGTGCACGTGCACTGAATTCTCATACCTGTTATGTCTCATGCTGCAAGTTCCCTGAAAGCAGTGTGCACACGCACCTCGTGACTGTTGTGCTGCAAGATGCCTGGAGCAGTGTGCACGCGCGCCTTACCTCATGGCTGCACGCCGTTGCTAGGTAACCATCCATCTCTGCTCTGATTCTGCAATCCTCTCTGTATTCCTGGAGCCCCTGATCATGTGACCTTTCCTATGTTCCAGCACTGTCTGATTCTGCAATCCTCTCTGTATTCCTGGAGCCCCTGATCATGTGACCTTTCCTATTTTCCAGCACTATCTGATTCTGCAATCCTCTAGGTATTCCTGGAGCCCCTGATCATGTGACCTTTCCTCTGTTCCAGCACTGTCTGATTCTGCAATCCTCTCTGTATTCCTGGAGCCCCTGATCATGTGACCTTCTCTATGGTTCAGCCCAGTCTGATCTAGCAACGCTCTCTATGACCCTGGAGGATCTGAACCTGAAGTCCTTCCCTGATCCTGACCCGGAAGTGCAGGTGCTATGGTGCTATATCAGACCGCCCTTTCCTATGGTCGGGGCCAGAGTATTGTGTTGCTTCCCTGCATGGCTGCTTGGCCTGCTCGGTCGCTCCCTGTATTCTGTGCCCCTGCACTATGCTCTGTCATGCGTCTCTGCACACGCTCTGTGCTTGTACTCCGCCTCTTGTCTCGTGCCTTGTCTTGTGTTTGTCCATTGTGCCATGTTTTGTCCGTGTCATGCTTGGACTTGTAGTCCTTCCGGTGTTCTCTGCCTTGCCTGCTTTGCCATGTTTTGCCTTTGCTATGCTTTGCCTTGTGGTCCTCCCTATGTTCTCTGTCTTTGCTTGTTCTTCCTTGCTCTTACCTATGGTGCTCTGTTGTGCCTCCTGGCACATGCATCATTCCTCCTCTCTTACCTATGGTGCTCTGTAGTGCCTCCTGGCACATGCACCATTCCTCCTCTCTTACCTTTTGTGCTCTCTAGAACGTTTCATGCTAGCCTCAAGGTTCTCCCTTGACCCAGCTCTGGGCTTCGGCCTACGCTCCGCTGCTAGCTCTGTTCTCGCTCTGACTTGACTCTGTGCTTCTGCCTTCGTTCCGCTCCTTGTTCCGTACCTTGTCTTGCCTTGCCTTGTTTCTTGCTTTGCTTTGCCTTGTTTCTTCGTGTACCCTTTGCATGCGCCTGGCCTTCCTAGCCTCCTGCTTGTGCCTCAGCCGTGCCCGCCCTAGCCGTGCCCGCCTGCTTGTGCTTCAGCCGTGCTTGTCAGTCAGTGACAGCTGTGTCGCCTGATAAGCCCCAGTCGGGTTTGCTGGAGTCTTACCCGCCTGTTTGTGCTGCAGCCCGTCCAGCTAGCCAGTGCCCCAGCCGTTCTCTCTGTGCTTCCTTGCACCCACGCTGTCTCTGCACTGTGCTATGCGTGCTTCTCTTAGCACGTGCAGGTCCTCGCCTGCCCCGTGGCATACCTCCCCGTGCTTCTGTAAAAGTATGCGCAGGTTTTGTCATGTACCCTGTCATGCCCTCTTGCACGCACAGGTCCTAGCCTATACCCTGGCGTGCCCCTCTGCACGCACAGGGCTCTGCTTTTAACCCTTACCCTGGCGTGCCCTCTGCACATGCAGGACTATGCCTTGAACCTTGACCCTGGCGTGTGTCTCTGCACACGCAGGACTCTGCTTTGAACCTTGACCCTGGCGTGCCCTCTGCACGCGTAGGACTCTGCCTTGAACCCTGACCCTGGCGTGCCCTATACACACGCAGGACTTTGCCTTGAACCCTGACCCTGGCGTGCCTCTCTGCATGCGCAGGACTCTGCCTTGAACCCTGACCCTGGTGAGCCCTCTGCACGTGCAGGACTCTGCCTTGAACCTGACCTTGGCGTGCCCCTTGGCACGCGCAGGACCCTGTCTTGTATGTTGAACTTTGAACTCTGGCGTGTCCCCTACACACGCACTGTACTTTGCATGTCTGAACCTGGCATGTCCCCTACACACGCACCTTGCCTTGCACCTTGCCCTGGACCCTGGTGTGCCCTAGCACGCACCTGGCATGGAATCTTGCCCTGGACCTCGTCGTGTTTCCTAACACGCACCATGCCTGGACATCTGTCGTGCCTCCTGCCTGTGCCCTGGTTTGCCTGCTGGATTCCCGGAGCCTGCCATCACTGCCAGAGATCGTGAGCATGAAGACTACAGCTCACCCTAGGTGGGTGGGTGCCACGAAATCGACTCAGCGTAAGCTGACCTCGTCACAATTATACAGTATAAGAGCTAATGTGGGGCCCATTATACAGTATAGGAGCTAATGTAGAGCCCATTATACAGTATAGGAGCTAACGTGGGGCCCATTATACAGTATAGGAGTTAATGTGTGACCCATTATACAGTATAGAAGCTAATTTGGAGCCCACTATACCATAGAAGAGCTAATGTGGGGCCAATTATACAGCATACAAACTAATGTGGAGCCCATTATACAGTAAAAGAACTAATGTGGGACCTATTATACAGTATAGGAGCTAATGTGGGACCAATTATACAGTAGAGGAGCTAACGTGGAGCCCATTTTACAGTGTGAGAGCTAATGTGGGACCCATTATACATTACAGAAGCTAATGTGGAGTCCATTATACAGTAGAAGAGCTAATGTGGGGTCCATCATACAGTATAGGAGCTAATGTGGGGCTCATTATACAGTATAGGAGCTAATGTTGAGCCCATTATACAGTGTGGGGGCTAATGTGCAGAATATGATAGCACTATATAAGAAAAAAAACAATAATAATAATAATAATAATAATATGGGGTTATATCAGTGCTCCACCATAGTTGTAAACAGGGTTACTGGCTAGGGGCTGTGAAGCAGTGACCCCTGTTACAGCTAGGGGGCGCTGTATGTGCTCCTCAGGATATGCATGTAGGAGTTTCCTTGATTGTGATGGTGAAACAGTGACCGGCTTGATTGTAAATGGCTGGTATGTGTCTCAAAGGTCCTCTGCACTGTAAGCACAAAAATGATGTTGTGGTGCTGGTACTTGTAGTTCCATAAGTTTATTTACCTATAAAGGGGGCTTATTGGGCTAGTCGGAGAGCTGGGCGGGATCGGCTAGCCACACATACACCGCCCACATATGGGGGTGGTTTCGGATATATAATGTGACTGAGGTCAGGTCACATGTAGGAGAGTATGATCCTGAGTGGTCAGAGTGGAAGGTCCTTTAAGGCCTGTGTATTGGAAGTTGCTAACTTCCTGAAGAGCACATGGTGAGGACCTGGATCTGGAAGCCTGTGTGTTGGAAGTTAACTTCCTGAAGAGCACATGGGAAGGCCCTGGACCTGGAGGCCGGTGTGTTGGGAGGTCCTGGGGGTAGGATCGGATTCCTGAACAGCACCTGGTGAGGTCTGTGTATTGGACGGTCCCAGGGGGGGACAGACATCCTGAATAGCACCTGGAGAGGCCATGTGTGAGCAGAGTCTGTGACGGCCCTGCGTTGGGGAGCTACCAACCTTCTGAGGGTCTGGACTGTCTGGGGTGCTCTGGTCACAAGGACGGTGATCCCAGTAAGGCAGCTTCCCTGGGAGAAAGGACTGACAAGGAGTCGGCGCCTGGAGCAGGAGCTCCTGTAAGGTACTTCCACAGACTGTTGGTGCTTGTAAGGTTCCATGAACGTTAAGGAACTGTTTGGCATGCAGTCGCCCCCGGTAACTGGACAGAGAAGTCCGACGGGTTTAGGGACTGCGAATTAAAGCCATATCCTGTAAAATTCTATGGACCATGTGATGTATAACATGTTCCTCAGCGGTTTATGGTGGCATAATAAACTGCATTGGACTGTTTAAGTAAGAAAGTGTTCCTGTGTGCCTGAATATCGCAGCCAATTGAGTGTTCCCCAAACCCCTGCAGTGAGTGCTGCACTACAGGGGCCACTCAGATATTTCACCCCCCCCCGTGCTGAATCCCTAGCTATGCGCCTCTGTCTCTTATGTAACCCGTTCACCAAGATTTCCACACACTTCTTAAATTGTAAATAAATTCCAACTGTGATTTAAATAGTAGGTGCCCCCAGTCTTCCATGTCTGGGATGAAATATTTAACATTCTACATTTAATAGGAGACAATTAGATAACTTCACATTTATACACAGTAATGGGATTTGCAAGTGGTTGCTGCCAAATTCAATTGCCTTTAAACTGTCATGTGTAACCTACACTCAATGCACAAATTACAACAGAAATTACTGTCTAATTACCCCTCGGGGTGTCTGCTTTAATAAAAGTGACATGTTCTGTATGCAGGAGTTGAACTCGCATACACACTTCTCTGCTCTCTTCAATTATGATTAAAAAGTAGCTTGTCACGTAACAATGCCAGTCTGCATCTGTGCAATGTCGCGCAGCCTCTGACAGATCGGCACTCCTGTAAACACCTAGAAATTTCATGATAAATTTTGATCCGAAACATATGCATCCAATTACAGAACTGAAACTTTAAAACAACACCAAAACAAGATGAGTCTAAACTTTGACCTCAGTCAAGGGTCTCAGAGTTCATTTAGCTCCACTATACAACTGCTTGCCTATTTGTTTTATTTGGTTTATATGGGGCCTTTTGCATATTTTTTATGGGTCACATGCAAGTTCAAGATTAACTTTTTTCTTAAGTCAACACAAATATCTAAAAACATTTCTTAATTTGTTGAACGTTTAGCAGTTATGTTATTGAAATGTAAAGCTGTTCTTAGAAAAATAATGCTTTACTAGAAGGATATGAGGTGTATATGAAAATACTAATTTTTGCTTTGCATTATTAAAAAATCTCCAAAGAGTCAAAGAGATGCCAATCATTTACAATCAAGATATCTTTGTAAATTATGTTAAATCATAAATTAACTTGTTAAAAAGCTAAAGATATTAATGCAAACCCACCTTACGAATAGTAAGCAGCCTTGGGCCACGAGAAGGGTATAATCATTCAGTTAGCGATGTTACTGGGTTAATGTTAATATTTTCTTCAGTCCTTATCTCATAAACTGAACAACTAAATATCCCTCAAAAGACAGAACAATTCATTCCAAATATAAATATTTATTACAACATTCACCATCAATAAGCTCTTCAGCGTATGACCATTAAAACCAAAAAATGTCTCATTCATCAAACTTTTTTTAACCCCTTCCTGACATCCGACGTACTATCCCGTCCACGGTACCCGGGCCCGTATGACCGTGGACGAGATAGTACGTCTACCGCGATCAGCGGCGCCCACGTGGTGAGCGCCGCTGATCGCGGCTGGGTGTCAGCTGATTATCACAGCTGACACCCAGCACTATGTGTCAGGGGCGGTCACGGACCACCCCCGACACGTTAACCCCTTGCACACCGCGATCAAACATGATCGCGGTGTACCGGGAGTTAAAGGGAAGCATCGGCAGGGAGGGGGCTCCCTCCGTGCTTCCCTGAGCCCCCCACGGCAGCGCAATGTGCAGCGCTGCTGCCGGGGGCTCCTATCCTCCAGGCCCCCGAATCCAAGATGGCGACGGGGGCCTTCGGGGACCTGAGGAAGCTGGCTTCCTCAGTGCCTGCAAAGCGCAGGCATGAGGAAGCCTTCTGCAGTGCCTGTGTCAGATCGCTGATCTGTCACAGTGATCTGTGATGTGACAGATCAGCGATCTGTCACAGGACAGTGATGTCCCACCTGGGACTATGTAATAAAGTAAAAAAAAAATTAAAAAAAATGTAAAAATAAATTTAAAAAAATCGCCAAATAAATTAGAAAAAAAAAAAAAATATTCCCTCAATAAATCCATTTTTTGGAAATAATAAAAAAAAAAAAACAATAAAAGTACACATATTAGGTATCGCCGCGTCCATAATGACCCGCCCTATAAAATTGTCCCATTAGTTAACCCTTTTAGCGAACCCCTTAAAAAATAAAAATAAAAAACGAAGCAAAAAATAATGATTTATTATCATACCGCCAAACAAAAAGTGTAATAACGCGCGATCAAAAAGACGCATATAAATATCCATGGTACCGCTGAAAACGTCATCTTGTCCCGCAAAAAACGAGCTGCCACACAGCATCATCAGCGAAAAAATAAAAAAGTTATAGCTCACAGAATAAAGCGATGCAAAAATAATTATTTTTTATATAAAATAGTTTTCATTGCATAAAACCGACAAAAACATAAAAAAACAACCTAAATGAGGTATCGCTGTAACCGTACTGACCCGAAGAATAAAACCGCTTTATCAATTTTACCGCACGCGGAACGGTGTAAACGCACCCCCCCAAAAGAAATTCATGAAACGCTGGTTTTTGTTCATTCTGCGTCCCAAAAATAGGAATAAAAAGCGATCAAAAAATGTCACGTGCCCGAAAATGGTACCAATGAAAACGTCAACTCGTCCCGCAAAAAATAAGACCTCACATGACTCAGTGGGTCAAAATACGGAAAAATTATAGCTCTCAAAATGTGGTGATGCAAAAACTATTTTACAATAAAAAGCGTCTTTTAGCGTGTGACAGCCGCCAAACATAAAAACCGCCATAAATAGTAAGTCAAACCCCCGTTATCACCCCCTTAGTTAGGGAAAAATAATAAAACTAAAAAAAAAGTATTTATCTCCATTTTCCCGTTAGGGTAAGGCTGTGTGCACACGCTGCGGATTAGGTGCGGATTCATCCGCGCGGATTTTGTAAAATCTGCAGGTGAAACCGCAGGTCAAAAGACCTGCGATTTTACCTGCGGATTGCTCTGCGGTTTTGTCCTGCGGTTTTTCATCTCCTCAATAGAGGAGATGGCAAACCGCAGGAGAATCCGCAGAAAGAATTGACATGTCAATTCTTTCTGCGGATTGATAACCGCAGATAATCCGCGCGGAAAATTCCGCACCGTCTGCACTGCGGTTTTTGATTCCCATAGGGAATCATGGTACTGTACACCGCAGCAGAAACTGCTGCGGGTCCGCAGCAGCCAAAACCGCTGCGGAACCGCAGCAAAATCCGCAGCGTGTGCACACAGCCTTAGGGTTAGGGCTAGGGTTAGGGCTAGGGTTAGGGCTAGGGTTAGGGTTAGGGTTAGGGCTAGGGTTAGGGCTAGGGTTAGGGCTCAGATTAGGGTTAGGGGTGTGTTGGGGTTAGGGTTGGAGTTATAATTGGGGGTTTCCACTGTTTGGGCACATCAGGGGCTCTCCAAATGCAACATGGCGTCTGATCTCAATTCCAGCCAATTCTGAGTTGAAAAAGTCAAATGGTGCTCCTTCCCTTCCAAGCTCTGCCATGTGCCCAAACAGTGTTTTACCCCCACATGTAGGGTATCAGCCTACTCAGGACAAATTGCAAAACAATTTTTGGGGTCCAATTTCTCCTGTTACCCTTAGGAAAATAAAAAATTGGGGGCAAAATATCATTTTTGTGGAAAAAAATGATTTTTTTATTTTCACGTCCGAGTGTTATAAACTTCTGTGAAGCACTTGGGGGTTCAAAGTGCTCACCACACATCTAGATAAGTTCCGTGGGGGGTCTAGTGTCCAAAACGGGGTCACTTGTGGGGAGTTTCAATAGTTTAGGTACATCAGGGGCTCTCCAAACGCACATGACACCCGCAGACCATTCCATCAAAGTCTGCATTCCAAAACGTCACTGCTTCCCTTCCGAGCCCCGACGTGTGTCCATACAGTAGTTTTCTCCCACATATGGGGTGTTAGCGTACTCAGGCCAAATTGGACAACAACTTTTGGGGGTCCAATTTCTCCTGTTACCCTTGGGAAAATGAAAAAATTGGGGACTAATTGATCATGTTTCTGGAAAAAATACGATTTTTTTATTTTCATGCCCTGGCATTATAAACTTCAGTGAAGCCCTTGGGGGTTCAAAGTGCTCACCTCACATCTAGATAAGTTCCTTAGTGGGTCTAGTTTTCAAAATGGGGTAATTTGTGGGGGGTTTTCACTGTTTAGGTACATTAGGGGCTCTCCAAAGGCAACATGACACCCGCAGACCATTCCATCAAAGTCTGCATTCCAAAACGTCACTACTTCCCTTCCGAGCCCCGACGTGTGCCCATACAGTAGTTTTCTCCCACATATGGGGTATCAGCATACTCAGGACAAATTGGACAACAACTTTTGGGGTCCAATTTCTCCTGGTACCCTTGGGAAAATAAAAAAATGGTGACTAAAAGATCATGTTTGTGGAAAAAATACGAATTTTTTATTTTCACGCCCGGGCGTTATAAACTTCTGTGAAGCACTGGGGGGTTCAAAGTGCTCACCACACATCTAGATAAGTTCCTTGGGGGGTCTAGTTTACAAAATGGTGTCATTTGTGTGGGTTTCCACTGTTTAGGTACATTAGGGGCTCTCCAAAGGCAACATGACACCCGCAGACCATTTCATCAAAGTCTGCATTCCAAAACGTCACTACTTCCCTTCCGAGCCCCGACGTGTGCCCATACAGTAGTTTTCTCCCACATATGGGGTATCAGCATACTCAGGACAAATTGGACAACAACTTTTGGGGTCCAATTTCTCCTGGTACCCTTGGGAAAATAAAAAAATGGTGACTAAAAGATCATGTTTGTGGAAAAAATACGAATTTTTTATTTTCACGCCCGGGCGTTATAAACTTCTGTGAAGCACTGGGGGGTTCAAAGTGCTCACCACACATCTAGATAAGTTCCTTGGGGGGTCTAGTTTACAAAATGGTGTCATTTGTGGGGGGTTTCCACTGTTTAGGTACATTAGGGGCTCTCCAAAGGCAACATGACACCCGCAGACCATTCCATCAAAGTCTGCATTCCAAAACGTCACTACTTCCCTTCCAAGCCCCGACGTGTGCCCATACAGTAGTTTTCTCCCACATGTGGGGTATCAGCATACTCAGGACAAATTGGACAACAACTTTTGGGGTCCAATTTCTCCTGGTACCCTTGGGAAAATAAAAAAATGGTGACTAAAAGATCATGTTTGTGGAAAAAATACGAATTATTTATTTTCACGCCCGGGCATTATAAACTTCTGTGAAGCACTGGGGGGGGTCAAAGTGCTCACCACACATCTAGATAAGTTCCTTAGGGGGTCTAGTTTCCAAAATGGTGTCATTTGTGGGGGTTTCCACTGTTTTGGTACATCAGGAGTTTTCCAATCGCGACATGGTGTCCGATCTCAATTCCAGCCAAAAACGTCAAATGGCGCTGCTTCCCTTCCGAGCTCTGCCATGCGCCCAAATAGTGGTTTACCCCCACATGTGGGGTATCAGCGTACTCAGAACAAATTGCACAATAACTTTTATGGTCCTGTTACCCTTGGAAAAATAAGAATTGAGGGTGAAAAGATCATTTTTGTGGAAAAAATATGATTTTTTAATTGTATGGCTTTATGTTATAAACTTCTGTGAAGCCCATGGGGGTTCAAAGTTCTCACCACACATCTAGATAAGTTCCTTAGGGGGTCTAGTTTCCAAAATGGTGTCATTTGTGGGGGATTTCCACTGTTTTGGTACATCGGGGGTTTTCCAAACGCGACATGGTGTCCGATCTCAATTCCAGCCAAAAACGTCAAATGTCGCTGCTTCCCTTCCGAGCTCTGCCATGCGCCCAAATAGTGGTTTACCCCCACATGTGGGGTATCAGCGTACTCAGGACAAATTGCACAATAACTTTTAGGGTCCTGTTACCCTTGGGAAAATAAACATTGGGGTGAAAAGATCATTTTTGTGGAAAAAATATGATTTTTTAATTGTACCGCTGTACGTTATAAACTTCTGTAAAGCCCTTGTGGGTTCAAAGTTCTCACCACATATCTAGATAAGTTCCTTGGGGGGTCTAGTTTCCAAAATGGGGTCACATGTAGGGGGTTTCCACTGTTTAGGTACATCAGGGACTCTCCAAACGTGACATGGCGTCCGATCTGAATTCCAGCCAATTTTGCATTGAAAAAGTCAAACGGCGCTCCTTCCATTCTGAGCTCTGCCATGCGCCGAAACAGTCATTCCCCCCCACAAATCAGGTATCAGCGTACTCAGGACAAATTGCACAATAACTTTTGTAGTCCAATTTCTCCTGTTACCCTTGGTAAAATAAAAAAAATTGAACCTGAAGTATTTTTTTTGTGAAAAAAAGTTAGATGTTCATTTCTTTTTAAATATTCAAAAAAATTCCTGTGACGCACCTAATGGGTTAATAAACTTCTTGAATGTGGTTTTGAGCACCTTAAGGGGTTCAGTTTTTAGAATGGTGTCACTTTGGGGTATTTTCTATCATATAGACCACTCAAAGTGGCTTCAAATGTGATGTGGTCCTAAAAATAAAATGGTGTTGTAAAAATGAGAAATCGCTGGTCAACTTTTAACCCTTATAACTTCCTAACAAAAAAAAATTTTGGTTCCAAAATTGTGCTGATGTAAAGTAAACATGTGGGAAATGTTACTTATCAAGTTTTTTGTGTGCCGTATCTCTGTGATTTAAGGGCATAAAAATTCAAAGTTGGAAAATTGCGAAATTTTCAAAATTTTTGCCAAATTTCCATTTTTTTCACAAATAAACGCAAGTTATTTGAATGAAATTTTACCACTAACATGAAGTGCAATATGTCACGAGAAAACAATGTCAGAATCACCGGGATCAATGGAAGCGTTCCAGAGTTATGACCTCATAAAGGTACAGTGGTCAGAATTGTAAAAATTGGCCCAGTCATGAACGTGCAAACCACCCTTGGGGGTGAAGGGGTTAAAGTACATTTTAGGGTAATAGAAAAAAAGTGATTTTTAGGGATCCTTCAATGAGCACATCCCTCACTTAGCCAGTTACAAACAGCATCTCTCTGTTGAGAATACTACACGCCCATGAAATCTTTTCATTTTTATAGGCACTGCTTTCTTGTTTGATTAATTGTGGTGCCAATATAAGGAAACTGAATACCTTTTCCAGTTTCCTATAGAATAATTTTTGCCCCATTGAAGAAGCCTTGGCGAAACATACATTGGGCATATACAGTTAGGTCCATATATATTTGGACAGAGACAACATATTTCTAATTTTGGTTCTAGACATTACCACAATGAATTTTAAACAAAACAATTCAGATGCAGTTGAAGTTCAGACTTTCAGCTTTCATTTGAGGGTATCCACATTAAAATTGGATGAAGGGTTTAGGAGTTTCAGCTCCTTAACATGTGCCACCCTGTTTTTAAAGGGACCAAAAGTAATTGGACAGATTAAATTGTAAATAAAATGTTCATTTCTATTACTTGGTTGAAAACCCTTTGCTGGCAATGACTGCCTGAAGTCTTGAACTCATGGACATCACCAGACACTGTGTTTCCTCCCTTTTGATGCTCTGCCAGGCCTTCACTGTGGTGGTTTTCAGTTGCTGTTTGTTTGTGGGCCTTTCTGTCTGAAGTTTAGTCTTTAACAAGTGAAATGCATGCTCAATTGGGTTGAGATCAGGTGACTGACTTGGCCATTCAAGAATATTCCACTTCTTTGCTTTAATAAACTCCTGGGTTGCTTTGGCTTTATGTTTTGGGTGATTGTCCATCTGTAGTATGAAACAACTGTGGCGCCCCTGAGGGTTCAGTTGCCACAGAGGTACTGCACCTCCTCCTGAGGTGTGGTGCCCCACCATCCAGGTAAGTTGGAGGCTCCTGACCACATTCCAACACCTGCACCCATCATCACAAAGTAGTGTAGCAAAGCCACATTGCGGCTCCCTGCTTGGAGTGTAGCAGAGCACCTTTGGTGGCTCCCTGCTTGGAACACGAAATGTGCTGGGAGGCGGGGGGAGTTAGAATACATAAAAGAGTGGGAAGGTTTAGAAGTTCAGACAGTTCAGTTCAGTTCAGTTGAGTGGAGAGAGTGAGGAGTGAAGATCCCTGGGAGAGGGATGGAGGAAGGAGGTGATGCATCAGATCTCAGTGACCTGGGTCTTCTGGTACGGAAAAGGAAAGAAAGAGAAAGACATTGAACAGAAACCTGATCTTCCATGGGACGGAAAGACTAGTACGGAACGTAGGAGTAAAAAGGAACAGAGGACGTGGGTTAGAAGAGAACCCTGCCTAGAAGTTCTAAGCGCAAGGCCGGAGCCCGGTCCCCGAGGTTGTATGGATACTTAGGGTCCTACAGCAGACACCAGTGGAGTAGTGGGCTGTAAATGCACTACTCCCATCTAAGACTTGGGGGCACAACAGCAACTTGGATAGTGAGCCGGGACTTAGGAGTAAGGAGTCCCCGAAGCAGGCTACAGCTGTCTGACGTACAAGTATAGTTCTTGGGAACATCTGTCAGGAGGAACTCCAGTGTAACTCAGTACTAGGAGTACTTCACACCAAAGGCGCTATAAGAGGAGATGTTAAGAAAGGCACATGTTGGCGGAGTGTTGGAAGGGAACATTCCATCTGACCTGGAGGTTGACTGAGTCCCTGACCCGGAGGAAACCGCACGGAGGCAGGCACCTGTGTGTACTACAGACTGTGAGTAAAGCTTTGGAACTACAAGCCCTGGTGTCCTCCATTTATTCCTGCGCCAACACACCCTGTACCGTTACATCTGGGTACCCGCTTCTACACTGCCTGCACCTCGCCTCTACCAGTACATCTACACTGCCCTGGGACTACAGCTCCACCAGTGGGGCGCTTCACCATCTTGGCTGCAACACACCACCAGCCCCAGAGGATCTGCATGCAGCGTCGGCTTAACATCTCACTTGCCGAACACCACAGGTGGCGTCACGAACTATTCATTCAAACAATTACATTTCACCATTTCAATTCCCCCATTACTTGGGCGCCCAGGGCCACGGACCGGGTCACCGCTGCCGTGACACATCCCGCTGATACCGGCCCGGTACCGAGTACCCCACAGCCCTGGCAGGGCGACCCACGACCAATCAGTTTGGCTGCATTTGGCTGGATCTGAGCACACAGTATGGCTCTGAATACCTCAGTATTCATTCGGCTGCTTCTGTCCTGTGTCACATCATCAATAAACACTAGTGACCCAGTGCCACTGGCAGCCATGCATGCCCAAGCCATCACACTGCCTCCGCCGTTTTACAGATGATGTGATATGCTTTGGATCATGAGCTGTACCACGCCTTCGCCATACTTTTCTCTTTCCATCATTCTGGTAGAGGTTGATCTTGGTTTCATCTGTCCAAAGAATGTTCTTCCAGAACTGTGCTGGCTTTTTTAGATGTTTTTAAGAAAAGTCCAGTCTAGCCTTTTTATTCTTGATGCTTATGAGTGGCTTGCACCGTGCAGTGAACCCTCTGTATTTACTTTCATGCAGTCTTCTCTTTATGGTAGATTTGGATATTGATACGCCTACCTCCTGGAGAGTGTTGTTCACTTGGTTGGCTGTTGTGAAGGGGTTTCTCTTCTCCATGGAGACTATTCTGAAATCATCCACCACTGTTGTCTTCCGTGGGCGCCCAGATCTTTTTGCATTGATGAGTTCACCAGTGCTTTCTTTCTTTCTCAGGATGTACCAAACTGTAGATTTTGCCACTCCAAATGTTGTAGCAATTTCTCGGATGGGTTTTTTCTGTTTTTGCAGCTAAAGGATGGCTTGTTTCACCTGCATGGAGAGCTCCTTTGACGGCATGTTTCCTTCACAGCAAAACCTTCCAAATGGAAGCACCACACCTTAAATCAACTCCAGGCCTTTTATCTGCTTAATTGAGAATGACACCGCTTTGCAGCACTGGATCTGCAGGGGCCTACGGGCTTTCACGAAATGCCAACGGTGCCCCGCTGCCCCACAGAGTGCCACCACCACCGCCGCTCCACAGAGAAGCACCACCGCCACCGCACCACAGAGTAGCACCACAGAGCGCCACCACCACCGCCGCACCTGTCACAAAATGACGGCAGAGCCCCGCCGCACCACAGAGGAGCACCGCCACACCAGCCTGGGATGGGATTTCCCGGAGGCCATCGCACCAGCCTGGACCACCGAACAACCCCTGTGACCACTCCTCCACCTGTGCCGATCCTCCCTGGTAAGCTGAATTCGGACTGTAAGATGGACCCCTATTTGACACATTAGATTTTTTTTCCTATTTTCCTTCTCAAAATTTGGGGTGCGTCTTATGGTCCGGTGAGCCTTATAGTCTGAAAAATACGGTAATGATAATCTTGTATATTTATGTGATCTTACCATCTTTTTGTCTTACCAGTGACTGTTGAACTACATTGAACCACATTATGGGTCTTTAAAGGTTTCACTTACTTCGGCCTTACACAAATTTATCTTGACATATTGAGACAATTTGCTCTGTAACCAGGTTGATACTGTCTTTTTTGCCCTTTAATCACTGCATATGCAATTTTCTCATTTTTTCCACAGTTACACATAGTGAGAGACATTACTGTGTCATTTATACTTACGTGTATTATTTTCAATATGTTATTTTGTCCTTAATTGCATATACATCATTGGTTATATCTGGCATCTTCTTTGGACCCTTTCGTAATGATTTCACCTATCACCACATATTTAATGTTTTTTATTGTATTTTGTTCTAAGAAAGTTAGTATCCTATTACAGTCATTTATTGTAGGATTTGCAAGTTCCTATAGAAAATGGAGCTTATCACCGAAGGTCCAAGCTGCAGCTCATCATGTAAAGTGCTTAATATATAGAAATCTTCCAGTACTTATAGTGCTGACAGAATGCCAGGCTTTAACGGGATAGAACCTTCTAAGTTATGATTAAGAAGTATTTGTTTATAAATAAATATATCACATGTTTATTTACAACAAATGTATTCCGCCTCTTCCTAGACCAGATTTTAGGGAGCCCTGGTAAAAAAAATGTTGACTTAGACTATAAAAGGCAGGGTCCCGCATAAGCACATTTAAGTGATTTGAGGCTTTTTAGCACTGGTAAAAGTTTATATAGTTAGCTTTTCCTCTATCTTATTATCCAATGACTTTGTTTCTTCTTTCTTATTTCACATAATAAAATGTACTTTACACAGTCGCCTCCTGAAGGCAGTAATATCTTTCACGGTGTAATCAGATGTTTGCTGCAAATAGGCGTCTAATAACTGCATTTTTCTGTAGGAATGTGTTTCCCACCATAACAATCATTTTTCTTACTTCTTTCTCATCCGTAAGAGAAGCCACCAATATTCATTTGCTGCTTTCAGCACATAATAAGTCTTGCACGCTTTTCGAAACCAGAAAGGTCAAAATAATTACTACACGGAGAGGTCTAAATAGAAAATAAATATACAAAGATCCATCACTGGAAGAATTGATGGTGTTCACACTCAGCCTTCTAGCTCTGTATGTAACTCCCACATCAATTACACATTACCTATTATAGAGAACTTACACTTTTTACACGTAAAGCTGTTAATCATGAAATGAACTCATTTTGTCATATAACATTATTTCTATTGTACACCACTTTGAATGTAACTAACAGGGCAAATGATAATGTTATATTTCCCCCTAATTTCCATCTCTACATTCAGGGATATGTATCAATCTACTAAAATTATTTTCTCCTCTATTATGTTACAGAACTTCACATTTTTTCACTATTACTGCATGACTATGTGATCATGATCACCAAGAGCAACCATGAGTTTGGAGGTCTATTCGCTTCCTATCACCTTCTGCAACTAAATGGAGTGATATCCATAAAGGCAAAATTGCCAATTACAATCAATTAGGCAGATTCTGTTGTGATACTGCCTTGATTTGATTAAACTTTTGCTAGTAGACTTCCAGTAAGAGAAATTATGGAATAATGCCAATGAAGATTAGGGGCTCTGTAGCGCTCTTCATTCTGAGAATCAGTAGAGGTCAGAGACCAAAAAGTTTACCAATGTGATCTACTCATATGTAACCAAGGCTGGATTAAGGTCAGTGGAGGCCCATGGGCAAAAAATGTGATGGGATATCAACTGACCCAGTATAGCATCAATATATCGGAGAGGTGGCATCTCTTCTAAATTTTATGGGACCACTAAAATAGCAATTACTGTACTTAATATTCTCAATTCACATATCAACATCCAGCCGTGATGAATAAAGGACCAACCAGAGGCCCTTGCTTTATGTGGCTTGTTCAGAAAGTACAATGACAAGCCATGTTCTGGTCTTTATGGAAAGAAAGCACTATGCAGCTACAATGTAAATTTTGGGGAAAGGAACCCCATCAGACTATCATTTCATCCAACCAGAGGAGCTAGCATGAGCAGGGTGGGTGGGCATGGAACCTGCTAGAAGGTTGCTGCAAGATACATCTGTGAAGAATGGAACCAGAGAAATCACATAGAATCCCACCGCTGCCACCACATGTGAAGAACCCACACCTCACCACCCCTCTTGATGTAACTTTTCCTTCAGAAGGATCACGAGGTTCGGTCTTCTCACCAACGTGACAATCCTCACTCCCTGGGAACACGTTAGGTCAGCTTGGCACAATTTTACCCAGACAACGGCTGTCCACACAGCCCCAGGGAGGCACGGGGAGTTAGGGAGGGTGGCCCACGCAGACGCTGACGTGGCACCACACTCGCTCACAACCCTGAGAGGCCCCTTTCACTAGCACCAGTAAAACAGAACGCTGCCAACCTGGTAGGACTGCCACCTGTTCCTCGTTATCAGCATTATATCAGACCAGAAAACAAAACCGGGAGCTTGGAAAGGTAAAGCCGAGAACACAGATTCATGGACCGAGATAAAAGAGCAGCTCAAGGTTAAATTATATAATTTAACTGCCTTAACGCCTTAACGTCCATTGATGGACAGAGTCCGTCATTGGACGCCTCCCCCTGTTTGGTGCGGGCTCCAGCAATGAGCCCGCACCTCTTCCAGCACGTGACAGCTGATATGATCAGCTGACATGTGCCCAAAACAGCCAAGGGTGGAATCACGATTCACCAGCGGCTATTAACATGCTAAATGCCTCTGTCAAACTCTGACAGCGGCATTTAAGATGCACGCGTAGGAAGCGCGTCATTGCCTCCTCCCATCGGCGCCCGTGTCACATGACTGCGGGACGCTGATGTGTTGGCATTATAACCCGGGATCAGCAGGAGACCCCTGTGGTTGTCATAGCCGGATATGTAGCACAAGCGATCAGATGATCGCAGCTTAGAGTCTCCCATGGAGACTATTGAAGCAAGTAAAAAATAAAAAAGTCTTAAAAAATATAAAAAAAAAATTAAACTTCAAATCACCCCCTTTTTCCCTATTCAAAATAAAACAATAAAAAAATCAAATATATACTGTACATATTTGGTATCGCCACATTCAGAATCGCTATCAATATATGAAAAGAATTAATCCAATTGGTAAACGGCATAGCGAGAGAAAAAATTGAAACACCAAAATGATGTTTCTTTGGTCGCTGCAACATTTCAATAAAATGCAATAACGGGCGATCAGAAAATGTCAGATCGGCATGCAAAACATAAGCCCTCACCCACCCCAAGATCATGAAAAATGAAATGCTACGGGTCTCGGAAAATGGCAAAATTTTTTTTTTTTTTACAAATTTTGGAATTTTTTTTCACCACTTAAATAAAAATGAACCTATACATGTTTGGTGTCTGTGAACTCGTATTGACCTGAAGCATCATAACGGCAGGTCAGTTTTAGCATTTAGTGAACATGGTAAAAAAAAAGTCCAAAAAACAATTGTGGAATAGCCTTGCCTTGCGAGACCTGTGATAACGTTGGTCTCGTGTTGCTATAGCGATCTCGCGAGACCACTAGAGTCACACGAGACTACGTCATCACAGGACCTTGCCGCAAGGCATTACTGGGAACGCTGAGGCTGGGAATGCAGCGCGTGACGCCGGAAGGTAAATATACCCCGATTTTTTATTTTTTATTCTTTTTTTTACAGGGGTATGGTACCCAGGAACTGGAGGACAGTCTCCTCTCCTCCACACCGTGGGTACCAACCGCACATGAGACGCTTATCTTCACGCGTGGTGGGCATAGCCACATGCGGGAAGTAAACGATTCTCATGCATTCCTATGGGTGCGGAATCGCTGCAATTCTTTGCGATTCCGCACAAAAGAATGACCATGCTGCGATTTTTTCCGCGATGCGATTCCGCCACGGAAAAAAGCGCAGCATTAGCACAGCATGTGTGGAATGCCATAGGAATGCATGAGGGACGTTCTGTACACGATTTTTAAACGTTTTCGCAGCGTTTTTGCGCCGAAAATCGCGGCAAAAATGCTTAAAAATAGCTACGTGGGCACACAGCCTTAAAGTTCCCCAACATTTCTAAAATGTTTAACAACACGACTGATTGCTGCCTGTCCAGTTGTTGTATATCTCATATTTAGAAAACAAAAAGCTTTAATTCCCAATGAATACAGCTAGTACTACTTAATACTAATTGATTGTTGTAGTCATGTGACAAATAAATATAGTAAAATCTCTAAGTCTTTAGCAGTGTCATGGTCATGTGTGTCTGGATGCAGCGAGTACCGCATGGCGAACCCATGTGACACACGTGACCCTGGATACACCGCCTCCAGTGGGGCGAATTTTAATAATAAACACGTGCAGTTGGATACACCGCCTCCAACTGGCGAATTTAGACATTACACGTATATACAAGTCTGGAAACCCCGCCTCCAGTAAGGAGAATTTAAACAATAAGGGAAACTGTTATGAATGAGTCACCGAGGAGGAAAAAACAAAAAGCAAGCTAAGCCCAGAAAACCGGAGAGGTTGGTAACTAGCGGATTGCAGACCCCTGATCCTATACACACAACTAGCAGCAGCCGTGGAGCGCGCCTACGGTGGTCCTAGACGCCTCGTCACGGCTGGAGAACTAAATAAGCCTAAAGAAAGAAAGGGAAAATCTAAACTGCCCCAGAGCAGACCCCAAAGCAATAGACAGCCCCCAACATGTATTGTCGGTGAAACAAGATGAAAACACAAACACAAATAGAAAGATAGGCTGAGCAAACAATGGGGCCCTCACTAACTAGAAAGGACAGGAAAGAAAAGCTGCTGTCTGCAATCACGCAAAAAACACTGCCAAAAAATGTCCAACACGTCTGATAGAAAAAGGCCCTGAAGTCGCTAGACTTCAATTCCCTATATCAGCACTCAGGTATATTCTGAAGACAGAGCAAAAGAGATCAACTGATGATCTCTGATGATCACCAACAGTGATTGAAAACCTCTGACTCTCTTTTATAGAGCCTAACACCTGCTTTGTAATTAAGTGCACATTAAACCAAAGAAACTAAAGTGCACTACCAGTTGACAAAATGGGGATACAGCCCAGTCTCAGCCAGGGCTGGCTGAACACAAAAGCTAAGTAAACCAGACGAAAACTCATATGAGCAATAGCAGAGGAAACTTAGCTTTAAGAAGGCAAGAACCAAACTGGAAACCAGAAGCCACAGTCAGGAGAAATCACCAGCAAGAAACTAGGGAGTCGGCTGCCTTAAATCCAATCAGAAATTCCTGATGTCCAATCACAGTCCTCTTCCTCAGGTGGCCGGTCTCTGCCATTTAGATCAGCTTCATTACCTCCCTTCACCAACAGAGGGAGTCCAGATAGAGAACTCACTACTCCTCTGTCAGCACAGCCAGCTCCATAACCCTCACCAGAAGCCAGAGGCAAACCCGAAAATGAGCTCACAACAGGAAACCTGGGAAACATTAACAATGGTGGACCCTGCAATAGGGAATAGGGAAGTGGAGACCTCCTGAGCTCCCCTGAGCCAGTGTCCCTGCACTCCTAACGTTCCCTATGCCGGTTCCGCACCGGGTGCGCACAGGAACCTAAAAACCCTAGCTTGCCCTGATCTGAACCCTCACTAGGGAATTGGTTGGTGCGGAAACTAATCCCACCACTGCACTAAAACACACATGAGGAAAGATGACAAAACAGGGGAAACACCACTTACCTTTGCTTTGTTGCGTATGCTCCTAGCAACAGAGCCCACCACCTGCGTGCATCTTCTCCTCCACCCGGATCCATCACCATAACTGGATCCTTCACCATAGTGCAGCCTTGGAGCAGAGTCCACCACCAATTGCAGAAGTCCAGTAACAGAGTCCCAAAGATGAGTTCTGCTCCTGCCCAAAAAGTCAAGCATGCTTGAGTCCAGCTCTCAGCAACCAAGTCCCGCATGCTGAGTGCAACTCTCTCAATAGTTGGCACTCCACCAAGCCACGCAAGCACTTCCTGTCGACACCATAAACTGTGACTCCACCACGCCATGCCAGCCCTTCTTGCAGACCACATAGCTGCCACTCATCCCCTCTGGCTGGGCTGCGCAGGACTCATGTTCAGCTCCTTCCTCACCCAGGCTTACTTGCCAAATGAACACACAATCAATATCACCAACAGTGATTGAAAACCTCTGACTCTCTTTTATAGAGCCTAACACCTGCTTTGTAATTAAGTGCACATTAAACCAAAGAAACTAAAGTGCACTACCTCTCACCACCACCAGGGCAACTCAGAATGAACGACACCATGTGTGATAATTCTAATGGCCACTGGGGGCAATCACATCACTTTGGCACCTAGCCAAAGGAAAAAAAAAGTTCACTTTGTCCATTTAAACTGTCAGATCCAAACTGGATCATGACAAGCAGCAAACTAAACTCAAACCAATTCACCATGACTAGCGCTTTAATTTTGGTTGCTTTGAACGAATGATGAATGTAGTCTTGTTATGAAACCATGTAATACTGGCTTGGCTAATTGATGTCCTTTAGAGATTTCTTTGAGCCAAGCTTTCAATGCGTGCATGTGCCGCTACCAGCGTCATTTTACTGAAGACCAGCAGAAGATAAATCTGCATAAGCTACGCCTGCCGCGAGGATGGCACCCACTCAAACTTTCAAAAAGGAGGCAGGATAATAATAATAATAATAATAATTTTTATTTATATAGCGCCAACATATTCCGCAGCACTTTACAATTAAGCGGGGACATGTACAGACAATAAATTCAATACAAGTTAAGACAATTCAAACAGTGACATTAGGAGTGAGGTCCCTGCTCGCAAGCTTACAATCTACAAGGAAATGGGGGGACACAGTAGGTGAGAAATGCTTGTTAATTCAGGTCTGGCAATTATAATAGGGATTTTCATATAAAGCTGCATGATCCGGTCATCAGCCCGTGTGTTTAAGTGCAATAGACAAGTATCAAGTGCAGTTATCATGTGCATGAAGGGTGTGGAGACAGATGAATAGTAGGGTGCAGATTCAGAATAATATTTGGAAGGAGGGAACAGGGCAAAGTTAGCTTGCTGAGTAGTTGATGTGGTAGGCTTGTTTGAAGAGATGGGTTTTCAAAGCGCGCTTGAATAGGTCAGGGCTAGGTATCAGTCTGATCGTCTGGGGAAGTGCATTCCAGAGAGCTGGAGCAGCACGAGAGAAGTCATGGAGACGGAGGTGCGAGGTTCGGATTACGGGGGATGTCAGTCTTAGGTCATTTGTAGAACGGAGGGCACGTGTAGGGCGATAGACAGAGATGAGAGAGGAGATATAAGGCGGTGCAGAACAGTGGAGAGCTTTGTGGGTGAGAGAGATGAGTTTATACTGGACCCTGTAGCGAATAGGTAGCCAGTGTAATGACTGGCACAAGATGGAGGCATCGGTGAAGCGGCTGGACAGAAATATGACCCTGGCTGCCGCATTCAAGATGGATTGGAGAGGAGAAAGTTTGGTAAGAGGGAGACCGATCAGAAGAGAGTTGCAGTAGTCCAGACGAGAATGAATAAGAGCGACAGTAAGAGTCTTAGCAGTTTCAAAGGTGAGAAAAGGTCGGATTCTGGAGATGTTTTTAAGATGCAGGTGACAAGAGCGACTGAGTGATCGGATGTACGGAGTAAAGGAAAGTTCAGTGTCGAATATGACCCCAAGACAGCGGGCATGCTGCTTGGGAGTTATGGTTGAACCCTCCAGGGTTATTTCGATGTTAGGTAGAGTGAGGTTAGTAGAGGGGAGAAACACAAGAAGTTCAGTTTTAGAGAGATTTAGTTTCAGATAGAGGGAGGACATGATGCTAG
Organism: Dendrobates tinctorius; assembly: GCF_039654945.1. NCBI lineage: Eukaryota > Metazoa > Chordata > Amphibia > Anura > Dendrobatidae > Dendrobates > Dendrobates tinctorius. The sequence continues at coordinate 61,000,826 of NW_027361697.1, forward strand.
AGACAGCAGACAGACAATCCTTGGTATTTTGAATTAGGGTAGGGGTGATGTCAGGGGAAGAAGTGTATAATTGGGTGTCATCAGCATAGAGATGATACTGGAACCCAAATCTGCTGATTGTTTGTCCAATAGGGGCAGTGTATAAAGAGAAGAGGAGGGGGCCTAGGACTGAGCCCTGCGGGACCCCGATAGTAAGGGGATGAGAAGAGGAAGAGGAGCCGGAAAAAGATACAGTGAAGGAGCGGTCAGAGAGGTAGGAGGAGAACCAGGAGAGGGCTGTGTCCTTGAGGCCTATAGAGCGGAGCATAGTGAGGAGGAGCTGGTGATCCACAGTGTCAAATGCGGCAGAGAGATCCAGGAGAATCAGCAGGGAGCAATGACCTTTCGATTTAGCTGTTATTAAATCATTAGAGACTTTAGTGAGGGCAGTTTCAGTAGAGTGTAAAGAGCGGAAACCAGATTGTAAGGGGTCGAGAAGAAAGTTATCCGAGAGATAGCGGATTAGACGGGAGTGGACCAGGCGTTCCAGGAGTTTAGAGATGAAGGGAAGGTTAGAGACAGGTCTGTAGTTAGCAGTGCAGTTCTGGTCCAGGGATGGCTTTTTAAGTAAAGGGGTTATGATGGCATGTTTAAATGAGGGAAATATACCTGAAGAAAGAGAGAGGTTAAATATTTTAGTCAGGTGAGTGGTGACCACTGGTGAGAGAGACTGCAGGAGCTGTGAAGGAATAGGGTCACTGTTGCAGGTTGTAGGCCGAGCAGAAGCGAGGAGCTTGGAAACTTCTTCTTCTGAAACAGGCTCAAAGATGTCTAGTGAGCTTGAGGTGCGGCAGGGAAGGGGATCCAGGCACTGAGGAGATAGGGCTGAGATATCCTGATGGATGTGGTTGATTTTTTCTAGGAAATAAGTGGCCAGATCCTCACCGCTGAGGTTGGTGATGGGGGCCTGTACTTTAGGTTTCAGGAGGGAGTTTAAGGTTTCAAAAAGTCGTCTTGGGTTGTTGGATAGTGAGGTGATGAGGGTGGTGAAGTAGGATTGTTTGGCCAGATGAAGGGCAGAGTTATAGGTTTTGAGCATGAACTTATAGTGGATGAAGTCTTCTGCTAAGAGAGATTTTCTCCACTGCCACTCTGCACACCTCGAGCAGCGCTGAAGAAAGCGTGTTTGCGTTGTGTGCCAGGGCTGCCGTTGTCTGTGTCGGGTCTTTCTGCGTATAGAAGGTGCTGCTTCATCTAGGGCATTCTTCAGTGTATTATTGAAGTGTGACAATGCTATGTCTGGACAGGAGAGGGTGGAGATGAGGGCTAAAGATGTGTGGAGATTGTCCCTAAGCTGTTGGGTATTAATGGTACGTGTATTCCGATAAGTGTGGTAAGTGGGGGTGTCCCGGGTGAGGAGACAATTCTTGACAGAGAAGGAAAGAAGGTTGTGGTCCGAGAGCGGGAGAGGTGAATTAGTAAAGTCGTGCAGCGAGCCGGGACTGGAGAAAACCAGGTCCAGAGTATTCCCGTCCTCATGTGTAGGAGAATTAGTAAACTGTGAGAGGCCGAATGAAGAAGTTAGAGAAGATGAGAGGCAGACTGGGAGAGCGGATCATTGATGGGGATGTTAAAGTCTCCCATGATGAGGGTGGGGATGTCACAGGATAGAAAGTGAGTAAGCCAGGTGGTGAAGTGGTCTAGAAACTGGCGGGAGGAGCCTGGAGGGCGATAAACGACCGCCACTCATAAGGAGAAGGGCTTAAAGAGTCTGACGGCGTGGACTTCAAAGGAAGGAAATGTAAGTGAGGGAACCGGGGGGATGACCTGGAAAGCACATTGTGATGAAAGGAGCAAACCAACACCTCCACCCTGTCTGTTCTCAGGTCTGGGGGTATGTGAAAATTTCAGCCCACCAAACGAGAAACCAGTGACGTGTTATGTAGAGGTAGAAAGAGGGGCCGAGGTAGAAGCCAAAGACCCTACCCACAGTCACGCCCCTTTGCATGTAAGCTTTTTACACCAAAATGTCAAATGCTGATTAAAATAATAATAATAATAATTTAATTTCTATAGCGCCAACATATTCCGCAGCACTTTACATTATAGAGGGGACTTGTACAGACAATAGACATTACAGCATACCAATAAACACATAGATCAAAACAGATACCAAGAGGAATGAAGGCCCTGCTCGCAAGCTTACAATCTAATAGGAAAATGGAAAGACACGAAAGGTGAATGGTAACAATTGCTTTTATTGTTCGGAACAGCCATAGTGTAAGAATCGGGTATTACTGTAATGCTGCATGAACCGGTTATCAGCCTAAGTATGTAACAGTACAGACACAGAGAGCTATTAAATGCATAAAGCATGTGAGAACATGATGCGAGTAACCTGGTTATGGTAAAAATTTTGAATGGGCCACAAAGGGATATTTAGGTTAATGCATTGAGGTGGTAGGCCAGTCTGAACAAATGCGTTTTTAGGGCACGCTTAAAACTGTGGTGATTGGGTATTAATCATATTAACCTGGGTAGTGCAGTCCAAAGAATTGGCGCAGCACGTGAAAAGTCTTGGAGATGGGAGTGGGAGGTTCTGATTATCGAGGATGCTAACCTCATGTCATTAGCAGAACTGAATGCACGGGTAGGGTGGTAGACTGAGACGAGGGAGGAGATGTAGGGTGGTGCTGAGCCATGAAGTGTTTTGTGGGTGAGAGTAATAAGTTTGTACTGGACTCTGGAGTGGATGGATAACCAGTGTAATGACTGGCACAAGGTAGAGGCATCTGTGTAACAATTGGTGAGGAATATGATCCTGGCTGCAGCATTCCGGACAGATTGGAGAGGGGAGGGTTTGGTAAGATGGAGACAGATTAGTAGAGAGTTATAATAGTCCAGACGAGAATGAATAAGAGAAACAGTAAGAGTTTTTGCAGAGTTGAAAGTAAGAAAAGGTCAAATTCTAGAAATGTTTTTGAGGTGCAGATAACAAGAGCGAGCCAGTGATCGGATGTGGGGGGTGAATGAAAGCTCGGAATCATGTATGACCTCAAGACAGCGGGCATGTTGCTGGGGAGTAATGGTGGAACCATACACGGGAATGGCAATGTCAGGCATAGGTTGGTTAGTAGAGGGAGGGAGCACAAGAAGTTCAGTTTTTGACAGGTTCAGTTTCAGATTGAGGGAGGACATGATGTTAGAGACAGCGGTAAGACAATCACCGGTGTTTTCTAAAAAGGCAGGCGTGATATCAGGAGAAGTGTATAATTGGGTGTCATCAGCATAGAGATGGTACTGGAACCCAAATCTACTGCTTGACCAATAGGGGCAGTATACAAAGAGAAGAGGAGGGGGCCTAGAACCGATCCTTGAGGAACCCCGACAGTAAGGGGAAGATGAGAGATGGAGGAGCCAGCAAAAGATACAGTGAAGGAGCGGTCAGAGAGATAGGAGGAGAACCAGGAGAGAACGGCGTCCTTGAAGCCGATGGAGCGGAGCATAATCAGGAGAAGCTGATGGTCCACAGTGTCGAATGCTGCAGAGAGATCCAAGAGAATTAGCATGAAGTAGTGACCATTAGATATAGCTGTTAGAAGATCATTGGTCAACATGTGGATTTCTTCTAAAGGTATCTATTTAATCTGTATTATAGAGCCATCATGGCCATGCCTTTACTTTAACATGCAAAATTGTGCTGATAGGTTCCCCTTAAGTTAAATTGGGCTTTGATATGGCAAGCAAAGGGTTGATTTTCTTCTATTTCTATGCGAGAAACATCCTGCGAGGTGCCGACACAGCAATTCATCAGGGTTATTACAAATACGATAATATGAATACAAAATACATTTACAGGCCATTTATAAATCAGAAATGAAGTTTCCTTTGCATTACGCAGCCAGGCAGATAAACATTTTAATGACCCGATTTTGTATGGATCATTGGGTATGATCTGCTCTTCTTTAATAGAAGAGACCCATGTCTTGTAAGACACTATCAATCATGATGCCAGATAAACTGTACACTGGAAATTCTTGTACCAAGTGCTAAGACGCGTCATTGCAGTGAGACGAAGCTCCCATCAACTGCTGCTTTCCTTATTATCCACCTGTTTCATTAGAAAAGTTAAGTTTGTAAAACTCCAATAATAAAAGATTAATTAATTTTAAAAAAAAAGAAGAGAAAGTTTTCAATCTTACAGCAACAAAAAATCTAAAAACATTAAATATTTTGCCATATACAGTGGGGAAAAAAGTATTTAGTCAGCCACCAATGGTGCAAGTTCTCCCACTTTAAAAGATGAGAGGCCTGTAACTGACATCATAGGTAGAACACAACTATGAGAGTCGAAATGAAAAAACAAATCCAGAAAATCACCTTGTCTGATTTGGCAAGAATTATTTTGCAAATTATGGTGGAAAATAAGTATTTGGTCACCTAAAAACATGCAAGATTTCTGGCTCTCACAGACCTGTAACTTCTTCTTTAGAAGTCTCCTCTGTCCCCCACTAATTACCTGTAGTAATGGCACATGTTTGTACTTGTTATCAGTATAAGGCTATGTGCCTATGTGCGATTTGAAGCATCGCTTGGAAAGTGATTGACAGGTTGGTCACACTCGTCAAACATAGTGTTTGACAAGTGTGAGCAGCTTTTTACTATTGAGGCCGCCTTTCCGACATCAATAGTAAAAGATAGAATGTAAAAAATAATAAAAAAATAAAAAATCGGGGTATATTTACCTTCCAACGTCCCGCGCTGCCATCCCGGGCATCAGCGTTCCCAGTAATGCCTTGCGAGACCTGTGATAACGTTGGTCTCGCGTTGCTATAGCGATCTCGCGAAACCACTAGAGTCACGCGAGACTACGTCATCACAGGATCTTGCCGCAAGGCATTACTGGGAACGCTTAGGCCGGGAATGCAGCGTGGGATGTCGGAAGGTAAATATACCCCGATTTTTTATTTTTTTACAGGGGTATGGTACCCAGGGCCTGGAGGGCAGTCTCCTCTCCTCCACACCGTGGGTACCAACCGCACATGAGATGCTTAACTTCCCGCATGGTGGGCATAGCCACATGCGGGAAGTATGCGATTCTTATGCATTCCTATGGGTGCGGAATCGCGGCAAGTCTTTGCGATTCCGCACAAAAGAATGAGCATGCTGCGTTTTTTTCCGCGATGCGTTTCCGCTGCGGAAAACAGCGCAGCATTAGCACAGCATGTGCGGAATGCCATAGGAATGTATGGGGTGCGGTCTGTACACGATTTTTAAACGTTTTCACAGCGTTTTTGCGCCGAAAATCGCTACGTGGGCACACAGCCTAAAAGACACTTGTCCACAACCTCAAACAGTCACACTTCAAACTCCACTATGGTAAAGACCAAAAAGCTGTCGAACGACACCAGAAACAAAATTGTAGCCCTGCACCAGGTTGGGAAGACTGAATGTGTAATAGGCAAGCAGCTTGGTGTGATAAAATCAACTGTGGGAGCAATAATAAGAAAATAGAAGACATACAAGACCACTGATTATCTTTCTCAATCTGGGGCTCCATACAAGACCTCACCCCGTGGGGTCAAAGTGATCACAAGAACGGTGAGCAAAAATCCCAGAACCATACAGGAGGACCTAGTGAATGACCTGCATAGAGCTGGGACCACCGGAACAAAGGCTACCATCAGTAACACACTACGTCGCCAGGGACTCAGATTCTGCAGTGCCAGACATGTCCTCCTGCTTTAGCCAGTACATGTCCGGGCCCGTCTGATGTCTGCTAGAGAGCATTTGGATTATCCAGAAGAGTACTGGGAGAATGTCATATGGTCTGATGAAACCAAAGTAGAACTGTTTGGTAAAAACAAAACTCGTCATGTTTGGAGGAGACAGAATGCTGAGTTACATCCAAAGAACACCATACCTACTGTGATGCATGGGGGTGGCAACATCATGATTTGGGGCTGTTTCTCTGCAAAGGGACCAGGATGACTGATCTGTGTACATGAAAGAATGAATGGGGCCATGTATCGTGAGATTTTGAGTGCAAACATTCTTCCATCAGCAATGGCATTGAAGATGAAATGTGGATGGGTCTTTCAGCATGATAATGATCCCAAGCACACCACCAGGGCAAATAAGGAGTGGCTTCGTAAGACGCATATGAAAGTCCTGGAGTGGTCTAGTCAGTCTCCAGATCTCAACCCCATAGAAAACCTTTGGAGGGATTTGAAAGTCTGTGTTGCCCAGTGACAGGCCTAAAACATCATTGCTCCAGAGGAGACCTGCATGGAGGAATGGGCCAACATACCACCAACAGTGTACGCCAACCTTGTGAAGACTTACAAAAAAAAGTTTTACCTCTGTCATTGCCAACAAAAGATATATAACAAAATATGGAGATGAACTTTTGTTAATGAGCAAATACATATTTTCCACCATAATTTGTAAAATAAATCTTGCCAAATCAGACAAGGTGATTTTCTGGATTTGTTTTCTTATTTTGATTCTCATAGATGTGGTCTACCTACGAGTATGATGTAAATTACAGGCCTCGCTCATCTTTTTAACTGGGAGAACTTGCACAATTGGTGGCTAACTAAATATTGTTTTCCCCAATATACGTATATCCCAAGCCTTTCCAAGCTTACCAATGCAAACCATCTGCCAAAATATGCAATCAAATTATACCTCCCATTCTGCACACATATTCACTTGGTTGCAGGGATATTTTCTGCTCCTATATGTCCTTGATTAAGAGACACCTCCAGAGCCACTATACTAAGCTCATGAAATGCAATAGATTAAGAGATTTCAGATTTGAAACTTGCAGAATTATGAGCACAGCTCCGGACCATATATATAATTCAAACTAATCAATAGTGCATCACATTTTTATAAATGTATTGTATATACAATTAAAACATGGTATCAAAGTAAATGCTTTAGTACAAATTAATCTACAATAATAATACAATCTGGCCTTTTAAAGAGCACCCATCGCTTGCTTGAAAAAATTGGGTTAAATACGAAAAAAATGTATCTTTTAAAAATCCCTGTGCTCCCCTGACTCTGCCACTCTTTTCCGTTTTGAAATAGGTCGCTCCATTGCAGAGATATTCACATTTGTTGCTATTGGAGTGCAACATGTGATATCTCTGCTTTGCAGCCCAACTGGGCATTTCTTTACAGTCTACTCTAGGGGTGTGTGCATTCAGCCCTCTCCTCCCAGACGCTGCCAATAATAAGCCAGCAGTTGATCTAGTATTCTATCAGTTTCAGACACTGCCGAGATGTGATTGCCAGCATCTGGGAGGGAGGGGTAAAAGCACACGCCCCCAAGAGTAGACTGTATAGAAACTCTCAGTTGGACTGGAAACAGAGATTTCACATTTTCACATTTTGCGTCCCAAAAGCAACAAATTTATATCTCAATGAAGCATTATAACGTAAAACGTAAAAAAGTTGCAAAATCAAGAGCTCAGAGATTTCTGCAAGGTATGTAATTTAATTATTGGAGCAAGTGATAGGTACCAACTGTTTACTGCGTAAAGCATCTAAAATAAAAATAAATGAAAGTTATATAATAATATCTAACTGATTAGTTACTACACCTCCTATGCAGACCCATGAAGTTACACACTACAAAACCTGCATAATTCATTTCTGTAGATATACACTTCTCAGTCTTCCCCATACTTGGTGCAAATTTACCAAATGTATGCCAAAAAATTTACACTGTTCTAAAATTAAACCTTGTGATTTATTAGGGCATCATTTTTTGACTCCTCAATGGTTAATTCCACCACTGACACACAACACACGACTGTGATTATGATTACACATTTGTCTGTTACAACCACATGAAAAGCGACCAGAAAGATCTTTTTGTGCAGGGTCTGTTTATTTATGTTACAATTTCACGGCTCGTCACCCCTCCACACTAATGCACCGTGTCATATGAAAATAGAAACCATGTAAGCCTAATGACGAGCCACGAGCTGCATATAAACAAATACAGCATTATCATATATCCACCACTATATGCAGCAACAGAGGTAGCCCCAGTTCATGGAAACTAAAAAAAAGTGGATTTACAATGAAAATGTTTTAATATAGTGTGACATTTAATATGTGTTATGCTTCTTATAGGGTCATTACATTAAAATTATTATATGGCTAAAAGATTTCATGTGGGAAGGATTTTTAACTGATTTAACTGAGGCAGTTTCATAATTGGGCCCGTATTTCTTAAAGTACATTTGTCACATTGTTGGAATATGTTTGGTGCAACAATTCCATTCCTGTCTATGAGTGTTTTAGTTGCTAGATTTGTAAGCTGTTTATAAAGTTACAATGAAAAAAAACTCCCAGAGGCTCACACTGGGAGAGCATGTGACTGTATTTCCTGTTTTCCTGTGTCTGAGAGAAGAAGCCTGCTGTAGATGCTGCACAGATAGAGACACACAAATGATTTATTCCTGATCTAATAAGATTATCATATATTGTTCCTGTTTGTCCCTAAATAAATAAGCTCTGTTTTCACACGCTCGGAGAATATCCTGAATAATCCGCTGCCAACAGGTTATGGACCTAGAGTGACACAAAACCCCAGAGTAACATAGCAGCAATCCTGTCAAAATTGGAAATTCAAGGTGAAGATGCTGCTCATAAGAGAAGGTACGTGGAAATATATTCAGGAACAGATGCCTCATCCATTACCAGATGATTGGCTAGAAAAGGATAGGAAAGCACAAAGCACAATCTCCCTCAGTGTAGATGATCAGATTGTGCATATATGCAAGTGTGCAACTGCAAAGGTGATGTGGGATGAGTTACATAAGTGCATGAAAGATCAAATCTCACCAATAAGCTTTATCTCATGAAAAAGCAGTATCAGTCTAAGCTAAGTGATGGACAGAATATGCAGGACTATATAAGAAACACCCTAGAGATTGTGGAGCGTCTTAGGGTGTCACGATCCATTTTTGGATCTGTGGCAGATCGGACTCTCATATTAAATCTTTTTTCCTTCCTGGCCATTGAGGGTTAATGTTAGCTTTTCCCCCCGGTGGCCGCTGGGGTTACTGCATGTTTAGTTAGTCTTCTCGGGAGTATTTTTCTCCCCAGTGGCAGCTGGTGTTACTGCATTGTGATTAATTATCTATGCAGGTGGAAACCACTCCCACCTTCCTACATAAGCTCACCAGGTGCACCAACTAACTGTGGGTGATATTGTTCCTCTTTGGAGACCAACCAAGCTTGAGTTCAGGAGCTGACAGAGTTCTGTGGTGCTTCAGTTGTATGCTGTTTTCAAGTGGCCAGCTCTGCTGTCCTGGAGCATTGCAGCAAAGCAAGCTAAGTCTTGTCTTTTACTTTATTCCCTGTCTAACCTCCTGGGGAGGGGGTTGGGGGGTTTAGCTCAGGGCTAAACAGGAGATAGGGACAGGTCGTGGACTTGGGCCTCACTACCATTAAGTGTACCCCCAAGTTAAGGAGAGTCAGGACCCCCCTAGCCTTAGGGGCAGTTCAGGGGCCCTAGTTCCACTAGGAAATCCCTTACTGCCCCGTGACACAGAGGTATTGGAGCAGGAATTAACGATTTTCATGTTGCTGCACTTCTATTAAGTGGTCTTCCAAAGAGTTATGACACACTCTTGACTGCACTAGATGCACAACCAGATGATGAGTATGTTAAAGACAAACTTGTGGATGAATTCAAGAGAAAAATGCAGCATGTAAGCAGCAGTAATGAATGCAGAGCAGAAGCAGCATTAAAGACACAGTATTTCCCTAAATATAAGAGCAATCTAAGAGAAACTCGTGAATGTTTTGTCTGTAAAAAGCATGGCCACCTTAAAGCAGACTGCAGAATTTGGAAAGCAAGAATGAGTCAGCTTAAAAAGCAGAACAGTCATTAAAGAGTTAAAACAGCTGTAAAGGAAGATTCTGCATGTGTTGAGGCTGCATTTAATGCCAGTACAGGCCCATCTGCAAAGCATATATAGTATATAGATTCTGGTGCAAGCAGTCATATGACAAATTAAAAAGGATTTCTTCACTGAACTTAAAGAAGGCAAGTCAGAAAAGGTCATCTTAGCTAATGGTCACTATATGACTTCATAAGGAGTAAGTGACGGCTACATCCACTGTCCAGTTTCCTCAGCACAAAGCAAAAAGATTCCAATAAAGGATGTTCTCTATGTTCCCAGCCTTGAAAGCAATCTTCTGTGAGTAAAGAAGCTCACGCTAAAGGGGAAAGTAGTTACATTTAGAGATAACAGATGCATCATCTCAAAGAAGAGTCACACTCTTGCAGAAGTAAAACTCCAAGATGAACTTTATCAGCTAAAATGCAAAGAAAGAGTTTACAGTGCTAGACAAGATCTACAAAAGAACTGTATCCATGTATGACACAGACATCTTGGGCACAGAGACCCAGAAGCAGTAAGGAAGCTAGCTCAACTTGCAAATGGTATTGAAATCAACCAGTGTAGTTAAATGATGAAATGCACTAGTTTTCCTAAAGGGAAAATGTCCAGAAAATCCTTTCCTATAATTAGCATACAGATGCATGTGGTCCAATGAGTGTTTAAACTCCTAGCAAAAAGAGATATTTTCTCACATTTATTGATGACTACTCCAGATATACAGTCACCTACCTGCTTCACAATAAGGATGAAGATCCACAGAAAGTTGAAGAATATCTTGCTGTAGTGTTTAACAAATTTGGAAGAATGCCAAAAGCCCTGCATGCAAATAATGCACCGAATATACAAGTGGAAAGGTGCAAACCATTTTGAAAAAGGATGGAATCGTGTTCCAGACTACCATTCCATACAACCCAGAACAAAATGGCATTGCAGAGAGAAAGAACCATACTCTCTGTGAAAGTGGAAGAAGTATGTTTGATGTGAATCTACCTACAACATATTGGGGAGAAGCCATCATGACAGCTTGCTATCTTAAAAACAGAGTGCCAGGTAAAGCCACAAATAAAACTCCATATGAGCTATAGAACTGCGTGAAGCCTAACCTGAAGCACCTCAGGATATTTGGAAACAAAATGTTTGTATATGTTCCCAAAGAAAAACGTTCCAAGTGGGAATTACATGCAAAGCAAGGAGTCCTGGTGGGCTATAGCGAAACTCAAAAGGGATACAGAATCTTTCACCAAGAGATCAATTACAGTAACAATCAGCAGAGATGCAGTTATTCAACCTAAGATGCAAGAACAAGAATCTCAATCACCAAACCCAGATGCCGAAACGAAAAACACTGAAGTGTGGATAAGCTCTGAAGCCACCAAAGGAAGACAGAGAAGAACCAAGTCAACCTCCAGTCAGAAGATCAGAAAGGCCAAACAAAGATACCCCAGCTAGACGCCTTTCTTATAGGGTCAGAACACTTCCTGAACCAGAGCCACAGTCATGGCAAGAGATGCAAAAATTGCCTTTCCACGAGAAACAGAAGTGGATAAATGCCGCTAATGAGGAGATGGAGTCCCTTCACCAACTCCAGACATGGGAGCTTACTGAGCTACCACAAGGAAAAAAAGCTATTGGATGTAAGTGAGTCTTCAAAAACAAATATGACTCAGAAGGTAAAGTTCACCAGTTTAAGGCAAGATTGGTCGCAAAAGGGTACTCGCAAAAGTATGATGAAGATTATGATGCTACATTTTCTCCAGTTGCGAAGCAAACCACATTCAGAACTTTAATGTCCATAGCTGCAGTTCAACAGATGACAGTGAGACATCAACACAGCCTTCCTACATGGTGACATTGAAGAAGAGTTGTACATAAGCTAACCCGAGGGATATATTAAAAAGGGTGAAGAGCACCTTGTTTGTAAAATGCAAAAATCTCTCTATGGACTTAAGCAGTCGGCAAGAGCATGGAACTTGAAAATGAACAAAGTTTTGATGGATGAAGGATTTAAAAGAACTCAAGCTAATCCATGTTTGTATACGAAAAATTTAGCAAAGGAGTGGATGTATGTTCTCCTATATGTAGACGATGTAATCATGTGTCATCAAGATGAAAAGGAAATTGCAAAGCTAAAATTCTCAACCAGCACTTTGAAACTAAGGCTTGTTTCACATTTCAGTTTTTTGACGTCCGCCAAAGTGTGAAAAAATGGATCCGTTTCCGTTTTGCCACAAACGGATGCTACCGGATCCATTTTTTGGATGGATCCGCTTTAGCCACTAATGCAAGTCTCTGGGAAAAAACGGATCCGCCAAAAAAAATGGCGGATCCATTTTTTTGCAAAACGGCAGATTTTGACGGACGTCAAAAAACGGAAGTGTGATCCACCTCTAAGGACCTTGGAAATGTGACATATTATTTGGGAATCCAAATCCAGAAGGAGGAAGATGGGAGTTTTCTTCTCAACCAAAGTTCTAAAATTTCTGCATTCCTAAACCAGTTTGGAATGTCAGAACCAAAGGTGCGTCAACACCAATAGATCTGTCTTACTTAAAGTTGGAAAGAGAAGAAGAACTGCTACCCAGCAATGAGAGTTACAGACAAGCAGTGGGAGCGCTTCTGTACATAGCAACCACAACTCATCCGTATATCACAGCCACAGTCGAAATCCTCTGCCAACGTGTAAGCAAGCCACGCCAAAGAGACTGGAATGCAATTAAGAGATTTCTTCAATATCTTAAAGAAACTCAAAGGCTAAATCTTAAGATATCTGCATCAGGAGATCTCACTCTCAGAGGATATGTGGATGCAGGTTGAGCTGGAGATTCAAGTGATTGGAAATCAACAAGGGGTTAGTTACTTGTTCAAGTTAGGAGAAAATTCAATTTCTTGATCCAGCAGAAAACAAGTGTCAGTCGCATTATCTTCTACAGAAGCTGAATATATGCTACTTATGCAAGTCAAGAAGTAATTTGGTTGAAAAAACTTTTGGAAGATTTCGGCAAGCCATTAGCTCAACCAACAGTTATCTATGATGACAACCAAGGATGCATTAAACTCGCCAACAATGAGAAGATTAGTGCAAAGACTAAGCACATTGATGTAAACCATCACCACTTACGTGACTAGAGTTTGTTTATTGCGAGTCTGACAAGATAATAGCTGATGGTATGACAAAGTCATTATTAAGAGCCAAGTTTGTCGACTTCAAAACTGCAATGGGACTAACAGGATAAGTAGTTGTTGAGTGGGGGTTTTGGAATATGTTTGGTGCAACAACTCCATTCCTGTCTATGAGTGTTTAGTTGCTAGATTTGTATGCTGTTTATAAAGTTAGAACAAAAAAAAAACCTCCCAGAGGGAGAGCATATGACTGTATTTCCCTGGATCCTGTGTCTGTGTATGAGAGAAGCAGCCTGCTGTAGATGCTGCTGTGGCACCCCAGGAGTCCAGCTGCCACAGTGGCATTGCTTCCCCCACAGGGGTGATGTCATTCCTGGAAGCAAGGAGGGTTTCCCTAGCCAGATAACACCAGCATACAACACCTTTCCTGACTCCAGACCAGAAGGGGGAGCTCAAAACCTGGTTTCAGGAAAGCTTCCTTATTAGTTCTGGCCTGGAGGCGGGGTTAGGGGGTCTGTGAGAGTCTGTACAAGGGACAGGAGCTGTGAGGAGCTCATCCCAAGAGCAGAGTGAAGAGAGAGGAAAGTGGAAGAATAGGAAAGCCTGTGGAATGGAGCTGTGGCCAAGCTTTCCCCAGGGAACAGCGCTTGACACCGGATGTCGGAGTCCATGGCTGCACAAGTACAACAGTCCTAGCAGCCAAATCGAGAGGGCATCACACACCTGAAGGCACAGCAGCATAACAGAGCCGGAGCCACCATGAAGGAGTGACACCTGTAAAAGGCTCAAGCTGCCTGCCATACAGGTAAGGACTAAAGAACAGTAAGGAACAGAGGACTTAGCATAGCATCAGGCAGCAAGGATCTCAGAGAACAGCGCAGTATGGAGGCCTCCAACACCATCTGGCTTAGGGGATCCTAAATTGCTTCCAGGCTGCCCGAGTCTCCATTTCCACCTGTACCAGTGCTCCGGTCTGCACCTCACAACATCCAGTAAAGGAAACTGTTGCCCTGCTGTGTCCTCAGAGTTATTTACTGCGTCACCTGCCCTGCATTACATCCATCATCACCATCTTTTATAATATAATTGCTCTATCTGTTGGAGCAGTACCAACTGTGCTGCATCACCATCAGCCCCAGCGGTCTCTTCAAAAAGCGTTGGCCAACACCTTATTGCCAAGTACCACAGGTGGCATCACGAATTAACCCCTTATAAACTTTATTTCCCCTTTAAAATAATCATTTTCATTGGACGTCCAGGGCCACGGACCGAGTCACTGCTGCCGTGACACACCCCCTTAAGAACCGGCCCGGTACCAAGTATCCCCAAAGTTCTCTCGGGCACCCCACTGCATAGATGTAGACACACAAATGATTTATTCCTAATCTATTAAGCTTATCATATATTGTTCCTGTTTGTTCCTGAATAAAGAAGCTATGTTGTCACATGCTTGGAGAGTATCATGAATAATCAGCTGCCAACACACATTTATAAAGCCCATAAAGAGTTAAATATGTAGTCCAGAGCAAAAAGCAAAAGTCTCCAGTCATTCTGACTGCAGAATCCTGGCAGTGTGCGCATTTCATGATTCCCTATATGTCCTGTGCAATTTGGTGGTCACGTGACTTGCATACCTGTGTTCACACGCAGACAGAACAGAAGAGAATTGAGGAGTCTAGTTGGTATGTGACCACCAGTGTGCAAATGACAAACATGAGGTCACATGAAATGCAGGAAGGTATGTATTTCACTTTACTATACAGTAGTTGAAAAGCTGTCTGGCGACCATAGGGAAAGATCTGACTTGTCTGGCGTGGACCCTGGCCATCTTTTCCCCACTCCAGTTAATGGACAGATCTTAGCATTTGCATACATAGGGAGAAAACTGTGAATCAATGGGAGTGGTGTGGGGAGAAGCCAGGCTGGGGTGGCACCAGACCAATCTAGTCTCTCCCTATAGTTTGGAAAGCAGGCCATCATAACAAAACGTACCTGACCAAAGAATTGTGCTCATAAAGCCCAACATATGTTTCATCATTGCTTCCTCTCCCTATAGTCCCCTTTTCAAGCTATGTTTTTCAATTATTCTTAGGGGGCTTTAAATGCCAGAACAATTGGCTTCCTGGATCAGACTGTCATAATAATTTAATCCTGTTACGCTGGAGGTGTCGGGAACCAAGAGTGGACTCACTGGACCGTAATACCGAAACTCCCCCAGCGAGTGCACTAGGTTTGACCAACCCCTATACAGGGCTTGTTAGGGAGCAAGCTCAGAGGCCTCTAGTACCACGGATGCCAGGACCAGGGGTCGGCTCTGGAGAGCGTACTAACAGAGACAGGAGTGGGATACAGGAGGAGGCATAGAGTGGCGTGGGAAGGAAACAGGAAATACACGGAGGGAGCAAGCCACGAGAAGACGAGGATACAGGGCAGAGGGAAGCCGAGGTTAAGATGGTATAAAGGCTTTAGGAGATACAGGAAAGAAAATGTAACAGGCACCAGGAGGACGCAGGACAGGGCGGACTCTGGAAGAGAAGGGAGACACAGAGTTAACAGACTGGGAGAAGTAATGTCAGCGATGCACAGCACAGCTAATAAGACGGCCTGGATGAAGGAGATTAACACACAACAATTAGGCGCTTCCATTAGGGGAGGGCGGCCTGAAATGCCTAATGCTAGCTGCCTATTGGCCCGGCAATACTGCCGGGTCAGGTCACATTGTGGAATAAGGGAGCCGAGTCAGCGCGCGCTCGGCCCCTAGGAAACACAGGAGGAGTGACAGGGGGCATGGCCAGCAACAGCGAGGGAGCGCGTCGACATGCCCAAGCAGGCGTGCACCTGGAGGCCGTCCAGGAGGAACCTGGCTGCAGCGTAGATGCGGCAGTGAGTGAGGTGCCAGTAGTGTCAGACCCGGGGCCGGCGCAGGGCAGTGGTAACACCTTCCATATGAAAAAAGATTGAAATATTGTAATAAATACTGTAATACTAAATCAGCAAAAATTGCACAGAATGTAAGTGCCAGGTACTCAAATTCAGAAAGTGTAATATCCTTCCTATAAAAAATATCATATAATAAAGAAACAGAAAAAACTCTATGCTTACAAGTCCAGGCACACTTATTTCATGCATCCTTTTTAAAAATAGATGTGAATCCAGTGGTCATAATATGAGCACATCACACAATCACACAAAGTGGAGGTTTGTTAAACCCAACTAAAGTAATTTTTGTCCTCTATTTTCACACTTGTTGTCCTGTCCATATCTGCTTATACATGCAACTGGGTTGCCCACCAGGGCCGTGGGGTACTCGGAGCCGGGCCCGTCGATTTCAATGGGAGATGTCACCGTGGCAGTGACCCGGTCCGTGGCCCTGTGCGTCCATGTAAAAGGGGGGTTAAGCGTGGTTGATTAAAGTTTATAAGTGGATGATTCGTGACGCCACCTGTGGTGTTCGGCAATGAAGATGTTAAGCCGACGCTGCAGACAGATCCTCTGGGACAGATGGTGTGGTGCAGCAATGATGTTGTGGCCCTCCACAGGTAGGGCTGTAGTCCCAGGGCAGTGTAGATGAAGAGCTAGTGAGGAGAGCGTCATGGTGCAATGTTAAGCACAGAGATGTAGCAGTGCTGAGTGGGTTGGCGCAGGAATAAGCGGAGGACACAAGGGCATGTATTTCCAAAGCTTTACTCACAGTCTGTTGTGCATACAGGTGCCCGCCTCGGTGCTGTGTCCTCCAGGTCAAGGGCTCAGCCAACCTCCAGGCAAGATGAAGTACTCCGTTCCAACACTCCGCCAACGTATGCCTTCTCTGAACGTCTCCTTTCTAGCGCTTGTAATGAAGTACTTGTGGTTGCGTGTTAAACCCAAGTTCCTCCCTTAAGATGTTCCTTTGAACTCTACTTGTACGGCAGACAGCTGTAGCCTGCTTCGGGGACTCCTTGCTACCAAGTCCCGGCTCACTCATGTTGCTGTTGTGCCCCCAAGTCTCGTGTGGGAATAAAGTGATGATAAATAGAGATGAGCGACTTTGCCTTTTTTCGGGTCGAGTCGGGTTTCATGAAACCCGACATTCGCAAAAGTCGGGTCGGACGAAATCGGCCGATTTTTGTGAAAAGTCGGAGGCCGACTGAAACATGAAACCCAATGCAAGTCAATGGGGAAGCAAAGTCGGCAGGGAGTGGAGGCCAGGATACACACCTACAGTGCCCTTTTGAATGCCAAAAACATCAATTCTTATTACTGAAGCATTTCAACCTTAATTTACTTCATAATACTAGTTACGCACTGAAAAATGGGGGTTATTTGGCTAAATTTGTGGGGGGGTAGGGCTGGCTCCAGGTTTTCATGTGCCCTGGGCCAAAGAGCGCCCCTTTAACACATAGCACAACTCATGATGCTCCGATACGACAGAGAAATAGCGGTATAGTACAATGAAAAATACTTCACTTCTTACATCTCATGACTGATATCCATTTTAAATTCTCCAATAGCTCCAAAAACGGACAGTATATTACTCCATACAGTATTATGGCCACCACATAGTGCGCTATACAGAGTAATGAGGCCCATATATTTCTCCGTACAGTATCATTGGTTCCATATAATGTTTGAAACAGTATATGATGAGCTCCACATAATGCTACAGTATATGTTGGTCCCCATGGATGAAGCTGCACTGTCTTATGGGCCCAAATAATGCTCCATATATAATGGGCCCCATTTCTAATGCTCTAGTGTATAATGAGCCCTGTAAATGCTGCTCCAGTGTCTGATGTCCACCTTTTGAATGCTCCAGTGTATGGTGGGCCCCATATATCATTCTCCAGAGTATAGTGCTCCCCAAAAATTGCTGTCCCAACATTGAAAACAATTAAATAAGTCTCCTCAAATAAGTCTCCTCGCTAGGGAATCCTTGTACTAGTCGGGGCGTGCAGACGTGATGTCATTGCGCTCTCTGATCAGAATATCACTGTCAGGAAACGCGGAAGACGTCATGGCGGTGGAGCAGGGAGAGGTAAGTATTTCAAGTTTGCAAGTGCTGTGATCCTGAGCAAGCAGGGGGGGCCCACTCGTTGGCGACGGCACTGGCACAGGGCCCCTCATAGTACAGCGGTGTGCCTGACGGCAGTTGGGTCGAACCTGCACTTTCATCTGCACCTTCCTCTTTGTCACTGTGTAAGGTGGTACAGTATATGGGAAGGGTAACCTGAGTTTCATCAGGGTCAGATTCTGGCTGTGTAGAGTGCGAGGGAAATGTAGTGGTCTGGGTCAATGTACCAGCAGAATCATCTAGCAGTGGCTAGGCATCAGTGCACTTGTGGCGCCCCGAGGAGTACGGTCGCCACAGTGGCATTACCTTCCTCCTAGGGAGTGTGATGTCATGCTTGGGAGCAACGAAGGATCTCTCTAGCAGTTAAACCAACACACAACACATTTCCCACTCCAGGCGAGCAGGGAGTCCGCTGAACCTGACTGCTGAGGAGCTGCTCTCTGTGGTCGGGAGGAGGTAAGTTAGGGCAGTCTGTGAAGGGAAGGGGAAGTGTGTGGACGTGAGAAGGGGAGCTGGAGGATGAGCAGAATTAAGGCTCACTCCTAGCTGGAGCGCATGGTCCGGATTCCGGTCTCCGAGTTTGTAGGGACACTGACGTTCCTGCAGCCGAAACTGGAGGAAGTAGCAGTTATAAATGCTGTGTACCCAACTAAGGCTCGGAGGCCCCAGCAGCGACGTGTGGGAGCCTGAAGGAAAAGGCTACGGCTGCCTGCCATACGAGAAAGTTCCAAAAGAGAGTCAACAGGGAGAACTTCATTGAACTCAGCACTGCGAGTACCTCAGATAAGCGCTAGAACGGAGGCCACACTACCTATCTGCAGAGAGAGAATTCCAAATTGGCTTCCAGGCTGACCAACTCCTTCTCCATCTGTACTCTGGGTCCTGGACGGCACTTACCAAGTACAGGTAAAGGAACTGCACGACTGTGTCTGTCATCTTTCTCCTGCGCCTGACACACGGCTCTGCTACATCCTGCACTGCACACCATCTACCAACTCTTTCATCTGCCCTGCGACTACGGCCCTACCTGTGCAGGGCTTCTACATCTTAGCTGCACAACAACATCTGTCCCAGAGAAGCGACACTGCAGCGCTGGTCAATCTAATCATAAACCACAGGTGGCGTCACGTATCATTCACCTATAAACGTAATTCACCCCTTTGCATGGACGTCCAGGGCCACGGAACGGGTCACCACCACCGTGACACATCCCTGTGAGACACCGGCCCGGTACCGATTACCCCACTGCCCTGGCTGGCCACCCACACTTCATGTCAGATTCATCTTGGACTGGGGAATTCACGATTTGACTTGATAACCCAGGCATGGTATGATAGAAAGAGCTACATGGACTAATGTGAAGTGTGGCCTGCTGCATCATTCACTTTGGGTGGGGGTGCAGGACACAAGAAAAGGGGTTCTTCCTGACCTTGATGACTCAGTGCTTGCATTTTTTGAAACTTCAGAAGAGGAGGGCATATTTGCTGGAGTCTGTTTCGGCAATGTAAGCCAAAATCAGATCCTCATGCTCCAGCTTTAAAAGCGGTTAACCTACTCCCAGAAAAGGTAGCCTTACAGGCGTTCCGGAGCCAGACCATGATGCAGACTCAACACCTCATGCCTTAGCTGCTATTGTGCTTTTGCCACTACTAGCAGATGCACCACCACCATCAGCACCAGCTGGGCCCCCCACGTCCGCGGCCTCTTCCACCAAACGTCAAAATTTAGCACAAAATAGACACAAAATAACATCAGATATATGACACTGTATCAGAAGCGTACAGCTCTATTCAGTCAAAGGATAATTGTCAATCTCCCTATATATTCTATCAGTCACACAGAGACGCTCACAGGCTCAGTATGGATTAGACAAGAATATAAAAAGTAGACAAAGTGTACAGTATCATCAGATAGCAGGTATATATAGCATAGTTTAAACATGAACAATGTACGTCTATATATCAGGAGTAGTGTTGAGCCACCCCGCTAGTGTTTTGGTTTGTCGCACAGGAGGCAAGTTCGTTGAATGTTCGTCGAACCACATTGAAAACAATGGCAGGCAAACACAAACACATACAAACACATAGAAAACAATTACAAAACACCTTAAAAGGTGTCCCAAAGCCGAAAAAATGCTCAGAAGACAAAAATTAACATATGGAAAAGGGCAACTACATTTAGAAAAGAGGTGGAGGAGTAAAAGGAGGAGGTGGAGGAGACACAGATATGCTTGTCATGCCCTTATGAAGTCAAGAAAGGCTGGAATAAAAATGCAAAATACAAACCAAAAAAAAATTCTGAAATCGAACACGATCATATACCATCGGACTTCCCACCAATAAATTATGCCAACTGGCGATCGGGCGGCGTTATTCCCACGAACCTCCAAACAGCGTCCATGAAGGCAAAGTGTTTGCTTTCTGGGGGCAGTATGATTGCAAAGCTGAACCTTAAAGGAATGTCCAAAAGGGCACCACCAGGAGTGGAGCCTGTGGCTTAATTGGACTTCACCCGGGAAACCACAACCATGCCACCTCAAGAAAAGATGCACACATTGCAAGCTTTGTCGTTTCTGTGTGTGGTGTGGTTTGTCCGTTTGTTGTTGTGCTAGCGATTTGTCAGCTTCATTCCGTTAACGAACGAGACTCCGGCATGCTCCCGCGGTACGCGTCAAGCTTACTAGAGGGATACGCGAGGCTCTGGCACGCGAGATCGAGCAATAACAGGTCTATCATGGCCTTACAAGTCCGGGCCTGCATGCGTGCTACACTGAAAGGACCAGCTTTTGTCACTTACAGGTGCAGATAACCCGCTGAACGCCGTTAGTGATGGGGATCTGGCATTTCAAATATTCCCCGCGAATGATGATTTCCCAGTAAGTGCAGGTCAACCGCCATTCCTGAATTAGGCCTACCCGGCATTCCTGAAAAAATGCAAAAAATTACGTGAACAAACCACAGGTGCTGTAGCTTGCTTAACATCTCGGCAGCCGTTCTCAGGCCCAGTATGGATTCAACAAGATTTTAGAAAGTTGATAAAGGGTACAGTTTCACCAGATAACACGTATATATGTAGTATAGTTTACACATTAAAAACCTATGTCTATATATCAGGAGGCAGGCTCAGACGGTCTCAGGCCCAATATGGATTAGACGTGATTGGACAAAGGTGAGAAAGGGTACCGTATCACTGGATAACAGGTATGTATACCATAGCTTACACATTAAAAACCTATGTCTATAGATCAGGAGGCAGGCTCAGACGGTCTAAGGCCCAGTATGGATTAGACGTGATTGGACAAAGGTGACAAAGGTTACCGTATCACTGGATAACAGGTATGTAGATCATAGTTTACACATTAAAAATATATGTCTATAGATCAGGAGGCAGACTCAGACGTTCTCAGGTCCAGTATGGATTTGACCAGATTGTACAAAGTTGAGAAAAGGTACATTATCACTGGATAGCAGGTATATATAGCATAGTTTAAACATTTAAAATCTCTGTGTTCTCAGTATGGATTAGACAACAATCTAAAAAGTCGAAAAAAGGAAATGTATTTGAAGCGTACACGAGTATACACTTTTGGTGGTATTTTTTAATCTTCATATATATTTCTGTCTCAGTAAGACAGTCCAGACTCTCCGCAATAGGAAATGAGATGCATACAATTACTGGCATAAAGTCTAGTGATTGCAGAAATCTAGGAATTACTATTCACGGGAAAAACTTCCGTCACAATTCTCAGAGGCGATGCTGACCCTCAATTAATTAGTGTGTGGAGACAGCAAAGGCCTTTCTTTGTGAAGAAAGTGTTGCTGTATCGCAGTACCGTTGATCCCATCGCCGTTACTCATATCCATCCAATTTTGATCACAAGGAGAGATGTAAACATGGTGCTCACTGCCTATCATGCTCTGTCACGTAACTTTGGAGTGCAAAACACAGAAGCTACAGGCCGTAGGCGATTCAATTGGATTGGCATGAGAGGGCACATTTAAAAATGTGCTCTGGAATGTCACACGTCTGTGGGTAGGAAAACTGTGAAAGCTGATGAGAAACCACCACTGCATCTCATAGTCGACGTCCATAAGAAATGGAAGCCATTGATCATCTGAAGCTAGAGCCCGGCCAGCGGGACAGGGCATAGCTACGTCTTAACCATCATCTTCTGTCAGTTCACCAAATTTGTAGTGGCAGTCCCAGTGAAGGATTTGACAGCCCAGACTACACAGCAGAGGAGCAGGGAGAGGTAAACATTGCAAATGCTGTGGCCCCGCCCAAGGAAGGGGGGGCCCACTCGTGGGCGTCGGTACTGGCACGGGGCCCCTCATAGTACGGCGATGTGTCTGACGGTGAGTGTGCACCCCCACCGTCAGATACACTTGATTGCACTATGAGGGACCCTGTGCCAGTGCCCGCGCCCAAGAGTCGGCCCACCCACCTGTCCAGGGCAACGGCACTCGCATGGTTGCGTGCGCTAGGTGGTGACCCCGGCCATGGGGGGAGGAGGTAGCCCAGTTAGGGAAGTTTACAAAATGGCATATGTTGATGTGGGACATTCACCTGCTGCTAAAGGTGAAATTGGTCAAGTCCCAGAAAGCCATTTTTCTGGCAACCTATGTGTCATCAGGGTAAGGTGTGACAAAATCCTTGGAAACCCATGCATGGTTCATTTTAATGAAGATTAGATCATCCACATTTTGGGTCAAGAGACGGGTCCTTTTTTCTGTCAGGATTGATCCAGCAGCACTGAAGACTCTTTCCGATAGCACACTTGCAGCTGGGCAAGCGAGCTCCTGTAAGGCATATTGTGCCAATTCAGGCAAGGTGTCCAGTTTACCGGCCCAATAGTCAAATGGGAATGACCTGTGAGGGAGAACATCGATATGGGATGAGAAGTAGTTTGTAACCATAGTTGACAAGTGCTGTCTCCTGTCACTTTCAATCGATGCAGTATTACCAGTCGTGTGAGCGGGACTTGAAAAATCAGTCCACAACATGGTCATGAAACCCCTGTCTCTTCCAAGTTGCCCCCAGCCCCTACGGCTCGTGTGAGAACCATCACCGCTGCTGTGTGCTGGGAATGCCTCAACCAACCGGTTTACCAGAGTTGCTTGTTTGTTAGCCAATATTAGGTCAAGGTTCTCCTGTGGCATGATGTTTTGGAATTTGCCTTTATAGCGTGGAACCAGGATGCTGGCCAACCAGTAGTCGTCATCGTTCATCATTTTGGCAATGCGGGGGTCCCTTTTTAGGATCTGCAAGGCATAATCTGACATGTGGGCCAAAGTTCCCGGTGTCAATGATGCACTGCGAGTGCTGGGTGGAGGAGCACTTTCTAGCAAATCCACATCCCTCCAGTCACGCACAAACCCTGTACCAGACCTTGCCACGCAAACATTTTCTCTTGCCCCATGAGAAGCATCCTCCTCCCCTAAATAATCATCCCCATCATCATCCTCCTCCTCTTCCTCTTCTTCCTCCACCTTGTCCAGGAGAGTTCCCGGAGCAGACAATGGCTGACTGTCATCAAGGCTTCCCTCCTCCTCTTCCTCATCATCCTCGGCTGCAGATGCCTGCTCCTTAATGTGCGTTAAAGTTTGCATGAGCAGACGCATAATTAGTGGGATGCTCATGCTTATGATGGCGTCGTCTGCGCTTACCAGCCGTGTGCATTCCTCAAAACACTGAAGGACTTTACAGAGGTCTTTCAGCTTCGACCACTGCACTGCACTGTCAACTCCATGTCTGCCCTCAAAGTGCCTGCCAGTGTATCCTCCCACAAATTCATTACAGCCTGCCTCTGTTCGCACAGCCGCTCAGCCATGTGCAGGGTGGAATTCCACCTTGTTGCAACGTCGATAATTAGGTGGTGCTTGGGAAGGTGGAGCAATCGCTGCAGCTTCTGCATACGACTGGAGTGTACCGGCGACCGACGAATGTGCGAGCACAGTCTTCGGACCTTCTGGAGCAGGTCTGTTAACTCCGGATGATTATTGAGGAAGCACTGCACCACCAGGTTCAAGGTGTGAGCCAAGCAAGGTATGTGTCTGAGTTTTGAAAGGGCTATGGCTGCCACAAAATTCCAGCCGTTATCACTAACTACCTTGCCTGCCTCAAGATGTAGACTGCCCAGCCATGACTCAGTTTGTCGCTGAAAGTAGTCGGCCAGTACCTCCGCGGTGTGTCTGTCGCCAAAACACATCATCTTCAACACAGCCTGCTGACGCTTTCCACTAGCTGATCGATAGGGTGACACCTCGTGTGCAACACTGGCAGCTGCGGATGGAGTGCTCATGTGACTGCGTTTTGTGGACGAACTTTCGCTTCTGGAGGAGGAGGAGGATTGAACACCTACAGCCAACTGTTTCCTATACCGTGGGCTAGGCAGCACTGTCCCACCACCGCTGTCCCCTGTGCACCCTGCATCCACCACATTAACCCAGTGCACAGTGATGGACATGTAACAGCGCTGGCCATGCCTACTGGACCATGCATCAGTTGTGAGGTGCACCTTTCCACTCACTGATTGCTTGAGTGCATGTACAATGCGGTCTTTCACATGAAGGTGGAGGGCTGGAATGGCTTTGCAAGAAAAGAAGTGGTGACTGGGTAGGTCATAGCGTGGTACTGCGTAGGCCATGAGTTCGCGGAAAGCTGCGCTTTCAACCAATCGATAGGGCATCAGCTCTAACGAGATTAGTTTGGCAATGTGGGCGTTCAAACCCAGTGTACGCGGATGAGAGGATGAGTACTTTCTTGTCCTACTCATAGTCTCTGGTAGGGTGAGCTGGACTTGAGAGCTGCATATGGTCGAACTAGCGGTGGACATGGCGATCTGAGAGAGGGTTGATGATGGTGATGGAGTTGGTGTTCTTTCTGATGGCCTAGATTCAGTCTTTCGTTGCAATAACAGTGTGATTCCCTGACTGATTTGCCCTTGCGACGACTACTCAACATTTGCTGCTGGTGGTGTGCTAACCGGTGGGCTTACAGTGGGGGAAACAATGTAGTGTTGCTGACTACCTTCTTTGGGAGCAGTTGCACATGTGGCACGTGAGGTTTGGTAGTCCGTCCATGCTTGCAAGTGCATGGTGGTTAAATGTCTTAGCATGCAACTGGTATTCAAATTTCTCAGATTTTTCCCTCGGCTAAAGGTCTTTGCGCACTTCTTACAGATAAGCTTTGCCTGATCATTAGGATTTTGTTCAAAAAAGTGCCACACTGCACTCTTCCTACTATAGAAGACATTTTGAGGCCTTGCACGCTGTGCTATTTTCACCGCCTGGCCAAGCTGTCCTGCAACTCTTTTGGTTTTTGTAACCTGTTTTTGGACTGCTCCGGGCCTGCCAGATAACAGCTGTTGTGATGTCGATTCCCGCTGCGGATGCTCCTCCTCCTCTTCTGAGCTATTGGCAGCGGCACCCTATTCCCCCAATGGATGCCAATCTGGGTCAACAACTGGGTCATCCATCACCTCCTCTTTAATGTCATGTGCATCTTCCTCTGTGTCACCGTGTATGGTGGTATAGTATGCGGGAAGGGGCACCTGAGTTTCATCAGGGTCTGATTCTGCTTCAGTACACTGCAAGGACAATGTAGTGCTCTGAGTGAATGAACCAGCAGATAAATCTAGCAGTGGCTGTGCATCAGTGCACTCCATGTCAGATTCATCTTGGCATGGGTAATTCACGATTTGACTTGATAACCCAGGCATGGTATGTGAAAACAGCTCCATGGAGTAATCTGTTGTGTGGCCTGCCGCATCCTTCAATTTTGGTTGGGGTGAAGAACACAAGGAAAGGTGTGGTTCATGACCATGAGCCTCCAATGACGACTCAGTGCTTTTATTTTTTAAAACTTCAGAAGAGGAGGCGATAGAGCTGGAGGCTGAGTCAGCAATGTAAGCCAAAACTTGTTCTTGAAGCTCCGGCTTTAAAAGCGGTTTACCTACTCCCAGAAAAGGGAGCCTTCGAGGCCTTGTGGAGCCAGACGATGACGCAAGCTCAACACCTCCTGCATTAGGTGCTATTTTGCTTTTGCCACTACCAGCAGATCCACCACCAACACCAACACCATCATTACCAGCTGCCAACCCCCGCCCACTTCCACGGACTCTTCTGCCACACTTCCTCATTTTTGGGGAAAATGTACCCAAAAAACCACCAACTATATGGTACTGTAAAACAAGGTACAAGGTGTATATAGTAGTGGGGAGAATTTGAATCTCTCTAGACTTCAGGACACAGTTGGATTCTGTCAGGCCCTGTTTATATTACACCGCAATGTGACAGGCAGATTCTGGATGGTATAAGAAAGGTGTATAGAGGACTAGGGAGAATTGGAATCTCTCTAGACTTCAGGACACAGTTGGATTCTGTCAGGCCCTGTTCATATTACACCGC
Organism: Dendrobates tinctorius; assembly: GCF_039654945.1. Taxonomy (NCBI): domain Eukaryota; kingdom Metazoa; phylum Chordata; class Amphibia; order Anura; family Dendrobatidae; genus Dendrobates; species Dendrobates tinctorius. The sequence goes on from NW_027361697.1 coordinate 61,027,315, forward strand.
AATGTGACAGGCAGATTCTGGATGTGTAAGAAAGGTGTATAGTGGACTGGGGAGAATTGGAATCTCTCTAGACTTCGGGACACAGTTGGATTCTGTCAGGCCCTGTTTATATTACACCGCAATGTGACAGGCAGATTCTGGATGGTGTAAGAAAGGTGTATAGAGGACTGGGGAGAATTTGAATCTCTCTAGACTTCAGGACACAGTTGGATTCTGTCAGGCTCTGTTTATATTACACCACAATGAGACAGGCAGATTCTGGATGGTGTAAGAAAGGTGTATAGAGGACTGGGGAGAATTGGAATCTCTCTAGACTTCAGGACACAGTTGGATTCTGTCAGGCCCTGTTTATATTACACCGCAATGTGACAGGCAGATTCTGGATGGTGTAAGAAAGGTGTATAGAGGACTGGGGAGAATTGGAATCTCTCTAGACTTCAGGACACAGTTGGATTCTGTCAGGCCCTGTTTATATTACACTGCAATGTGACAGGCAGATTCTGGATGGTGTAAGAAAGGAGTATAGAGGACTGGGGAGAATTTGAATCTCTCTAGACTTCAGGACACAGTTGGATTCTGTCAGGCCCTGTTTATATTACACCGCAATGTGACAGGCAGATTCTGGATGGTGTAAGAAAGGTGTATAGAGGACTGGGGAGAATTGGAATCTCTCTAGACTTCAGGACACAGTTGGATTCTGTCAGGCCCTGTTTATATTACACCGCAATGTGACAGGCAGATTCTGGATGGTGTAAGAAAGGTATATAGAGGACTGGGGAGAATTGGAATCTCTCTAGACTTCAGGACACAGTTGGATTCTGTCAGGCCCTGTGTATATTACATCACAATGTGACAGGTAGAAATTGCCTAGTGTATGACAAACTACAAGGTGTATATTAGGGTGACCGGATCTCATATGGGGGGGAAAAATGTCAGAATCTTGTTCGTCTGGACCCCACAAAACGATTCCCCTTTCCAGATATTGAGATAGCCAAAATTTGAGCTCGATCAAACGACGTTAACCCGTGCCGTTCGTCGCTCAAAGTTTGAAAAAATCCAAATTGAGGTATTTTAAGATTTAGGTATTTTGCATAGTCTGTTAGACTATAAAGAATGTGACAACAACATTGCAGAAATAGCCCTGACTAAATTTTTGAACCATTTGTGGTACTTGAATGCAGAGTTGGTGGGATTATCGTTTTTTGATCCCACCATTACAGACAATGAAAAGTTGTTAATGGCTAATAAATTGCTCAGTAGCACAGATGAACCATCAGAGCACGCTAACCTACATGAGTTGATAATTTTACATAGTTATCTAATCTATTCTAGAGCTTTTGTTAAAGTAGTTTTTGAAACGTCAGAATATAATGCTTGGCATTTGCTTACAACTTGCAGGACATATTGTTTTTGTTCTTCATCTTTTGTCAGAAGGTCGTTAAAGTCGGTTACTTCCTACCTCTTTTAATTTTTCTTTCCTAACTTTTGGATTTACAACCCTAGCGTGCTCTGATGGTTCATCTGTGCTACTGAGCAATTTATTAGCCATTAACAACTTTTCATTGTCTGTAATGGTGGGATCAAAAAACGATAATCCCACCAACTCTGCATTCAAATACCACAAATGGTTCGAAAATTTGGTCAGGGCTATTTCTGTAATGTTGTTGTCACATTCTTTATAGTCTAACAGACTATGCAAAATACCTAAATCTTAAAATACCTCAATTTGGATTTTTTCAAACTTTGAGCGACGAGCGGCACGGGTTAACGTCGTTTGATCGAGCTCAAATTTTGGCTATCTCAATATCTGGAAAGGGGAATCGTTTTGTGGGGTCCAGACGGACAAAATTCCAACATCGATTTTTTGCGGTCACCCTAGTGTATATAGAATTGGGCAGAATTGGAATCTCCCTAGAGTGTAGGTCTGTAAGAACGGACAAACTCCTCGGCTTTTCCTTACAGAGTCACACACTTAGATAGCTTCAATTTGGCCGTGATAACAGCCGTTACACGGTACTGTGAGAGGAGCGTACACGTACACCGCTGTACGGTGTATGTAAAATTGTCATGCTCCGTGTTTTTGTATACGAACTGACACATGCTGTCTCTCTCTAGTTTTGAATGTAATCAAACAGCAAATATACTAAACTGTTTGAAAAACGGACAAAACTATAAGGTGTAGGTCTGTAAGAACGGACAAACTTCTCGGCTTTTCCTTACAGAGTCACACACTTAGATAGTTTCAATTTGGCCGTGATAACAGCCGTTACACGGTACTGTGTGAGGAGCGTACACCGTTGTACGATGTGTGAAAAAATGAACGCTCAGTACCTCACCAGGACAAAACAATAAAATTTGGATTGCTTTTGAAAAAGTAGTTTGAACACCAGTGTGCACACAGCAATCCAGCTAGCCTTAAAAGGCAGGCTAATCACCACCAGCGCTGCTGCACAAAAGCAAAAATCTTCACCTTTCACTGCACAGTAACTACAGTGAAAAGCGCTATCAGCAGAAGCAGTTTTTTTTCTTTTTGCCTTCCTAATGCTCTCCCTACAGAATCAGCAGCAGCTCTCCCTATTCTGAGATCAGCATGAGTAACATGTAGGTTGGCGTGCACGCCCTTTTATACCCCCTGTGACGCCACACAAAGCAAGCCAATCACTTGCATGCCCTTCTCCAAGATGGTGGTGACCGCTGCCTATGTCATCACGTTGCCCACAGTGTCCGTTCTTCCTGATTGGCTGAAAAAGGGCGCTAAAGCATCTTTTGAAAGGCGACTTTGGTGCTAAAGTCGCCGACCTCGTGGCCGACCTCACGCTAAGGTCGGGTTTCGTTTCATGAAACCCGAATTTGGCGAAAGTCGGCGACTTTTGAATTTTTTCGACCCGTTTCGCTCAACTCTAGTGACAACTTCTATTCCTCTGTGTCTGCTGCAGGACCATTAGAATCCATACAACCTCGGGGACCGGACCCCGGCCATTCGCTTAGAACTTGAGGAAGGGTTCCACTCCGACCCTAGTCCTTAGTTCTTTTCTCCTCACGTTCCGTACAAATCTTTCTTCCTTATGGAGAATCAGGCTTTCTATATCTCTCTTTCCAGTGCCAGCAGCTCCAGGTCACAGGAGACAGCTGCAGCACCTCCTTCCATCCATCCCACTCAGGGGATCTCCTCTCACAAGACTGACCTAGTCCTAATATTCTCCCACTCTCTTGTGCAGACTAAGCTCCACCCACCTCCCAGCACTCTTCGTGTTCCAAGCAGGGAGCCACCAAAGGTGCTTTGCATACACTACTATGTTGTATGGGATGCAGGTGTTGGAGTGTGGTCACGTGTCTCCACCTTACCTGGATGGGGTACCACACCTCAGGAGGAGGTGCAGCATCTCTGTGGCGACTGAACCCTCAGGGGCGCCACACAACCACAAAATAGTTGTACCCTGCTTTTCTACCCCCATGTGCAGGTGCCACACATATGCCAAGTGAGGGGACAGGCATAGAGCAGCACGGTGGCTCAGTGGTTATTCTGCTGCTTTGCAGTCCTGGGTTCAAATCTGACCAAGGGCAACATCTGCCAGGAATTTGTATGTTCACCCTGTGTTTGTGTGGGTTTCCTCCCACACTCCAAAGACATACTGAGTAGGAATAGATTGCTAGCCTTAATGGGGACAGACATGACAATGCACAGCAAACGATGATGGCGCTATACAGTATAAGCAAGAATAGTAATTAAATGGAACTCTAATGGAGATGTTTGCTTGGGGCAGTAATGGATATGTCAGGAAACAAATAATTTCCACATATTTGACATGATATCATCCTGCTAGAGGATTAATTTACGTAGTATATGTTGTTGAACATATTAACAAGATTAGAGACAGGATGAAAGAAAAATACAGTGTTGCAATTCTGTACAAGTTTTGTCAACTTTAACTTATATAATAGGTGGAGATGAGCGGATCTTTTGAAATTCAGATTTGCTGGTTTCATCAAATTTCACCCAAAATATTTAATTAGCAGCAAAAAAATTGCTCAAATCTCAATCCTGGAAAGCTTGTAACTGCTCAGAAAATAACCATTGGTAAAAGGAGAAAGAGAGAACACCACTGACCATAAAAGCTTACACTCTACATGAAAGAAAAAGTGGACACCACTGACCATGAGAGCTTACACTCTACAGGAGAGACAGAGAGAGGACACCACTGACCATAAGAGATTACACTCTACAGGAGTGAGAGAGGACCTCACTGACCATAAGAGATTACACTCTACAGGAGAGAGAAAGAGGACACCACTGACCATGAGAGCTTATAATCTACAGTAGAGGGAAAGAGGACACCACTGACCATGAGAGCTTACACTTTACAGTAAAGAGAGGACCACATTAACCATAAAAGCTTATATACTACAGAAGAGAGAGACTTACCCAGTGTCTCTGGAGAAGGAAAATGACTTTCCAGTACAAACTGAAAATCAAATCTCAGAGTGTTTGAATTTGCATGAAACTGCAAATTTCAAAAATTTCTACTCAATCTCAATCTTCGACCGATCAATCTGCTCATTTTTAATAGCTGCAAAAAGCTGAAAATATGTTTCCATTTTATAAAAAATGTTTTTTTATATCTCCCAGTTTTGAATTATAAGCTCTTCCTTCAAAATCAAGGTCAAGGGGAGCACATCTCAAGACTTACAGGTGAATCTCACAAAATTAGAATATCATCAAAAAGTTAATTTATTTCAGTTCTTCAATACAAAAAGTGAAACTCCTATATTATTAAACTCCTATATTATTTATCCTATATTATTTCAAGTGTTTATGATGAGAGACACCAGACCCAACAATGCAGGCGAGTTGAAGGCTGCTATTAAAGCAACCTGGGCTTCCATAACACCTCAGCAGTGCCACAGGCTGATCACCTCCATGCCACACCGCATTGATGCAGTAATTGATGCCAAAGGAGCTCCGACCAGGTATTGAGTGCATTTACTGAACATATATTTCAGTAGTCCAACATTTTGGATTTTAAAATCATTTTTCCAGCTGGTGTTATAAAGTATTCTAATTTACTGAGATAATGACTTTTGGGTTTTCATTAGCTGTAAGCCATAATCATCAACATTAACAGAAATAAACACTTGAAATACATCACTCTGCTTGTAATGACTCTGTATAATATATGGGTTTCACGTTTTGTATTGAAGAACTGAAATAAATGAACTTTTGATGATATTCTAATTTTGTGAGACGCACCTGTATGTAGTCTGAAAAGCATGCAAAAGAAAAAAATGCAATACAATCATGCAAATAAGCAGTAAGAGCGGAATAGTAGAGCCAGTCATTGACAAACCTTTTGTAGAATAAATAGTTACGCAGAAAGATTCTCATTGCCCTGATTCGGCATCCAATCCAGTCATCTCACAGTTGGACCAGGGAAGCTTCCACTTCTGCAGCCAGCATCCTCGACCTGGTATCTTCACCACCTCTGGTGATTACTGCAATGTCATGATGCCGTGGCAGGACGCACAACATGACATCATGTGAGGGCTAGTGACTAAGCCTCAAATGACATCCGTCATTGGATGTAGTAGATGCCAGAGACATTCAGGATGTTGGATAAGGATGTCGGCCACAGAAGTGAAGACTGAGGATGAGAATAGGTGCTGGACCAGGGTAGCATGAATCTATTTTCTCAACTCTAATAAATAGCTCATCTTCCATAGCTACAGGGAGATGTAACTGATAGATATCACCATTGTCCAAATCCAGAGCAGAGAAAATCAAGGTATTCTGGGATGACAATTCTATAATTTCCACAGGAAAATTTAAGGCGTTGTCTAAAATCAGGCCATGTTCACACGGTCAGTATTTGCTCAGTATTTCACATCAGTATTTGTAAGCCAAAACCAGGAGGGTGATAAATGCAGAAGTGGTGATGTGTTTCTATTATACTTTTCCTCTGATTGTTCCACTCCTGGTTTTGGCTTACAAATACTGAAGTAATAAACTTACGAAATAGTCAATGCGGGCCTTATTTGGATTTTTTTGTCCATCATTATGCAGCTGTAGAAAATAACAGGCCCAGCAATACTCACTCTCCTCAGGTCCAGTACTTCCTCACCAGTGACATCATGACTACAGTGTGCATGACCACTGCAGCCACTCACTTGGCTCAGCCGATAAAGGTCTGTTGAGTCCAGTGATTGGGCTCAGTATTGTTGTGTTCGTTATTTTCTACAGTTGCATCCCTATGGACAAAAAACCCAATAAGGCCCACATTGACTATTTTGTAAGTTCACCATAATAATGTAAACGGGTTGCCAATAGGAAAAACTCCACAAATAAGCTGTAAAAAAAATTGCACTGTCTTAAAAAAAGCCTGAAAATTAAATTGAAAATTTTTCACCAAGCATTTACCATAAAAGTGATAATCTGAGGTCCTGACTTGTAAGATTTCAAAGTCGTCTTGTTTTCCAGCTGGCGTGGTGACGGTGGATGTTTGATTGGCAGAGGTGGTTACTTAATGACTGTAATTACAAAGAATAACAAACGTGTGGCCAGTCTGTTCTGTGTTACCATCTGCGGCCTGCGAGAACCTGCCAACTGAGCTGCTGGCCCTGACTCAGCCGACGAGAAGCAGGTTAATTGGTATCAACACGTTCCTATAAACATTAGTTAAGGAGAATGAAAGATGTTGTACGTTGAGCAGTGAAGAGAACAGGGCTGTAGAGACTGATTGGAAAGGATATGTACAAGAAAATACAAGAAAACAGAGAAGGGCAAGAAGGCAGGAAAATGTCTGCACTATGTAAACGCTAAACCGTTCTGAATATTTCACAGCTATTGAAAGACTGAACATGGACTTTTTCTATTTAAGCAAGTGGATTGAGTGAACAGTGCAATACAAGCAAGCTCACCATATATATATATATACATACACATACATACATACATACATACACATACAGGGTGGTCCTAAAGTAGATGGACAGAAAATAATAGCATTTATTTTGATTTTTTTATAAAATTATATTTACTAACACAAGCATAACATTGACAATTAAATTTTAGTCTGAACAATAATACATAAGCCCTTAAATTTTATCAATGCAGGCGCTCAAACTATTTTCCACCACAATTTGCACAGCTTTGAAGTCTGCCTCTTATGCTTTGACAAACATTTTTGCACAAGTCTCTTTAGGTATTAATTTCTTGAAATGCATCTCTTATGTAATTTTTCAAATCACTGACACTTTTTGGTTTTCAACTATAAACTTTGTCCTTGAGTACTCCCCAAAAGAAAAAATCCATTGGGGTTAAGGCTGGTGAACGTGCCGGCCAATCAAGTGGGCCTCTTCGGCCAATCCATTTATTAGAAAATGTTTCATCAAGATACTCGCGGACTACTCTTGAATAATGTGGAGGGGCCCCATCTTGTTGGAAATAAAGGTCATTTGAATTAGGCTGTTGCTGTAACTGGGGAACAACTTGATTCATTAGAATTTCTAGATACTTATCTCCTGTGACTGTTCCATAAAAGAAAATGGTCCAAAAACACCAAAACTTGAAATACCACCCCAAACATTGACACCAATTATAATAATAATAATCTTTATTTTTATATAGCGCTAACTTATTCCGCAGCGCTTTACAGTTTGCACACATTATCATCACTGTCCCTGATGGGGCTCACAATCTAAATTCCCTATTAGTATGTCTTTAGAATGTGGGAGGAAACCGGAGTACCCGGAGGAAACCCATGCAAACACGGGGAGAACATACAAACTCCACTCCACCAGCCTCATTTACTTGTTGCTCTAATGTTAAATGCATGTTCTCATTATACCAGTAAATACAATTATGTCTGTTAATATGGCCAGATAAATTGAAGGAAGCTTCATCACTCCACACAATGTTATCTAAAATTACTGTATTTTCTTAAATTTCGTTAAGCATAATCTCACTAAATTGCAGCCGCCTGTCTGGATCATCCTCCAATAAACCCCCTTCATAACCCTATTGCACATACTGTCCACCTACTTTTGGACCACCCTGTATATATATATATATATATATATATATATATATATACTATATATATGTCAAGACTACTAACACTATAGTTCCTACCTCAATAAATATGAAAGTGTCGAACAAAGAGAGTCAAGCCGGCTCGGATGTCGCCCGAATTAACGAGGTCAGCATCAGATGTCGAGGGATGATAAATGGGCTACTGGAACAAACCATACATGGACAAGGCAAACAAGGCAAGAGAACCTGGATCCGGTGAAATGCTACTATAACAGCTGACCAATTGAGAGAGGATATATGAAGCGTATGAGGAAACTCTGGATGGATACAAGACCTTCATGTCCACTGACTGAGAAACAACTAGTCACCCAACGTTTCAATATCATAAAGAGAAAGCTATTATCACAGCTTGAGATGGATCAACCACAATGCAGATCCACCCCACATGAAGACCTGGAAGAACAACATGTGCAACCTCCATGGAGATCCTGATCCAATCCTGCAACTGGAGAGCGCACTGCAGCTGACTTGAAACAGAAGACCTTAGATAAACTAAATAACATCAATACCAGAGATTGACTGCCAAGGCTCTACAAGAAAACACCACCAGACAGAATGCTAGAAGCACTTGCGTCAATACCTACCACCACCATAACTCAAACTAATGAACTGATCTATGCTACTGCCTCAGTAATCATGAAAATGCTTGGCTATATGGAGAGCCCCGCGGGGCCTGGGGGTGCTCGGTACCGGGCCCGTCAACTTCCATGGGGGACGGTGTCACGGCGGCAGTGACCCGGTCCGTGGCCCAGAGGCGTCCAGTAATAAAATAGGGGAAAGTTGTGTGGAATTTATGTGGTAAAAATGAAAATAAAGTATTAGATGGTGAAATACGTGACGCCACCTGTGGTAATCTGGTCAGAGGTGACCAGTGCCGTGGTGTTGCTTCTCTGGGATGGATGTTGGGCGCAGCTATGATGTTGTAGCCCTCCACAGGTAGGGCTGTAGTCCCAGGGCAAAGATGTTAAATAAATAGTAAAAATGGCTGTAAACGTTGGGGTGCAGATAAATGAGAGAAAGATACAGAGAGGTGCAGTTTCTTTACCTTTTACTGGTAATATGTTGCAGTCCGGAGTACCACATACAGCTGATGGAATGAGTCCGGCTCGCCTGGAGGCGTTCAGGGGATCCACCTTGCCAGGTGGGGATTTAGGACCTTCCTTTCTGCGCTTTGTGTGTGTGGGTCTCCGCTGTATATAACTATGCTGCGACCCTGTATTCATGATGGTTTCACTAACCTGTACGGCTGTCAGCGTGAGCCTATTCCACGGGTACCGTTCTCTTCACCGTCGGCCGCGGGCTCCTTATCTGCTGACGTGCCCTCAGGTGATCAAAGTGTACAAGAATTTACAATCCCCTGTACTTTCAGATTCGGCTATCAGGACTTACAGCTCCTGTCAGCCTAGGACTCTGATGTCCCTTTTCTCTTTATTAGCGCTTCATTCAGGGGTCTGCTATATGCAGTATTTTAGCTCCCCTAGAGTCTCTCCATTTCTGCTCTTGTCCTTTCCCTCTTCACAGATCAGCTCTCTGTCTTCATCTGACAGGATCTTCCAGAAAGATCTCTTTTCCTCACATTTTCACGTTTAACTGTCATTTTTCCTCACAGCTCACAGCTGTTTCGTTTCCATGACAACTCCCTCAGCTGACTTCTAGCTGACTCACCAACCCCCTCTGCTGGCCAGAATTTATAAGGCATCTCCACTTTCTGACCTGCAGCAGGAAATTGTGATTAAATCTATGCTGCCTGGCATGGGGGTCCCCTTTCTGCCTCCAAGCATGACCCCACCCAGTAGAGGGAGGTAATGTCACTGTGACAACCGAACTCTGGGGTGTCACATATACAACCAGCAAGAACAACAGAAGTACGTGCCCCCCCTTGGAAAAGAAGACTGGAGACAAAGATCATGGTGACACGAAGGGAAGTCAGCCTACTAACAGAAGTACAGAAGGGTGTAAAGATCAAGAATAAGACCAAGCTGGACAAATACAAAGGCCTGACCCCAACTGAAGCCCTAGCGACTGCTAAGCAAAGGATCACAGCACACACTGCAAGACTGGGGAGATATACTAGTGAAGCTGAGGCCAAAAAGATAAATGCCCTGTTCTCCAATGAACCATCAAACGTGTACTCCCAACTACAGAGTAAAAGCACAAAGACAGCAACTCCACCAATAGCAGAGACTGAACAATACTGGAGGGACATATGGGAGAAAGAAAGAACACACAACACCAGTTCAGTGTGGCTGCAAGATCTGAGAATGAAACACAGCAACCATCTAGAGCAAGAGCCAGTCACAATTAAAGAAACAGACATCCAGCAGTGGGTCAAGAACATGAAGAGCTGGACAGCACCTGGCCCAGACATGATCCACACCTACTTGCTAAAGAAATTAACAGCGGTACATGAACGCATGACAAAGCAGATGAACCAACTGCTAGAAGCAGGCCACCACCCAGATTGGCTAACACAAGGTTAAAAAGTTCTGATCATGAAGGATCCTCACAAAGGAACAGTTCCATCCAACTACCGCCCAATAACATGCCTTACAACAGCATGGAAACTCCTGTCAGGCATCATATCCACCAAGCTACAGAACCATATGAACCGATACATGAATCCAGCTCAGAAAGGCATTGGAACCAACACAAAGAGGCTCTAAGCACCAGCTCCTAGTAGATAGAGCAATAACTCAAGACTCAAGATCCAGACAGACCAATCTCAGCACAGCCTGGATTGACTACAGGAAAGACTATCACTCAATGCCACACACATGGATCTGTGAATGCTTGGGACTCTACAATGTCAACAGGAAATTAAGAACCTTCCTCAGAAACTCAATATGGCTATGGAGAACAATATTGGAAGTCAACTCAAGTGACCATCAAATGCGGCATTTACCAAGGTGATGCACTGTCCCCAATGCTGTTCTGCATAGGCTTGAATCCCCTCAGTCAGATAATTAGAGTCTGGCTATGGATACAAGTTCATTAGCCACCTCCTCTACATGGATGACATCAAGCTGTATGCGGAAAGACAAACAAGACATCGATTCACTGATCCACCTGACAAGGATCTACAGCGAAGACATCAGGATATCCTTCGGACTGGAGAAGTGCGGCCGGTTGGTAATAAAGAGAGGTAAGGTAGTCAAGACTGATGGAGTGGAATTACCAGCAGAGCACATAGCAGATGTACAGACATGCTACAAGTACCTCATCATCCCACAGGGATACCGCAACCAGGATGAGGAGGCAAGGAAAGCAGCAACTTCCAAATACCATCAAAGGGTAAGACAGGTCCTGAAGAGCCAGCTCAATGGGAAGAATAAAATTTGCGCCATCAATACATATGCCCTGCCAGTTATCAGATACCCTGCTGGCATAGTGTGCTGGCCAAAAGAAGAGATCTGAAGACACGAAAGCTCCTCACAATGCATGGAGGTCTCCACCCTAAGTCTATCACCCAAAGATTGTATACCAACTGAAAGGAGGGTGGTCGAGGCTTGATAAACATCCAAACCACCATCACGGATGAAACAAGAAGTATCCAGGAATACATCAGAAAAATGGTGCCAAAAGATGAGATGCTGAGAGAATGCCTAAGGCAGCAACAACAACAGATCTGGAAGAAAAAACAGGAACATGAAGTGCCATGGCAAGACCAGCCGCTGCATGGGATGTACCATCAACCGATAATGAAGGTGGCTAACATGGAGAAATCCTACCAATGGCTGGAGAAAGCTGGATTCCGAGACAGCACAGAGGCACTAATCATAGCGGCACAAGAGCAAGCACTAAGTACCAGATCCATAGAAGCAGAAATCTACCACACAAGACAAGACCCAAGGTGCAGACTATCAGAACCTCAGAAACCGTCCAACACATGTGTTGTGAACTCCCTTGCTCAGATTTCTGAGCCGAAGCTCCCTCTGCTCCCTCTGGTGGTTACTGAGAGTAGTGGAGCTGGCCAGGTGGATGGAGGTTCTCCACCTGACGATGATAATTGGGAATCTGGGATTGCTGGCTGGGAGCATATAATGGAGCTGGCTGCTCTTGAAGGTTGCTGGTGATTTTTTCCTCTGTGTGCATTTGGAGCTCTTTTGTCCCCTGCCTGATCTGCATGTTCAGCTAAGTAATTCTTTTGCTAATCCTTTGCATCTAATCTGGTCGTGTCTTTTTTGCTTTGCTGCTATGGTTCAGCGTGCTCCCTGCTGGGGGCAGCGCTGGGCCCTCCTTCATATGTTGCAGCTTGTTCAGTCCCCTGTTATGTTAGTATCTTTTTGCTTGCTGCCAGTTTACACCAGAGTGCTGATCTAGTGGGGGTGAGATCGTGTGATCTCAGATTTTTTTGTATATCAGAAGTGTCGGACTTTTTCAGGGTTTTGTGCGTGATTGCAGACAGTATCTTTTTCTGTCCTGTCCTGTCTAGACAGCTTGGGCCCCACTGTTTGCTGAGTCTGTTCTCTGCCCGTGTTTGTGTCTCATCTTGTCTCACCGACAATACATGTATCAGGATCCTGACAGCGCCGGCGTACAGCCTCCGCTGAGCAGGGACTCACCCGCACTGTAGGGACCCCTGGCGATCAGGACAGCCAGAAAGTATAGGTGCACAGGACCTGAGTGATGAAGTTTAGCAAGCCGGCACGGGACCTACGGTCACGTGACTGCAAGGGGCGGGGCTTAGCGTCCTGCTTTCAGAGAAGACAGAAAACTCAGAGTCAGGCAAAACGGAGTTCATACACAGTGCGGACAGCGAGGTACAGGAGGGATAAACAGACGGGAGGTCAGACAAAGCCAAAGGTCATACACAAGAGGGCGACGTGGTACCAAGGGGATGAGAGAAGTCGGGTCACAAGCAGAGAGTCATACACGAGAGGTAGCGCAGTACAAGAGGGACAGGCAGAACTCGTAACAGGAACAGAACCGGATCAAAACCAAACAAGCAAGCAAGATATCAGGCACAAGGTACACGTACGCACAAGGTCATCTAACTCAGCCGAGGGCAGGAGTATAACTGACACCGGACCTAGGTCCAGTGAGCATTAAATAGCCGCCCTCTGCCAGTGAGAGGCGGAACAATTAACCCCCAGTCAGACCAGGACGGGCCAAAGCGAAACCCCGTCCTGGATCATGACAGTTCCCTCCTCTCAATGGGGGGCCACTGGACCCCCAGGTCTCTCAGGATACTTGGCATGAAAGGCCCGGACCAACCGATCCACATGAACCGATCGAGCAGGAACCCACGAGCGTTCTTCAGGACCGTAGCCTTTCCAATGTACCAGATATTGAAGGGCATGACGGACCAACCTGTAGTCGACAATTCGTTCCACCTCGTACTCCGACTGCCCTTCTACCAAAACCGGTGTTGGGGAAGCTGATGATCCCTCCCCAGCAGACCTCACAGGTTTCAAAAGGGCCTTATGAAAAACATTTGGGATCCGCAGAGATGGCGGGAGACGCAACCGAAAAGCCACCGGGTTAACTGCCTCGGTAATTTCATAAGGACCGATAAACTTGGGTCAAAGCTTCGCAGAGGGGACCTTGAGTCTTATATTCTTGGTGGACAACCTTACCCTATCCCCAATCTGAAACAACGGTCCCGCGGATCGTTTTTTGTCCGCAAAAAATTTAAATTTGTCCTGGACCTTCGTAATGTTACTCTGGACCTCTCGCCATACCTCCCCCAACCGCTGGATCGTCTCATCCGCCCCAGGACACCCAGAATTCAAATGGGTAAATTCTCCAAAATGAGGATGAAACCCATAATTGCAGAAAAAGGGAGATGTACCCGTAGACTGGTTAACGCGGTTGTTAAATGCAAACTCAGCCACCGGTAACACAGAACACCAATCATCTTGTCGGTCTGAGGTCAAGCAACGCAGAATTTGCTCCAGCGACTGATTGGTCCGGTTGGTCTGCCCATTAGTCTCTGGATGATAAGCAGATGAAAAGGACAGACCAATACCCAACCTTTTACAAAAAGCCCTCCAAAATCTGGAAACAAATTGCACTCCTCTATCAGACACCACATTCAAGGGTACCCCATGCAACCGCACCACATGCTCAACAAACAATCTGGACAATGTTTCCATATTAGGTAGAGCTGCCAAATGTACAAAATGTGCCTGCTTACTAAACCTGTCCACCACAACCCAGACGATGGTATTACCCTTGGAGGGGGGAAAGTTGGTGATGAAATCCATGGACAAATGCGTCCATGATCTCTCAGGAATTGGCAGTGGTACCAATTCCCCAGCCGGCCGGTTATGGGGGGTTTTTGCACGGGCACAAACATCACAAGCAGACACATATTGCCCAACATCAGAGGCTAAAGCAGACCACCAGAATACTCTAGCAATGGCCTTCCGGGTAGCCGAGATCCCTGGATGTCCACCCAGAACTGAGTCATGGAACTCCCGGAGGACCTTAAGGCGAAGCTGAGCTGGCGCAAAAAGTTTGTCCACCGGCTTAGCCGGCGGTGCAAGAGACTGGGCTTCCCGAATCTCTCATTCAAACATATTCGAAATACCTGCCACCACCACCCCAGGCTGAAGAATGGAGAATGGTGGTTCCGGGGGGGACACCGGATCTAAACTGCGTGACAAAGAATCCGCTCTGACATTTTTGGACCCTGGCCGAAAAGTGATCGAGAAGTTGAATCGGGAAAAAAAGTGACCATCTAGCCTGTCTAGGAGTCAACCTCTTAGCTGACTCAATATAAGCTAGGTTTTTGTGGTCCGTAATTACGGTTATAGGATGGGCAGCCCCCTCCAAAAAATGCCTCCATTCTTCAAAGGCCAACTTAACGGCCAGAAGTTCTCGATTTCCCACATCATAGTTTCTCTCCGCAGGAGAGAATTTCTTTGAGAAAAAGGCGCAAGGTCTTAAATTGGTCAAAGTGGCGGGTCCCTGGGACAATACCGCCCCCACCCCCACCTCTGAGGCATCTACCTCAACAATAAATGGTTCCGACGGGTCCGGTTGAACAAGAATCGGGGCCAACATGAAACATGTTTTCAAAAACTGAAATGCCGCTACCGCTGCGGTTGACCAATTCTTGATATCTGCCCCCTTTTGAGTCATGTCTGTGAGGGGTTTAACCACCTGTGAGAACCCCTTTATAAATTTGCGATAGTAATTGGCGAATCCTAGGAAACGCTGCCGAGCCTTCAAATCACAAGGTTGAACCCACTCGACAATGGCCTGCACCTTATTAGGATCCATGCGATACCATTCAGCAGACACGATGAATACCAGAAACGACAGTTCCTGAACAAAAAACAAACATTTTTCCAGTTTAGCAAAGAGACAGTTCTCCCGGAGTCTTTGGAGAACTGCCCGAACATGACCAATGTGAGTCTGTTTATCAGGAGAATAGATCAATATGTCATCCAAATATACCACCAAAAAACGCCCAATAAAATCAGAGAACACGTGATTTATGAAGTTTTGGAAGACCGCTGGAGCATTGGTCAAGCCGAAAGGCATGACCAGATTTTCAAACATCCCTTCAGTAGTGAGAAAAGCGGTTTTCCATTCATCTCCGTCTCGGACTCAGATAAGGTTATACGCTCCCCGTAGATCTAATTTTGAAAACCACTTAGCTCCGGACAATTGGTTGTATAAATCAGTAATAAGTGGAAGGGGATACGTATTCCTCACAGTTAACTTATTTAACTCACGAAAATCGAGGCATGAGCGTAAACCACCGTCTTTTTTCTTTACAAAAAAGAACCCCGCCGCCACAGGAGAAACAGAAGGACGAATGTGTCCCTTACAGAGGCTCTCGGAAATATACTCCTTCATCGCAGCCCGTTCAGGACCCAAAAGGTTATACAAGCGGGCCTTGGGCAATTTAGCACCTGGAACCAGGTCAATGGCACAATCAAATGGGCGGTGTGGTGGTAAAACCTCAGTAACTTTTTCGGAGAAAACGTCCGTATAGTCTATCAGGCACTCTGGAATACCTTTCAGACCCACAGATGACACAGACACAGTATCAAGACATTTCCCAGAACAATAGGGACTCCATTTAACAATGTCCCGACATTCCCAATTAATTACAGGATTATGTAATTGTAGCCAGGGGAACCCCAACACCAGTCCCGCTGGCAGGTTGTCCATCACAAAACATGAAATACGCTCCTGTTGCAATGAACTCACTTTAAGGAGAAACTCTTCAGTACGAAACATAATGTCATTCTTTACCAGTGGTGTTTTGTCAATGGCCACAATGTGAATAGGAGTCTCCAACCTAACTGTCCCTAACTTACACCTGGATACCAAATCAGAGTCAATAAAGTTCAATGCTGATCCGCAATCCACGAAGGCAGAAGTGGATGTGGAGACACTCCCACAACAAAGTTCCACTTGCAACAACATTTTAGAGAAGGCAGAAAAAGGTACCTGAGAGCCTGGGTGACCTCCACGACAATCACCCGGGCTCAGTCGCTTGGTTAGTGGATGGGAGGGGCAAACCTTTCTCCAATGTCCAGAATCGCCACAGTGAAAACAGCCTTTTCCCACGTGCCGTTGTCTCCTTTCATTTTCTTTGAGGTTGATGGTTCCCATCTCCGTGATCTCCAACATCGGACTGGCTCCCCTTCCCTGGGAGAATAACGGTCTTTCACTTTGCATCACTCCCCTCGCCCGTAGCCGGCGATCCATTTGGACGGCCTGTGTCATAGCCTCCTCCAGGGAATCAGGCGGAGGGTGGAGAGCCAAGGCATCTTTCAGATATTCAGACAGGCCTCTACGGAACAAACCCCGGAGGGCGGCATCATTCCAACAGACCTCAGCAGCCCAGCGTCTGAATTCTGAACAAAACCACTCGGCTGAGTGCTTCCCCTGGCACACACTCATCACCATGTCCTCAGCCATACGCATAAGATCAGGCTCATCATAAATATGCCCCAGGGCCTCAAAAAATGCATCTACCGTCATACGCTCAGGGGCCGTGGTCGGAAGGGAGAAAGCCCAAGCTTGGAACAATTAACCCCCAGTCAGACCAGGACGGGCCAAAGTGAAACCCCGTCCTGGATCATGACAATATGTTTGGGGGCTGTTTATTCCTTTGGGGATCTGCTCCGGGGCAGTTTAGATTTCATCTTTCTGTCTTTAGGCTTTGTTAATCCTCCGGCTGTGACGAAGCGTCTAGGGCATCGTAGGAACGCTCCACAGCTACTGCTAGTTGTGCGGATAGGATCAGGGGTCTGCAATCCACTTAGTTACCAACCTCTCTGGTCTTCAGGTGGCTTAGCCTGTTCCTGCCATCCTCCTTGGTGACCCATTCATAACAGCACTGGCAGTCAGTGTTTGATTGTGTGACATTGGCATAATTGGCCTGATTCTCTCGCATGAGAGAACCATCGGCCATGTGAGTGAGCCCATAAAGCAGAAACCAAAGCGAATAGCCATACGTGGATTAGTCAGATTGAAAGGGGTTAATTCACATGCAGACCTGCAACAGTTCAAACTGCAAATCCAAGGCAAAAGAGTCAAGCTTAGATTCCTGCTGCAGACTCTGCTGAAATAGGAAATATCTGCCCTAAGAGAATGTAAGTGCAGTTTTTATGTGTATTTTTCTGGTTGAAAAATCCACATCTAAAAAACGCTTCTAAAAGGTGTGAATTTTTGGCACAGTTTTAGAAAGACACGTGTATTTTGGCACTGTTTTGATGCAGTTTTTGAAGTATTTTTTTCAGCATGTTTTTCTATGATTTTTAATTGTAATGTAGGGTGCGGCAATAAGGTGTGTTTTTTGGAGCGATTCCACTGCAAAACTTTGTTTAAAAAAAAACACACGAAAAACAGCTTGTTTTGCGATTTACGATTTATGGAATTTGCACCAAAGAATCAGTATTCCAAGTAGAAGGAGCTTCAGGAAACACCAACAATTTTTTTTCCTGAAGCATCTTTTTCGTCATCTTTTTAGTTGTTTTTTTTTGTGACATCTTTCCCACCTGTGTTTTTTTGCTCAAAATACATAAAATGGTGAGCTTTTTTCAAGCCGCCTGAAGAATAAGCTCAGTTCTTTCAACCCGCTTAAGCTACTTTCACACTTGCGTTATTTTGCGCTGCGCACCGTGCGCAGTGCAAACGCACATAAAAAACGCATCACGCGTTTGTGTGCATTTTTTTGCGGGTTTGGGTGCGTTTTTTTTAAAAAGCATGCTTTTTTTGCGCATACGTGCGCATTACCATGCGCACGTATGCGCACCCATAGACTATAATGGGTGTTTGGCTGTAAAAAAAACGTATTGCATGCGCATGCGTTTTTTGGGGGCAAGTCGGACGCACAAAAAAATGCAACAGGATGCATTTTGTGCGCCCGAGCGCACACTACAAAAAAACGCATGCGCATACAAACGCGTACAAACGCATGTGTATGCGCACCTATGCGCACCCATGTAAAAGACAGGGGAAAAAACGCATGCGTTTTTTGCGCTAAAAAACAGCGCAAAAAAACGCAAGTGTGAAACCAGCCTTAGTGTTTTTGGAAACGTGAAGCTGTTAGCAGAAGATCCAAAGACTGGACATATGAGCAGCAATTGTTACACAGCAGTGCATATGTCCATTGTTTTTATCACATCTTTAGCGTGTTGTCAGCTGGGGTAAGGAGCGGACACATCTGATGAAAATGACTTTGTGTGCATATACCCTTACACTTCAGCTTGAATGCCCAGCAAGAGAGCAAAACCTTACATACAGACATCAGAACACTTTTAGGAAGGAAAACGAAAATGATGAAATATCCATCACAGTAGAAAAAAAAAATTCATTGAGATCATTCAGATGATAGTGATCTTGCTCATATACAAAAATCATGGCCCAAGTTTCATCAGAATTTGAGCAAAAATGCAAAGCTTTTGAGTTTTGAGACTTGGAGGAGGATTTTTGAAAGTTTCGACTTAATTCCCACTTAATCTCCACTCCGAGAACTCCTCAAAAAAACTTCATGTCACACAGCCACAGTTTGGTCATAGTTTCATCACCTTTTCTCAGATGAAAAAAAAAAGTGATGAAGGTTTCACAAGCTTCTCCCATCAAACAGTCCATGTAAAAGCAGAAAACACACAAATGTGGCACATCAACCTACTCAGTGCAAGTGCTGTCTGTTTTTTTTCACAGATCTATGGACTTGCATTGGTGAGTTTGATCCCACAATTGGACAAATATTAGACAAGTTTCCGTGCTTTTTGGTGGACCTCTCAACCTGACGAAAATAGTGAAACGTGAAATACTTCATATAGTGGGTATGAATGTAATCCGTGAAAAACCTGTGCAGCATTCACGCAAGAAAAACTGATGTCTGAATAAGCGCTAAGCCTGTTCTTTCCAGGCCCGGATTTAGGGTGGGGCCCAAGGGGCCCGGGCCCTGGGCCACCCACCAAGCGGGGGCCTCCCACCAATATAGGGATAAATATCTCAAAACATGTAAAATACACGTCTCTTTTCTGTGAACCATTTCTAATGATAAGGAACATTTAACAAAAGAGAAACTATTGAAAGTGTAGGGACCTGGCTACGGTCCTACATCTCAGTGGCTGGCGCAGAGCGGCAGAGTCATGGTACCTGCGTCAGCAACCACTGACCTGGATAGCCAGACTTCCTTAGTACCCTGTAGCTAATGCTTAGCTTATGGCATATGGCAGCCTTCTCCAATCCCTTCTAGGCGCTACCTATTCAGCTATATGATCGCTCCCTCGGATTAGATCAGATGAGAGTTTGTTCAGCTACCTTCGAGGAAGGAGGGGGAGCCACGATGTCGGTGCGAGAAGAGGATTCTCCACCATGGAGCGCGGCAGGACTTCACTCTGGAATGGATCTTCAGTCACTAAAGATCCAGAGGTGAAGTGGATCAGTCTTCTCAGTGTCACGGTGGGTGAGTATGATCTCTGTCTGTGTGTGTGTGTGTGTGTGTGTTGTGTTGTGTTGTGTGTGTGTCCTACACAGTACCATACTGTATATACAGGTCCACACTGTATCCTGCATTACAGTGTGTCTGTGTATACTGTATGTATATAGTGTGGACCTGTTTACAGTATAGTGCTGTGTATACACTTTATACAGCCCAAATGAATCAGCTTGAAATTGGTATTAACCCCTTAACGACCAGGGGTATTTTTGGTTTTACATTTTCATTTTTCCCTCCCCTTCTTTCCAGAGCCATAACTTTTTTAATTTTCCGTTTATATGGCCATGTGAGGGCTTATTTTTTGCGGGACGAGTTGTACTTTTAAATGACATCATTGGTTTTACCATATCGTGTACTCGAAAACGGGAAAAAAATTCCAAGTGCGGTGAAATTGCAAAAAAAGTGCAATCCCACACTTGTTTTTTGCTTGGCTTTTTTGTTAGGTTCACTAGATGCTAAATCTGACCTACCATTATGATTCTCCAGGTCATTACGAGTTCATAGACACCAAACATGTCTATGTCCTCTTTTATCTAAGTGGTGAAAAAAAATTCCAAAGTTTGCTAAAAAAAAAAAAAAAAAAAAAAAATTTGCGCAATTTTCCGAGACCCGTAGCGTCTCCATTTTTCATTATCTGGGGTCGGGTGAGGGCTTATTTTTTCCGTGCCGGACTGACGTTTTTAATGACACCACTTTTGTGCAGATACATTCTTTTGATCGCCCGTTATTGCATTTTAATGCAATGTCTTGGTGACCAAAAAAACGTAATTCTGGCGTTTTGAATTTTTTTCTCGCTACGCCGTTTAGCGATCGGGTTAATGCTTTTTTTTTATTGATAGATCGGGCGATTCTGAATGCGGCGATACCTAATATGTGTATGTGGGATTTTTTTTTTACTGTTTTATTTTGATTGGGGCGAAAGGGGGGTGATTTGAACTTTTAGGTTTTTTTAATTTTTTTTATTTTTAAACATTTTTTTTTTTTTACTTTTGGCATGCTTCAATAGCCTCCATAGGAGGCTAGAAGCATGCGCAACCCGATTGGCTCTGCTACATATGGGCGATGAGCAGATCGCCCATATGTAGCAGATTTACTGCTGTGCTTTCAGCGCCGACCACTGGGTGGCGCTGAAAGCCTTATGCCTGGAACAACCATAGAGGTCTCATAGAGACCTCTGGTTGTCCAGGCAATGTGACGCCGACCCCGATCACGTGACGGGGGTCGGCGATGACGTCATTTCCAGCCCGGCGGCCGGAAATTCTATTTAAATGCCCGCTGTCAGCTTTGACAGCGGCATTTAACTAGTTAATAGGCGCGGGCGGACGGCGATTCCACTCGCGCCTATTGCGGGCACATGTCAGCTGTTCATAACAGCTGACATGTCCCGGCTTTGATGCGGGCTCAGCGCCGGAGCCCTCATCAAAGCAGGGGAAATGTCTGATGACGGACTGTGTCCGTCATCGGACATTAAGGGGTTAACACCACCTTCTGGAATGATATCCTGTAAAGAACAGATGCTACTAGTAAAAATCTACAACACGTAAAACTCGATCTAAACACTGCTGTGGCGTCACTGACCAGCTTAAAAAACTATGTCGCATCAAAGCGTGACTCCTTCAAAATTTATGAGAAGCAAGGCGAAGAGCTGTCTGGTTCATCTGAGTATGTTCAGACGATAACGCGACACAGGCGCCGAATCGTGCGTCTCAATCCATTGGATTATGGCCATATGGAAGAAGTACAACTCAACCCTTCTGAAAAATACAGAACAGAAACTTTCTTGCCTATCATTGATCAGTGTATCGCTTCTCTTGACCAACATCTTCAAGCATATAAAGATATATCAAGAAAATTTAGCTTTTTTCGCCATCTGAAAGAACTGTCTTCAGACGAGCTTAAAGGGGCTTTACACATAGCGATATCGCTAGCAATATCGCTAAAGCATCACCGATTTTGTGACGCAACAGCGATATGACTAGCGATATCGCTACACGTGATACTTACCTCCGACCGGCTCCCCCACTGGTTATCGCTGATCGCGCGAGATCGAGATCGGCCTGGTCTATTTCTCGTCATCGGCTTCCTGCTGGTGCCGACGAGCGAGCCATGGACGCAGGCGGAAGAAGGACACCCTCACCGCGTCTGAAAGGTAAGAGCGACCGCTGAGCATCGCTGCATCGCTAGTGAGATCTGCCTGTTTGGCAGCTCACTAACGACCATTTGGCGATGCACCAGCGATCCTGACCGGGTCATATCGGGGTCGGGATCGCTGGTGCATCGCTAAATGTAAAGGGGCCTTTAGGCCACAGCAGAGCAACTCATCAGGTCTTATTCAGATGACTTGGACATTACATTTATCGATGAACTGTGTCAGTTTGTAACATTTGCCAATTTATTCACAGACGAGGAGCCAAAAGATTTCAGCAAAGAACTTTTCATGTTCAAGCTTATCATGAAAAAGGGTGTGCAGGACACTTTCCCAAATATTGAGATAGCTCTAAGGATATATCTAATTTTGATGGTAGCAAACTGCAGTGGTGAGCTTCCTTCTCAAAACTCAAATTAGTTGAAAACCGATTAAGGACATTCATGAAGCAGGAACGACTTGTAAATTTGGCTATCATGAGCATTGAGTCAGATATACTGCGTGAATTGGACTTTAGTGACATTATTAGTGATTTTGCAGCACGAAAATCAAGGAAAGTGTCTAAATTGTAAAAAATGAATGATTTTACCTGAACTACTCTGCAAAAATGATTTTCGTAAATAAACTTGTGTTCGTTTCATTTTGAGTTTTTGCATTACATATTGCAAACACCTTGAAAAATGGGCCTCCCTACAAAATGGGCCCCGGACCACCCACCTCTTAAATCCGGCCCTGGTTCTTTCTCTACCAACCCTGAAGCCAGCCTTCACTTTCAGGAATATAGAGAGGTCTAATAGTAATCTGGTCGCTCTACCTTGAGGCGGGTTGTGCAATATGCTCCGTATGGGGGAATCAAAGTAAATGTATCTCATTAAATTCTTCTCTCTATTTCCTTTATAATAGTAATATTTTTCAGTCTATGATGAAGACCCCACACTTCCCATACCAGGCTTTAGATGGCACATTTCTCGGTCACCAGCCCAGGTATGTTTTTTGTTGAGGTCATATTTTTCACCTCCTCACCCAGTGCATTTGTGGCACCCCAGAGTCTGGTTGCCACGGTGACATTGCCTCCCTCTAAGGGGTGATGTCATATCTGGAGGCGGAGGGGGGTCCCCATGCCAGGTAACACAGTGTACATGTCAATTACTGCTCCAGGCCAGAAAGAGGAGCTTCCTTATAAATTCAGGCCACCAGGTGGGGTTAGTGAGTCAGAAAGAAGTCAGCTGAGAGAGTAAACAGGGAGTTGTCATGGAAACGGGAGCAGCTGGAGCTGTGACAGGACAAGTGAGAGAGGAGAGTTGGCAGTTAGTCTGTGGAGAAGGAAAGGACAGGAGCAGAGGCAAGGGCTCTGGGGAGCTAAAATTGCATATAGCTGACCCCAGAGCGGAGCGCTGATAAAAAGGGATGCCAGAGTCCATGGCTGGGTGGGTGCTGTACACCCTGACAGCTGAATCTGGAGGGCAGGGGACTGCAAGCTCCCTGGCCACACTGAACACCTGAAGGCACGACAGCAGACCAAGAGCCCAGGGTTGACAGTGAAAAAGACAGTGCCCGTGGTGTAGGTTCACTCTGTCTGCCATACAGTTTAGAAACCATCACATAGGAGTGGGCTGC
This sequence comes from Dendrobates tinctorius, assembly GCF_039654945.1. Classification (NCBI taxonomy): domain Eukaryota; kingdom Metazoa; phylum Chordata; class Amphibia; order Anura; family Dendrobatidae; genus Dendrobates; species Dendrobates tinctorius. Next base: position 61,051,084 of record NW_027361697.1, read on the forward strand.
AGCTTAGCTACAAGCAGCAGGGACCCGAAAAGAGAGAGCAGAAGGAAGGTCCCCAACCCCACCTGGCATGGTGGATGCCTGAATGCCTCCTGGCAAGTAGAACTCAATATGTCATCTGTAATTGGTATCCCAGATTGCATCTACTTTCAAGTAAAAGGTAAAGAAAAGTGCACCTCTCTGTGTCCTTCACTTATTCTCTGCACCCCAACGTTCACCACCATCTGAACAATCAAATATATTTGCCCTGGGGCCTCGCTCTACCTGTGGGGAGCTGAACCATCTTTGCTGCGTCACCATTAGCCCCAGTGGACAAAAACTGCAGCGTCGGCTACCCATTGCCGAACACCACGGGTGGCATCATGATTAAACACCACATAACTATCCTCTATTTTTTGACATGGCCAGGGCCACAGAAATGGATCAAGGCCCTGTGACCTCCCCCATAGAACTGTCCGGTCCAATTCGGTGTGCCCCATGGCCCTGGCGAGCGCATCATATTAATTCCTGATAACATGCCTGGACCTTAGATGGTGTACTGCACACAACTTACTGTAAAGTTTTAGAAAACTTTGCTAAAAGTCAACTGTAATACCAAAGCCCTACGTCTGTATATCACACAAAGGATTTTCCGTAGCTTTGTAAAAAGACAAAAACGTTATCTCCCAATCCTAAACCAGGTGTTGATGGACGGCTCTAGCTGAACAGTCAAGAATGGTTTTCATCTCTCTGAGGGAAGTACAACCTTCATGTCACTGCGTAACGCACAATGTAGGGCAGGAGGCCAGTTATTAAAGAATGCCACCCTACGATCAAACACTGCTTGAAGTACACAGCAGACCCATAGAGCATTGTTTAAGGAGAAGTAAAGTAATGGTATATATACAGTATATATGTGTGTATATATATATATTCATCCATAAATGTTATCATAGGTTGCATTCCATCTATTGGATGGCCACTGCCACCTATGCCAGGCAATGACTGATGAAATGCAAAGACTTGTCCTATAGTTTACTAATTCAGGCATGAAATCCAGAGGGACCCTATCAAGCAGTGACTGATATAAACACATCATTGTATACATACCCAACACGATGTAATATACACACCCTGTCACAGGATTTCTGTGCCATCAATTTCTTCCTTTGTTGCTGTACATGCATAGCACCATTGTAGTCTCGGAGTCTGTTAACACTAGTTGCCAAGATGTTGGGACATTCTTGCATCAAGTTCTTTGTAAATAAACTTATAGTTCTGAGTGATGAGATTAGTTTATAGGTCACCCAAGTGATCGAAACAAAAGTTCCTCATCTTTGCATGTGTCTAAACGTTCCACTGTACAGTATGTTATGACATTTGTCCAATTTTTGTGTGTCTACAGTGACTAAGTAGCTCAAAGTGTCTCCATGGTTACAGAATATAAACCATGTATGAAAAACTGTGATCCTGCAATTATATTCCCTTCCATATGTCCCCCTATTCTTAGTAACATACATTTGGTAAGTTAGTGACAACTAGGGTACAGATAGTTGGTCATAAGACTCAGGATCAGACTACGTAGGATTTGTTTGTAGTCTGTTACCATTAGCAACCTAGGAAATCTAGGTTAGGCTCTAGCTGGACAAATATTACATTACCTTTATTCCCAAATGTACCTATTCCTTTATGTAATAATAAATGGATTTCATTAAATGATAATGCTAATAATAATAATAATAATAATAATAATAATAATAATAATAATAAATCAAGTGTATTGTGCCAACTACTGCTCATGTTTGGGGATGAGAGGTATTTCCTGTTCAGGGGACCTCTGGGAGACTTACCTATTTACCTATTTCTGAGCCTGCCACCATATATCTATAGGTTCTTTAAGAAAATATTAAAATATTATATAACATTGCAAAATATTTACATTACATTACATAACATTACATTTCTTGACTTGCATCAAGTTTCCATTTTAATTCTTAGATCATGTATATGATCAGTTGATAATAATCTAGCTTATACGTATATCTCACTAAGGGATCATACTCACATGCGAGAAACTCGGACGAGTCTCACACGTCAACAGCCGGCTCTGCCGCTGGCACTCAGATTGGAGCGTTCAGCTGCATGTATTTCTATGCAGCTGAATGCTTTGATCCGAGTGCCAGGTATTGACGTGCGAGACTCATCCGAGTTTCTCGCATGTAAGTTTGAGCCCTAAGGCTGGGGTCCGACTAGCGTATGGCATCTGATGCGAGAGCATCGGATGTGATATGCTAATGACCCTAGGCTCCTGCTCTGCTAGGAGCGGGAGCCGAGTGTCATGCTACTGTGCTCTGAGCCTGGACTGGACTGAGATACCAACGCTACTGTGAGCGTTAACCCCTTATGTGCACATTCTAGGGCGTAGGATAGACTGCAATAGATAGAGCATGGCAGCCGTATGGCCTGTGTATCAGAGGCTAGATAGGCTATAGTTAGAGTAGCAGCATACTGTACTTGACTGTGTTGTTTTGCCTGTTGGATAAATACACTGAGCTGTGATAGTTGGTGCACCGTGCTGTTTGATGGCCCAGATAAAGAATATTACTCTTGTAAATTGTCTGTTTCATTGCATACCCCTGTTTTGCACTTTCCTTAACACTGCATTCCTTGCTTGTCAATAAATTAACCCTTTGTTGTTTGTACCTCATCTTGTGTACCGTTGTCTCCCTGCATTGTGGTGGTCCCCCAGCCATCGCTTCAAGTGGCGCTGCAAGCAGGGTTACTGTCACCATGATGCAGCCAGCAAGCAGCAACGGTGAGAGTGCTAGTGTTAGTGGGGATGCTGTGGGCAATGGTGGACCCTCTGTAAAGGTACTGTCACACTTAGCGATGCACCAGCGATCCCGACCAGCGATATGACGCTGTCAGGATCGCTGGTGCATCGCTAAGTGGTCGCTAGTGAGCTGCCACACAGGCAGATCTCACCAGCGACATCGCTGGGGACGGGGGTCACTACTTACCTGTCACACTAGGCAATCCTGCGTCCTCCCGCCCGGCTCCACGCTCGTCACTCGTCTCTCCACAGGAAGCGCCGCAGGAAGCTGACGACGAGAAACAGTCCAGCCTGTTCTCGCACGATCAGCGATGGACAACGGAGGAGCCGGTCGTAGGTAAGTATCACACACAGCGATATCGCTAGCAATATCGCTATAACGTCACAAGTTATAGCGATATTGCTAGAGATATCGCTTAGTGTGACAGGCCCTTAAGGACACTCCCTATGTGCACCATATTTAGTGTGCTTCCAAAGTTTGACAGCTATAATGTGCCCCTGTCTGGTTGGGTGTCCCGACTGCAAAGCACCCTGAAGATTTATAACATCAGCATAGACCTTGAAGTGGAAATTGCTTTGACTGCCTTGGAGGGAGAGGCCCGTAAAAACTTCTGTCTACAGCCAGAACTCACCCGTAATACCCTGAAGGAGCTAGTGAAATTCTTGGAAGAGATCTACGGCGAGACTGCTAGCGCAGGACACCTTCCCTCCAAATTTTTCTCTATCTTGCAGTGGGAAGAAGAAGGGATCTCTCAGTATGCGACAGCATTGCAAGAATTGTTGGAAGAAGTGCATAGGAAAGAGACGGATGGGCTCGGTGGAATGGGCCCCAAAGACCAGATACTCCGGGAACAATTCATTCTGGGACTGCACAACACATCCTTGAGGAGAGCACTGTCAGAACGGGTCCGTACAGATCCGGCTCTTTCATTCCGTCAAATCCTGGCAGAAGCAGTGGCCCAAAGCAAGGAAGACAGTTACGCGTCTGGTGTGATGCGTGTCCAGGGTGCCAGTACCAGAGGGGACCCAAATCATCAGGAGGTGCTGGTCCAGGTAGTGCACAACTTGCAGCGGTCTCTTGTCAGTATGCAAGACACATTAACACGGATGGAGCAAAGAATGGGAGAACAACAGTCTGACCCATCATACTCATATAACCACTTTCGGCCCGACCCATAAGGGATCAGTGGGTGCAAGCTCCCTCCCATCAGGCATCAGAGGCACGAAGACAGGCTCGGGGTGCCCCTCGGCGAAGAGGAGGCATGCAAGGGCATCTTGCCAGAGACTTCCGGAATTATGCTCAAAGCCAGCAACAGCCACCGTTAAACTACCAACCCCTGCAGTAACGTAGCACTCTGCGGGGGAGGCAAGAAGAAAGGCCACTCCTTATCATAATGAACACTTGATTGCTGGGAGTCCCATCCTACGTGCCAAATTTTAGGGTGTTCCAGTGGATTTCTTGATAGATTTTGGGTCACAAGTGACAACGATGCCAGAATCATATTTCAAACAGCATTTTCAGGCCCTGGCAAAGCCAGAGAAGGAGACATTGATCCGGTTGATTGCTGCCAATCAAAAACCGATCCCAGTCACAGGGGTCCTGTGGATGAATATTCGAATCTGTGGGCAAGAAGTGGGAAAGAAAGGAATCCTGCTAGCCCCTGAGCCAATCAAAGAAGATGTGCTTATAGTACGGGGAATATCCTATGAGAACTCGATCAGATAATGTTTGCCAAACGGGGACACAGTTATTGGAAGAAGGCTGCTACACACAAGCCTACTCAAGAAGCCCTTCAGCGATTGATCCGCATCTGTGGGACACAGAAGAGTGTGCCGTCTTATCAGATGGTAGGGGTCATCAGGGCCCCTGGGAAAGAGCCTATAATCCTGCCTCCTGAGCGAGAAAGTATGTTACACCTTCCAGTGGGAACTCATCGCAACCTTGACGGGCTGGAGGTGATTGTTCAGCCTGTGGAAGGTGGAGGAGTGGACCAAGAAGTCATGATAGCTCGTACGATAGCTGTGGTCCAGCAAGGACACATCCCCATAAGAGCTTTGAACGTGGGCACTGGGGAAGTCACCTTGCCGCGAGGGACACATATGGCCCGGGTGTACCTACACAAGGGCGAAGTGGTGAGTCAGAAGGAGATGTCTTTATCGCCGATAGAAGATGCGGGGTAGACTCTGGCAGTCGCTGCAGCGACGGAAGAGACTCCATCCCCCGAGTGGAATGGGCGGGTCATCCTTGATCAAATGGAAGTGGATGTGAAAGCCCTAGGCCCTGAGCGTGTGCAGGCGATAGAAGCTATGCTGTGTGATAATCAGGCCACATTCACCCGTCACGCCGAAGATTTTGGCTGTATCGAAGCGATCACACACGAGATACTGACCGGGGACGCTCGTCCAATTCGAGAACGATACCGGCAAATCCCACCCAAGATGTATCAAGAGGTAAAGACATTACTCGTTAAACCAGAAAGCACAACAAGGAAAAAACCCTAAAATATAACTTTTAATTAAATATTAAAAGATACCACACACATGTAAAATTACACACAATACCAGGGGGTCCAAAAAAAATATATGTATTTCCAAGTATGGTTAAATCACAGAAGGGGCAGAAAAGCTATAATGCCCTAGAAAGCCCTAATAAGGCCCTTCCTAACCGCGGAGGTTGGCACCCTAGTTGTTGACGACATGGCGCCCCCGCTCAACGTCGGCGTCCCTAGTAACGCCCTAGACCACCCTGCGTATACAAAAAGGGGACACAAAAAAAACAAAAACACACACATACACCACAATACCGAAAAAACTAGTATAAAGTGCTAAAGTGCTATAAACTTATCTCGTAGTAAGTACGCTCTCAAAAAAATGTCATCTTATCTCAGAGTAATATCAGAAAAATGAGAGCTAAGGCAGCTTATCGACACTTATCTCGTAATAAAAGTAATATTAATTGCTGCTACTGGGCAGACGTGTGATTTAATATGCCTCAGAAAAACGTCTACAGCAAAAGATGTGGCAATAAAGCACTCATTGAAATCACAGGACAAGCCTGTATAGTGAAGCACATTGTAAAAGACAGAGAATAACAGAGTATGTAAATAACCCACATAAAAAATCGGGGTATGTCCCGATCATGAATTTTAGGGACAGGGGTACCAATGACCCTATGTAGCAAGAGGTTAGGTCCAGATCAACATATAATGTTTCCCAGTGGACTATATATGCACACTTTCCACATGGACATAGCAAATGTTTGAACACTGTAAGTGGCAGACTGTGATATTATACCTTGTAGCACTATGGAGGTTAATGGAGTAACCGTATGAGATGGCCTTTATAAGCATTTGCTATGTCCATGTGGAAAGTGTGCATATATAGTCCACATGACACCCGCAGACCAATCCATCAAAGTCTGCATTCCAAAACGTCACTACTTCCCTTCCGAGCCCCGACGTGTGCCCATACAGTAGTTTTCTCCCACATATGAGGTATCAGGGTACTCAGGACAAATTGGACAACAACTTTTGGGGTCTAATTTCTTCTGTTACCCTTGGGAAAATAAAAAAAATGGAGACTAATTGATCATGTTCGTGGAAAAAATATGATTTTTTTATTTTCATGCTTGGGCATTATAAACTTCTGTGAAGCCCTTGGGGGTTCAAAGTGCTCACCACACATCTAGATAAGTTCCGTGGGGGGTCTAGTTTCCAAAATGTGGTCATTTGTGGGGGGTTTCCACTGTTTTGGTACATTAGGGGCTCTCCAAAGGCAACATGACACCCGCAGACCATTCCATCAAAGTCTGCATTCCAAAACGTCACTACTTCCCTTCCGAGCCCCGACGTGTGCCCATACAGTAGTTTTCTCCCACATATGGGGTGTCAGCGTACTCAGGACAAATTGGACAACAACTTTTGTAGTCCAATTTCTCTTGTTACCCTTGGGAAAATAAAAAAATGGGGACTAAAAGATGATGTTTGTTGAAAAAATACGATATTTTTATTTTCACGCCCAGTCGTTATAAACTTCTGTGAAGCACTGGGGGGTTCAAAGTGCTCACCACACATCTAGATAAGTTCCTTAGGGGGTCTAGTTTCCAAAATGGGGTCACTTGTGGGGGGTTTCCACTGTTTAGGTACATCAGGGGCTCTCCAAAAGCAACATGACACCCGCAGACCATTCCATCAAAGTCTGCATTCCAAAACGTCACTACTTCCCTTCCGAGCCCCGACGTGTGCCCATACAGTAGTTTTCTCCCACATATGAGGTATCAGCATACTCAGGACAAATTGGACAACAACTTTTGGGGTCCAATTTCTCCTTGTACCCTTGGTAAAATAAAAAAAATTGGTGACTAAAAGTTCATGTTTGTGGAAAAAATACGATTTTTTTATTTTCACACCCGGGCGTTATAAACTTCTGTGAAGCACTGGGGGGTTCAAAGTGCTCACCACACATCTAGATAAGTTCCTTGGGGGGTCTAGTTTCCAAAATGGTGTCATTTGTGGGGGGTTTCTACTGTTTTGGTACATCAGGGGCTTTCCAAACGCGACATGGTGTCCGATCTCAATTCCAGCCAAAAACGTCAAATGACGCTGCTTCCCTTCCGAGCTCTGCCATGCGCCCAAATAGTGGTGTACCACCACATGTGGGGTATCAGCGCACTCAGGAAAAATTGCACAATATCTTTTAGTGTCCTGTTACCCTTGGAAAAATAAGAATTGAGGGTGAAAAGATCATTTTTGTGGAAAAAATATGATTTTTTAATTGTACAGCTGTATGTTATAAACTTCTGTGAAGCCCTTGGGGGTTCAAAGTTCTCACCACACATCTACATAAGTTCCTTGGGGGGTCTAGTTTCCAAAATGGTGTCATTTGTGGGGGGTTTCCACTGTTTTGGTACATCAGGGACATGGTGTCCGATCTCAATTCCAGCCAAAAACGTCAAATGGAGCTGCTTCCCTTCCGAGCTCTGCCATGCGCCCAAATAGTCATTTACACCCACATATGGGGTATCAGCGTACTCAGGACAAATTGCCCAATAACTTTTAGGGTCCTGTTACCCTTGGAAAAATAAAAATTGGGGGTGAAAAGATCATTTTTGTGGAAAAAATATGATTTTTTAATTGTACCGCTGTACGTTATAAACTTCTGTGAAGCCCTTGTGGGTTCAAAGTTCTCACCACATATCTAGATAGGTTCCTTGGGGGTCTATTTTCCCAAATGGGGTCACTTGTGGGGGGTTTCCACTGTTTAGGTACATCAGGGGCTCTCCAAACGCGACATGGCGTCCGATCTGAATTCCAGCCAATTTTGCATTGAAAAAGTCAAACGGCACTCCTTCCCTTCTGAGGTCTGCCATGCGCCGAAACAGTGGTTCCCCCCCACATATCAGGTATCAGTGTACTCAGGACACATTGCACAATAACTTTTGCAGTCCAATTTCTTCTGTTACCCTTGCTAAAATAAAAAAAATTGAACCTGAAGTATTTTTTTTGTGAAAAAAGTTTTTTTTTAAATATTCAAAAAATTCCTGTGACGCACCTAAACGATTAATAAACTTCTTGAATGTGGTTTTGAGCACGTTAAGGGGTGCACGTTTGAGCACGTTAAGGGGTGCAGTTTTTAGAATGGTGTCACTTTTGGGTATTTTCTATCATATAGACCCCTCAAAGTGGCTTCAAATGTGATGTGGTCCGTAAAAATAAAATGGTTTTGCAAAAATGAGAAATCGCTGGTCAATTTTTAACCCTTATAACTTCCTAACAAAAAAAAATTTTGGTTCCAAAATTGTGCTGATGTAAAGTAAACATGTGGGAAATGTTATTTATTAAGTTTTTTGTGTGCCGTATCTCTGTGATTTAAGGGCATAAAAATTCAAATTTGGAAAATTGCGAAATTTTCAAAATTTTCGCCAAATTTCCGTTTTTTTCACAAATAAATGCAAGTTATATGAATGAAATTTTACCACTAACATGAAGTACAATATGTCACAAGAAAACAATGTCAGAATCACCAGGATCCATGGAAGCGTTTCAGAGTTATAACCTCATAAAGGGACAGTGGTCAGAATTGTAAAAATTGGCCCGGTCATGAACGTGCAAACCACCCTTGGGGCTTAAGGGGTTAACAAGTTAATAATCTCAGGCAAACCACCGATTCACCTGCGATTGATAGCCGGTACTACCTGTAACACACAGCCATCACCTGGCAAGTATGGGGCGAGCTCAACCTGTGAGCCCACTCCATGCACCCGCATCCAGCTTGCACCGTACATAAACGGCAGATGTCATGAATGGGTTAAACATATCTACCGTATCTTTTTTTGGCTGGATCTCACAATTCATAAACTTATATTAACCTATGAGCGAGTTCACCTGAGTCCATAGAAATTACACTAAATAAAATGTTACTTTTATTATTTTACTTAAAATATTATAAGCTAGAGGCCAAAAAATCCTCAATCACTAGAAAAAAGAGGGGGATGGCTTAATGGTAGTCGCAGAAACCAATAAATGTAAAAATGGCGCTCAGTCAACCTGGGTGGGGTATGGGTTCAAAAAGGATATCAACGCTATTACCCTCTGCTCTGAGACCTACCTAGCCGTGGACGCTGACACCTTCCAAGCGCAAATAGATAGCACCCCCTGCTCAATGTCATCTATCCTTATTTTGCCCTATTACGCCCTCGGGATAATACCATTTAGTAGAAATGACTAATGTATAAAACCAAACACTATTGTACCCTATCACTGATTGAAACCACTACAGTGACCTATCCACCATTTACCCACACCAAACAAATAGGCAAGTTATTGTAGCATAGTGATGGATCAAAATAAGAATCCACACACGCTGGTAGAATGTTGCTTGTACTCAGGACATCACAGGATGTAATGATATGCTTATATTCAAAATTTGCTCAAAATTTCATATGAAAATGTAGTAAGCTAATGATAAAATGGTATATTCTAAAAAGACATTTCAAAGAAAGAAAGTATGCTGTAACTCAACGCGTTACCTCTAAATAGCTTCATCAGGAGTGCATCTGTGGCGCCCCCAGGAGTATGGTCGCCACAGTGGCTTTGCCTTCCTCCAGGGAGTGTAATGCCAGGCTTGGAGGCAATGACGGTGTCTCTCTCGCAGTCAATCTATGCATGAAACACAGTTCCACTCCAGGCCAGCAGGGGGGACTCTGAACCGGAATTAAGGGGAGGAGTGCTCTCTGAGGGCCAAGAGGAAGGAGTGGTTAGTTAGTCTGTGGAGGGTGAAGTGTGCAGACGTGTGGAAGGAGCGCTGAGATAGAGCTGAGAGGAAGAGCTCATCTCCCGTAAGAGCGCATGAACTGGAGCCTGGTCTCCACGGCTGTATGGACACTGATGGTCCTACAGCAGACACCAGAGGAGTAGAAGGCTGTAAATGCAATACTCCCATCTAAGACTTGAGGGCACAACAGCAACACGGATAGTGAGCCGGGACTTAGGAGTGAGGAGTCCCTGGAACAGGCTACAGTTGTCTGCCGTACAAGTAGAGTTCTTGGGAACATCTGACAGGAGGAACTTCAGTGTAACTCAGTACTGGAGATCCCTCAAGTAAGTGCTAGGAAGGAGACTGCACAGCCCATCTGCTGAGAGAGAATCCCTGAGTTGCTTCCAGGCTAGCCTGCTCCGGTACCATCTGTAATCAGGACCCTGGACTGCATTTACCAAGTAAAGGTACAGAAATTGCACCCCGCCGTGTCTTGTCTGCTTCCTACCTTTCCGGCACCGCTACATCCCCGTGCCAACCACATCTACACTGCTTTGGGACTACAGCTTCACCTGTGGGGAGCTTTTACATCCTTGCTGCACCATACCATCAGTCCCAGCGGATCTGCTTTTAGCGTCGGCTTAACACTTCCCTTGCTGAGCACCACAGGTGGCGTCATGAACTATTCATCTAACTACATTCCACCATTCACATTTTCCTATTACTTGGGCGCCCAGGGCCACGGTCCGGGTCACTGCTGCTGTGAGACATCCCAATGATACCGGCCCAGTACTGAGTATCCCACAGCCCTGGGTGGGCAACCCAACTTGGCGTCACAAACAGGATTACGGAGCCCAGTACCCCCCGGGTCCTGTGTGCCAAAGACTGTGTTTGTGTAAAAGACTGTGTGTGAAATTGGTGCCAGTTGCCGCCATTGCCGCGCTGCTTGGCGTGCGCGGGAAGAAAAAGGGGCAGGCCTTCATGGGCGGAGCCTGTCACAGAGCGCGAAGAAGTGAAGTGCCGCGCGGGAAGAGAGGACAGCGCGTGGGAAGGGGAGGAGCTGAGGCCTACAGCCGGAACATCGGGCCTGCGAAGCGGCCGTCGGTAAGCTCACTCAACCCCCGGCCCTGGCTAACGTTAACTAGGGGGGGAAGAGAATATCTGTGCCAAGCAGCAATGTAGCGGCGGACACCGTCGCCAACCCCTCTGCACCGCAAGGAGTAGCGCCCGCCATAGCGGTCCCCATAATGCCACTGTCTATGCCCTACCTTCCGGGAGCGGCCTGGCTACCGCAATACTCGGGTGAGTCACATACCCTGAGTGAATTTAAAGAGAGACTGTGCAGTTTGTTTAAAGTATACCCTCTGTCTGAAAGCCAGAAAGTGAACATTCTTATTGGACAGCTAACGGGTGCAGCACAGAGAGAGATGAAAGCCTGGCAGGACACTGACAAAGAGACTGTTGCAAAGATCCTGGCCAAGCTGAGAAGCACCTTTGACACCCGCACTGCAGCTGAAATCAAGATGAGGTTCTTTGGCTGTAAACAGAAGGTGCAGGACAGTATAAGGGACTATGCTCTCAACCTGCAGGAGGCGCTGCGAGCAGTTAAGCAAGTTGATCCTGACAGTGTGAAGGAGGAAGATAAACTGTTAAAGGAGCAGTTCATTGAAGGACTTCTATCCAGTACACACAGAGGACAGTTGCGCATCATAACCTTGCAAGACCCTGATCTGGACTTTGCTGATTTAAAGGACAGGGCTATACGGGTACTGCAGGAACCCACTGACAGCCGTCCATCGCCCCTGAGGCGCCCAGCGATCACCTACCACCAGGAAGCAACGTCTTTCCCTTCCATCCCTGTGGAGGCTGACGCACAGACTCTGGATAAAGATCCTACAGAAGAGCTGCGTCTTCAGGTCCAGGAGTTGACCAAAGGGATGGCTGCACTTACTAAAACCGTGCAGTCCCTGCAGGTGTCCTCCAAAGAAAAGATCCAGCTTGGTTCCAGTCTAGAGGATGTCCCATGGCTCCGGAGGAGAGCCCCGCCACTTCGAGGATGGAACGACAATCGCTATGACCAGGACGGACATCCCATCTGTCGTCACTGCTACAAGGCAGGTCATCTTGCAAGATTTTGTCCTTTAAACGAGCAACCCCTGGGGCAGAGGGCCAACCCCCAGGAGTAGGACCACAAGGCCCAAGGAACTGGCAAGCCAAGTATGTTGGAGGGAGACCGGTCCTTCCAGTGGTGATTGACGGCATCCCAATGAACACTTTGCTGGACACTGGCTCCCAGGTGACCACTATGCCATACATTCTTTACAAGAGGTATTGGGCTGATTCTGAACTTACCCGTGGCCCAACTGATGAACTGACAGTAGTTGCCAGTAATGGTCAGTCTTTGCCACAGATTGGATGTAAAGTGATTACTGTTAAAGTGGGTCGGGTAGAGCTAAAATCTCAAGGTCTGATAGTTGTGGATATTGATCGACGTGAATGTAATCGCATGATGACTCTTGGTACAAATGTAATTGAAAACTGTCTTTCCGAGGTTATTGTCTTGTTGCAACAGGTGGCTGAGACTGCTGGTTCCAGTGAACAAAGAGTCCTGCAGAAGGAGATCAGAGCGCTGAGCGCAAATACAACAGGTAGAACTCTCTGGCGGAGAAATTGGTAGCGTCACAGTGAGTGATCCTTTCCCCATTGCAATACCCCCCAGATGTGAAATGTTGATTTGGTGTCGGGCAGCCATAGGTCTCAGAAGGAAAGACTACCAGACATTGGTAGAACCAGTATACTCTGATAGCAGGCCCACTGTCCTGACAGCCAGAGGGGTGGTTGATGTACGAAAAGGAAGAGTACCTGTACGCCTCTTGAATTGTGGGGAGGAGGAGGCCACAATACCTCGGTATGCCACAGTTGCTAAGCTACTCACCGTTTATAACAACTCATTGCAGGCAGCAGAGCCCTTGGTCTCATCCGATCGGGTATAGGACAATGGCTCTGTGAAGCAGCCAGAAGAGTGGTGTCAGCAACTGCAGGTGGGAACTGACTCTACACCTTCATACCAGAAAAATGGGGGTTACAGAGTGACACAAGAATATGAGCGGGTATTCAGCATACACCCACTAGATTTTGGGCAGGCAAAAGGGGTTCAACATCATATCCCCACTGGAGATCATCCACCCATTAAAGAAAGGTATCGGCCTATACCCCCAACACAGTACCAATGTGCTAAGAGTATGTTGAGAGAGATGAAGGAAGCTGGGGTTATCAGAGACAGTTGTAGCCCATGAGCAGCTCCCATAGTTTTTGTAAAGAAAAAAGATGGTACCATGAGAATGTGTGTTGATTACAGGAAAATTAACAGCATTACACATAAAGACGCCTACCCATTACCTAGAATTGAGGAATCATTAGCTGCACTTAAAACTACTAACTACTTTTCCACCTTGGATCTCACTAGTGGGTATTGGCAGGTTCCCGTGGCAGAGGCAGACAAGGAGAAAACAGCATTTACCACTCCATTGGGTCTCTGTGAGTTCAACTATATGCCATTCGGGCTCTGCACTGCCCCAGGAACATTTCAACGATTGATGGAGTGCTGCCTGGGACTCATGAACTTTGAGACGGTCCTGTTGTACCTGGATGATGTCATTGTTTTCTCCAAAACCTATGAAGATCATCTGGAACACCTGAAGTGTTTGAAGCTTTGTCCAATTTTGGCCTGAAGGTGAAGCCTTCCAAATGCCACCTCCTGAAGCCCAAGGTACAGTACCTCGGTCATGTGGTCAGTGCAGAAGGTGTGGCACCAGATCCTGACAAGGTCACAGTCATCCGGGACTGGCCGAAGCCCAGCAACCTTCATGAAGTACGCCAATTCCTTGGACTGGTAGGCTACTACCGAAGATTCATCAAACGCTTTACTGAAATAGCCACCCTTATGCAAAATCTTCTGGTGGGGCAGTCCAAGAAGACCAAACAGAAAAATTCCACCTTTGAATGGACTGAAGAGTTGGAGAGATCCTTCACTCGGCTGAAGATGGCTCTCACAGGTGACGAAGTTCTGGCCTACCCAGACTATGACAAACCCTTTGTGCTGTACACTGATGCCAGCAATGTGGGACTAGGAGCAGTACTGTCGCAGGTACAGAATGGAAAAGAAAGAGTGATCTCCTACGCCAGCAGGAAGCTGCGTCCCACTGAAAGGAACCCTGACATCTACAGTTCTTACAAGCTGGAGTTCCTTGCCATAGTCTGGGCTGTCGCCGAAAGGTTCAAACATTACCTAGCCTCCGCCAAGTTTACTATCTTCATGGACAACAATCCGTTGACCCACTTGGAAACTGCAAAACTAGGTGCACTGGAGCAGCGATGGATGGCTCGGCTATCTAACTATGAATTCACCATCAAGTACCGAGCAGGGCACAAGGATGCCAATGCTGACGCACTGTCAAGGATGCCTATTCTGCCTGATGCAGGAGAAGACCCTGAGGCTCTAGAAGAAATAGAGCTACCTCCCTTCCACCGGCCAATTGTGGCCCAACGTGCCCAAGGAGTGAGAAACAGACGGTCTGGCGTGAAGGAGGTCACCCTGAATCCATTTCCCCATCATGACTGGGCAGAAACGCAAGATAGTGACCCTACGGTCCACCTGGTGAAGGAGCTACTGTCACAAGCTGACCCACGCCCAGAGTCGAATGCTCCTGAAGAAACCCAGCAGTTGTGGAAGGAGAGAGGCCGGCTGTTCATCTATGAAAGAAAGCTGTGTTGGAAGAGTATCAATGCCCGTACTCATGAGCTGGTCTGGCAGGTGGTAGTCCCGAAGAAAGAGGCATCAATGGTCCTAGAAGCCTTCCACAATGGAGCTGAACACTTCGGATGGAAGAAGTTGGAAGCTTTGCTCCGAGAGAGCTTCTATTGGGCTGGTATGAGGAAAGCCATTGAAAAGTGGTGCCGAGAATGTGGACAATGTAACCTGTGCAGAAAGGATTGAAACAGCCACGAGCTCCTCTGCAGCCAATTGTAACCAAACAGCCACTCAAGTTGGTCGCCCTGGACCATGTGAAGCTGGTTCCAAGCCATTCAGGATACATCTATGCTCTTACCATCGTGGACCACTACTCAAGATTCCTGGTAGTTGTGCCTGTCAAAGATCAAACAGCCAGGACAGCAGCCAGAGCATTCCAACAGCACTTCTGTAGACCACATGGATATCCTGAAAGAGTGCTTACAGATCAAGGTCCAGCTTTCGAGGCAGAAGTGTTCCAGGAATTCTGTAACTTGTAAGGTTGTAAGAAGATTCGGACAACACCGTACCACCCACAGACCAATGGCATGTGTGAGAAGATGAACCAGGTAGTGATTGACCTACTGAAGACTTTGCCCTTGGAGGAGAGAAATCTGTGGCCAGAGAAGTTGCCAGATCTGGTGGACCTCTACAACCATATTCCAGTGAATTCCACCAACTGTACCCCAGCCTACTTAATGAGAGCAAAACCTGGTAAACTGCATATTGATTTGGACATGGGAGTCCTTACGCCTGAAGTAATGTCACCAGATGCTGACTGGGATACAGAAAGACAACAACAGTACAGAAGAGTTCAAGGATGCATGGAAAAGAGTCTAGCTCAGGCAAGACAAAAGCAGGAGAAGCTTTACAATCAAAATGCACCTGCCGTTCCTTTGTCGCTGGGAGAACAAGTCTTAAAAAGGAAAAGAAGATTGCACATATTGGATGATCAATGGGAAGCTGAACCTTATACCATTCTGCCCTCAAACTTTGATAATACCAAGGTATGCCTTATTAGCAAAGATGGTGGAGAAACCTCAGCAGCAATATCAAGAGATCATCTGAAGCTATGTCCTGACTTGTTAAAGGAAAGAGTGGAAGAACCAGATAACATCCAACTCATAGAGGGAGAAGAGAAGGTCAGCACAATTATTGGAGAATTCCCTGCAAATTGGACTAAAGTAAATAATGCTATAGTGGTGTCAGTGTTGACATTTCCCCAATTGGTAGCACAGGAAGAAGTGACTCAAGAAAATCCTGAAGATCGGGAAAATCAGGCAGCAGATGCCACGCCAGCAGTGGAGCCAGAGAACCCTCGCCCTGCCAGTGGTGAACCTGTTGTGCCCCTGGTGAATCCAAGAGTTCCTAGACAATCTAGTATCCCTGTGCCATGTAGAACCACCAGTAGTGTATCCAGTGCATTACACACTACACCAGTAACACGCAGGTCTACCCGTACCACACAAGGTATACCACCCATTAGATTCCGCATATAAAGTAATATGACTGTTGAAATTGTGTATATATGTAACTGTTCTCAAGTTTTGTACCTACAGGTAACCTGTAAGAGTTTCCTTTGGAATTTGCCAGTTGTGTTTTTTGGACATTGTACCACAGGACTTGTGTGGTCACCAACTTGTATATAGTTCACCATTTGCCCAGGAATGGACCATGGACCTTGATGCTTGAATTTATCATCATAGGACCATTTTTGAAGCACTTGGTTTTTGTAACTTTTTCATTTTTCAAATCTTGTACAATTATAATTGTTCACCTTGTTTAACTGTTTATATGTTTTTCATGTTTTGTTCAGCCCAGGAGTGCTGACTTGCACTAGGGGAGAATATGGCACCCCCAGGGGTATGTTCGCCACAGTGGTTTTGCCTTCCTCCAGGGAGGGTAATGCCAGGCTTGGAGGCAATGACGGGTCTCTCTCGCAGTCAATCTATGCATGCAACACAGTTCCACTCCAAGCCAGCAGGGGGGACTCTGAACTGGAATTAAGGGGAGGAGTGCTCTCTCAGGGCCAAGAGGAAGGAGTGGTTAGTTAGTCTGCGGAGGGTGAAGTGTGCAGACATGTGGAAGAGCGCTGAGATAGAGCTGAGAGGAAGAGCTCATCTCCCGTAAGAGCGCATGAACTGGAGACTAGTCTCCACGGCTGTATGGACACTGATGGTCCTACAGCAGACACCAGAGGAGTAGAAAGCTGTAAATGCAATACTCCCATCTAAGACTTGAGGGCACACCAGCAACATGGATAGTGAGCCGGGACTTAGGAGTGAGGAGTCCCTGGAACAGGCTACCGTTGTCTGCCGTACAAGTAGAGTTCTTGGGAACATCTGACAGGAGGAACTTCAGTGTAACTCAGTACTGGAGATCCCTCAAGTAAGCGCTAGGAAGGAGACTGGACAGCCTATCTGCTGAGAGAGAATCCCTGAGTTGCTTCCAGGCTAGCCTGCTCCGGTACCATCTGTAATCAGGACCCTGGACTGCATTTACCAAGTAAAGGTACAGAAATTGCACCCCGCTGTGTCTTGTCTGCTTCCTACCTTTCCGGCACCGCTACATCCCCGTGCCAACCACATCTACACTGCCCTGGGACTACTGTTGTGAGTTCATTTTTCCCTTCACCATTGAGGTCTGATGAACTCCCTCCTCTGGTGAAGGAAGGTAGTGAGACTGATTACCAAACACCTGGGCAGCTAGATGATGACTGGGTGGCTGGAATTGAGGATTCGATATAAGGCAGTCGACGCCCTTCTGCCTTGCTGGTGATCCTGCTGGATTCTTGGAGACCAGTCTGAATCCTGTGTCTCAAAGCTAAGTTTTTCTGCTCTGCTTTGTACTCTTCAGTTTTGCTTTTGTTTTGCCTTGTTTTTTGGGAGTTCTGCCATCCCCGGCCTGGGGTGAGCTGAATTCCATTTTTGTCTCTGATCTGTTGATCTTTTGCTCTGTCTTCAGAATATACCTGAGTGCTGATATAGTCTTTTGAAGCCTAGCGACTTCAGGGTCTGTTTTTCCTATCAGTCGGTTGGCTCATTTTGGATAGGGTTTTTGTGGATGTCAGACAGCAGCTGTCCTGTCCTATTTAGTTAGCTTGGGCCCCATCATTTGCTCAACCTATCTTTCTATCTGTGTTAGTGTTTTCATCTTGCTTCACCGTCATTATATGTTGGGGGCTGCCTATTGCTTTGGGGTCTGCTCTGGGGCAGTTTAGTTTTTCCCCTTTCTGTCTTTAGGCTATGTAGTTCTCCGGCTGTGATCGAGGGGTCTAGGGCACCGTAGGAACCCCCCACAGCTACTGCTAGTTGTTGTGGATAGGTTCAGGGGTCTGCAATCCGATAGCTGCCAACCTCTCTGGTTTTTCTGGACTTAGCTAGTATTTTGTTTTCTGTTATGATGAGTCACCGAAGGAGATAAAAACAAAATACTAGCTAAGTCCAGAAAAACCAGAGAGGTTGGCAGCTATCGGATTGCAGACCCCTGAACCTATCCACAACAACTAGCAGTAGCCGTGGGGGGTTCCTACGGTGCCCTAGACCCCTCGATCACAGCCGGAGAACTACATAGCCTAAAGACAGAAAGGGGAAAAACTAAACTGCCCCAGAGCAGACCCCAAAGCAATAGGCAGCCCCCAACATATAATGACGGTGAAGCAAGATGAAAACACTAACACAGATAGAAAGATAGGTTGAGCAAATGATGGGGCCCAAGCTAACTAAATAGGACAGGATAGCTGCTGTCTGCCATCCGCAAAAACCCTATCCAAAATGAGCCAACCGACTGATAGGAAAAACAGGCCCTGAAGTTGCTAGGCTTCAAAAGACTATATCAGCACTCAGGTATATTCTGAAGACAGAGCAAAAGATCAACAGATCAGAGACAAAAATGGAATTCAGCTCACCCCTGGCCGGGGATGGCAGAACTCCCAAAAAACAAGGCAAAACAAAAACAAAACTGAAGAGTACAAAGCAGAGCAGAAAAACTTAGCTTTGAGACGCAGGAATCAGACTGGTCTCCAAGAATCCAGCAGGATCACCAGCAAGGCAGAAGGGCGTCGGCTGCCTTATATCCAGTCCTCAATTCCAGCCACCCAGTCATCATCTAGCTGCCCAGGTGTTTGGTAATCAGCCTCACTACCTTCCTTCACCAGAGGAGGGAGTTCATCAGACCTCAATGGTGAAGGGAAAAATGAACTCACAGCAGTACCTCCCCCTTGAGGAGGGGTCACCGAACCCTCATCCATGCCACCAGGGTGATCCGGGTGAGCCCGATGAAAGGCACGAACCAATCTTTCGGCATGAATATCAGAGGCAGAGACCCAGGAATTATCCTCCTGACCATAACCCTTCCACTTAACCAAATACTGGAGTCTCCGTCTAGCCAGACGGGAATCCAGTATCTTCTCTACCTCATATTCCATGTTACCTTCAACCAATATAGGGTCAGGAGGTGCCACCACAGGAACTACTGGTTCAACAAACCTCTTCAACAAGGACTTTACTGTTGTGAGTTCATTTTTTTGTGAGCTCACAACAGACTACAGCTTCATCTTTGGGGAGCTTTAACATCCTTGCTGCACCATACCATCAGTCCCAGTGGATCTGCATGCAGCGTCGGCTTAACACCTCCCTTGCCGAGCACCACAGGTGGCGTCACGAACTATTCATGTAACTACATTCCATCATTCACATTTTCCTATTACTTGGGCGCCCAGAGCCACGGTCCGGGTCACTGCTGCTGTGACACATCCCACTGATACCGGCCCAGTACTGAGTATCCCACAGCCCTGGGAGGGCGACCCACATTATCTGATAAAGTGCTCCAGTGCTTGTGTCAATGGGATATCCAGGCGCTGCCATAAACTAGTGCAGTGTTGCATTGATTGCGTGGGAATGATTCCTACAATATAGTTTTTATATGTTTTTTTCTTGGCTCATGGTTTTGGCATGAAAAAAATCCACCCAAAACTGCCCTTAATGAGTTTGGCCTAAAAGGGCAAAAGTAAATGAGCAAGTTACATGGATGTACTGTTTTGTGCTTTCTCTGACGGAGCTTTTTGTGTTGTGTTTGTATGTGTACATTTATTATTTGTAGCATTTAGTTTTCATCCAACCCATCCCTCATCATCATCTTCAGTCCTAGAGATTGTTCCATTCACATTCAGGCTGCATATTTACTTTGTATGCCAGGAAAACCTCCTGACATGAGCCGAACATAGAATCCAACGTAGGGCACAGCAGCAGGATGGCAGGAGCAGCTGCTGCGCGAGTCTTCGTGAACACATTCAGCCTCTCCGCTTTTCCTCTCCTTGAGATTTACCGGATGATGCACATTCTCCTATGGAAGCAAAAAACATACCACACAGTTTACAGTATTTAAAGGGATTGACTCTGATGCTTAATCAACCTTAAATGAAAGGGTTATTTTCCAGGTGAATTCTAGGAGTCAATAGAACCCCATGGATGTCTTAGGTGTATGGCACTGATAAAATGGTATGTAATGGCTATAAAACCTCACAAAGGGAGAAAAAGAAGCCACTAAAGTTAAATATCAAATGCTTTATTGAAAAAAATTAAGAACATTTAATTGGTCAGGTAATTCAAACAGAAACCATCGAACGAGGGATCAAAATGGTCAGCAGATGCATAAGTAATCACAGATGAGGTACATATCGGTATATTGCCTATGTTTCGCGCAATGCTTTATCAAGGGATCAGTGATGGTGCTGTCCTGCTGCCTAATATATATATATGGAGATTAAATCCCTTTGTGACTTTTTTATAGGCAATATAATGGATGGGAATACCCCACCCTATGTATTCCCTGATTTTTGTAGCTGTGGTGGAGACTGTATAAGGTAGCTGTGTTCCTAACCCACAAAACTAGATTGTGCTATATGAATATTGTTAAAAATAGTTTGTAAATATAGTCTAAAGGCTCTACATGGTAAAAGACAGGTTTATGAATGTGACTATCAGGGCTCGCTCACACTGCCATATAACACGGCCGAGGCTATGCAATGATTTATCAGATATCATTCGGCCCAGTGTTATTCTATGGGGAAGTGTAGATCTGCCATTATTTTCTCATACTGGTTCTGCATGAGAAATCAATCGCAGCATTCTGTGAGTGGACGCGAGACTCGGCTCACATGCACCCATACAAGTCTAAGGGTGCATGTGACACACCAGATTGCTCTTGAATGACATCCGAGTGCAGTCCGATATACTCGCACAGAGTCCATGGAGAAGATGTGGAAATTAAGTTCTCGGTCTTCTCCGCACCGCTGCTGCGATTCTCTCATGCATGAGAATTGTATCACAGTAAGATAAAACTCAGATCAAAGTCTGACAGAGTTTGAGCCGAGTGTCACTAGCATAGTCAGCCCTATTCTCTCAGAAGAGAGAATACACAGAGCCCTCGTAGCGAAACGCTCATCATTATTGTGTAAAGAGGTCCCTCTGGTGGACGAGGCGACTATTATGCATGAAAACTAAAGTATCAGAACAAAGTATTTCCTTTAATGAAATAGAGCATTGTGTGTACAGCTTTTCTCTGCAAGAAATGGGGAATGGAGACCCCTGCTCTCAGCATCACTGACAATCTCAGGTCACTATCAGTTTGGTTTATAGCATGTTTATTCCCTCACTCATCAGTCTGCTTTATGGGATGTCTATTCCATATTTCATAAAATTCATAACTGGGAAAAAGTCTTTATCAGCAGAAACAGGTTTTTATCTAGCAGAATGCATTTTGCTAGTCTTCAGCATAGGCCATCAATAGTAGATCAGAAGCAGTAAGCAAAGGAACTATGCTACAATCAGGGGTGTAACTACCCTGATCTCAGGTGAGAGGCCTGCCGATGCCAGCAAATGCTTCAGCTGGACGTGCCTCCTCGGACGCACATTTAGTTGAAGTGTATTGTGGTACACAGACCAGTCGGGTCTGTGTATGGCACTACACACTGCCAGCCAATCAGAGGCCAGCAGCTGACATCAGCGTGCGTGTGACTGGGGGTGCATGGTAGTGACATCATGTGCCTCCGTTGCTTGTACGCTTCAGTCAGTTTCTGCCTTTATATACAGTACAGACCAAAAGTTTGGACACACCTTCTCATTCAAAGAGTTTTCTTAATTTTCATGACTATGAAAATTGTAGATTCACTCTGAAGGCATCAAAACTTTGAATTAACGCATGTGGAATTATATAATTAACAAAAAGTGTGAAACAACTGAAAATATATCTTATATTCTAGGTTCTTCAAAGTAGTCACCTTTTGCTTTGATTACTGCTTTGCACACTCTTGGCATTCTCTTGATGAGCTTCAAGAGGTAGTCACCGGAAATGGTCTTCCAGCAGTATTGAAGGAGTTCCCAGAGATGCTTAGCACTTGTTGGCCCTTTTGCCTTCACTCTGCAGTCCAGCTCCCCCAAACCATCTTGATTGGGTTCAGGTCTGGTGATTGTGGAGGCCAGGTCATCTGGCGTAGCATCCCATCACTCTCCTTCTTGGTCAAATAGCCCTTACACAACCTGGAGGTGTGTTTGGGGTCATTGTCCTGTTGAAAAATAAATGATGGTCCAACTAAACACAAACCGGATGGAATAGCATGCCACTGCAAGATGCTGTGGTAGCCATAATGGTTCAGTATGCCTTCAATTTTGAATAAATCCCCAACAGTGTCACCAGCAAAGCACCCCCACACCTCCTCCTCCATGCTTCACAATGGGAACCAAGCATGTAGAGTCCATCCGTTCACCTTTTCTGCGTCGCACAAAGACACGGTGGTTGGAACCAAAGATCTCAAATTTGGACTCATCAGACCAAAGCACAGATTTCCACTGGTCTAATGTCCATTCCTTGTGTTCTTTAGCCCAAACAAGTCTCTTCTGCTTGTTGCCTGTCCTTAGCAGTGGTTTCCTAGCAGCTATTTTACCATGAAGGCCTGCTGCACAAAGTCTCCTCATAACAGTTGTTGTAGAGATGTGTCTGCTGCTAGAACTCTGTGTGGCATTGACCTGGTCTCTAATCTGATCTGCTGGTAACCTGCGATTTCTGAGGCTGGTGACTCAGATGAACTTATCCTCTGCAGCAGAGGTGACTCTTGGTCTTCCTTTCCTGTGGCGGTCCTCATGTGAGCCAGTTTCTTTGTAGCGCTTGATGGGTTTTGCCACTGCACTTGGGGACACTTTCAAAGTTTTCCCAATTTTTCGGACTGACTGACCTTCATTTCTTAAAGTAATGATGGCCACTCGTTTTTCTTTACTTAGCTGCTTTTTTCTTGCCATAATAGAAATTCTAACAGTCTATTCAGTAGGACTATCAGCTGTGTATCCACCAGACTTCTGCACAACACAACTGATGGTCCCAACCCCATTTATAAGGCAAGAAATCGCACTTATTAAACCTGACAGGGCACACCTGTGAAGTGATAACCAATTCCGGTGACCACCTCTTGAAGCTCATCAAGAGAATGCCAAGAGTGTGCAAAGCAGTAATCAAAGCAAAAGGTGACTACTTTGAAGAACCTAGAATATAAGACATATTTTCAGTTGTTTCACACTTTTTTGTTAATTATATAATTCCACATGTGTTAATTCATAGTTTTGATGCCTTCAGAGTGAATCTACAATTTTCATAGTCATGAAAATAAAGAAAACTCTTTGAATGAGAAGGTGTGTCCAAACTTTTGGTCTGTACTGTATATAACGTTATGGCCGAAAGTGTTGGCACCCTTGAAATTGTTCCAGAAAATGAAGTATTTCTCCCAGAAAATTACTGCAATTACACAAGCAGTGACAGTTCAGTGCCGACAGCTGTCACAGACAGCTAAGAGGCACGGGAAGAGATGCGGGGACCCATGCCATCCGTCCTCGCACCCAGATCGCTGTGATCGGGCAGTCAATCTGACTGACTGATCACAACATGACTGCACAGGAGGTGCTGAAATATCAGCATCTCCCGCCTGGTCAGTGCAGGAACTAACAGCCAGGAGCGGTGTCCGCTGTTGTGAATTCTCTCTCTGGCTTACCTCTGATGATTACTGAGGGTAGTGGAGCTGGTCGGATTGACAGAGGGGTTGCGAGTTCTCTTTATGGGCTCCCTCTGGTGGTTACTGGAGGTAGTGGAGCTGATTTGATTGACAGAGGCTTGCCACCTGATAATGAGGAAGACGATTGGAGATCTGGGGTTTCAGATTGGGATTTAAGACAGCCGACTCCCTCTATCCCTGCTGGTGATTTTCTTCCTGTGCCTCCTGATGTCTGATGTCTCCTGCTCTGTCCCTGCATGTTCAGCTAAGTGGTTCACTTGCTACTCTGTTTGCATTTGATCTGGTTTTGTCTATCTCTGCTTTGTGCGGGTCAGCCAGCTTCGGCTGGGGCTGTGCTGAATCACCGCCCTTATGTTACTGCTTGTGCCAGTTTGTTTTATCCCCTGTTATATTGGTCTCTTTCTGCTTTGCTTTCAGAATATACCAGAGTGCTGATATAGTAGGGGCGAAGTCGTGCGACTTCAGTGTTTTTTGTGCATCAGACGTGTTGCACTTTTGCAGGGTTTTTTGCGTGATTGCAGACAGTGTCTTTCCTTTCCTGTCCTGTCTAGTCAGTGTGGGCCCCATCGTTTGCTCAGTCTATTTTTCTGCCTGCGTTTGTGTTTTCATCTTGTCTCACCGACAATATATGTTTGGGGGCTATCTAATCCTTTGGGGTCTGCTCCAGGGCAGTTTAGATTTCCCCTTTCTTGCTTTAGGCTGAGTTAGCTCTACTGCTGTGCCGAGGCGTCTAGGGCATCGTAGGTACGCTCCACGGCTACTGCTAGTTGTGTGGATAGGATCAGGGGTCTGCAATCCGCTTAGTTACCAACCTCTCTGGTTTTCTGTGGCTTAGCCTGGGCCTGCTATCCTCCTCGGTGACCCATTCATAACAGTCCCCGCCGCCCCTGGCTGTTAACCCCTTAATTACTGCGATCAAGCGCAATCGCAGTATTCAGGAGGAAGGCAGAGGGTTGGGAGCTCCCTTTGCCTTCAGATCGGCGTTCCCGCGACATGCCTTCACAAAAATTGGAATAAAAAGCAATCAAAAAATGTCATGTTCCCGAACATGGTACCAATACAAATGTCAGCATGTCATGCAAAAAACAAGACCTCACATGACTCTGTCGGCCAAAATATGGAAAAATTATAGCTCTCAAAATACGGCGATGCATAAACATCTTACAAAAAAAAGCGTGTTTTAGTGTGCGACAGAAGCTAAACATGAAAAAAGGATATAAATCTGGTATCACTGTAATCGTACCGACCCGAAGAATAAAATCGCCTAATCACTAATACCACAAGAGGAACGGCGTAAAAAATAAACTTACTTCTTCACCTATTGTGGATTTGTTCATTCTGCCTCCCAAAGTTCGTAGTAAGGCGATCACAGTAGTTCCCCCCCACATATGGGGTATCAGCGTACTCAGGACAAATTGCACAATAACTTTTGGGCTCCAATTTCTCCTCTTACCCTTTCAAAAATAAAAAATTGGGGGCAAAAAGATCATTTTTGTGGAAAAAATATGATTTTGTATTTTCATGGCTCTACATTACAAACTTCTGAGAAGCACTTGGGGGTTCATAGTGCTCACCACACATCTAGATAAGTTCCTTGGTTGGGTCTAGTTTCCAAATTGGTGGCACTTGTGGGGGGTTTCCACTGTTTAGGCACATCAGGGGCTCTCCAAATGCGACATGGCGTTCGCTCTCGATTCCATCCAATTTTATGTTCAAAACCTCAAACGGCGCTCCTTCCTTTCTGAGCCCTGCCGTGCACTTAAAGAGTGGTCTTCCTCCACACATGGGGTATTGGTGTACTCAGGAGAAATTGTACAACAAATACTGTGGTTCGTTTTCTCCTGATACCCTTGACAAAATAAAAAAAACTTGTGTCCGAAGTAAAATTGTTGTGAAAAAAGTTAAATGTTCATTTTTTCTTTCCACATTGCTTCAATTCTTGTGAAGCACCTGAAGTGTTAATAAACTTTTTGAATGCGGGTTTGAGCACCTTGAGGGGTACAGTTTTTAGAATGGTGTCAATTTGGGGTATTTTCTGTCTTATTGACTCCTCAAAGTGGCTTCAATGTGAGGTGGTCCCTAAAAAAATGGTTTTGTAAATTTTGTTGAAAAAATGAGAAATAGCTGGTCAAATTTTAACCCTTATAACTTCCTAACAAAAAAAAATTATGTTTCAAAAATTGTGCTGATGTAAAGCAGACATGTGGGAAATGTTATTTATTAACTATTTTGTGTGACATAATGCTCTGATTTAGGAGCATCAAAATGAAAAGTTTGAAAACTGTGAAAATTTTCAAACATTTTGCCAAATTTTACATTTTTTTCAAAAATAAACACAAGAAATTTTGAAGACATTTTACTAATATCATAAAGTACAATATGTCACAAAAAAAGCGGTCTCAGAATCAGTGAGATACATTGAAGCATTCCAGAGTTATAACCACATAAAGTGACAGTGGTCAGATTTCAAAATTAAGGCCTGGTCATTAACCTACAAAGTGGCTTGGTCCTTAAAGAGTTAAACTATATAAATTTGCCAGTTTCATATTTGTTTTGGCCCACAGAGTAAAATAAAAGCTTTGCTTGAGTAATACAGGAAATGTAAATTTTAAATTATATATATATATATATATATATACACTGCTCAAAAAAATAAAGGGAACACATAAACAACAGAATATAACTCCAAGTAAATCAAACTTCCGTGAAATCAAACTGTCCACTTACGAAGCAACACTGATTGACAATCAATTTCACATGCTGTTGTGCAAATGGAATAGACAACAGATGGAAATTATTGGCAATTATCAAGACACAATCAATAAAGGAGTAGTTCTGCAGGTGGGGACCACAGACCACATCTCAGTACCAATGCTTTCTGGCTGATGTTTTGGTCACTTTTGAATGTTGGTTGTGCTTTCACACTCGTGGTAGCATGAGACCTTCTCTACAACCCACACAAGTGGCTCAGGTAGTGCAGCTCATCCAGCAAGGCACATCAATGCGAGCTGTGGCAAGAAGGTTTGCTGTGTCTGTCAGCATAGTGTCCAGAGGCTGGAGGCTCTACCAGGAGACAGGCCAGTACACCAGGAGACGTGGAAGGGGCCGTAGGAGGGCAACAACCCAGCAACGGACCGCTACCTCAGCCTTTGTGCAAGGAAGAACAAGAGGAACACTGCCAGAGCCCAGCAAAATGACCTCCAGCAGGCCACAAATGTGCTCGTGTCTGCAAAAACGGTTAGAAACTGAGTCCATGAGGATGGTCTGAGTGCCCGACATCCACAGATGGAGGTTGTGCTCACAGCCCAACACCGTGCAGGACGCTTGGCCACAAAACACCAGGATTGGCAAATTCGCCACCGGCACCCTGTGCTCTTCACAGATGAAAGCAGATTCACACTGAGCACATGTGACAGACATGACAGAGTCTGGAGATGCCGTGGAGAGCAATCTGCTGCCTGCAACATCCTTCAGCATGACTTGTTTGGCAGTGGGTCAGTTATGGTGTGGGGTGGCATTTCTTTGGAGGGCTGCACAGCTCTCCATGTGCTTGCCAGAGGTAGCCTGACTGCCACTAGGTAGAGATGAGATCCTCAGACCCCTGATGAGACCATATGCTGGTGCGGTTGGCCTTGGGTTCCTCCCAATGCAGGACAATGCCAGACCTCATGTGGCTGGAGTGTGTCAGCAGTTCCTGCAAGATGAAGGCATTGAAACTATGGACTGGCTCGCCCGTTCCCCAGACCTGAATCCGACTGAACACATCTGGGACATCATGTCTTGCTCCATCCACCAACATCATGTTGCACCACAGACTGTCCAGGAGTTGGTGGATTCTTTATTCCAGCTCTTGGAGGAGATCCCTCAGAAGACCATCTGCCGCCTCATCAGGAGCATGGCCAGGCGTTGTAGGGAGGTCATACAGGCACATGGAGGCCACACACAATACTCAGCATCATTTTGACTTGTTTTAAGGACATTACATTTCACTTTAATTTTGTGTATGACTCCAAATCCAGGCCTCAATTGGTTAATAAATTTGATTTCCATTGATGATTTTTCTGTGATTTTGTTGTCAGCACATTCAGCTTTGTATGGAACAAAGTATTCAATGAGAATATTTCATTCATTCAGATCTAGGATGTGTTATTTGAGTGTTCCTTTTATTTTTTGAGCAATATATGTATATACGTATATATATATATATATATATATACAGTTGCATGTAAAAGTTTGGGCACCCCTGGTCAAAATTACTGTTATTGTGAACAGTTAAGCAAGTTGAATATGAATCCTGGGTCAATTCCAGGTGTAATATGCCCCATCATGGGGCATTTCCAGGTGTAGCGTTCCCCTTCCTGGCCCATTTCCAGATGTAATGTGCCCCATCCCAGGGCTAATGTGCCCTCTTTTGAAATACATTAAAAAACCATAATACTACTCACTTTCCCCTATGCTCCCACACCATGCGGCTTCCTCTTTTGCATCCAGAGCAGGATCCGTCTGCTGACTTCGGGGTCCCCACCAGTGATGTCATGCACTCCCCGTCGTGATCATGCAAACAACAGTCTCTGATTGACCGGCAATGTGTGTAGCAGTGCAGGGAGCCTTCAGGTTTCTGCGCTGTAATACATTTCAGCTGAATTGTGTCCTAGAACGTACATCCTACTGAAATAGTCGCTGGTGATGGTGGGACCCTTTACACCTCCAGGCCCCTGCACAGCTGCACCAAAAATTGTCCACCCCTGACCTAACTTGTTGATCCAAGGAAGGCAAAAACCCCATTATGCAAATTCAAATTGCCTCATATTAGGGGAAAAATTCCTTCTCAACTCCAAATACGATAATTAGACTAGTTTGGTGGATCATTGTCCCATCACAGAAAAAGCATAAAAAATAAGTCCTCATACAGCCATGTTGCCAACAAAATATATGAAATATGTAAAAATATAATTCCTCTGGAATGCTCTAGCCCAAGGAATTAAGACTATCCACAACTTGCATAGTTTCAGGCGCTCCCTCAAAACACATTTTTTCAGAGCAGTCTATCACGTTCACGAATCAGTCATTTTATGTGTAAGTGTGTGTGTGTAGCCCATTCACTATCTCCGTCCATCCCTCACTCCCTCAAGATGGCTGGACCTTCATTGTAAATACATCACTGTAAATACACACCTGTACTTTGTATCTCCCCCACCTCATTGTAGATTGTAAGCTCTCACGAGCAGGGTCGTCTTATTTTGCTTTAATTATTGTATTGTTAACATTGTTACTTATGACTTGTGTTTTGAAACTGTTAAACTGTAAAGCGCTGCGAAATATGTCGGCGCTATATAAATAAAGATTATTCCTATTATTATTAATATTTAAAAATACAAAAAAAATCTTGGCTCTTGGAAAGAGATGGTAGAAAAAATAAACCATTGTCCTAAAGGCCCAAAATGAGAATCAGGCTAGTTTCACACTAGTGTATCTTCCATGCAGCGCACGATGCCGCTAAGCCCCACCCCCTGCCGGCTCCCTGCCCGCCCCATCCGGTCATCGCCGCCTACTATCGCACACGGCCGCATGCGATCTGCGCACCCTATCTTTAGCATAGGGTGCGCTGACCGTGCGCTGGCTGTGCGCTAGTAGGATTTTAGCGTGCGGTGCGCACTTTTGAAGGTGCGCCGAGCGCGACAATATGCAACATGGTGTGTTCGGCGCACACGGGCGCACCTTCAAAAGTGCGCAGCGCGCGCTAAACTCCTACTAGGGCACGGCCAGCGCACAGTCTGCGCACCCTATGCTAAAGATAGGGTGCGCAGATCGCAAGCGGCCACATGCGATAGTAGGCGGCGATGACCGGATGGGGCGGGCAGGGAGCCAGCAGGGGCGGGGCTTAGCGGCGCCGTGCGCTGCATGGAAAATACGGTAGTGTGAAACTAGCCTTACTTCACTAAAAAAAGGGGTAGGAGGCACCAGCCAGAAATAAAGAGCTGGAGTGACAGAGGCTTCAGCTCTTCAGCCTCATTCACATACCAATTCAAATGACGATTTCTCAGTAATCTAGGAACAGACCGGCCATGGAAATATATTGCTGGACTTGTCTTTGAAAGAGCTACATGGGCATATAAGTAGTTTGGGGGTGAAATCTTGCTGTCAGATTCCCTTTAAAGTTCTAGCCGGGGACCACAGCAGTAAACTAGACTAGTTCAGCTCAGCACCGGCCAGTTCTTCTTCTCACTGCTGTAGGTGATTAACAGGTCCTTCCCTCAAGTGTATATTGAGAGAGATCTGTCAATCACCTGTAGCAGCGCTGGGAAGAGCCGGCCAGGGGCTGAGCTGGACTAGTCTGGTCTCCAGCTCTTGTCCCCGGATCTTCAAAGTCTGTTTTCTCTGTAATGGCAGAATGTTTCAGAGGATTATAAACCTGGATGCAGTTGTGCAGCCAGGCTGTTACTCAGACAGCCGTATAACTCGGATGAGTGTTAAGACTCCCAACCCAAATGTGACAGCTGCATAGAAATACATGCTGTCAGTCTCGGGTTGGGAGAGCCACCAGCCAATCCAAGCATTGCGTTGCAATCCTCGTCCAAGTTACATGGCCGTCTGACTCTTACCTAAGGAATTATGATGACCCAATATCCAGCTTGATTTGCGGCACTATGGCCGGGGTCACACTTGCAAGAAACTCGCACGAGTCTCACGTCTCAATACCTGCACTGCCACCAGCACTCCGGACCGGAGTGTGTGGGTGCATGCATTTACATGCAGCTGAGCGCTCCGGTCCGAGTGTCGGTGACAGTGCCAGGTATTGAGACGTGAGACTCGTGCGAGTTTCTCGTAAGTGTGACCCCGGCCTATGGGGGGGAATCTAACAAGGCTTTTTCACTAGATGTCTACAGTAAGATTATATTGCACGGTGTAGAAATTCCTAACGTTTTTCAGATTTCACACCACTTTGGCCACTTTATATGAAATGTTGGGGAAGTGGATGTAGTTAGCTATGCAAGCAAGCCAGGTTTATGGCAAATATTGGCAGCACAGCCACAAGACAACTGACTTGGAAAACCTTTCCTGATCATTTCCTTCCTAATATATAGGAGATGTAAGCTCTTTAAAAACAAATGTGAATGTTTATACTGACACCCAGTGGTCAATTGTGAGAATGCAAAGAACAGGAAAAAATACATTTCTATATACACTATATACTCCTTGCCAACATGGCCAATTTTAGCTTTTGCATTTAGCCGCAATAGAGTTGAGGGTTTATTTTTGCATGACACGCTGTCATTTTAATTGTTTCCGTTTTTGGGTGCACATGGTGTTTTAATCTATATATTGTATCTTTTGGGGAAGTAAAAAAATAGTGATTCTGACATTTCGGGAATTTTTGTCTTTACTAGAGTTGAGCGAAACGGGTCGAAAAAATTCAAAAGTCGCCGACTTTTGGCAAAGTCGGGTTTCATGAAACGAAACCCGACCCTAGGATGAGGTCGGCCACGAGGTCGGCGACTTACGCGCCAAAGTCGCGTTTCAAAAGTTTGTTTTGCGCTCTTTTTCAGCCAATCAGGATCCACGGACACTGTGGGCAACGTGATGACATAGGCACGGGTCACCACCATCTTTCAGAAGGGCATGCAAGTGATTGGCTTGCTTTGGTGGGCGTCACAGGGGGTATAAAAGGGCGTGCACGCCGACCGCCATCTTACTTCTGCCGATCTTAGTATAGGGAGAGGTTGCTGCTGATTCTGTAGGGAGAGCGTTAGGCAGGGAAGAAGACAAAAAAACTGCTTCTGCTGCTAGCGATTTGGCCTGCACAACACACAAGTCACTGTGTGTGCAGTGCAAGGGGAGGCTATATTGTGGTGTATCAGTGGTGTTGGTTGTTGGGCTGCCTTTTAAGGCTTCCTGACACGCTGGCATTGCTGTTTACCCACTGCTCCGCAAACTGCTTTTTTAAAAGCAATCCAATCTCCCTTATCCTCTCGTCACTTTGGTCACAGGCAGCTGTGCCATCGAGCGTGTCACATAGCGCTCAGATATCAGTGGGCCGCACACAATCCACAAGTGTCCACTGTCCACAAGTGTACGCAGAGATTCAAAATCTCCATTATCCTCTCGTCACTTTGGTCACAGGCAGCTGTGCCATCGAGCGTGTCACATAGCGCTCAGATATCAGTGGGCCGCACACAATCCACAAGTGTCCAGTGTCCAAAAGTGTACGCAGAGATTCAAAATCTCCATTATCCTCTCGTCACTTTGGTCACAGGCAGCTGTGCCATCGAGCGTGTCACATAGCGCTCAGATATCAGTGGGCCGCACACAATCCACAAGTGTCCACTGTCCACAAGTGTACGCAGAGATTCAAAATCTCCATTATCCTCTCGTCACTTTGGTCACAGGCAGCTGTGCCATCGAGCGTGTCACATAGCGCTCAGATATCAGTGGGCCGCACACAATCCACAAGTGTCCAGTGTCCAAAAGTGTACGCAGAGATTCAAAATCTCCATTATCCTCTCGTCACTTTGGTCACAGGCAGCTGTGCCATCGAGCGTGTCACATAGCGCTCAGATATCAGTGGGCCGCACACAATCCACAAGTGTCCACTGTCCACAAGTGTACGCAGAGATTCAAAATCTCCATTATCCTCTCGTCACTTTGGTCACAGGCAGCTGTGCCATCGAGCGTGTCACATAGCGCTCAGATATCAGTGGGCCGCACACAATCCACAAGTGTCCACTGTCCACAAGTGTACGCAGAGATTCAAAATCTCCATTATCCTCTCGTCACTTTGGTCACAGGCAGCTGTGCCATCGAGCGTGTCACATAGCGCTCAGATATCAGTGGGCCGCACACAATCCACAAGTGTCCACTGTCCACAAGTGTACGCAGAGATTCAAAATCTCCATTATCCTCTCGTCACTTTGGTCACAGGCAGCTGTGCCATCGAGCGTGTCACATAGCGCTCAGATATCAGTGGGCCGCACACAATCCACAAGTGTCCACTGTCCACAAGTGTGTGCAGAAATTCTAAAACTCCCCTGTCCTATAGACACCTTGTACCTTGTTTTACATTACTATATAGTTTGTTGGATTTTGTCTACATTTCTACCAAAAATGAGGAAGGCTGGTGGAAGAGGCCGTGGAATTGGGCGGGGGTTGGCAGCTGGTAATGATGGTGTTGGTGGTGGATCTGATGGTAGTGGCAAGAGCAAAATAGGACCGAATGCAGGAGGTGCTGACCCTGCGTCATCGTCTGGCTACATAAGGACTCGAACGCTTAGTTTTCTAGGAGTTGGCAAACCGCTTTTAAAGGCAGAGCATCAGGAAAAAGTTTTGTCTTACATTGCTGACTCAGCCTCCAGCTCTATCGTCTCCTCTTCTTCAGTTGTAAAAAGTAAAAGCACTGAGTCGTCATTGGAGGCTCATGTTCATGAACCACACCTTTCCTTGTGTCCTTCACCCCAACCAAGATTGAAGGATGACGCAGGCCATACTACTGATTACTCCATGGAGCTGTTTTCACATACCATGCCTGGATTATCAATTCAAATGGTGAATTACCCAGGCCAAGATGAATCTGACATGGAGTGCACTGATGCACAGCCGCTGATGGATGATTCTGCTGGTACATTCACTCAGAGCACTACATTGTCCTCGCAGTGTACAGAGCCAGATTTTGACCCTGATGAGACTCAGGTGCCCCTTCCCGCACACTATACCACCATACACGGTGACACAGAGAAAGGTGCACATGACATAGAAGAGGAGGTGATGGATGACCCAGTTGTTGACCCAGATTGGCATCCATTGGGGGAAGAGGGTGCTGCTTCCAATAGCTCAGATGAGGAGCATCCACAGCAGACATCGACATCGCAACAGCTGTTATCTGGCAGGCCCGGAGCACTCCAAAGACAGGTTCCAAACATCAAAAGAGTTGCTGGACAGCTTGTCCAGAGGGTCAAAAGATCACAGCGTGCTAGGCCGCAAAATGTCTGCCAAAGTAGGAAGAGTGCAGTGTGGCACTTTTTTGAACAAAATCCTCATGATCAGGCCAAGGTTATCTGTAAGAAGTGCGCAAAGACCTTTAGCCGAGGGAAAAATCTGAAAAATTTGAATACCAGTTGCATGCTTAGACATTTAACCAGCATGCACTTGCAAGCGTGGACACAACACCAAACCTCAAGTGCCACATGTGCAACTGATCACAACGAAGGTAGTCAGCAACGCTACATTGTTTCC
The DNA here is from genome assembly GCF_039654945.1 of Dendrobates tinctorius. Taxonomy (NCBI): domain Eukaryota; kingdom Metazoa; phylum Chordata; class Amphibia; order Anura; family Dendrobatidae; genus Dendrobates; species Dendrobates tinctorius. Next base: position 61,085,221 of record NW_027361697.1, read on the forward strand.
CCCACTGTAAGCCCACCGGTTAGCACAGCAGCAAATGTTGAGGTGTCGTTGCAAGGCCACAGCAGTCAGGGAATCCCACTGTTATATCAACGAAAGACTGATTCTAGGCCATCAGAAAGAACACCAACTCCATCACCATCATCAACCCTCTCTCAGTCCGCCCTGTCCACCGCTACTTCCACCATATGCAGCTCTCAAGTCCAGCTCACCCTCCCAGACACTATGAGTAGGTCAAGAAAGTACTCAGTCTCTCATCCGCGTACACTGGGTTTGAACGCCCACATTGCCAAACTAATCTCGTTTGAGATGATGCCCTTTCGGTTGGTGGAAAGCACAGCTTTCCGCAAACTCATGGCCTATGCAGTACCACGCTATGACCTACCCAGTCGCCACTTCTTCTCTCGCAAAGCCATCCCAGCCCTCCACCATCATGTGAAAGACCGCATTGTCCATGCACTCAAGCAGTCAGTGAGCGGAAAGGTGCACCTCACAACTGATGCATGGTCCAGTCGGCATGGCCAGGGCCGTTACGTGTCCATCACTGCGCACTGGGTTAATGTGGTGGATGCAGGGTCCACAGGGGACAGCGGTGGTGGGACAGTGCTGCCTAGCCCACGGTATAGGAAACAGTTGGCTGTAGGCGTTCGACCCTCCTCCTCCTCCTCCTCCTCCAGAAGCGACAGCTCGTCCACAGAGCGCAGTCGTACGAGCACTCCATCTGCAGCTGCCACTGTTGCACACGATGTGTCCCCCTATCGAGCAGCTAGTGGAAAGCGTCAGCAGGCTGTGTTGCAGATGATGTGTTTGGGCGACAGACACACCGCCGAGGTGCTGGCCGAGTACTTGAAGCGACAAACTGAGTCATGGCTGGGCAGTGTACATCTTGAGGCAGGCAAGGTAGTTAGTGATAACGGCCGTAATTTTGTGGCAGCCATAGCCCTTTCAAAACTCAGCCACATACCTTGCTTGGCTCACACCTTGAACCTGGTGGTGCAGTGCTTCCTCAAAAATTATCCGGAGTTAACAGCCCTGCTCCAGAAGGTGCGAAGACTGTGCGCGCACATCCGCCGGTCGCCTGTACACTCCGTTCGTATGCAGAAGCTGCAGCGATTGCTCCACCTTCCCAACCACCGCCTCATTATCGACATTGCAACAAGGTGGAACTCCACCCTGCACATGGTGGAGCGGCTGTGCGAGCAGAGGCAGGCCATAATGCATTTGTGGGAGGATACACGGCCAGGCACTTTGAGAGCAGACATGGAGTTGACAGGCGTGCAGTGGTCGAAGCTGAAAGACCTTTGTAAAGTCCTTCAGTGTTTTGAGGAATGCACACGGCTGGTAAGCGCAGACGACGCCATCCTAAGCATGAGCATCCCACTTATGCGTCTGCTCATGCAAACTTTGACGCACCTTAAGGAGCAGGCGTCTGCAGCCAATGTTGATGAGGAGGAAGAGGAGGAGGGAATCCTTGATGACATTCAGCCATTGTCTGCTCAGGGACCTCTCCTGGACGAGGTGGAGGAAGAAGAGGAGGAGGAGGATGATGGGGATGATTACTTAGGGGAGGAGGATGCATCTCGTGGGGCAAGTGAAAATGTTGGCGTGGCAAGGTCTGGTACAGGGTTTGTGCGTGACTGGAGGGATGTGGATTTGCCAGAAAGTGCTCCTCCACCCAGCACTCGCAGTGCATCATTGACACCGGGAACATTGGCCCACATGTCAGATTATGCCTTGCGGATCCTAAAAAGGGACCCCCGCATTGCCAAAATGATGAACGATGACGACTACTGGTTGGCCAGCATCCTGGATCCACGCTATAAAGGCAAATTACAAAACATCATGCCACAGGAGAACCTTGACCTAATATTGGCTAATAAACAAGCAACTCTGGTAAATCGGTTGCTTGAGGCATTCCCAGCACACAGCAGCGGTGATGGTTCTCACACGAGCCGTACGGGCCGGGGGCAGCTTGGCAGAGGTGTTCATGGTGCACACAGCAGAAGTGGCGTTGGAGACAGGGGATTCATGACAATGTTGTGGACTGATTTTTCAAATACCGCTCACACAACTGGTAATACTGCATCGATGGAAAGTGACAGGAGACAGCAGTTGTCAACTATGGTTACAAACTACTTTTCCTCCCATATCGATGTTCTCCCACACAGGTCATTCCCCTTTGACTATTGGGCCGCTAAACTGGACACCTGGCCTGAATTGGCCCAATATGCCTTACAGGAGCTCGCTTGCCCAGCTGCAAGTGTGCTATCGGAAAGAGTCTTCAGTGCAGCTGGATCAATCCTGACAGAAAAAAGGACCCATCTGTCAACCCAAAATGTGGATGATCTAACCTTCATTAAAATGAACCACGCATGGGTTTCCAAGGATTTTGTCCCACCTTCCCCTGATGACACATAGGGTGACAGAAAAATGGCTTGCTTTGGTCCACCTCTTCCTGGTACTTCACCTATTTCGCCTTTTGCATCAGTTGAATGTCCAACATCAACATATGCCACTTTCTAAAACTCCCTAACTGTGCTGCCTCCCCCCCCATGGCCGGGGTCACCACCTAGCGCACGACACCGTGCGAGTGCCGTTGCCCTGGACAAGTGGGTAGGCCGACTCTTGGGCGCGGGCACTGGCACAGGGTCCCTCATAGTGCAATCAAGTGTCTCTGACGGTGGTGGTGCACACCCGCCGTCAGACACACCGCTGTACTATGAGGGGCCCAGTGCCAGTACCGACGCCCACGAGTGGGCCCCCCTTGCTTGGCCAGGGCCCCAGCATTTGCAATCTTTACCTCTCCCTGCTCCTCCGCTGTGTAATCTGGGCCGTCAAATCCATACTGTGCCTGACACCGTCTGAGCCTGCCTCCTGAGACATATATTTTGAATGTGTACGCTATCCATACATGTTATCCGGGGATACGGTACCCCTTCTAACCTTTGTGCAATGACGTGCAATCCATACTGGGCCTAACACCGTCTGAGCCTGCCTCATGCTGTATAGACATATATTTTGAATGTGTACGCTATCCATACATGTTATCCGGGGATACGGTACCCCTTCTAACCTTTGTGCAATGACGTGCAATCCATACTGGGCCTAACACCGTCTGAGCCTGCCTCATGCTGTATAGACATATATTTTGAATGTGTACGCTATCCATACATGTTATCCGGGGATACGGTACCCCTTCTAACCTTTGTGCAATGACGTGCAATCCATACTGGGCCTAACACCGTCTGAGCCTGCCTCATGCTGTATAGACATATATTTTGAATGTGTACGCTATCCATACATGTTATCCGGCGATACGGTACCCCTTCTAACCTTTGTGCAATGACGTGCAATCCATACTGGGCCTAACACCGTCTGAGCCTGCCTCATGCTGTATAGACATATATTTTGAATGTGTACGCTATCCATACATGTTATCCGGGGATACGGTACCCCTTCTAACCTTTGTGCAATGACGTGCAATCCATACTGGGCCTAACACCGTCTGAGCCTGCCTCATGCTGTATAGACATATATTTTGAATGTGTACGCTATCCATACATGTTATCCGGGGATACGGTACCCCTTCTAACCTTTGTGCAATGACGTGCAATCCATACTGGGCCTAACACCGTCTGAGCCTGCCTCATGCTGTATAGACATATATTTTGAATGTGTACGCTATCCATACATGTTATCCGGGGATACGGTACCCCTTCTAACCTTTGTGCAATGACGTGCAATCCATACTGGGCCTAACACCGTCTGAGCCTGCCTCATGCTGTATAGACATATATTTTGAATGTGTACGCTATTCATACATGTTATCCGGGGATACGGTACCCCTTCTAACCTTTGTGCAATGACGTGCAATCCATACTGGGCCTAACACCGTCTGAGCCTGCCTCATGCTGTATAGACATATATTTTGAATGTGTACGCTATCCATACATGTTATCCGGGGATACGGTACCCCTTCTAACCTTTGTGCAATGACGTGCAATCCATACTGGGCCTAACACCGTCTGAGCCTGCCTCATGCTGTATAGACATATATTTTGAATGTGTACGCTATCCATACATGTTATCCGGGGATACGGTACCCCTTCTAACCTTTGTGCAATGACGTGCAATCCATACTGGGCCTAACACCGTCTGAGCCTGCCTCATGCTGTATAGACATATATTTTGAATGTGTACGCTATCCATACATGTTATCCGGGGATACGGTACCCCTTCTAACCTTTGTGCAATGACGTGCAATCCATACTGGGCCTAACACCGTCTGAGCCTGCCTCATGCTGTATAGACATATATTTTGAATGTGTACGCTATCCATACATGTTATCCGGGGATGCGGTACCCCTTCTAACCTTTGTGCAATGACGTGCAATCCATACTGGGCCTAACACCGTCTGAGCCTGCCTCATGCTGTATAGACATATATTTTGAATGTGTACACTATCCATACATGTTATCCGGGGATACGGTACCCCTTCTAACCTTTGTGCAATGACGTGCAATCCATACTGGGCCTAACACCGTCTGAGCCTGCCTCATGCTGTATAGACATATATTTTGAATGTGTACGCTATCCATACATGTTATCCGGGGATACGGTACCCCTTCTAACCTTTTTGCAATGACGTGCAATCCATACTGGGCCTAACACCGTCTGAGCCTGCCTCATGCTGTATAGACATATATTTTGAATGTGTACGCTATCCATACATGTTATCCGGGGATACGGTACCCCTTCTAACCTTTGTGCAATGACGTGCAATCCATACTGGGCCTAACACCGTCTGAGCCTGCCTCATGCTGTATAGACATATATTTTGAATGTGTACGCTATCCATACATGTTATCCGGGGATACGGTACCCCTTCTAACCTTTGTGCAATGACGTGCAATCCATACTGGGCCTAACACCGTCTGAGCCTGCCTCATGCTGTATAGACATATATTTTGAATGTGTACGCTATCCCTACATGTTATCCGGGGATACGGTACCCCTTCTAACCTTTGTGCAATGACGTGCAATCCATACTGGGCCTAACACCGTCTGAGCCTGCCTCATGCTGTATAGACATATATTTTGAATGTGTACGCTATCCATACATGTTATCCAGGGATACGGTACCCTTTCTAACCTTTGTGCAATCACGTGCAATCCATACTGGGCGTGAGAACGGCTGGCGAGCTGTTAAGCAAGCTACAGCACCTGTCCAGACAAGTACAGGGATTCCCTAGCGAGGAGACTTATTTGATTGTTTTCTATGTTGGGACAGCAATTTTTGGGGAGCACTATACTCTGGAGAATGATAGATGGGGCCCACCATACACTGGAACATTCCAAAGGTGGACATCAGACACTGGAGCAGCATTTACAGGGCCCATTATACACTAGGGCAGTAGAAATGGGGCCCATTATGTTTGGAGCATTATTTGGGCCCATAAGACAGTGGAGCTTCATCCATGGGGACCAACATATACTGTAGCATTATGTGGAGCTCATCATATACTGTTTCAAACATTATATGGGACCAATGATTTTGTATGGAGAAATAGATGGGCCTCGTCATGAGATGTAAAAAGTGAGGTATTTTTCATTGTACTATACCGCTATTTCTCTGCCGTATCGGAGCATGATGAGTTGTGGTATGTGTTAAAGGGGCGCTCTTTCGCCCAGGGCACATGAAAACCTGCAGCCAGCCCTCCCCCCCACAAATTTAGCCAAATAACCCCCATTTTTCAGTGCGTAACTTGTATTATGAAGTTAATTAAGGTTGACAAGCTTAAGTAAGAAGAATTGATGCTTTTGGCATTCAAATGGGCACTGTAGGTGTGTTTCCTGTCCTCCTCTGCCGACTTTTATTCCCCATTGACTTACATTGGGTTTCGTGTTTCGGGACGACCCCGACTTTTCCCTATAATCGGACAATCTTGCTCGACCCGACTTTTGGAAAAGTCGGGTTTCACGAAACGAAACGCGACCCTAAAAAAGCAAAAGTCGCTCAACTCTAGTCTTTACGGCTTGTTCACATGTTGCCTTTTTGCCACAAAAAATAAAGCTTTTTACATTACCAGGAGAGTGAATGAGATCGCTAGAATATCATGCATTTGCTGCTTCTTTTTTCCTTGCATATTTGAATCAGTTTCAAGAATCTAATCAGTTCTTTCACCTTTTTAGTAGTATTCATCTATGCAAATGAATAAGACAAAAAAAAATCACAAAAATGTCCAAATTTTATGCAGCGTTTTTCCTGCCAAGAGACACATTTTTGGTGCGGAAATGTCTGCTGCAAATAGTTAATATATGCACTTACCCTTACCCAGGAGTGACACTACCGTAGAATATGGTCGAGTATTATGTGAGAAAACATCACAGAGCACTCAGCCCAGTGTTAATCTATGGGACAGCTCTCATCAGTGTTGACTCAGCTGTATTCAGCGTGCGTGTAAAATCACAGCATGCTGCTCGTGTCACTGAGACTCAGCCGAGACTCGCCAATGCTATCAGTAATTTATTATTTTCCCTCCTCCCCTTATCTCTACCCACAGGGACTCTACATTTTCATTGGATTCACATATATTATCACGAAGGATGGGTTTTAAGGATGATTTTACATATAAACACACGCCTCCCCCTCGCTTATTTGTTTGGTCATTTCTGAACAGACTATAGCCCTGTAAATTAACCGCCCAGTCGTAGCTCTCGTCCAGCCATGTCTTAGATATCCTCACCATGTCATAATTATGTTCCAACAACATTAATTCTAATTCCTCCATTTTGTTGGCGAGGCTTCTGGCATTAGTACACATGCACTTTTTGTATCTCTCTGTACCTCTATTCTTTCTTAAATTATTAACTGTTCTAACCCCAACCCCCATGCCACCCCCACCCCCAATTTCATTATTTGTGCCCAGGTCTCTATCTGCACTGTCTTCCCCTCCTATAAAATGAATACCCTCCCCCCCATTTCCTAGCTTAAACTCACCTCCAACCTTCTAGCCAATTTCTCCCCCAGAACAGCTGCACCTTTATAATAATCTTTATTTTTTTATATAGCGCTAACATATTCCGCAGCGCTTTACAGTTTGCACACATTTTCATCACTGTCCCCGATGGGGCTCACAATCTAAATTCCCTATCAGTATGTATTTGGAATGTTGGAGGAAACCAGAGTGCCCGGAGGAAACCCACGCAAACACGGGGAGAACATACAAACTCCTTGCAGATGTTGTCCTTGGTGGGATTCGAACCCAGGACCCGCAGTGCTAACCACTGAGCCACCGTGCTGCCCATAACCTTTAATAAATATTACTTAAAACATACTAATGACCTCACCCATTCTACCAACGCCCTTGTCATCTGCAAAAGAGTTAAACATTAAAAAAACAATATTCCACACCTTTCCACAGAGATAATGCTAATCCATTTGTCCCACAATGGGTCCATCTCTGCTACATCTAGATGGCAGGCTGCATGGTTGTCAGACATAAATACCTGGATCGCCCTCACCCAGGGCTGTGGGGTACTCGGAGCCGTGCCCGGTGGGTTTCATTGGAAGTTGTCACAGTAGCTGTGACCCGGTCCGTGGCCCTGGGCGTCCATTGTAAAAGGGGAATGTTGAGTGTGCGGATGATGATTAAAGTTTATTAATGAATGATTCGTGACGCCACCTGTGGTGTTCGGCAATGAAGATGTTAAGCCGACGCTGCAGACAGATCCTCTGGGACATATGGTGTGGTGCAGCAGTGATGGTGTAGCCCTCCACAGGCAGGGCTGTAGTCCCAGGGCAGTATAGATGGGGAGTTTGTCAGGAGAGGAGAGCGGTGTGGTGTTAAGCATAGAGATGTAGCAGTGCTGAGTGTGTTGGCGCAGGAATAACTGGAGGACACCAGGGCATGTAGTTCCAAAGCTTTACTCACAGTCTGTTGTGCATACAGGTGCCCGCATCCGTGCCATGTCCTCCAGGTCAGGGGCTCAGCCAACCTCCAGGCAAGATGAAGTACTCCGTTCCAACACTCCACCAACATAAGTGCCTTTTCTGAACGTCTCCCTTTTGTGCCTATAGTGAAGTACTCTCAGTACTGAGTTACACTGAAGTTCCTCCTGTCAGATGTTCCTATGAACTCTACTTGTACGGCAGACAGCTGTAGCATGCTTCGGGGACTCCTTGCTACTAAGTCCTGGCTCACTATCGTTGCTGTTGTGCCCCCAACTCTTGTGTGGGACTCAAGTGGTGACAACTTCTATTCCTCCGGTGTCTGCTGCAGGACCATTAGTATCCATACAACCTCGGGGACCGGACCCCGGCCTTGCGCTGTGAACTTGGGAAGGGTTCTGCTCTAACCCTAATCCTTAGTCCTCCTCTCCTTACGTTCTGTGTTAATCCTTCTTTCTTATGGATAAAGTCAGGCTTTCCTTCAATATCTCTTTCCTGTGCCAGCGGACCCAGGTCACTGAGGTCGGCTGCAGCACTTCCTTCATCCATCCCACTCAGGGGATCTCCTCTCACAGACTGACTGACTCTTCCCACTCTTTTGTGCCAACTAAATCCACCCGCCTCCCAGCACGCTTCGTGTTCCAAGCAGGGAGCCACCAAAGGATGCTTTGCTACACTACTATGTTGTGTGGGATGCAGGTGTTGGAGTGTGGTCAGGTGTCTCCACCTTACCTGAATGGTGGGGTACCACACCTCAGGAGGAGGTGCAGTACCTCTGTGGCAACTGAACCCTCAGGGGCACCACATACCCCCCCGTTAAACACAGCACATCCGCGGGCTGCAAGTGAAACAAAGTTAGACAAACAAAGGAACATGCAAAATTTTTGAATGCTGATAAACAATTCTTATCTAAACTTCCCAATATGGGAGGCACTCACTCTTGAACGTTGCAAAACAGCCTAACAGACTATCTATAATTACCTAATTTTAAAGTGCTATGGAAGTAAACTCACTACCAGTTCAAGTACTATCATCAACACATTTTTCTTTCACATTTTCTGTTACTGTCTCTGCTAGACATGAGTGACAACCGCTGACGCCTGGTTCGTCACCTGCATTCAAATCTTTATTCAACATTATCAAATTCTATAAAATATCCATTCATAATCGAATACCTAAATGCTACTATCAAGTAAGCTTTCTATAAAATCTGTCAACAGTTTTATAAGACACATCACATAAAGACATTAATAATTCTTGCACGTGCTGGACACCGCTCCCAGCCGGGATTTCTTGCAGTGTCCTTGGATTGGAGCTATGCTCCATGATGAGGTAGTCCTTATTCATAAAAGATCCATACCAAGAGAGGGCACCTAAAGAGGTGCAACTATTTATAAACACAGTTTGTGGATCATTCATTATCCATGATCTCTGCAGTTCAATAAAAAATATGCTGCCAACACAACTAGGCAAAAACTTGTAAAACCAAGAAAACATGATAACAGATAAGGCACAACGGTGCAAATACCCTCCTGGGTAACAGATAGTTAGTGGAATGTTTCTTTATTGGGGGTCCCCTCCTGGGGTGGTAGAAGCTGGCTTGTTTGGATGCTTCCAGGGGAGATGATCTGGATGTCCACCTCCTGGCGGATTAATGAATTGTCGGTAGTCAGATGGAATTTTGGGGGTGACTGCCTGTGGTACAGCAGGGACAGCTACTTGTACCTTGGGGTGTTGCACTTCAGTAGACGTGACCTGCCGGACTTTTTCAGGAACAACTACCACGGTGAGAGGTAATCCTGCCGGGGGAACATACGCTTTCTCCTTTTTGTAGGCCACAATGAAGTCTTCTGGGATGCGGCGCACATTCATGACGTACCAACCACGCAGCCACTCATGCCGAATGAAGGTCACATATTCTCCCGGGTGCAAGTCACGGGCAGGGTGTACCCTCCCGAGGTGAGACTCAACATCCCTCCGGTTAAAGAAGAGGTCAGAGATCCTCTGGGGTCTGAGATAAATCCAAACCCCCGCTCCTGGTTAACATTCAGGACCTGACCCCATCCTGCTGAGTCTCGGGGACCGTAATGACCTGCGCGAACCCTCTCCTTTCTGTCCATATCAGGGCCCAGCACTGCCATTCTCCGCTGCTCCCGCTCCCTCTGCTCGGCTGCCAGCTGGCAGAGGGTCTGTTGGCAGTAGGACTCTTCCTCCCCCTTCACCTCTTGGGGTCGACCTCTACCCACAGTGGACAGGGGCACTACCACTAGGGTTTCAGGTGTTTCCCCCCAGGGACTCGAATCCTAGTACCAGACCAGGTCCAGCACGACCTGCCCAGATGCTGCAACAGCAGTACACCCTGATGCCTTCCCAGCTACAGGGGCGGCGGTCGTACCTGGAGCTTCCCAGTAATGTTGTGTCGGCTCCGGTTCTGGCATCAGGAGGCGGCCATTGGCAGCGGTGGTGACCTGAGATGCCGGGTCAGAGGCAAGAGATGGTGGTCGAACTGATGGCGTCTCCGGGTCCACAGGGGCCTCCAGTGGGACCTGCGCAGCCGTGCTAGGTCCAGGCAGGAGTCCAGCTTCTTCCTGCTCAGCTCCCGGGCCCTCCGGTACCTCCTCCGGGCAGGCGGCGCTCAGCGGCGGTTGCAGCAGGGAGATGGTGACAGGCGCTGCCAATGGCATCGCAGCAGCCTCAGGTTCCGCAGTTGCTGCGAAAGGGAGGACATGGGCATCCTCGGCGGGTACCGGTGGTGCAGGTACCACGGGTGTAGGTACCGGTGATATAGCAGTGGTGGCGGGTACCGATGGTGAGGGTACCGATGACGGAGGTACCGATGATTTAGGCCCCTCCTGGGTGCGCTGCCAGCTCAGAGTCCAGAGAGCCTCCTGTCTCAGCCGCAGGCGGTGTGTCAGCTGGGCAATCTTGTCCTACAGCTGCCGGGGATCCATTATGGAAGCAAGGTCGGAGCCTTCAGCCATTGCGCCGGGGAAGTTCAGCTCAACCTCCTTGCGCTCTTCGGGTCTCCTTCCTTCTCCCAATATGGCGTTCTGGCCTTTTTCCTCCTTCTTCCCCGGCTTCTTTCCCGCCACCAGCTCTCGCTCCTCCTTCTGGGGGCAGCATCTTCTTCCTACTCCTCCATACCAGGCCAGTATACGAACCCCTCTAGGGGTGGGCCATGTTGCTGTAGCATAGAAGTTTAGGCAGGGGAGGCCCAGGACAGTTCGCAGTCTTTTCTTAGGACCACCCATGTTGTCACGCCCTTCTTCACCGCGTCGGCAGCCATTTTGAGAGTCCATTTTACAGTCTATCAATTTGGTTATTCTGCACATTCTCAGCAATGTTTAAGTCCAATAAATCTTCGGCACACAGAACCCGGTGGCACCGGGCTTCGTCATCCTGTTCGTGACGGCAAGTAATGGATCGCCCTCACCCAGGGCTGTGGGGTACTCGGAGCCGTGCCCGGTGGGTTTCAATGGGAGTTGTCATGGTAGCTGTGACCCGGTCCGTGGCCCTGGGTGTCCATTGTAAAAGGGGAATGTTGTGTGTGTGGATGATGATTAAAGTTTATTAATGAATGATTCGTGACGCCACCTGTGGTGTTCAGCAATGAAGATGTTAAGCCGACGCTGCAGACAGATCCTCTGGGACATATGGAGGGGTGCAGCAGTGATGGTGTAGCCCTCCACAGGCAGGGCTGTAGTCCCAGGGCAGTATAGATGGGGAGTTTGTCAGGAGAGGAGAGCGGTGTGGTGTTAAGCATAGAGATGTAGCAGTGCTGAGTGTGTTGGCGCAGGAATAACTGGAGGACACCAGGGCATGTAGTTCCAAAGCTTTACTCACAGTCTGTTGTGCATACAGGTGCCCGCATCCGTGCCATGTCCTCCAGGTCAGGGGCTCAGCCAACCTCCTGGCAAGATGAAGTACTCCGTTCCAACACTCCACCAACATAAGTGCCTTTTCTGAACGTCTCCCTTTTGTGCCTATAGTGAAGCACTCTCAGTACTGAGTTACACTGGAGTTCCTCCTGTCAGATGTTCCTATGAACTCTATTTGTACGGCAGACAGCTGTATCCTGCTTCGGGGACTCCTTGCTACTTAGTCCCGGCTCACTATCGTTGCTGTTGTGCCCCCAACTCTTGTGTGGGAATCAAGTGGTGACAACTTCTATTCCTCCGGTGTCTGCTGCAGGACCATTAGTATCCATACATCCTCGGGGACCGGACCCCGGCCTTGCACTGTGACCTTGGGAAGGGTTCTGCTCTAACCCTAATCCTTAGTCCTCCTCTCCTTACGTTCTGTGCTAATCCTTCTTTCTTATGGAGAGAGTCAGGCTTTCCTTCAAATCTCTTTCTTGTGCCAGCAGACCCAGGTCACTGAGGTTGGCTGCAGCACTTCCTTCATCCATCCCACTCAGGGGATCTCCTCTCACAGACTGACTGACTGACTGACTGACTGACTCTTTCTGCTCTTTTGTGCCAACTAACTCCACCCGCCTCCCAGCACGCTTCGTGTTCCAAGCAGGGAACCACCAAAGGGTGCTTTGCTACACTACTTTGTTGTGTGGGATGCAGGTGTTGGAGTGTGGTCAGGTGTCTCCACCTTACCTGAATGGTGGGGTACCACACCTCAGGAGGAAGTGCAGTACCTCTGTGGCGACTGAACCCTCAGGGGCACCACATACCATCCTCCAAAACTTTGAGGACTCCACCAAGATGGAAAGCGGCGATGACGCCATAATTAGTGTCACCATCCCGCTTCTCTGTGTTCTGAAACGCTCTCTGCTCACAATCAGAGGATGCATTGCAGGCAGAGCACGATGAGATGGAGCAAGAAACCATACAGGCTGATTACACACAGCCCAGCCTCATCTTATCCCAATGTGGATTAGGTGATAATGAGGAAGAGGAGGAGGAGGCGGAAGAACAGGAGCTAGTTTCATGCGCTATAGATGGTACTACCTGCACAACTGTCATACCATTGTAAGGGGGTGAAGTGCAAGAAGAGCCATGAGAGGGCTGCCCTCTCTGCTCCATGCCTCAAACAGTTAAACAGGGCAGCAGGTTCCCCGGGAGACAGAGGAGGTGCTGAGCACAGGGGGCCAGGAGAGGAGAGCAGAGAGCGGGACATTTTCCCAGGCTTTCTCAGTGCAGCGTGGGGAGCTAAACCGAAAGGACGCTGATAGAGACTGCAGAAGAGTCAGAGCTCACAGTCACAGAGAGAGTCCGGGGCATCGTGCAAAGGGACAGCAGAATGTTAGTACGTGAGCCTGCGTACTGTGGAGACAGTGGAGCTGTGCCCTGACCCCATGTACAGACTAAGACCTGCAGAGAAGCAGAGACCGTATCCTGTGACTATGAACAGTTGGAGTCTGCAGTGACAGATAAGTTGTGTCCTGATCCCCATGTGAAGTCTGTGTGTGCAGAGCAAGGGTTGTATGCTGTGACTAGAGACTTCCCTGTGAATCTCCTTAGAGAGACTGTGGTAGTGGCAAGACGCTTCCTTGCAGACAGGCTGTATTCAGTGGCTGAGACGCTTCCCTGTGACCAAGAAACAGACTGTAATGTGACGTTGACCTGCCAAGAGAGACTGGCACAGGCAGAGCCCCTGACCCTGGTGGGGGAACGCCGCTGCCGCAGCAGAGGGAAGGATCCTGCATACACGGGGATACCGCCATTATCATACCCCTTGAGCCTACATGTTAATGGGTCGCCCCCGTCCCAGGGCTGTGGGTACTCGGTACCGGGCCGGTGTCAGTGGGATGTGTCACAGCAGCAGTGACCGGGTCCGTGGCCCTGGGCGCCCAAATCAATGGTGGTTTGTAATACAGTTTATGTGATAGTTCGTGACGCCACCTGTGGTGTTTGGCAAGCAAGATGTTAAGCCATCGCTGCTTGCAGATCCTCTGGGGCTGATGGTGTGTTGCAGCATAGATGGTGTAGCTCCCCACAGGTGAAGCTGTAACCCCAGGGCAGTGTATAGGCGCAGGCAGTGTGAGGAATGTTGGTACCCAGATGCAGCAGTGCTGGCGGCATTGGCGCGCAATTGAATGGAAGACACCAGGGCTTGTAGTTCCAAAGCTTTACTCACAGTTCGTGGTACACACTGGTGCCTGCCTCCGTGCCGTGTCCTCCGGGGCAGAGACTCAATCAACCTCCTGGGCAAGTCAGGCTTCTCCTCTCCAACACTCCGCCAACATGTACCTTTCCTGAACGACTCCTCTATTGCGCCTTTAGTGTGAAGAGCTCCAGTACCGTGGTACTCTGAAGTTCCGCCTGTCAGATGTTCCTAATAACTCTACTTGTATGACAGACAGCTGTAGCCTCTCTTGGGGACTACTTTCTCCAGAGTCCTGGCTCTCTATTCAGTTGCTGTTGTGTCCCAAGTCTTGGATGGGAGCAGTGCATTTACAGCCAACAACTCCACCAGTGTCTGCTGCAGAACCATAAGTGTCCATACAACCTCGGGGACCAGGCCCCTGCCTTGCACTGAGAACCTATAGGCAGGGTTCCTCTTCCAACCCAAAACTCCTCTCTGTTCTCGCTACTCCTTCATTCCGCGCTGTTCCTTCTCTCTCTTATGGAAGCTTAGGTTGCAGTTCTACGTCTTTCTCCTTCTGTTCCTTTCCCGTGCCAGCTGGCTCAGATCACTGAGGCAGCTGCAGCACTCCTTCCTCTCTCTCTCTCTCTTGGACCCGTCCTCAGTCTCTCCTGACAGACTGTCCTCCCGCCTGACCTCCCGTCAGACTGACCTGTAATTCTAAACCTTCCCAATCTTTTATATGAATCTCAACTCCACCCACCTCCCAGCTCATCTCGTGTTATGAAGCAAGGACCCACGAAAGGTGCTCTGCTATCCTCTAAGCATGGAGCCGCAATCTGGTCCATTGCTGAACTATCCTGTGTGTGGGTGCAGGTGTTGGAGTGTGGAAAGGAGTTCCCAACTTACCTAGTTGGTGGGGCACTACACCTTAGGAGAAGGTGCAGTACCTCTGTGGCGACTGAGCCTCAGGGGAGCCACATTAACCTACCATACACCAGTGGGACTATACCTAGGACCCCATAGACAGAGGACATCAAGCACCCCTTATGCCTGGGTGCCTACGTGGGAGAAGAGTGATTTCTACAATCAAGTTCTCCAGGAACTGATAAGTTGCCACCCCAAAAGAGAATAACTGTCTGTTGTTGTGCACTTCTGTTATTTCCTCAGCCTCTGATATTACCTTGTACAGCATTTTCTCTGTTATATGTTTACTTGTATTACTCCCTGTAAATAAACCTTCCCTTTTACTGTTGGTCTGCCTACTCCGTGGTGACATATATCTCTCCTGCACCTTATAACACCGTCTGTTCAGCATGGATGGCCGGAGGACAGGGAAGAGAAGAAGGAGGAGGAGGGAATGGTCAGTTGCCCTCTTGGTGAGGAAACGGAAATCTTGCTTGTTAGCAGTCTGGCACGCATGGCTGAGTTTATGTTATGCTGCCTTCCCATGACCCTCGCGTTCTCAAAATTTTAGCTGACAGTCAGTACTGATTGTTGACACTTCTTGACCCACGCTACAAGGAGAACTTTCTATCTCTTATTCCCGAGGCGGACAGGTCTACTAAAATGGGGTAGTACCAAAAGGCCCTAGTTGCAGAATTATTAAAAAAATTCCCATCTGATAACACTGCCGACAGATGTCACAGTTCGTTGGACAGCCAAGGAGTACGGGTGAGAGAGACACAATTCCAATCCATCAGAGGCAGGGGAACACTGGCAAAGTTCTGGGAGAGTTTTATAAGACCCTCCCATTGCACAGGCCCAGAGACGCGGTGTAATGTCACAAGGAGTGCAAAGTTTTGGAAGATGCTGAGGGAGTACCTTGCTGACCGTACCAACGTCCTCCATGATTTCTCTGCGCCTTATAATTATTGGGTATCCAAGCTGGACACGTGGCAGGAACTGGCTCTCTAAGCCTTGGATGTCCTGGCCTGCCCTGCCATTAGCGTTCTGTCAGAGAGGATTTTTCGTGCCGCTGGTGGAATTATAACTGATAAGCGCATGCGCCTGTCAACTGAAAATTCTGACAGGCTGACTCTTATAAAAATGAGCAAGAGCTGGATTGGGCCAGACTTCTGTACACCATCGCATGATAGCAGCGAAACACAAGCTCAAATCCAGTGTCTTTTTTTGGGAGGTCTATTCCCATGCACCTCTTCACACCCACACATTGGTATACACTTCCTGATTTTGGCTATTTGCTGTTGTCCTCCTCCTTCTCCTCATCCTGCACCACCATGTCACCAGGGTGACTGTGGTCCGTGATGCAACACCCAAATAATTTTTTAAAGGGTGTTTATGATGCCATTAAAAAAATGGTTATACAGTATGTTCATGTATACCCCCAGGGGTAAATGTTTGTCAGCCCATACACTTAGTGCATTGGCATTACAAGTATAGGAGACCCGCTCCTTTCTAATGGGAACATTTTTTTTTATGAGGCCCTCCTCCATGTCTCTTCCAAGGGGCATCGGAGTGCCTCCAAATTTTTGGCAGCCCTTGCATTCACTGCGTAGGCAAACAGTTTGGGAGACCCACTTCCTAATAAGGGGAACATTGTTTTCAGGAGGCTCTCCTCTACATCTCTTCCAAGGGTTATTGGGGTGCGACCACATTTTGGGCAGCTCTGCCACTCAGTTCATATGCAATAACAGTATGGAGACCCACTGTTTAATAATGGGAACAACAAAGCATAGCCGGCTGAGGGCTAACAATAATGAGGGCCAACTGCTGGCCCTTTAAGAATAATAAAGACCGCTTGATGGCACTATAAAAATAGGCTTTGTGACTCTCAGAGTCCCTGGCACAGTGGCTCAGTGGATAGCACTGCAGCCTTGCAGCACTGGGGTCCTGGGTTCAAATCCCACCAAGGACAACATCTGCAAGGAGTTTGTATGTTCTCCCCGTGTTTTGCGTGGGTTTACTCTGGGTTCTCCAGTTTCCTCCCACATTCCAAAGACATACTGATAGGGAATCGAGATTGTGAGCCCCATCGGGGACAGTGATGATAATGTGTGCAAACTGTAAAGCGCTGCGGAATATGTTAGCTCTATATAACAAAATAAAGATTATTTATTGTCCCTCCTTCATAAATGAAACAGGATGTGTCTTATGATGTGAAAAATGAGGATGAATGAACTCATGGAGATCAACATCCAACACTGCGGAGACACCATCACATGTTTCTCAACGCAGTGATTCTTATGATGTGTCACACACCACATGGCCAGATAAGGTTGTAAAATGTTAAAATGACATTTCCCACTGAATGCATTTGTCTTGGTTGAAAGCAATGCTAAAATTCAAAAACGCTACGTGTGAACATAGTCCAAGGTGTGGAGGAGCATTTTTGTTTTTGATCATTTATTTTGCTTTATATACAAGTCATTACCCTGGAATGGATGTTCCTTAACATATTTCCCAGGAAAATCCATTTTGATTTTGTTTTTGTATGTTTTATTCTGAGTCTGTAAAAGTGGTGTAAGACTCTGACAACATTGTTCCCAGCAGTGACCTGGGATTCAGAAATGCTTCCAGGGGTCTTCCCCATGATGTTCCCAGGTCATTTGAGTACTGTTAACGATTTTTGCAATTTCTAGTTCCTCTGCAGACCGCCAGGGGGGCCGTCGGAAAAATGCTCAAGTTTCCCATAGACTTACATTGGGCTCATTGCTCGGATAGAGTACCAGAGTATTCCAATTTGCTTGACCCGTGCAATGAGCACCTGAGCATTTTAGTGCTCACCCATCACTAATCCTTACATAATAATCCTAATTATGCACCGACCCGTTCAGAGAGTCTTTTAATATCGTTGGGCATGTCCCAGTTTTGTGATCAATAATATAGAGACTGCACATATCTAAGTAATAAAATGATTTTCTGATATTTTTTATTCTAAAAGTAAAATAAAAGAGGGGAATATATCCGATTGTTACACATACACTTCCATTATTAACGTAAGAATCTGTATTTAATAATGGACATTTTAAACTGTTAATGTATAGAAAGGGATGCCAGATAGACTTAAAGGGGTAGTCCTATCTCCCAGATCCTATCCCAATATGTAGTGGTTGTCATAATAATATTAGCAAATACCTCCTATTAGAATTCAGCTCTTCTGATTTGCTGTCGCTTACCCCTTAGGAAGGGCATTGCAGTAGCTTAGGTATCCATGGATACAGTGGGGCAAAAAAGTATTTAGTCAGTCAGCAATAGTGCAAGTTCCACCACTTAAAAAGATGAGAGGCGTCTGTAATTTACATCATAGGTAGACCTCAACTATGGGAGACAAACTGAGAAAAAAAAATCCAGAAAATCACATTGTCTGGTTTTTTTTCATTTTATTTGCATATTATGGTGGAAAATAAGTATTTGGTCAGAAACAAAATTTCATCTCAATACTTTGTGATATATCCTTTGTTGGCAATGACCGAGGTTAGACGTTTTCTGTAAGTCTTCACAAGGTTGCCACACACTGTTGTTGGTATGTTGGCCCATTCCTCCATGCAGATCTCTAGAGCAGTGATGTTTTTGGCTTTTCGCTTGGCAACACGGACTTTCAACTCCCTCCAAAGGTTTTCTATAGGGTTGAGATCTGGAGACTGGCTAGGCCACTCCAGGACCTTGAAATGCTTCTTACGAAGCCACTCCTTTGTTGCCCTGGCGGTGTGCTTTGGATCATTGTCATGTTGAAAGACCCAGCCACGTTTCATCTTCAATGCCCTTGCTGATGGAAGGAGGTTTGCACTCAAAATCTCACGATACATGGCCCCATTCATTCTTTCATGTACCCGGATCAGTCGTCCTGGCCCCTTTGCAGAGAAACAGCCCCAAAGCATGATGTTTCCACCACCATGCTTTACAGTAGGTATGGTGTTTGATGAATGCAACTCAGTATTCTTTTTCCTCCAAACACGACAAGTTGTGTTTCTACCAAACAGTTCCAGTTTGGTTTCATCAGACCATAGGACATTCTCCCAAAACTCCTCTGGATCATCCAAATGCTCTCTAGCAAACTTCAGACGGGCCCGGACATGTACAGGCTTAAGCAGTGGGACACGTCTGGCACTGCAGGATCTGAGTCCATGGTGGCGTAGTGTGTTACTTATGGTAGGCCTTGTTACATTGGTCCCAGCTCTCTGCAGTTCATTCACTAGGTCCCCCCGCGTGGTTCTGGGATTTTTGCTCACCGTTCTTGTGATCATTCTGACCCCACGGGGTGGGATTTTGCGTGGAGCACCAGATCGAGGGAGATTATCAGTGGTCTTGTATGTCTTCCATTTTCTAATTATTGCTCCCACAGTTGATTTCTTCACTCCAAGCTGGTTGGCTATTGCAGATTCAGTCTTCCCAGCCTGGTGCAGGGCTACAATTTTGTTTCTGGTGTCCTTTGACAGCTCTTTGGTCTTCACCATAGTGGAGTTTGGAGTCAGACTGTTTGAGGGTGTGCACAGGTGTCTTTTTATACTGATAACAAGTTTAAACAGGTGCCATTACTACAGGTAATGAGTGGAGGAAAGAGGAGACTCTTAAAGAAGAAGTTACAGGTCTGTGAGAGCCAGAAATCTTGATTGCTTGTTTCTGACCAAATACTTATTTTCCACCATAATATGCAAATAAAATGAAAAAAAAACAGACAATGTGATTTTCTGGATTTTTTTTTCTCAGTTTGTCTCCCATAGTTGAGGTCTACCTATGATGTAAATTACAGACGCCTCTCATCTTTTTAAGTGGTGGAACTTGCACTATTGCTGACTGACTAAATACTTTTTTGCCCCACTGTATGTAAGGTGCCCGAGCGGGGTAGTTGTGGGTGAGCTGTAGCTCCTGCACACTCTGGCACCATACAAAAAATCGTGTCTCATTCTCAGTGTGCTTTTTAGGTGTTGGGTGCATCACACTCACTTGTGGGCCATAGGCCTCCACTGACTCTCGGCTCCAATCTTCAGGAACCGCCGCATACAATCCAGGGGACACCAAGTGTTTTTCAACAGTCAAACCATTACTGTACAGTTCCCAGTCATTACAGTGGAACATGTGGGATAGGGCACAGCAGGCTATAGTCTTTACCCCAGGTACCGGACATAACTTCAGCCTTAGCAATTGTTCCCGATAGAACATCCCTTTTCCTGCTGTCTCCACTAACTCTAGGGATCCCTCTCCACCGATGGCAGTGCACCCAGATTCCATCAGCCTCCGCCTTTCAGGATCCATGTCCATCTTCCCATGCAGGCGCGATGTGCCCAATAGCCCCGGCGAAAATCTCGAGGGCCCAGGCCCAAAAAAATGGATCCGCATGAAGGAGTTGTATGGCAATTCACTGCCCCGAGTGATAAGCCCATGTTGGCCCTAGCAGTCCACTGCACTTGAACTCCACAATGAACTTGCTTAAACCTTCCGCTACTCCTCACTACACATAACCAGGAAGTACCTCTCCTTTTATTAACACTATCCCCCTCTCATCTGTGGGTCTGCATCTAACATTAACTATTCCTTAATTATCTCCTACCTCTACAGTACATTACTAATCATCCTTGCTTCCTTTTATCTAAAAAACACTTATCTTTATACACTATCATGGGGTTTCCACATATACCCCGCTACTCTACACATTACCATAACATGTTAAATAGGGATTAGTGATGAGCGAGTCTGCTTGTTACCTGAGATTTCCGAGCATGCTTGGGTTCTCCGAGTATTTTGGGCGTACTCGTAAATTATGTCTGTGTCCCCGCAGTTGCATGATTTGCGGCTGCTAGACAGCCTGAATGCATGCAGGGATTGCCTAACAAACAGGCAACCCCCACATGTATTCCGGCTGTCTAGCAGCTGTAAATCATGCAGTTGCAGGGACTTAGACATAATTTACGAGCCCGCCCAAAATACTCGGAGAACACCCGAGGATGCTCGGAAAACTCGAGTAACAAGCACACTCGCTCATCACTAATAGGGATTATACATATACACAGTAAATGCATAAAACGCATAACGCTGTTCACATTACACTTATGCATTCGGCAGTTGTCTTCAGGGTTGGAATGGGGTAAGATAGTCCACATCCTCACAGTTATGATCACTCAGTAAGTTAGTTAGTTGTTAGGTGTCGTAACTTAACCATGGATACTTAAGCTACTGCAATGCCTCTACTTGGGTTAAGCAACATAGGCAATCAGAAGAACTAAAATACATTTATAATTGGAGGTTTTGCTAATATTATTTTTATTACACCTACTACATGTTGGCATAGAATCTTGGAGATGGGAATAGCCCTTTACGGAACGGACACAGGATGACAAAATGAATTGAAAATCGTGTGAATTTTCTGGATGGAACTTGGGACGACTTTTCATACCCCAACATTATTTATAGACACAGACGGACATGAACTTTGAAGGAATCAAACCAAACACGGGGCATTGTTCTAGTGTTATGCTATGCATCTCACCTGGGTGGTGTAAATCATACTGGACAACTGCAATGTCTCCTGCTGGTCAGTGGCTTATTGCCGGTGTAGGCGATCCAAGATCCCTGAATAATACAGACTATTGTACTAATCAGTTTCTGGAGGATCAGAACACACAGTATTATTATTTCCCATCTGTATGATAAAGATAAGATGGTAATCCGTGAGATGCAAATAGACGTTACAAGGATATAGTCATTAACTACTAGAGGCAGAACCTGTATCAGAAGAAGACGGAGCGAATAAAATAGAGTCCGATCATTTTACGTGTTGGACTCGGTGAGGATCAGACAATGAATATCCAGGCAGCACAGATGAAGCTGAGGCTTAAGCTGACAAATGTGCGATTCCACAGACCAGTGCACAAACCAAAATGATGTTTTCATAGCAATTAGTTTCATAAAGATTGTATTAGCAGATGTTAGATAATTGCTTGGAAATATAAAGTACGTTACTCCAGCAGGGCATAATGATTACAGTTATGAAAACGGAGAATTTAATATGATAAAAACTCGCTCTATAATTTGGCATGTGAACTGTTGAAGGGATGTCAAATTGTATGTTCTTTGATTTAGCATATACTTCGGGGAAAAGCACAAAAATCAGACATATATTCAACTATAAATATTGTGCTCAGCTGAATCAGTATGGCTTCGTGTACTTTGGAGGGGTTGCGCTGGATGGCGCATGTTTAAATTATTGCAAGTCAATGTGTCATTGCTGGTGACCTTACTGGAGAAAGGTCAATGGGGTAAAATCAGTATCCAAAATGTGACAATGCTGCTGCAAATTGTGTTAAGAACTGTCTTGTATCATATGTATTAGAAAAATTTGCTTACCAGAAAATTTTTGTTTCCTGGAGTCCGTAGGCAGAACAAAAGATAATGAGCAATAAGAAAAATTAACCGCAGGTGTCTGCCAACAATAATACCTAAAAATCCTTTTAAGGCCTAATTCAGACATCCTTGAGCCTTCTCAAACATAAAAACACAGACCATTGTCATCAATGTTTTGGATCCGATTTTCATCAGTGTTTGCTCCATGTGTCAGTTTTTACCATCAGAGATTTTTCACCAATGAAAAACAATGTAAGCAAACTGCAAATCTTCTCCTACACAGTGCAATGTTAATCACAAACAGCACACAGATTGTACGCTGCTACCATCCATCATGTGCTGTCTGTGATTTTCACAGACCCTCAGACTCGTATGGGTACTTTTGATCCATGACTCAGATCTAACACAGACGTGTGAACAGGGCCCATAGATTATAAAGGGAACATGTTTTATCCATGAGAGCCATAGATAGAACACATACTGACTTCTGAATGAGGCCTTGTAATGGGGCTCGGGGCAGTGTCCATGGGTGAGGTACCTATCTCTATTTTTAGAGGTGGCGCTATATAACGTTTTCGTTATCTATTTTGATTAAAGGTTAGGTTTTAATGTATTATTTCTCACTGATTGCTGTATATTCTGTTAATTAGTGAGATTACTGGTATATACTTATCCTGATCCTAAAAAAAACAATGAAGCAATGTGCCTTAAAGGCCCCGTTACACATATCGATGTCCCAGCGATCCCACCAACGATCCGACATGGATGGGATCGCTGGGACATCGTTAGACAGCCCTTCCAGCAATCAGGACCAGCGAGCAAGCTGGTTTCTAATGTAAACATCAGGCATCCAGGAGCCGGGGCTCTTGGATACCCACTGTTTACCTTGAAAACCAGCGTGTATGCCGGTTTCCAAGGTAAACAGCGGATATCCAAGAGCCGCGGCTCCTGGATACCCGATGTTTACATTAGAAACCACCTTCCAGCGTCGCTGATCGCTGGTCTCTCGCTGCCACGCGTGCTGGCCAGCGGGAGACCAGCGATCAAAAAATTGCCCAGGCCGATCGAGCACAATTAGTGATACCCGGCAGGGGGGCCAGTCACTGATCCCCATCACACACAGCGATCTCGCTGGCGAGATCGCTGTGGCGTCACAAAATCAGCGAGATTGCTGTGTTTAACGGGGCCTTAAGACATGAAGTTAGATAAGATACAGTAGTATCAGTGACATATTGAAATTTTTATTGAATACTCATGTAGGGGGTGGACTGACCTATGGACCTCTCTGATAAAGAGGGAAATGTAAAGAGATGTATACAATGCTTTATTCTGACTGGTATGTATATGTGTGTGACAACAGCTAGAATTAGTGAAAAATGGTGCAGTACCGGGTTTTGGCCACAAGATGGGGACATAGAGTAGTGAGAAAAGGACTCAACAGCAAGCCTTAGGCTAGGGAAACTGCATAGTCATGGTGGGCAGAGTTACGAGACTGGGAAGGGGATTTCCAGAAGGAGGAGATATAAGGAAGGAGAGTCCCAGGGTTAGAGCAGCCACCCAGGAGGAGGAGAGACGCGAGAAGAGCTCAGGAGAGGATAGAGGAAGAAAAAGCTTAGGAAAGGCAGAAGAGAGATAGACGGTTACTCGGCGAGGGGAGTGGCCCTGAGAGGACAGCTGCTGGAAGGGACGGCAGTCACTAACGGAGACCTGGGGTACAGAACGGCTGGACACCAAAGAGTAAGTGTTACAGCAGGCAGACTCGGATGGGGGAAGCCAGGTACCCAGGCCAGGGAGCAGAAGCTGTTGTGTCTGCTGTGGATGTCAAGAGGACACCCAAGAATGTTGGACCTGATTGAACGGATTTCTGCATCTGTCTCCAGTCTGTTCCGCAGCCGAAAGGGACCACCCCCAGTCGGCACACGTACTAAACTCACATACAAGGTAAGGGTGTAAATAACCCATAATACAAGATGGGTATCAAGGGGGAAAGACCTAGCAACACGTATCATTAGCAAATCTCATCAAAAAATAGCATCACAGAGCATAAAAAGGTTTGCACATGTGCCTCAAAGGGATGGCATTAGGTAACAACCAGGAATTGTGGTGTATAAGAGTGCCATATAAAAAAGTGGTGAATAACATGACAACTATGCACCTACATTTCACAGGTATAAAGTGCCGCTCATAGTGCAATACATAACTAGTACTTACCCATGTGGGAGACAGGGTGATGAACTGTGTGTGACGGACTCGGCTTCTGCTGAGCCCATCTTCCTTTTTAGAGTGGACCCTCTGGGCCGTGGCACCCACCCACCTAGGGCGAGCTGACCTAGTGAGAACCCACCCCCTGTACAGGGAGTATCAGGGGCAAGACCAAGGGGGTGAGCCACCACGACTGCTGGGACCAGACGGCCGGCTCAGGGGACACTATTGAGTGTCTGACAACAGGACGGACAGGATACCAAACATAAAGCGAAGTCACACAGTTTCTTCCTCAAACGTGGATTCACACTTTATTCAGGTGCAAGGTATAACAGGGAATCAGGTGTAGGGCACAAACAGTGAAACACGGCAGGATGCGTGCAAGGGCACGCCAAATGTTCCAGGCATAACACGTGCATGAAAACATACCAGGGTCCAGGACAGGATACGTGATAGGGATCACACAAGAGTTCCTAGAGGGGATGCATGCTAGGACACGCCAGGATCCAAGACGGGGTGCGATGGCATCGGACTCCGGACTACTGGCAACGACCGACAGGGTCCAGGCATCAGGCTGCGGACATCAGCTCTGGACATCAGGCTGCAGTCATCTGGTTCCGGACCTCTGGCAACGGTCGGCAGGTTTCAGGAATCCGGCAGGCAAGCCAAGGTTCAAGGCAGGGTGCATGCTTGGAGCCACGCCAGGGTTCAAGACTAGGTGCGTGTGTAGGGGACACGCCAGGGTTCAAGGCAGGGTGCGTGCTTGGAGACACGCCAGGGTTCAAGGCAGGGTGCATGCTTGGAGACACGCCAGGGTTCAAGGCAAGAGAGAGTGCGTGTGTAGAGACACGCCAAGGCACGAGGTACAAGACAGAGTCCTGAGCGTGCAAAGGGGCACGCCAGGGTCCAGGCGAGGCAGAGGCCTGCGCGTGCAGAGAGGCACGCCAGGGACAGGGTTCAAGGACCAGGTTAGGACCTGTGCGTGCAAGAGGGCACGACAGGGTGCATGGCCAAACCTGCGCGTACTATTATAGAAGCACGGGGAGGTATGCCATGGGCAGGCGAGGGCCTGCGCGTGCTTTAGAGATCACGCAGAGCACAGTGCGGAAACAGCGTGAAGTGCAAGGGAGCACAGAGGGCACGGCTGGGGCACTGGCTAGCTGATCGGGATGCTGCACTGACAGACGGGCAAGACTCCAGCGAACCCGGCTGAGGCATGGCAGGCGACACAGCTGTCACTGACCGACGAGCACGGCTGAGGCACAAGCAGGCGGGCACGGCTAGGGCGGGCACGGCTGAGGCACAAACAGGAGGCTAGGAAGGCCTGGCACATGCAAAGAGCATACGAAGAAACAGAGCAAGGGAAGACAAGACGAGAAACCAGGCAGAGCTTAGGCAGTGTACGGAACCAGGGACGGAAGCATAGGCAGAAACATGGAACAGAGCAAGATCAGAGCTAGCAGCGGAGCGTAGGCCGAAGCCCAGAGCCGGGCCAAGGGAGAACCTTGGGACTAGCCTAGAAACGTGCAAGAGAGCATAATAGGAAAGAGTCTAGCAGCGGAGCGTAGGCGAAGCCCAGAGCCGGGCCAAGGCAGGGCCTTGGGACTAGACATGGAAAGGAGAACAAAAGGAAAGAGAGGAGGAATGGTGCGTGTGCCAGGGAGCACTACAGAGCACCATAGGAGAGAGCGAGGCAGAGCAGGCAAAGACTGAGACCATAGGGAGGAACAAGGCAGAGTATAGCGAAGGCAAGACATGGCAAAAACAGGCAAGGCAGAGAATAACAGAAGGACTACAAGTCCAAGCAGGACAAAGACAAACATGGCACAACAGACAAACATAAGACAAGGCACGGGACAAGAGACGGAATACGAGCACGGAGCGTGTGCAGAGACGCACGACAGAGCAGAGTGCAAGGGCACAGAATAGAGGGAGCGCCCCACAGACCAAGCAGCCATGCAGGGACACAACGCAATACTCAGGCCCTGAGCATAGGAAGGGGCGGTCTAATATAGGGCATAGCACCTCCTCTTCCGGGTCAGGACCAGGGGAGAACTTCCTAGTTCAGATGCTCCAAGATCACAGAGCGCAGTCCACTGGCGTAGCGTGGGGGGGGTGGGGGGCGGTCCGCCCCAGGCGGCATGTGTGTGGGGGCGGCGCGGCAGCAGCAATTCCACCCTGCAGTGCAGTGCAGCGGCGGGCAGGGAGTGATGCGATCACGGCAGCTCCGCTGCCTGCAAGAGTGAATAGCAGGAACGGAGCGGCAAGGGTCCGTCCTGCTTCCTGCCCGGAGGCCGCGCTTCCTGTTTCACACAGAGGAGCGCCGCTGAATGACGTCATCATTCAGCGGCCGCTGCTGTGTGAGGGAGGAAGCGCTGGCGATGCTGCGGACAGGTGAGAGGAGAGAGGTGGTGTCTTGTGTGTATGTATGTGTGTATGTATGTATGTATGTCTCTGTGTGTGTATGTCTGTGTGTATGATGGAGCAGGCAGTGATGGGAGTGATGGTCTAGAAGGCAGTGATGGGGTGA
Source organism: Dendrobates tinctorius (assembly GCF_039654945.1). Taxonomy (NCBI): domain Eukaryota; kingdom Metazoa; phylum Chordata; class Amphibia; order Anura; family Dendrobatidae; genus Dendrobates; species Dendrobates tinctorius. Next base: position 61,112,242 of record NW_027361697.1, read on the forward strand.
AGGAGCAGACAATGATGGGGGTGATGGAGAAGGCAGTGATGGGGTGATGGAGCAGGCAGTGATGGGGGTGATGGAGCAGGCAGTGATGGGGGTGATGGAGCAGGCAGTGATGGGGTGATGGAGCAGGCAGTGATGGGGTGATGGAGCAGACAATGATGGGGTGATGGAGCAGACAATGATGGGGTGATGGAGCAGGCAGTGATGGGGTGATGGAGCAGACAATGATGGGGTGATGGAGCAGGCAGTGATGGGGTGATAGAGCAGACAATGATGGGGTGATGGAGAAGGCAGTGATGGGGTGATGGAGCAGACAATGATGGGGTGATGGAGCAGGCAGTGATGGGGTGATGGAGCAGGCAGTGATGGGGTGATGGAGCAGACAATGATGGGGTGATGGAGCAGACAATGATGGGGTGATGGAGCAGACAATGATGGGGTGATGGAGCAGGCAGTGAGGGGAGTGATGGGGTGATGGAGCAGGCAATGATGGGGTGATGGAGCAGACAATTATGGGAGTGATGGAGCAGGCAGTGATGGGGTGATGGAGCAGACAATGATGGGAGTGATGGGGGTGATGGAGCAGGCAATGATGGGGGTGATGGAGCAGGCAGTGATGGGGTGATGGAGAAGGCAGTGATGGGGTGATGGAGAAGGCAGTGATGGGGTGATGGAGAAGGCAATGATGGGGTGATGGAGCAGGCAATGATGGGGGTGATGGAGAAGGCAGTGATGGGGTGATGGAGAAGGCAGTGATGGGGTGATGGAGAAGGCAATGATGGGAGTGATGGCGTGATGGAGCAGGCAATGATGGGGGTGATGGAGCAGGCAATGATGGGGTGATGGAGCAGACAATGATGGGAGTGATGGGGTGATGGAGCAGGCAATGATGGGAGTGATGGGGAGAAGGCAGTGATGGGGTGATGGAGAAGGCAGTGATGGGGAGAAGACAATAATGGGGTGATGGTCGAGAGGGCAATGATGGGGTTGTGGGTGAGAATGCAATGATGGTGGTGGTGGAAAGGGCAATAAATGGGGGTGGTGGAGGAGGAGGAAATGATGGAGGTGGTGGAATGGGCAATGATGGGAGTGGTGGGGGAGAAAGCAAAGATAGTGGTGGAGAAGAAAATGATGGAGGTGGGGGAGAGGACAATAATGGGATGCGAGGGGAAGAGGACAATGAGGGGTGTGGGGGATTGGGATATACATAATAAAGGAGACTATGTAATATATACCTGTATGTGTGTGTGTGTGGCTATATAACATCAATAATCTATATATATATGTATATATACACACACGTAGCTTTGACGCCATAAAAGGAGGGGGGCCCGGACACATTTCTTGCACAGGGACCCCAAGCTGTCAGTGTCCGCCAAAATAATTTGTACTTTCTGTTTTTTTTTCTGTCACATTATTAAAAATTAGTATTAAAAAAAGCCATTAGGTCTTCATCCAGCATCATCAAGCTAATACATACATATAGAGAACTGCAAGAAGTTGAAAGTCTAGAAATTTAGAAATAATAGCAGAGTTAGTAGCAGACTAAAAATTAGATCTTTGAGTGTAGTGTGGGCTCTTCGGATGCTTCCGAATTATCAACGACCAAAGGGGCGGCAAATTTTTCGACCGCCCCGGGCGCCACAAACAGTTGCTACGCCACTGGCGCAGTCACATGATCAGGGTTTCAGACATGACGAGATGATCACAGAACCAGACAGTGCATGATCTTAGGAAACATCACATGATCAAGGTTTCAGACATGACGAGATGATTGCAGAACCAGACAGTGCAGGATCCTAAGAAAGACATGATCAGGGATTCTAGACATGACGCGAAGATCACAGAAGGCAAAGCAGAAACGCAGGCATCTTGCAGCTCAGCAGATATGAGGTGAGTGTGCACACCGCTCCAGGGTCATGAGGTAAAACAGACATGGCGGACATAACAGACATGGCGAGCATGACACTGTGTATGCCACAGCCCTGACGCACGTTTTGCGTGGTGGGCTTCCTCGGGGGTTATCTGTTTGTGGGCAATACTCCCACTGCTTGCTGTTTTCTACCGAGGCCCGCTACATAGAAACGGGTTCCTGACTCGGTGTGTGTGTGCAGTCGTGATTCCATTGTGGACACCTCCCAGTTGAGCTCTGCTATGCTAAGCGTTGTAGTGTCTGTCCCCTTTTGACCCCATGATAAGGAAACAACCCCAGTTTGTAAAAATAAAGTCCATTTTACAGGGAATAATGATACATGAGCTCACCATGTTCTTATGCACAATATAGAGGCACATTCCCCTTAGTTATGAACAGTGTCACAGTTGATTCAATACAGATTATGGTAGAATTGCAGGATAAGTGAAGGACTTCCATTCTTTTCTAGTATAGTTCCACTTAAAGTGTATGTTTCTGTGTCACCACTACAGTTTAGCTACACTTGTTGATAAACACGTAAGGACACACCTCTGACTCACATTAATGAATGGGCCTCAGTCTTGCTTTGTCTCTCTGACTGCAGTTTACAAGGTCTGTCCAACACTAGACGTTCCCAAAAATCCCTTAGAGACCTGCCTAGAAGTTTCCTGCTGTAGGTTCCCTGACTCGCCTGGTTAAAGTGCAGTGCCAGCACAGGAATTCTCTTGCTCCCTCCTTCTGTTCTCTACACACACACATTGATGATCACCTTTTTCTGAGTCTGTCCTTTCTTGTTCCTTTACCTCTAGACAACTGAACTACAGAAAACAGGAACTAACCCACAAGTCCCTATTACTCTTTGCCCCACATGGGCTGGCCCTACAGTTAACCCAAGTGACACCTGACAAGCAGGAACGGCAGCCTAACAGGAGGAAAACAATAAAACACAGAACTTTCTCATAGATATAAACATCAGCAGTTGTCATAGAGGTGGAACGCCATCCTCTACCCCCTCAGACACCCTCTTTCTTTAATGATGGTCATCCATGACCCACCCGGACCTATAAAAAAAGTTCAACACATGTGGGGGTTGTCTGTTTGTTATGTAATTCCCACGTTTTGAAGCTGTTAAGAGCCAAAAATCATGCAGTCGCAGAGACTCAACCATAATATACGAGCACGCCCAGATGCTCGAGTAACACCCGAGCCTCCTTGGATAAGACGTTATCCGAGCACGTGCGCTCATCACTAATATGGAACTGGCTAAAAGGCAGGAAACAAGAAGTTGTAAATGGTACTTTCTCTAAATGGGATATAGTCAGCAGTGGGGTACTGCAGGGATGTGTACTAGGATTGATTCTTTTTAATCTCTATTAATGACCTTGTGGATGGGATGGAGAGTAAAGAGTCAGTCTTTGCTGATGACACCAAACTATGCAGGATATTAAAAACTGACCTTGATTGTACAATATGACAAAGCGATCTGGATAAGATGTCTGAATCGGCAAACACTTGGTAAATGATGTTTAATGTTGATAAATGTAGAGTAATATCACCACGGCCGGACTAATCGTATTGCTGCATATACATTAAATAGAAGTATACCCCATATTACAGAACAGGAGAAAGACAGGTATTCTGGTTACAAGTAAGCTGAGCAGCAGTACTCAATGTTAGGAAGCAGCTGCAAAAGAAAACTAGATTTTAGGGTGTAAAAAAAGAGATATAAAATCCTGTGATCCCAATGTATTGTTACCCCTCTATAAATCACTTGTGAGGCCACATCTAGTATATGGGATCCAGTTTTGGGCTCCACATTTTAAAAAAGATATTCAGAAGTTAAAGTCAATTCAAAGGCGAGCAACTAGATTATTACAAGGGATGGAAGCAGGGTCTGTCTGGAGCACTGGGACACCAGACAATTCTCTGGTGGGCCTGGGTCCTCAGCGGGTGCCCGAGCAGGACACCAAGGGGGCCCACTGGTTTCAACTTTCAACTGAATGTGCGACTGAGGATGCACAGTGGTTCTCTGAAGTTCCTCCTGTCAGATGTTCCTAACAACTCTCTCACTTGTATGACAGACAGCTGTAGCCTGCTTTGGGGACTCCCTTCTCCTGAATCCCGTCTCTCTATCCGTTTCGCTGTTGTGTCCCAAGTCTTGGATGGGAGTAGTGCATTTACAGCCAACTACTCCACCGGTGTCTGCTGCAGAACCATAAGTGTCCATACAACCTCGGGGACCGGGCCCCGTCCGTGCGCTGAGAACCTATAGGCAGGGTTCCTATCCAACCCACTCCTCCTCTCTGTTCTCCTTCCACTTCGTTCCGTACTTGTCTTTCTCTCTCTTATGGAAATGCAGGTTACAGTTCTACGTCTCTCTCTCTCTCTTTCTCTTTCCTGTGCCAGCTGGCTCAGGTCACTGAGGCAGCTGCAGCACTCTTTCTTCTCTTTCTTTCTTCCAGGGACCCTCACTCCTGTCTGAGTGGCTTCCTTCCCGACTGACCTTCTGTCAGCCTGTCCCCCTCAGGGACTGACTCCCGACTCCCCTCCGGTCAGACTGACCTATCTCTCTCTGATGGCCCCCTAAGGGACTGACCTGTAATTCAATCTTTCCCAGTCTTTTTATACTAACTCCACCCACCTCCCAGCACATCTCGTGTTACGAAGCAGGGTTCCACGAAGGGTGCTCTGCTACCCCCAGCCTGAAGCTGCTAGGTGTCCCTGCTGAACTATCCTGTGTGTGGGATGCAGGTGTTGGAGTGTGGCAGGGAGTTCCCACCTTACCTGGATGGTGGGTCACTACACCCTAGGAGAAGGTGTAGCACCTCCGTGGCGACTGAGCCCCAGGGGCGCCACATAATCACCTCTCCACAGGGCAAGTTATATTTTATTGATTGGTCGTGCGTCTGACTGCTGGGGCCCAGTCAGCAAAATTTGGCACTTTTAGCCCCATTAGACAGGAGCGGCATGTTCGATCTGACCAATGATCCATTCATTCCCTCAGTGACTGCGAGCGTTGTGCTTGTTTTTTTCTGGAAGCCCCAAAGAGAATGAATGAGGCTACAGTCAGACATTCCATCTGCCGCTCCATTTTATAATGGAGATAAAATTGCGCTCTCAGGGAAAATCTTCCCAATTCTTCTTATCAGTGCGGTTTCCAATGGTTGGACCCAAACGATCAATAAGTTATCACCTATCCTGTGGAGCCCATGGATCGGTGTGTTTTAACCAAAGAACGCCATTAATGCAAACTACTGTAATTGTACATTTCCAGTTATGGGGCGGACAGTAAATGTGGAGGAGCCTCCTTTGTTTTACAGTCGATGCTCCACTATAATGGGGATAAAAGCTAACAGATATCTGCATATAGCTGTAGGGTGGGCCCCTAGAGTCCATTCCCCCTGTTGGCCCCAGACACCCCAGACTGACACTGGATGGAAGGTCTCTCCTATGATGAGAGGTAACAAAAGTTGGGCTTGTTTAGCTTAGAAAAAAGAGATCTCCTTTACATGTTTAAATATGTTTGTGGTCAATATAGGACTGGTGCATCCCTGTGCTGTCCATGTTTAACATTGCAAAGTATAGGAGAAGCTTTGTAACTTAAGCCCCCGTCACACACAGCAAGATCGCTAGCGAGATCGCTGCTGAGTCACAAGTTTTGTGACGCAACAGCAATCTCACCAGCGATATCGCTGCGTGTGACATACAGTTGTGGCCAAAAGTATTGACACCCCTGCAATTCTGTCAGATAATACTCAGTTTCTTCCTGAAAATGATTGCAAACACAAATTCTTTGGTATTATTATCTTCATTTAATTTGTCTTAAATGAAAAAAACACAAAAAGAATTGTCCTAAAGCCAAATTGGATATAATTCCACACCAAACATAAAAAAGAGGGTGGACAAAAGTATTGGCACTGTTCGAAAAATCATGTGATTCTTCTCTAATTTGTGTAATTAACAGCACCTGTAACTTACCTGTGGCACCTAACAGGTGTTGGCAATAACTAAATCACACTTGCAGCCAGTTGACATGGATTAGAGTTGACTCAACCTCTGTCCTGTGTCCTTGTGTGTACCATATTGAGCATGGAGAAAAGAAAGAAGACCAAAGAACTGTCTGAGGACTTGAGAAACCAAATTGTGAGGAAGCATTAGCAATCTCAAGGCTACAAGTCCATCCCCAAAGACCTGAAAGTTCCTGTGTCTACCGTGCGCAGTGTCATCAAGAAGTTTAAAGCCCATGGCACTGTGGCTAACCTCCCTAGATGTGGACGGAAAAGAAAAATTGGCAAGAGATTTCAACGCAAGATTGTGCGGATGTTGGATAAAGAACCTCGACTAACATCCAATCAAGTTCAAGCTGCCCTGCAGTCCGAGGGTACAACAGTGTCAAGCCGTACTATCCGTCGGCGTCTGAATGAAAAGGGACTGTATGGTAGGAGACCCAGGAAGACCCCACTTCTTACCCCGAGACATAAAAAAGCCAGGCTGGAGTTTGCCAAAACTTACCTGAAAAAGCCTAAAACGTTTTGGAAGAATGTTCTCTGGTCAGATGAGACAAAAGTAGAGCTTTTTGGGCAAAGGCATCAACATAGAGTTTACAGGAGAAAAAAAGAGGCATTCAAAGAAAAGAACACAGTCCCTACAGTCAAACATGGTGGAGGTTCCCTGATGTTTTGGGGTTGCTTTGCTGCCTCTGGCACTGGACTGCTTGACCGTGTGCATGGCATTATGAAGTCAAAAGACTACCAACAAATTTTGCAGCATAATGTAAGGCTCAGTGTAAGAAAGTTGGGTCTCCCTCAGAGGTCATGACCAAAAACACAGTTCAAAAAGCACTACAAAATGGTTTGAGAGAAAGCACTGGAGACTTCTAAGGTGGCCAGCAATGAGTCCAGACCTGAATCCCATAGAACACCTGTGGAGAGATCTAAAAATGGCAGTTTGGAGAAGGCACCCTTCAAATATCAGGGACCTGGAGCAGTTTGCCAAAGAAGAATGGTCTAAAATTCCAGAAGAGCATTGTAAGAAACTCATTGGTGGTTACCGGAAGCAGTTGGTCGCAGTTATTTTGGCTAAAGGTTGTGCAACCAACTATTAGGCTGAGGGTGCCAATACTTTTGTCTGGCCCATTTTTGGAGTTTTGTGTGAAATGATCAATGTTTTGCTTTTTGCTTCATTCTCTTTTGCTTTTTTTCATTTAAGACAAATTAAATGAAGATAATAATACCAAAGAATTTGTGTTTGCAATCATTTTCAGGAAGAAACTGAGTATTATCTGACAGAATTGCAGGGGTGTCAATACTTTTGGCTACAACTGTATATCAGCGACCGTCCCCTCCGCCGGGTATCGCTGATCGTGCACAAAAGCCCTGGACATTTTTTTGATCGTTGGTCTCCCTCTGGCCAGCACGCATCACTGCGTGTGGCAGGCGGGAGACCAGCGATCAGCGAGCTGGTATCCAAGGTAAACCGCTGGTCCTGATCGCTGCTGAGATCTGCCTGTTTGGCAGCTCACCAGCGATCATGTAGCGACACATCAGTGATCCTGACAAGGTCATATCGTTGTCGGGATCGCTGGTGCGTCACTATGTGTGACGGGGGCCTTATTTCTTTCTTTATCCATGCCAGAAAAACATTGATGGCCAAAACGGACAAAAGGTTGACACACTGATGGAAAACACTGATGACACCGGTACTGTTTTATACAGACATGTGAGGGAGGTCTTAAACAGAGATCTTGATCTGCACATGTGTATCGCCCAGAGCGGGGTACTCAGGTCGCCGGGCAGCGTTGGATTCAGGGGGTCATGGGAATGGCAGCCGGGCCCGGTGCCTGTACTCTGGAGACAGTGAAATAGGGATTAAAAGTAAAAAGGAAAGCAAAAATTAGAGAGTTTGAGATGCCAGTTGGAGTGTTCGGCTGTAAGTGTTCGGCTGGCACTGCAGATGATCACTGGGGAGTAGGTGATGATGGCAGTGCAGGTGTTTAACCCACTCCAACTAGGGCTGGCTGTTATGAATGGGTCACCGAGGAGAAAAAACAAAACAAGCTAAGTCACAGAAAACAGAGAGGTTGGTAACTATGCAGATTCCTGATCCTAACCACACAACTAGCAGCAGCCGTGGAGCGTACCTACGATGGTCCTCGACGCTTCGTCACAGCCGGAGGACTAAATAAGCCTGAAGGAAGAAAAGGGGAAAACTAACTGCCCCAGAGCAGACCCCAAAGGAAAGACAGCCCCCACACATGTATTGACGGTGAAACAAGATGAAAGCACAAACACAGGCAGGAAAATAGGCTGAGCAAACGATGGGGCCCAAACTAACTAGAAAGGACAGGAAAGGAAAGACACTGTCTGCAATCTGCAAAAAACCCTACAAAAATAAAGTCCAACAATTGGCAAATACAGATAAAAAAGAGTGGAAATTTAGCGCAGCCCCAGCCGGGGCTGGCTGACCACACAATAAACTGAATAGACCAACAAAATCAAGTGTGAACATTAGCAGAAAATCTTAGCTTTAGATGACTGGAACAGAGCTGAAAACAAAGACCTGACAAGCCAGAAGGAATCACCAGCACCAGACTAGGGCGTCGGCTTTCTTAAATCCAGTCTGAGATTCCTGAGGTCCAATCGTCATCCTCATTATCAGGTGGCAGATGTCAACTGATTAAATCAGCCTCACTACCTCCAGTTACCACCAGAGGGAGCCTGGAAGGAGAACTCACAACTGGTGGACCGGAAAATGAACTCACAACAGTACCCCCCCCTTGAGGAGGGGTCACCGAACCCTCATCCATGCCACCGGGCCGATCAGGATGGGCCCAGTGAAAAGCACAAACCAATCTATTGGCATGAATATCAGAGGACGAGATCCAAGAATTATCCTCCTGTGACGAGTGTCAGCTTACGCTGAGTCGTTCTTCTTAGAAAGAGTAGACCCTCTGGGCCGTGGCACCCACCCACCTAGGGCGAGCTGACCTAATGAGAACCACCCCCTATACATTGAGTGTCAGGGGCAAGACCAAGGGGGTGAGCCACCACGGCAGCTGGACCAGACGGCTGGCTCAGGGAAACAAGACAAGGCAAGACAAGTCATTAATTCAAAGAAACTTCCTTAAGGAAGACTTCAGGTACAACAGGTGCAAAACATGAACACACAGAGCATAAGGCAAGGTGCGTGCAAGAGCACACCGAGGTCCAAGACTTGAGGAACTCTTCAGGGTGCAATAGGAGCAAACGTGAACACACAGAGTTCGTAGAACAGGGTGCGTGCAATGGCACGCCGAGGTCCAAGCATGGAATGTGCAGATGGTATGTGGACATCGGACTCCGAACAACAGTCCACGATCAACCAGGGCATCAGGGCTTGTAGCTCAGAGGGTGATCGGCAGGATCCAGACATCCAGAAGTCAGCCAGGGTTCCATGCAAGGAAACAAGACAGGGTTAATAACTTGGTGCGTGTCAACGGACACGCCAGGATCAGGTTCACAGAACAGAGACCTGCGCATGCCATGGGGCATGCCAGGGACGGGTCAGGTTCACAGGACGGTGGCCTGCGCATGCCAAGGGGCATGCCAGGGACAGGTCAGGTTCACAGGACGGTGGCCTGCGCATGCCAAGGGGCATGCCAGGGACGGGTCAGGTTCACAGGACGGTGGCCTGCACATGCCAAGGGGCAAGCCAGGGAGAGGCACAGAGTACGGTGGCATCGGAATCCAAATGCTGGCATCAACCGACAGGGTCCAGGTATCTGGCGACGGACATCAGCTCCGGACATCAGGCCGCAGTCATCTAGGTCCAGACCTCTGGCAGCGGTCGGCAGGTTATGGAATCCGGCAGGCAAACTAGGGTCAGAGAAGAGCAAAAAGAGACAAAGGCTTTGTGCAAGAGTAGCACGAAAAGGCACAGTGCGAGAACCAGCGTGAGTGCAAGGGAGCACAGAGACCACGGCTGGGAGCACCGGCAGGTGGTACCGACGATGGCAGTTGCAAGCGGGCACGACTAGAGGCGGCACCGCTGCGGGGCGACGCAGCCAGACCACTATAGCACTGGACGGGGTACGGCTGGGGCACACAGGCGAGCACGGCTAGAGGCGGCACGGCTGAGGCACACCAGGTAGGCACAGGCGACCAGGCATGTGCACGGAGGCACGGAGCCACAAGGCAGGACTAGGCAAAGGGTACAGGACAGAGCCACATGGGAGACAGCATGGCAAAGCCTAGTACGAAATGTGCAAGAGCGCACGAAACAACAGGGACAAGACAAAGAACGAGGCAGAGACCTGCGCATGCGAAAAGCATTCCAGGGACAGGGACAGTCTAGCAGCGGAGCGTAGGCCGAAGCCCAGAGCCGGGCCAAGGAAGGACCTTGGGACTAGACAGGGTACAGAGCGAGGCCTGCACGTGTAGAGACACGCCAGGGAGAGGTTCAGAGCGGAGGCCTGCACGTGTAGAGACACGCCAGGGACAGGTTCAGAGACGAAGGCCTGCACGTGTAGGGAGACTCGTCAGGGCAGGGTACAGAGACGGAGGCCTGCACGTGTAAGGACACGCCAGGGACAGAGACAGAGGCCTGCACGTGTAGGGAGACACTTCAGGGCAGGGTACAGAGACGGAGGCCTGCATGTGTAAGGAGACACGTCAGGGAGAGGTTCAGAGCAGAGGCTTGCACGTGTGAGGAGACACGTCAGGGACATGGTACAGAGGCAGGGTACCTGAAGCCACAAAGCAGAGCGAGACATGAAACAAGGACAGAAACACGAAACAGAATCAGAGCAAACAAGGACTACAAGGCAAAGCAGAACAGGGACAAAACATGGCACGAAGGACAAACACTAGACAAGACCAGAGACAGAATACGAGCACGGAGCGTGTGCAGAGATGCACGACAGAGCAGAGTGCAAGGGCACAGAATAGAGGGAGCGCCCCACAGACCAAGCAGCCATGCAGGGACACCACACAATACTCAGGCCCTGAGCAAAGGAAGGGGTGGTCTGATATAAGGCATAGCACCTCCTCTTCCAGGTCAGGACCAGGGGAGCACTTCCGGGTTCAGATCCACAGGATAACAGAGCGCAGTCACATGACCAGAGTTCCAGACATGACGAGACAACTGCAGATCCAGTGCTGAAGCCTAGACAGGTCACATGATCAGAGTTCTAGACATGACGAGATGATTGCCGAACCAGACAGTGCAGGAGCTTTAGGAAACATCACATGATCAGCGTTTCAGACATGACGAGATGATTGCAGAACCAGACAGTGCAGGATCCCAGGAAAGGTCACATGACCAGCATCCCAGACATGACGAGATGATTGCAGAACCAGACAGTGCAGGATCCAGGCAGGGACACATGATCAGGGATTCTAGACATGACGAGAAGATCACAGAAGGCAGAGCAGAAACGCAGACATCCTGCAGCTCAGACATGAGGTGAGTGTGCACACTGCTCTAGGGAATGAGCAGGATAGCAAACAAGATATGCGCATGCACATCGCTCCAGGAATTCTTGAGAGAAAACAGACAGGGCAGACATGACAGACATGGCGTACATGACACCTCCTGGCCATAACCCTTCCATTTGACGAAATACTGGAGTCTCCGTCTAACCAAACGAGAATCCCAAATTTTCTTTACCTCATATTCCATATTGCCTTCAACCAACACAGGGTCAGGAGGTGCTGCCATAGGAACCACTGGCTCAACAAACCTCTTCAACAGAGACTTGTGAAATACGTTATGGATCTTGAATGTAACTGGAAGAGCCAATCGAAAAGAAACAGGATTAAGAATCTCCAAAATCTTATAAGGTCCAATAAATCTTGGCTTAAATTTTGGAGATGCAACCTTCATAGGAATATTCTTAGACGACAACCAAACCATATCACCCACTTTAAACCGGGGACCAATGGTCCTATGCCGGTTGGAAAATCGCTGGGCCTTTTCCTGAGAGAGTGACAACTTATCCACCACTTGGTCCCATATCTGCTGTATTCTCTCAACCACAGTGTCCACACCTGGGCAAGACGAAGATTCCACTTGCCCTGAAGAGAATCGAGGATGAAACCCAAAATTATAGAAAAAGGGTGACATCAAAGTGGCAGAACTAGCTCTATTGTTTAGTGCGAATTCGGCCAAGGGCAAAAATGAGACCCAATCATCCTGATCAGCAGATATAAAACATCTTAAATAAGACTCCAAGGTCTGGTTTGTTCTCTCAGTCTGTCCATTGGTCTGGGGATGAAACGCGGAGGAGAAGGATAACTGAATTCCCAGATTGGAACAAAAGGCTTTCCAGAATCTGGAAACAAACTGGACTCCTCTGTTGGACACAATGTTCTCAGGAATCCCATGTAACCGAACCACCTATTGTAAAAACAAGGGCAACAACTCAGCAGAAGATGGCAATTTTGGGAGTGGTACAAGATGGACCATCTTTGAAAATATATCACAAATCTCTCTCAGTCATTCTCTGAGAGACAGGAAGATCAGAAATAAAATCCATTGAGATATGGGTCCATGGCCTCTTGGGCACCGGCAGGGGCATCAGCAACCCACTAGAACGAGAACAGGGTTTAGACCGAGAACAAGTCCCACAGGACTGCACAAAATTCCTAACGTCACGAGATAAGGCAGGCCACCAAAAAGACAGACTCACCAAATCTCTGGTACCAAAAATACCTGGATGACCAGCCAATGCGGAGCAATGAATTTCAGACATCACTCTCTTTCTCCACTGGTCAGGAACATACAATTTTCCCATAGGGCAACGCTCAGGTTTATCCTCCTGAAATTCCTCCAGGCCGCGTCTCAAATCGGGCGAAATGGCAGAAAGAACTACACCCTCACCTAGGATGGTAGTAGGCTCAGTCACATTAAGGCCTCTTTCACATATCAGGTTTTCGCCGTCAGGCGCGATCCGGCGCTTTTGACAGAAACCGGATCCGGCGAAATGCAATACCGGATCCGGTTTCCCCCCCATTGACTTGCATTTGCGCCGGATCGTGCCGGATGGCCATGCGTTTCATCCGGTTTTCGCCGGATCCGGCAATGTGTCGCGATCCGGCGTCTGGAAAAAACGGCTACTGTAACGTTTTTTGTCTCCGGCGAAAAAGCCGGACACGCCGGATCCGGCGCGTCCGGCTTTTTCACACAATGAAAGCCTATGAGCGCCGCAATGCGCCGGATCCGGTTTTTTGGTCTGAGCATGCTCAGTAGCTCTGCCCACAGGAGATATATAAAAGCAAGACAATGGGACCCTCAGCCACACCCAACATGCCACCCAAGCCAAGAACCAGGAGTAGGAGAAGGCAGCAGACATCTGCAGCAGCAGCACCATCAGCACCACCCCAAATGGAGCAGCAAATGGAACATGCTGAGGAGGGGAGTCCAGCAGCAGATGAGAGACGGTAATTATCAAATCCCCCATTCCTCCAAACTAGGGCCATGGAATATCAAGATATTCATTGGCCCTTTGTTTCTCTTTATTCAACAGCCGCCAAAGAGATGCAGCAGCAGCAGCAGAAATGGCATCACTGGCAGCAGCAACAGCAGCAGCAATACCCACAGCCATGGAGTCTGGCCTTCAACAGGACAGCACATCTTCTTCTGGGAGCCCTCCCTCGCATCGTCAGCGTTTGACGGTAAGTTTTTATTTCCAAAATCCATCATCTCTGTAATATATGTCTATTCATTGCCTTTTATTTCAAAACAGGAATCACAAGATGAAGAGGAGCTCCCAGAAGAAGAAGGAAGGGGTGGACAGACACCTGGAGTGGGCTCACAATTGGTAAGTTTTTTGCATCAAACGCAGAAACACAACATCACACTACACACAACACATAGAAAACAATGTTCTGCAGACCACACACAGCAAACAAATGCCTACATCCAAAGACATAACATTTTTTGTTTTCTTCTCTAGTCTTCCCAATCTGGTGCTCGGCCAAGAGGTCCTCGCAGTGCCTCCCAGGGTCGTCGGCGACAGCAACGCGGCGGTCACCAGCGTGTAAGTATAAATATTTTTGCTTTGTTTTTTTGCACTTTTTATTTCATTTCTTTTGTGGAGGCTAATTATGTTATTTTTGTCTTTTTCTTTAACAGCCTTCACAGCGTGCTCCCGACTCTGACGGTGAGGATGGAGGGATTGATGTGGACCGCCTCATCGATCTCGTCAGAGAAAGGGAGCCGCTCTGGAATATGGCTGACCGCCGCCACGCTGACCTGATCGTTACCCGACGACTCTGGGAGGAAATCTGTTCGCTCCTTGTGGGCCGCTGGGAGGACCTCGATGTTCGGGCCCAGATTAAAGAGCGTAAGTATATACAGTACCGGTTGCTTGATGTAAACCAGTGTTTCCCGAACTCCAGTCCTCGTGGTCCCCACGGATCATGTGTTCAGGATTTCTATTTACTATGGAAATCCTGAAAACATGACCCCTGGGGACCATGAGGACTGGAGTTTGTGAAACACTGATGTTGTATACTAACCACTCCTTTCTCGTTTCAGGGAACAGAATTGTGAATCGGTGGCGGTCTGTGAGGGATCGTTTCAAGAAGGAGTTCAATAAAGAGATGCGGGCCCCGAGTGGATCTGGAGGACGCAGGAGCAAGTACAAGTACGCACAAGCCCTGTCGTTCCTCCGGGAAACAATGCTCACCAGAAGGTAAATATTACACACCACATGTGAAAAAAATGTTAGATGTAACTTTTTTTTTTCAGCCAGGGCCATACCATGTCAGTATTTTAATTGTTTTTTTTTCTCTTTATTCCACAGCACGGTGAGCAGCACTCGGGAGCCTGCACGATTGGACCCTTCTGAGGCGATCCCTGAGGAGACCGGCACCGAGGGACACTTCGACCGCCCCGGTACATCTGCACCTTCCCAGCCTTCCCACACATTCGACCCATCTGTCCCATCCACAAGCACAGGAGCATCGTGGCCGCCTACATTACATGAAGCTGCTGGTGAGGAGATCGCTTTCCCTTTACCCCACCCTTCTGCCCCTGCCACCTCTAGTACACCTGCGGGTACTGGGCGGCAGCGGCAGAGGGGTCAGGAAAAGAGTTATGCGCAAGAGTTCTTGCATCTGAATGCATCTTTCCAGAACTGTCTAAAAGTCTTGTCAGAGCAAATCTCCGCAGGCTTTCAGCAGATCAACTCCAGCATTCTGGAGGTGAAGACACTTCTGCAAACCATGCATTCAGAAGCAAGATCTTTGCCAAACCACACCTTTTTCAGGTCTGTTGTGGAGCGCATGGCAACACTATCTCCTACCCAGCAGATGCATGTAATGCATTCGTGCCACGGTGCTCTACAGCAGGTTACCTCCCAACCTCCACCTCCCACCACTGTAGTTCCTCCACCTGCACCCCCTCCAGCCACTTTCCATCCTCCCCCTCCTATTACATCTGCACCCCCTCCAGCCACTTTCCATCCTCCCCCTCCTATTACATCTGCACCCCCTCCAGCCACTTTCCATCCTCCCCCTCCTATTACATACCAGCAACCTCACCAGTACCAGCAACCTCCCCAGTACCAGACATCTCCCCACTTCCAGCAACCTGCCCCGTACCAAACTCCTTCCCCGTACCAAACTCCTTCCCCATACAACTTTCCATCAACATCATCTGCTCCTACAGTCCCTGCCCAACCCTCCACTCCACCGCCCACCACCTCTTCTGCCTCCCACATGTCCACCCATTCTGTAGCTTTTTCCACACCTTCACCTCTAACTGTTCCTTCCCCACCACGATCCCAGTCCTCTCTCCACACACCCAGTGTCGAAGTGTCCCGCAGCCCCTCCAGCAGTATTTACACCCCACAGTACACAGATTTGTAATGTGTGTTTTTTGTAATAAAAATGCCCATTGGGTTTAAAACCTTTATTAAAAAAGTTTTTTGCACTTTAAAAACATTTTACAAAAAAAAAAAAAATTTTAAATAAAAGTTAAATTATCGTTTCACAATGGTTGTCTGTCATTTCTTTCTGCGGCGAACTATGTTTAAAAAAAAGGTTAAATACAGGGTATTTCAAAGGTAAAAAGGTATTCAAAACCAGGTATATAACTGTGGGTAAATTTTAGCTTTTTGCCACAGTTGTGTTCCTGGTTGTGTTTGAAGCAAAGTATTTCACCTAAAAAGTTGTGTTTATTGTTGGTGATTTCCTACCAATGTACACAACTTTTGTTAAAAGGTGAAATACTTTGCATAAAACACAACCAGGTACACACCTGTGGCCTAAAGGTAAAAATAGTAAGACCATGACAAGATAGCCAACTTTGGTTGGCAAAGGTATATACTGTTGGTCCAGAAGGTACACAAGTTTGGTTAGGGCACAAATCTTTCACACTCTGTCATCCCAGTGTACTCTGCCTTGAGGTGACATAAAGTATAGTGGAAAATTGTCCCTGAAACCGTCACAGAACTTCTAGTGGTAATATTTCCAATGACAACATCCATCTTCGCCAGTAACTTGCTCTTCTCTCCAACCTGCACTTTCTTCTCTACAACCTGTCAAAGAAGGGCTGTAGGAACATGCTATATATAGTTTTCCAGTAGCCAATCCCGTTCGGAAGGCCACAAGGGTCAATTTTAAAAACCGGATCCGGCGTAATCCGTCGAAAAACGGATAGAAAAACGGATGAACCGGATGAGACGGATCCGGTTTTGTCTGTCAAGAACAAGACGGATCCGGCAGAAAACCGGATCCGGCACATCAGGTTTTACAAAACATTTGCCGGATCCGGCATTCCGGCACGACGCCGGAACGCGCCTGACGCCGAAAACCTGATGTGTGAAAGTAGCCTAAGAGAATCGGCAAAGAAACTCCTAGAAAGGGCATCTGCCTTAACATTCTTAGCGCCTGGAAGAAAAGAGGCCACAAAATTAAAACACGTGAAAAACAAGGCCCATCTAGCCTGCCTAGGATTCAAGCGTTTGGCCGACTCCAGATAAATCAAATTTTTGTGATTGGTGAGGACCACAACTTGATGTCTAGCTCCCTCCAACCAATGTCTCCACTCCTCAAATGCCCATTTCATGGCCAACAATTCCCGATTCCCCACGTCATAGTTGTGTTCAGATGGGGAGAACTTTCGAGAAAAGAAGGCACAGGGATTCATCTTAGAAGTCATAGGGTCTTTTTGGGACAAAACAGCTCCTGCACCAATCTCAGAAGCATCTACCTCCACCTGAAATGGAAGTGAGACATCAGGTTGCCGTAAAACTGGAGCTGAAGTAAATCTCCGCTTAAGCTCCTGAAATGCTGAGACAGCCTCAGGAGACCAATTCAGCACATCAGCGCCCTTCTTGGTCAGATCAGTCAGTGGTTTGACAATACCAGAAAAATTACCAATAAATTTACGATAGAAATTGGCAAAACCCAAAAACTTCTGGAGGGCCTTCAAAGAAGTAGGCTGAACCAAATCAAAAATGGCCTGTACCTTGGCCGGGTCCATTTCAATAGTCGATGGAGACAAGATAAATCCCAAAAACGAAATCCTCTGTACACCAAAGAGGCATTTCGATCCCTTAACAAACAGGGAATTCTCCCTCAAAATCCGGAACACAGTCCGGACGTGTTCCACATGAGAATCCCAATCACTAGAAAAGATCAAAATATCATCCAGATAAATGATCAAAAACTTATCCACAAAGTCACGGAAAATATCATTCATGAAGGATTGGAAGACAGAAGGGGCATTAGTGAGCCCAAAAGGCATCACCAGGTACTCAAAATATCCCTCCGGAGTATTAAACGCCGTCTTCCATTCATCCCCGTGCTTGATGCGAATAAGATTATACGCCCCCCTGAGGTCAAGCTTAGTAAACCAGCAGGCACTCTTAACTCTGGAGAATAAATCAGACATCAGAGGTAACGGGTACTGATATTTAACAGTCATCTTGTTAAGGGAACGATAATCAATACATGGTCTTAATGAACCATCTTTCTTGGCCACAAAAAAAACAGCATCTAAAGGTGACGAGGATGGTCTAATATGACCCTTCTCCAACGACTCATTAATATAGGACCGCATAGCATCATGCTCGGGTACTGATAAGTTGAAAAGCCGACCCTTGGGAAATTTACACTCAGGCATCAACTCAATTGCACAGTCATAACTCCTATGAGGAGGCAAAGATGCAGACTTACTCTCACTAAATACATCAGAAAAATCGGCTAGATAATCAGGAATATCATGAGACTGAGGAGAGGTGGAGAAAACAGGAGCGTCCCTAAGAACACACTGACAACCCCAACTCACCACAGACCCAGACTTCCAATCCAAAACGGGATTATGAGTTTGCAACCAGGGAAAACCCAGAACAATAGTATCATGCAAATTATGCAGCACCAAAAATGTACAATTTTCTTGGTGGTCTGGGGCAACTCGCATTATCACCTGGGTCCAAAACTGAGGTTTATTCTCCGCCAAAGGAGTAGCATCAATACCCCTCAAAGGAATTGGCGTCTGCAGAGGCATCATGGAAAAACCACAACGTTTAGCAAAGTCCAAATCCATCAGATTCAACGTTGCTCCTGAATCCACGAAAGCCTTAGTAGAAAACGTGGATAAGGAGCAGATCAGAGTAATTAACAAAAGGACTTAGGTTGTACACTGCCCACAGCAAATGTGTATGCAAAACGTTTCTCTCATTTAGGGCAGACAGAAATAGTATGAGAGGCGTCTCCACAGAAAAAACACAGCTTATTACGCCTTCTAAACTCCCGACGTTGCACCCTAGACAAAACCCCATCACATTGCAAAGGTTCAGACATTTGTTCAAAAGGTGGCAGTGCCTCCCGTGTAGTCTTACGTTCACGTAAACGCTGATCAACTTGAATGGCTAATGACATAGAATCATCCAGACCAGAGGGAACAGGAAATCCCACCATAACAACTTTTACGGTCTCTGATAAACCCTTCCGAAAGAGAACTGCCAATGCAATATCATTCCATGTAGTAAGGACCGCCCACTTTCGGAATTTTTGACAATATAACTCTGCAGAATCCTGACTCTGGTTTAATGCCAACAGGGTTCTCTCAGCTTGATCAACAGCATTAGGTTCATCATACAACAACCCCAAGGCCTGAAAAAATGCATCCACATTAGTCAGAACAGGATTTTCAGGTGTCAGAGAAAAAGCCCAATCCTGGGGATTGCCGCACAGCAAGGAGATGACAATTTTAACCTGCTGCACAGAGCTCCCCGATGAGTTAGGCTTCAAGGCAAGAAATAATTTACAATTATTCTTAAAATTCAGAAATTTAGAATGATCCCCAGAAAACACATCAGGAGTAGGGATCTTAGGTTCAGCAGCATGTGACTGAATGAGGTAGGTGGAAATTCCCTGTACTTCAGCAGCAAGTTGCTCCACACGATCAGACAATTGCTTAATCTCCATTAGGGGAAAAAAAATCCTCCTACGGCCCCAGAAAAAAAAAAGAGGAAAAAATAAATAAAAAAAAAATTCTGACACTTTTTTTTTTTTTTAACAACTTTTTCCTGCTTTTGAGCATCCTAGAATCTGCGGTATGGCTGGTGATTCTGTTATGAATGGGTCACCGAGGAGAAAAAAACAAAACAAGCTAAGTCACAGAAAACCAGAGAGGTTGGTAACTATGCAGATTGCAGATCCCTGATCCTAACCACACAACTAGCAGCAGCCGTGGAGCATACCTACGATGGTCCTAGACGTTTCGTCACAGCCGGAGGACTAAATAAGCCTGAAGGAAGAAAAGGGGAAAACTAACTGCCCCAGAGCAGACCCCAAAGGAAAGACAGCCCCCACACATGTATTGACGGTGAAACAAGATGAAAGCACAAACACAGGCAGGAAAATAGGCTGAGCAAACGATGGGGCCCAAACTAACTAGAAAGGATAGGAAAGGAAAGACACTGTCTGCAATCTGCAAAAAACCCTACAAAAATAAAGTCCAACAATTGGCAAATACAGATAAAAAAGAGTGGAAATTTAGCGCAGCCCCAGCCGGGGCTGGCTGACCACACAAAAAACTGAATAGACCAACAAAATCAAGTGTGAACATTAGCAGAAAAACTTAGCTTTAGATGACTGGAACATAGCTGAAAACAAAGACCTGACAAGCCAGAAGGAATCACCAGCACCAGACTAGGGCGTCGACTGTCTTAAATCCAGTCTGAGATTCCTGAGGTTCAATCATCCTCATTATCAGGTGGCAGATGTCTACTGATTAAATCAGCCTCACTACCTCCAGTTACCACCAGAGGGAGCCTCGAAGGAGAACTCTCAACTGGTGGACTGGAAAATGAACTCACAACAGCTGGCCCCCAGGGATAGTGATAGAAGTAGATGGTGCAGAGTAATAAGGCAGGAGACAGGGAAAGTCACTTTATCATTTACTGAAGTCCAGATGCAGTTTCAAAGGATGGAAAACAACTCTCACCAGTTATAGAGTCTGCTATGCACGATGGGAATTATCTCTCTCTGCTGTGATTCAGTATTAACTCCCTGCTGCTCTAATCCCTTCTGGGACAAAGGTTTCCTGGAGTCTGAAACTTCCAGTACAGCCACTTTCCACGGTGTTTTCGCCCCGGCAACTCGCAGCGTGAATCCTACTGTATGTGAGGCACGTGTCTGTTCTTGCACAATCTCCAACTGATTCTCTGTTGCTATGGAGCTCCTGGGAAAAAACACTTCACTGCTGGTTATGAAAACCACACAGCTTCTCAGCTTACCACCCGACTCTGGAAGCCTGGATGGCCTAGGGGCTGATGCCCTGATCCTTCTCAGAACTGTCCCTGGAGAGAGCACATGTCTCTCCTCCATGAAAATTCTCCATTTTCTTTTTACTCACTGTCTCCTCACAGACTAACTATGCCCCTCCCAGTTAGGGCATCTATGCAAAGCTCTAAGCTTCAGGCAGAGTAATGGAGCGGGGTAAATTGCGTGTGCAGTTGTCCCCACCAGAGAACGCATAACTCTCATCATTTACAATACACATATAAAATAGTACATATTTGACCATTTTGTGGCGACACAGACACAGGGAGTCACACATGCACCACCTCCGGCGCCATTTAATGAAATATCAGCTTTGAAATCATACTCTGCGCGTGCCACCCATGCCAATGACGGCACAATATTTCAAACATGAGGTAGGTCACTGAAAAATCAGTAAGCTGCCATTGAAACATCAAAAGCAGGCAGAGGGGCCAGGGCAGGAGTAGACCCTACCCATAGACCCGCCCTTGTGCACAGAAATATCATTAGAAGAAAACTTCAAATTGTGACTAAGCAAGAACCACAGATTCCTTCACCAAATGTATCAATTTAATCAGAATAACAGCATTGTGAAGATCTGAGGTTGTGGGTTGTAATAATCACCTAGGCAGGTTAACGATGAAACTATTTTTATTCCTTACATTCATGGTCTTACAGCAATTCCAGGTAGATGGTCACAATGCAGTGTCTCCAGTCAACAAGATCCCAGCCTGGGGATGATAGTTCCATTGCACCCATACCAGGCAATACCCACGGTCTCCCACCTTTGGTAAGCCCACAGTTTGTTTCTCCTGCCAGTATATTCTGTAGTCACAGTCCATGCTTCATACCACACCAGTAGCACGTCTCCCGCTCCAGCTGGTATCAATAGTCCTTAAGATAGTTCCTCACATCCAGACAATAGATGTAACAAACGTAGTAAAGTATCAAGCTCCAGCCCGCAACAGTCCTTAAGATAGTTCCTCACATCCAGACGATACCACGACCATAGCAAGTGGATCAAGCGCCAGCCAGCAACCCATCTTCATATGCCTTTCATACTGGGGCACCACGAGCTCACAACTGCACCAACTACCTCACTAAACATGTGGCTTATTGTTCTCCTTATCCTGTCATCAGCCCCCTGGATGGGCAGGTGTCCACAACCTCTCCCTTAAAGGGAATCTGTCACCCCATTTTTCGAATATGAGCTGCCGGCACCGACATCAGGGGCTTATCTACAGCATTCTGTAATACTGTAGATAAGCCCCCCGATGTAACCTGAAAGATAAGAAAAAAGAGTTAGATTATACTCACCGGGGGGCGGTCCGGTCCGATGGGTGTCGCGACCCGGTTCGGCGCCTCCCTCCTTCTAACGGTGACGTCCTCTTCTTTGCTGCCTGTCGTGGCTCCGGCGCAGGCGCACTGCAGGACTCTGCTCTGCCCTCAACAGGGCAGAGCAGTGCACCTGCGCAGAAGCCACGACAGGAAGGAAAGAAGAGGATGGCATCTTATGAAGATTGGAGGTGCTGGACCGGACCACGACACCCATCATACAAGGACCGGGTGAGTATAATATAACTTGTTTTTCTTATCTTTCAGGTCACATCGGGGGCTTATCTACAGCATTACAGAATGATGTAGATAAGCCCCTGATGTCAGCGCCAGCAGCTCATATTCGAAAAAAGGGGTGACAGATTCCCTTTAAACATTTGCTTTTAGCTCAAAGTATGAAGAATGTTCCATAAGCCCAGTCTCCAGCCTGTCTGCAGGGTTGTGTATTAGAGATGCCCCCTGCAGAGAGGAACAAAGACACCCAAGCCCCCACCAGATGCAGGACAGAAATGCTAAGGTAGGCCTTATGTACAGTATATGTGGCGCCCCTGAGGCTTCAGTCGCCACAGAGGTACTGCACCTTCTCCTAAGGTGTAGTGCCCCACCATCCAGGTAGGGTGGGAACTCCTGACCACATTCCACATCTGCATTCCACACACAAGATAGTTCAGTGGGGCCACCTAACAGCTTCATGCTGGGGGTTAGCAGAGCACCCCTCGTGGAACCCTGCTTCGTAACACGAGGTGCTGGGAGGCGGGTGGAGTAAGATGATACAAAAGAGTGGGAAGAGTGAAAGTTAGTAGGAGTTGGTTAGAGGAGAGAGAAGAGAGAAGATGGGTGTCTGAGGGAAGGTGCTGCAGCAGGTCCCAGTGAACTGGGCTGCTGGCACGAGAAAGACCAGAGAAAGAGACTGATAAGATTGATAACCTAACCTTCCATAAGAGAGAGAGAACAGATTGGAACGAAGGAGAATAGAAGTACGGTGGGAAGCAGGTTGAGAAAGAGAGAGAACCCTTCCAGTCCAGAGAGCGCAAAGGCCGGGGCCCGGTCCCCGAGGTTGATTGGATCTTTATGTCCGGCAGCAAACACCGGAGGAGTAGTGAGCCGCTAACGCCTTGCTCCCATCATAGACTTGGGACACAACAGCAACTGAATAGAGAGCCGGAACGCAGTGAGGAGTCCCCGAAGCAGGCTACAGCTGTCTGTCATACAAGTAAAGACTAGGAACACCTAGAGAGAGGCATTCCAGGGTAACTAAGTACTGGAGTGCTTCGCACCTAAAGGTGCATTGGAGGAGTCGTTCAGTAAGGTACATGTTGGTGGAGTGTGGAAGGGAGAATCCTATCCTGCCTGGAGGTTGGCTGGAGCCCTGACCTGGAGAACACAGTACGGAGGCAGGCAGTTGTGTGAACTGCGAACAGTGAGTAAAGCTTTGGAACCGCACACCCTGGTGTCCTCCAGTTATTCCAGCACCACTACACCTGGGTACCAGCCTCCATACCATTCTGCGCCTCTCCTCATCCATTGCACCTACGACGCTGCCCTGGGACTACAGCTCCACCTGTGGGGAGCTTTACCATCTCTGCTGCACCAAACCATCAGTCCCAGCGGATCTGTATGCAGCGTTGGCTTACCATCTTACTTGCCAAACACCACGGGTGGCGTCACGAACTATTCATATAAACTTTAACACCATTAACATCACCGCCATTGATATTGGGCGCCCAGGGCCACGGACTGGGTCACCGCTGCTGTGACACACTCCCGCTTTGACACCGGCTCGGTACCAAGTACCCCGCTGACCTGGGTGTGCGAGGGCGTCCCATATACATGTTTTCCTCTGCTTACTCTCACTTAATGGAAACATTGATTCATAAGGCTGAACACTTTCCAGGAGAGATTTGTGCACCTTAAACTGACGAGCAAACAATTCTCTAAGAAAGCACAACAATAAGATCAACGCATCGGTTCTCCGTGCTAGAAAGTCAGTGGCCACTTCCTCATTATAGCCATTACGAAACGCGTGTCGGGTGAATGGTGGGTGAGCTACTGCACTGTTCAATTGCTCTCTTAGGCACTTATGGAATGTGTACTTTACATTTCCCTGACATTGTTGTCTTTATATATTTTTTTGTTTATGTGATTCCTCAGCCTTACTATTTATGTCTGCATAAAAGAAATCAAAAAACTTTTTATTCATTCTGGCTCACCCACCATTTTTCTCTGTGTATTTTGACATTTTCTGTATATTAATTTATATATTTCAATAAAAAATATTCATATTTTATCAGGAGTATTCGTATCCCGCACTATTTCTTATAAATTTAACCAGTATAACAACGCCATTTTGGCCATGTCTTTACATTGCTGAATTGTGCTGACAGGTTCTCTTTAAATACAATTGGACTCATGAGATAAAAATGAGGTTTTTTTTTTTAATGTCAGGATTTTAAAGCTATTCTCACAGTTATCCAGAAAATATTTACACTGCCCCCATAAAGTCTAAGATTATTTAATAATGTTGTTCTGTAAAACATGGTGACAGAACCTCTTTAAGGCTACTTTCACACATCAGGTTTTCGGCGTCAGGCGCGATCCGGCGTCGTGCCGGAACGCCGGATCCGGCAAATGTTTCGTAAAACCGGATGTGACGGATCCGGTTTTCTGGCGGATCCGTCTTTTTCTGGACAGACAAAACCGGATCCGTCTCATCCGGTTCATCCGTTTTTCTATCCGTTTTTCGACGGATTACGCCGGATCCGGTTTTTAAAATTGACCCTTGTGGCCTTCCGAACGGGATTGGCTACTGGAAAACTATATATAGCATGTTCCTACAGCCCTTCTTTGACAGGTTGTAGAGGAGAAAGTGCAGGTTGGAGAGAAGAGCAAGTTACTGGCGAAGATGGATGTTGTCATTGGAAATATTTTGAAGAATTTGGCGGATTTTACAGCGGAGGCAAATCGTTTGAGGGTGATTGTTCTGGAGGAGAGAGCGAGACAGCAGCGCATCAGGCATCGTAGACGACGTTTGTGGATCCACCCCATCACAGCCAAGAGAATGACGCGTGGGGTCTATTCTACACTATGCATGGACCTTCGACGAAACCCGGATAAATTTTTTGGATATGTTAGGATGAAAATGGAGAATTTTGATTACTTGGTGGAGCGCATTGCACACCTCATAAGAAAAGCGGACACCTATTGCCGCTTCTCTGTTTCACCCGCAGAGCGTCTGATGGTGACTTTAAGGTAAGCCACAT